>NC_080835.1:47395250-48046614 GCF_030435755.1 Ochotona princeps
AGGCAACAGTGCCAGAGGGTTCCAGGTCCCATACGTGACGTATGATGGTAAGTTCTGGGAAACTCAGGCTGCAGCAAGCAATAGGGGTTTCTCTGCTGTGACCAGAGCCGATTTCTGAACCAGCTGGCAGGCACACACTCACAAAGGCCCACATTGCATGGGGAAGGCACCCTGCTGACTTCCCAGTGCTGGATTCTAAACAGGCATTGTAAGCGACTGCAAGGGTGAAAAGCCATGTTAGGAAATACATTCAGAGTGAGCCTAGCTTGGTGGGCGAGGCCACAGACATCCAAGTGTGTTGTCTGCTGTGACTTGGTGGGTGACAGTTGTGGCAGAACTTGGGAGGTATTTCCTGCTCACTTTCTTTATGTGTGAGTTAGGTTAATCACTGGATTGAAAGCAAGAGTTTAGTGAGAGTTCCTAAAGGACTGAATGTGGCCATCAGCATGTAGTAGCTGCTCAGTAAGTGCTAACTTCTTATGCTTGGCACTTAGAATCTTGAGAGAGGGGCAGAGTGGGTAAAGACCCATGCTGTGTTCCTGGCCCTGGCACTAATTTACTGTATGAGCTTGAGCAAGTCAGACAACTGATGTGGTTCCATTTGATTCACATTAAATTAGCAGTGGTCCCTCTGAGTCCTGGGACCTTAATTAGCTCTGAGACTCGATGACAGATATTTACCAGGGGCATTCAATGAATTAGCTCTTGTCCTGGAGGACCTCGAACAGTCTAATGGGGAGGTTAGTTCATAAACCTTTTCATTTTTCCATCCCACAAACATTTAGTGAGCATCTACTGATCTAAGCTTTGGGCTAGCAACTTGGTCAACAGAAACACATCCACAGGTGGGAAAGATTTTTTTCTACCAAGGGTTGTTGGATATGTATAACATCATTCGTGGGCAATACAAAGTCATCAGCTCAGAAATCAGCCTACTGTAGATTTAGCGAGTTGTGAGTCTCACCTGGGGTCATCTTGGCAGAGTCAACCCTGATGGTCCTGTGGGCTTTATGGGCCTTGTACAGCCTGCAGGCTGGAGGTGCCTCAGCCCAAGCAGATGCTGCAGTGGGCCAGGGACAAGGTGCTATGGGAGCAAAGCAGAAGAAGTGGCATGTAATTTTCCATAGGTTTTGAGGAGAAAAAGCAGTCTCAAGAGATTTATATCTTAAAAGAAGTCTTACATTTTGGCAGTCAGAAGAGAGGGAGAGAGGAAGGCAGGAATGAAAGGAGGCAGTGTCTGACATATGCAGGATACAGGGTGCCCAGGGCTTAACAGGGAGAGAGAAAACTAGAACGACTGAGGGCAGCTTGGGGAGAGCCATGAGCCCTAAGTCCAGGAGGAGAGAAATGATCCTACATGGGGCCGTCAAATGTTTCTAGGCAGACAAGAGCCACAGTTGAAGGTCTGGAAAGATGGTGTTTTCTGGCTTCCTAAAATGACTTCACATGGTCGTGTGTAACATATGGCAACGACTATGGTCATTATGCCTGTGCTGGAGTTGCCTGAAAAGGTGTCAGACCCCCAGGGTGAAGTGCCTTCTCTCTGATCGCTGGAGTGGACACAGGTACCTCCCACACTGCTCTGCTGAGAGACACCAGTGGGCCCCATCTCCCCAAAGGCAGCGAACCAGCAACCTTCTCTGCTGGAATCAGGAAGGAAGCCAGAGACCCTGAGATTCCAGAATAAACATTGCAAAAGCTCACACTTTAGTATAGCTGCTTGCTTTCTTTTCAAGATTTATTTATTTATTTGAAAGGCAGAGCTACAGAGAGAAAAGAGGAAAGGGAGGGGGTAGTTTTCCTTCTGCTGCTCACTCCCAGACAGCTGCAATGGCCAGGGCTGGGTCAGGCCAAAGGAAGGAGCCAGGAGCTCCATTTGGTTCTCCCACGTGTGTGGCAGGAGCCCAAGCACTTGGGCCATCTTCCACTGCTTTCCCAGTTGTGTTAATGGGGAGCTGGATCAAAGTAGGCTTAAACCAGTACTCATGTGGGATTCCAGCATCACAGGTGGCGGCTTACCTGGCTATGCCACAATGCCAGTGCCCCACTCTCTTTATATTTATTTTTTAAATGGAGGTATAGCTTGAACTGCAGGGAAATCTCACAAAACCCTGGTGAGACCCATGAGAACACATCTGGCGTGTCAGCAGAGTAGAAAACTCACTCGCTAGCCACGCAAAAGCCTCTTAGGTCTTGGCTGAGAGCATCTTTTTAAAAATACCCATTTCCAGTAAGTTTTCTATCAGCTGTCAAGCCCAGAGAATAGAGAGCACACTTGGACAGTGCAGCTGAGGCCTGTAGAAACACTGTCACTGATGGCTGGGGAGCAAGCAGGAAGGGCTGTGGCCGTGGCTGGCAGGTGCTGAGCACTGCTGAGGACCAGGCACACGCTCCAGTGCCTGTGACACAGCACAGACCTCACAGTCACCGCCCGAGGCCGGCACAGCTACTTCCTGACTTTATGGATGAGCCCGCTCAGGCTGAGAGATCCAAGGCACTGGGCCGCAGTCATGGCATGCCACAGGTGCAGAGCTGGGTGGATACAGGTCTTTGGAGCCTCCTATCCAGCGTGCTGACCTGCAGCCCTGTATGTTTTCTCCAGAGACTTGAGCAAGTGAGGACATGCTGTGGCACTTAGAAGCAGAGGAAATGGATTTGAAAAGGCAGCAGTAAGCACTTGGATAGTGACAAACAGCTGTTCAGGTTTCTGTTACTCCAGAACACAGCATGGTTTGTCCATGGTTAAATTCCAGCATCAGAAAGAGTCATTTTTCCAAGGCAGAGACACTGCAGCAGAGGGATTCCAGATTCAAAGTACTTGTACTCAGGGCTGGTGCTGTGACATAGTGGGCTAGGCCTCTGCCTGTGGCACTGTCATCTCATAAAGGCATTGGTTCATGTCCTGGCTGCCCCACTTCCCACCCAGCTTCCTGCTTATGGCCTGGGAAAGCAGTGGAAGATGGCCCAAGTGCTTGGACTCCTACACCCATGAGGGAGATCCAGAAGAAGCACCAGGCCTCTGGCTTCTAACTGGCTCAGCTCTGGCCATTGTGGCCATTTGGGAAGTGAGTCAATGGATGAAAGAATTTTCTCTCCTAAATCTTAAAAAATACTTCTTGAGTTTTTACTCTTGTTTTATACTTCCTGAAGGACCAAGAAAGATGCCACGATAAGTTACTGGTTATGCTGTACACATATCACAGTAATCACTGTGAATATTATGTTAATTTCCACTTTCCATCTCTAGTCGGAGAGACTCTTGTTAGGAACTCCTTCCACACAGTTTCCGTAACATCTCTGTCCTTTGTTTGGCCTTGTAGCACACAATATGCATGCAAAGAGGCATTTTTTTATATGTTTGCAAAAAGATGGTGCCCTAGCTACAGCCTGAGTTGAATCACAAGTGTAAAGGATAGGCTAGACCATAAAGGGAGAAAATTTACATCTGGACAAGGATGATCATGTGCCTTGCAGCTAATGTGGATGTCAACACCAAAAATGATTACTGAGAAAATGAACATAGCTTTTTCCCTCCCCAAATTCCACAGCCCTCTTGCCCCAGTCTGATTCTCCTTTTCAAATGATAGAGTAAGTAGGAAGCTTGATGATTTTGTATAATACAGAGAAGAGAAGAAGCTGGGTGGGGAGTAGAGAGGGAAAGAAAAGCCTGGGTGAGCTCACCGTGGAGTGAGTACAGAGAAGACCAAAGCTGAGTCCCAGACTCCAGCCCCCCGCTCCAAGACATGAGAGGGCCATGAGACAAAAGCAAAGAGCTTGGGGTCCCAGATGCTGAGTGAAGAACAGGATCAAGGGGGAAGGAGACCCTTAGTCATCGAGGAGGATGAGGACCAAGAATCAGCCCTGTGGATTTGGTAACAGAAGGCCTGGGGTAGGGGGGAGGGGAGTTGCAAAACTGCTTAGACTGTGTGTCGAGGATGGGGGTACAAGAAGCAAGTGGGAGGTACCAAGGAGTGGGGGCATAACTGGTTGTCTCTGAGAATTCTGCACCAGGGAGCAGAGAACTGGGCTGGGAGCAGGAAGGGTCATTGAGATCAGAGACACAGCAATGTGTCTGTGTGCTGATTTGAGGGGTCAGACGCAGAGAGATCTGATGACGAGGGGAAGAGCGAGCTGGGCCACTGGTTTGGTGAAGGAAGAGGAATCCAGTGTGGAGGTGAGTCATAGTGTTCAGCTGTGGGGAGAGGCAGCAATGATGACAGTGCTGATGCAGCTGGAGGGGTGGGAGCCACGTGGGGAGTGGGTGAGGGTGTCTGGGTCTGACAGCAGCTACAGAAGGGACCTTTCTCAGAACCTTGGCTGAAATGAAAGGGCAGGCTAAGGCCAACTAAACCACCAGGATGCACAATCTGCCCTTTATTCCCACAGAAGACTACCAGGAGCTCATCGAAGACATAGTCCGGGACGGCAGGCTCTATGCGTCAGAGAACCACCAGGAAATCCTGAAGGTGAGTGTGGGTGAAGGAGGCAGAGCCCCCTCCCCCATACACTGCGAGGCTGCCCTTCCCACCCTAGGCCCACCCCAGCACAGAAGACTTATAGCTTTACCACACGGGAGCTATTTTTTTTTAAATTGAGTTCTTGTCTTTAATGTTTTCAAGTGAAGTTGTCTATTTTTCAGTTTGGAAATTTGTGGCAGAGTAGTGCTTTCCCAGTTAATTCTACAGCGCTGAAGACTTTTGGTTCTTTGTCCCACTTCAAGCCTGAAGTTTACCAGACTTTGGATGCTTATAAGCAGTTGGCAGTATGCTTTTGTCACAGCATTAACCCTATCCATGCCCCCTAAACCCCAGTGGCACAGCTCATCTGGAAGGACAAAAGAAGGAGCTGCTTATACACTGAATTTTCTTTTATAGCAAGTAATATATATATATATCATAGATGACAGGAAAAGATAGAAATCAAAGGAAACCATTTTCACATAGTACATTTTGGCTACATGTTGGGTCATTGTGGTTCCATTGGCAGAATGACAGAGTATTGAGATACTTTGGCCCTGTAACAAAAACTCTGTTTTCTTTAGGATAAAAAACTGATCAAGGCCCTGTTTGATGTCCTGGCCCACCCGCAGAACTATTTCAAGTACACAGCCCAGGAGTCCCGAGAGATGTTCCCGAGATCTTTCATCCGATTGCTTCGCTCCAAAGTATCCAGGTTTTTGAGGCCTTACAAGTGAGTCGGCCCACATGCTATCCAGGTGTTCTTCTGTGGGCGTGGTTGGCAGAGCTGCCCCCTGCCTTGCCAGCACACACTTGAACATTGCTGCCTCTGCTCCCAGCAACTCGTTGGAGTTTAGTCTGTATAGATAATACACATATTTTGGTAAATGGCACGTGGTTTTTCTTTCCCAGCCTTGTGGATATAGACTGAAAATGGCTTGAGTGGCCCTGACTCCTCATTGCTGCAGGCAGGTGTCGGGACACACCAAGGACAGTCATCCAGGTGACACTCCCCTGTCCCTCCTGGCTCTGGCACCTCTTCCAGGAGTCTAGAATGGAAAGGAGGACATGGAAGGGGCTGCCTCATGTGAAACATCAGCTTTGTCCAGCCTGGCTGTCCCTGGGGGAGCCCTTGATGCCCACGTGCAGGCTATGAGCAGGTGGGACAGGCAAAGAGGGAGGGAGGGAGGGAGGGTGAGCCCAGCCAGTGCCCTCCACCCACCTTGGGACCTGGGAGGACTCGCTGTCTGCACTGTGTTCTCCATCCTGGATGACTGCTGCTGCTCCCAGGGGCTTCTGTTCTTAAAGCAGAGAGAATTTAGAAATCACTGAAGAGAGAACAACAAAGCACATCATGATGTGCACCTGCGGGCAGCCCCCCTGGCTGCTAGCTCCCACCCACAGCCCCTCCTGGTGTGCCCTTAGAGGAGTGTTGTGTTTGGCTTGGCCAGTTCAGGTGGGATGTGAGTCCCTAGTTTGGAAGAGCAGGGAAAGGCGATTTCGCCAGCCCTGACTTGCTGCCTCCAAAGGTCCTCTCTCACATGGGGGCTTCCTGCCACAAGGTCTCTGAGGGCACCTGGACTTTGTCCACCCTCTGAGGGCAGGGACCAACTCTGCCTCAAGGACAGGAGCAGTACTGCAAAGAGCGTTCCTGGTTTTTCATGGTGCCAACCCAGCCTTGCCATGCCACATGGTCATCTCACTCTGGTTTGGCCCCGTGGGACTTCACAGTTACTTTCCCCACATGAACTTGGACACTCAGTCCAGTGTTACTGAATTATCAAACCTCTGAATCCCCAGCAAAAGTCAGATTATAGCCAAAAGAATCCCCTCACGCCAGCATACATGCTCCTCATGGATGGACTGATGGCGCACACTGTAGTGTTCTGTTGTGCCAAAGCCAACTCTACACTCGATCGATTCTCTACACCAAAGTACGAAAACAGGCTTCACCCATGTTTTGGAAGAAAAGACTATTTCATCATTGTCGAACTTGCTTTTTCCCATCCTGTCATTCTTTTTTCAAGCTGATAATAATTTTGAGTTGTTTTGTTTTTAAAAACCCTAAATCAATTTTTCTTCTTTGAGTGCATTCTAAATGCCCATTTTCACATTTCTCTCCAAAAGTCTGAACATCTTCATTTAAATATATTTATATAAATATATATTGTACAAATATATATTTATATATAAATTATATGTATATAAAATATATATTTATCTATATTTCTATTGAAATAAGCACTAGGGAATTGGTAATCCTGGGACTTGCTTTGTGAGTCTGAGCATCAGCTGAAAAATCCAACATGACAGGCAGCGTTACGTTAGAGAAGGGACTGACTGGAGGTGAGGTGAGGTGAGCATGCCTTTCTGTCTCAGCATGTTAGTAACTCTGACATCACAACTGCCATCTGTTTTGCCTATTTCTGGCAAGGGAGAAGGTCCCCTGGGCATCCAGAGGAGGCTGCCCCAACCTGGTTGCTGGGAAGCAGTCTCCACAGCTGCCAGAGCTGCACCCGTGCTACAAGCACAAGGCCCTGGAAAGCTCCTGGAGTTTCTGCTCTCTACCAGGTGGGTATCCCAGGGGCTGCTGCTTTTCTGTCGAAAGGCTGGCTGGCTGGGGCTGTGGAACCACCAGCGACATCAGCAAACCATGGACAAGCATCTGCCCCGGGTCATGTACTGTTCTAGACTCAGGGAATGCACAGTGCTAAGACAGAGCGCACCCATGCCTTCCGAGAGCCTCCGGTCTGGAGGGAAAGAGACAGACAAGGCACAGATAAATAAGAATATGTGTGAAAAGCCTCAGCTAATGGTAAGTGCTGGATTGAAAATGAGAACAGGTTAGTGCAATACATGACTGCCTAGCTTCTTCAGGTGTGGAGAACGCAGATGGCCTCCGTGGGGAAAACAGAAAATGAACAGTGAAGAAGGAGGCAGCCTTGAAAAACAAACATGGGAGGGGAGAACATTCCAGAAAGAAGGAAAACAAGTGCAAAGGCTGCTAGGCCGGAGTCAGCCTGTATGCAGGTCTCAAGCTAGTGAGCAGTGAGGGACAGGTGTGCGGCCTAGGCGGTTATGACACCTGCATTCCAGATTGGAGTTCCTGGACTGGAATCCTGGTTCTGCTCTGCGTTCCAGCTTCTGCTAATATTGCTCACCACCCTGAGAGGCAGCAAGGTGAAGCCAGGGGTGCAAAGATGGAGGTGGAGGGTAGGGAGAGAGAGAGAGAGAGACTTTGGGTCTAATTCCACCTTGTGTCATATGTTGTGATGCCTTTTCATGAATGAAGTGGAGGAGTGATGAGAGCTGCTTTGTTTCTAAGATATGGCCCTGCCTACCATCTGAGTAGATTTGGGGATCAGGCAGAGATGGTGGCTAGAAGCCACAACCCAAGCAGTCATCCAGCCAGGAGATGAGGCCAGGGTGTCTGCCCTGGGATAGCTGTGCGGAAGACAGCAGAAGGTAAGGGCATCTGGGCCTCTTTGAGGGAAGACACAATGAATTTGCTGCTGAAGCATGGACAGGCTGACAGGAGGTGGGGCAGGTTCAGCTCTTGGGCAGCCACGGATTTCCTGATGCTCCTCTCATGGAGAGCTGGAGCCTATGGCCCCACACCCTGAATCAGGGTTCTGTGACCCACTCCCACAAGGCAGAAGGGTGGACTGCTGGTTTCCAGACCCAGGGCTCAAGACATGGGTAGCTGCTACTTCGTCTACTTGGGGTCCTCACGCTTGGAGCTCAGTTGCTTTACCTCAAGAAGGCCAGAGCTGCCTGCAGCGAGGCTGCGTGGAGTGGGACATTGGCCTCCCTCCTGCGGACCAGGCTGCACTCCCAGGTGACAGCCGACCGGGCAGACCTGAGGATTTTCCAGCTCAACATTGATCTGCCTCAGCTGTTGCTGCCTGGAACCGTTCCCACTGAAACAAATAGATCTGTAAAAAAACCAAAGAAGTCATGATTATTGTTGTTTTCAGTTACTAGGTGTTGAGGTGTTTTTTGTTTTTGTTTTTAATTTGAAAGGCAGACAGAGAGAAGGAGAGAAATATGTACCCCTACTCTAGTTCACTCTCCAAATGTTTGCAATAGCCAAGATTGGGCTAGGCCAGAACTGGGAACCAAAACTCCTCTGGGTCTCTCCCAGGGACCCAACAACTTGAGCTTTCACCTGCTCATGAGCGAGAAGCCACGATGGAGAGCAAAGCCAGGTTCAAGCACAGGCACTCAGGCATGAGCTGCTGGCATCCCAGGTGGCTAGGTGAGGCACCTGGGGGCCTCTTGTGAGGTGACGCTGGAAAAAGGGAGAAGATTTGTGGCCATTCTAGACTCAACATGATGAGCTCAAACAGGCAGCTGATTACATGAAGCCCTGGAGGATGTCCAGGTCGGAATGTAAATTCTAATGTCACAGAGAGGTCTCCTGGAAAAGTACGATTAAGCTGCTGCTTCTTTCATCTTCCCCCACTACACAGTTTCCATATCTTCTGTGAACTGCAGTCCCAAATGACATGGAAAATTCCAGAAATAAGTAATGAATGTGTTTAATGAGTTTTTCTATAGCATATTGTTACAGTAGTCTTTCGTGAATTTTGTGCATGCCTAATTGAGAAATTAAACTTCATCACAGGGATGTATAGGAACAATCCCAGTGTCTGTAAGGTTGAGCATGAGGCACAGCGTCAGCATCTGCTGAATGTCTGGAAATGCATTCCTTGGAATTCCTTGGCTGCTCCCCACTCCCCCTGTATGTGGGGAACAGGAGATGACAGGGATGGTGGGGTTGAAGGAGGGCTCTGTGTTCTGGGATCCCCTGTGCCAACATAGGAACAGGATGCTGTGGGGCTCCTTAGAGCAGGAGGAAGTATGGACTGAGCTGTGGGAGGACCTGGAGTGGGAGCCCTGTGGCTGGCATGCTTTCTCTCAGCTGCAGACATGGCTCTGCAGGTGCTGGCCGCCTCTGGGGGTTGAGCAACGCTTCGCAGGCTGTCGGAATGCACCTTCGCACTCCAGCAGGTGATCGTCCGCACCCTGCAAAACTGCTTCTGCTGAATCCCTCCTCAGTGTGCCGTCTCTAGTCACTCAGTGGATCCAGTCTGGCAGAGGACTCTGAAATGTTACGTGGCACCATGGGAAAGGTAACCGGGCTCAGCACACAGAGAGGCAGGTCCTGGCCGGAAGAGGTGGTGGGGCTGTTGCCTGATGCAGATGCCCAGGGACTCCCTCCCCAGGCCCAGCTGCCATCTTCCCAAGCTGGAGGACATGCCTCTTCAGGAACCGCCAGCAGCTCTGCTTCCTTTTGCATTGCACGCAGGGCCTTGCCGACCTTCCCCCAGTCTCTGCCGTGTCTAGCCAGCATTTGGGCGGCAGAGGTGGGGTACATATGACCCTCCTGTGGTGTCCACCATTGGTTGCCTCCCAAGATTGGTTCCTGAGAGTAGTTGGTAGGAAACCCATCTCAGGCAATGAGAGGTCCTGGTGTAGCTCTGCCCTCTGAGGCCACTGAACCCAGCTCAGAGGGGTACTGATGCCTGCAGTACCTTGCCTCCTTTCCTCTCTCTTCCCCCTGGGCAGTCCTATCAGTCGGGAGGAGGCCTGTGAGCCCAGCCAGGTGCCACTGCAGTGATGCCACTATGATGCCAATGATAAACCACAAGGCAGGATCACTTTCTAGAAAGCACCACAGAAGCAAAACAGACTTAGAAAATCTCTCCAACTCACAGACAGATAGTTGCAGCAAACAAAAACAGGAATTCTGTGTTGGTTTCAGGGGATCACCTAAGGGGAAGGCAGCACAGATCCTGGTTACTAAGAACCTCTTGGTATGTGTGTGCTCATACCATTCGCCTCTGCACTGTTTATTTATTAGGGCCTTCTGTCTGCTGGGTGTACAGCCACTGGAGACACCAGAATGAGAAAAAGAAAATCCTTATTCTTGTGGAATTTGGATTCCTGTGGAGGGAGATAGACAATAAATGAGTGAACATGAGAAGTCAGAAGTAACAATGAGTCAGCAAGGAGTAACGAAGACAAGGAGGAAGGAATAAATGATCAATAGCGAGAAAATGGTGGAAGACAGTCGCTGGTTTGTGAATCCATGCTCCTCCATGGGCACTGGCTTCTCAAACCACACCTGGCAACCCTGGCACGGGCATACTCCTTTATCCATCCTGCAAGAATTTGACATTTTCTCTCCCAGATGACCAAGGCTCCAAACCATGAACAAGACAATTTGCAATTTCTAGGACACGTGCCACCTGGTGGCTGTCAAGTAGAGTCGTTCCTTGTTTCCATCTCTTGGCTGCATTTTGTTTTCACACAGCCAGACCTTACCTGATTTTCCAGCAACCCTTGATATGGCCAAATAGTGCATGTATTTAGATCTTATCCTTCCCCCATTGCCTTGTGAAATAGTTACTGATCAGTGGGAAGGCAACTGATTTAAGTCATTTCAGATGGTCAACAATGCTCTAAATCTCACTCCTTTCTCTAAATCTCTCTCTCTCTCTCTCTCTCTCTCTCTCTCTCTCTCTCTCTCTCTCTCTCTCTTTCACACATACACACACACACACACACACACACACACACAGAAGAGTCATTCATCATTATGGTCTAGGCACCAGGATAGTCAAGACATATACAACTAAGACAAGGGGAAAAATGGTAAAAGATGATGGAAGTAATCAACCTGAAAACTGAAGTCTTGTTGGGCTGTGCAGCTGAGCGGCTGCCACCTCTGTCTTGGATGACTCTGACCTACATGCTAGGCTCTGACCGGAGCATACCTGGGAGGCATGACTTTCAGTTTCTTGTCTTCCCTACAAGGCTCTCACCTCTCAGCTTTGGTGCTTGGCTTTTCTTTCTGCATGACTGGTGGTCAAAAATCTTTATAGCTGCCAATCAGGAACTGGAGCCGTGGCCCCAGGGAGGATAGACTGTGGTCATGTGTGACACAATCACGCGGAGCAGGAGAGTATGGCAGGGAGGGTGTGAGCTTGCCCAAGCTCTGGCCAAGCCCACAATGCTCAGCCCTCTGGAGCCTTCTTGATCACCCACTGTGTATGACCATACATAGTCCTTCCCACAGGGTGTCAACACATCTGCTTGAGGTCTGTGGCTGGGATGGCATAGAACTGTGGACAGTGTGACAAGATGACAACAGTGGCAAGGCGAGACTGTGAGGAGACCACAAAAATACATGAAGAAGTGGAATTAAAAGATTGCTTTGATGCAGGGCAAAATGCATACTAGGAAAAAGCCATGCACAAATTTGTGGCACCACAATTAATATATCTTTATATGCCCATGCATTTTTTTTTAAGTGCTTGGGTGGCGGCAGCTAGAACCTGATGTTGGTTCCAGACTTTAGGAAGGTAGCTTGTGGCCACCACAGCAGGCCCTGGAGTTTTGTGTAATGCTCGTTCCAGGCTTTGGTGAACCTTCACTCAGGGCTCCCCAGAAGGGCCTGTAGTCACACAAGCAGCCTTTCCAACTTGCAGCCTCCTTCCTCGTGTTGCCAGTGGAACTTTCTGGAGAGTGCCTTCTGCGGCTAGCTGCAGGGAGAGGCACCTTCTCTGACACTCATGGGTCATCATGCGCATTCTCTCCCACCCATGAGTCTCATATCTGTCACTTTGTCTCAGTACTGTGGCTCGTTACCCATGTGACCTTGAACGAGTGACTTCTCTGAGCTTCCTCAGATGGTAAATGCAGAGCATGACAACCCCTAGTGGAGAGCACCATCAGGAGAACTCAATTCGTGTAAATGTGGGACGCTGTGGGATGCTTGGGAGCACTGCCTTATATTCAGGAAGGGCCCAGCAGAGATCAGCTAGTATTGTTACCACCCTTACGGCTCCCACTTCGTGACCTCAAAAGTTAAAGCAGAAACACATTGTTTTAATAAGGCTCAGACTTTGGTGGGCTGTTTGGTTTTACTGGTCCAGAGAGTCCATTAGGTACAGGCGGAACATGTTCTAGCAAGTTCCAGCCTGATGTGGGGTCTCACAGCACAGCTCCCCAAACCTCCCTTCTGAGCTGGGAAGGGGAAGTGAGCTCTTCCAAGTCTGTTAAGACAGCTTTGTCAGACTAGGAATGGCACACACACACAAGAAGCCTGGCAACCCTTCTTCTTACTTCAGGGTAAACAAGGTTCATGCATGTGTGTATGTTGTAAGATGTGAACGATACAGCAAATGAAGTAAAATATTAGTAACACACAGTCTACCTAAAGGACACAGAGGTCTTCTTTATTTCTGTTCTTGTGTTTGCAATTTCTTGTACATTTGAAATGGTTTCAAACACAAAAACCATCAAGAATGACTTTGCTTCCTGGGAATATACAGGTGTGTGAAAACAGATCAGCGTGGATGCTACAAATGTGACCATGAGCATGTGTGTGGTGTGCATGCCTGAAAATCCACACACATCCCATCTAGTGCCCCACCTCTCTGCTGCCATTCACCCCCTGACCCTGTAACCTCTCCTGGCCAGGCCATGCAGCATGCTTAGTTCCTCCAAGGGAAACTCTGGGTGCTCCCAGGGTACAGTGGAGCCCGAGTGAGAGGTCCACAGCCATCTCCGCTCCAGCCTGGGCTGACATAAACAGATTCAGAGTGTGTAGGTCAGGCAGGGGCACCACTGTCCTTACAGAGGTGTCATCTTCAGGCAGCATTTTCCACTAGCCTTGGGGTCCCTCTTTTTCCAGGCTCTCTACCTATGTTGGAGAGAGGAGAGGAAGAAGACCACAATGATGTGTATTTTCAGGGCTTGCTTTGTGTCTGGTCCTGTCTCACATGTCATCTGTGAACCGCACAGCCATGCAGGGTGGGTAAATTGAGGCTCGGAGGGCTTCAGTCATTTGGCCAAGGTCCCACAGCGAGTCGGGAACAGTGAGATTCAAAGCTGAACCCAAAGTCTCCTTCCTCCCCGACTTCCATCACATCCTCCTGTTTGAGGTTCTGACATGTTTTCTCTTTGGCTGCTTAACTTGAGGGCAAAGTCTGCCCTCCTCCCTTCCCCCCAGGAAGGGAAGCGAAGTCATCACTGGCCGGCAGGGCTCCAATGGCTCGCCAGCTTTGGGAAGCACCAGCAGAGCTGCCATCAGCTCCACTTCGGGAGGCCTCAGCAGGGCTGGGAACCACTGCGAAGGAAGAGCAGAGAAATACCTCCTCGCTCTGCTTTGCACTGCCAAGGCAGACACAGCCTGCAGGGCTAAGTGCCAAGTCCTGGGCACCCCACAGCCTGAGAGCCTGGCACACATCTGGCACCTGCAGTAAAGGATTGTCCTGCCAAAGGCAGGGAGCGGCAAGGATGCTGGAGGAGCAAGGGGTTCTGTAGCTATAGGAAAGGAGGAGGTGAGTGAAGAAGGCCTAGAGAGAGGCCAGCCAACTTCCAGGGTCAAATGCTTCAGTGGAGAAGGAAGGGGGAGACAGTTCTGTGGCAGGTCTTTCTCCCCTTTTATGCTTTTTGTTTATTTGTTTTGTTAATTTTCTGGCCTCTCAGCGTGACATCACAACCTTCTCTCCCTCTCTTAATAGATTTATTTATTCTTATTTGAAAGGCAGAGTTACAGAGAGAAGCCCAGACACAGAGAAAGATTTTCCACTTGCTGGTTCACTCCCAAGATGGCCACAAAGGCCAGAGCAGAGTGGATTCAAAGCCAGGCCTCCGTGGAAGCTGAAGATAGGGGTGTTCCTGGGAGAACAGGTTGTAAGCCTGGAGTTAATGACCGCAATCAGAAAGAAGAGGTCATTAACCAAGAGGCCGCCGGAGCTGGTACATTGAGATCATGTCATTTGAGTGGCTGGATCCAGCCATGCCTGGAGTCCCTACACTTATAAATGAAGGGGGTCAAAATCTTGCATTTTTGCTTCCGGCACTTCCAGTTGGGTTTCTGTGCCTCATAAGAAAAACATAAAAATAAAAAGAAGATCTCTGCCTGCTCTAGTATGGTGTCCAAGCACAGATCCTTTACCACAGCCAGGGATGTGGAGAACTTTGGGAGGGAGTCACTAGACATGGTAAAACCAGAATCCAGCCATTAGCGAGAGGAAGCAGGCTGACCAGCCCCTACCTTGGGAGACCTGAGCTACAGGGAGCAGGAGGAGGCCCAGGGCCTGACTCTCTGTAAGGAGACTAGAGGGGCATAGCAATCTGCAGGTGTTCCCGAGGTTGTCCCAGATAACGAGGGTGGCCACCACCTGCTAAACCCATGCCCCCTGTACATACATAATGCACTCTGGTCTCATGTGAGCCTCAGACCTGTCCCAAGACTTGCCAATGCTACTGGTCCTGTTTCCTGCAACTAAAAGCTCACAGTGTAGAAGTAACTTGCTAGTATTCAGCTAGTAAGTGACACAGCAGGGATCTGAACCTAGTGTACTGGATTCCAAAGCCTATGGATTTAATACATCCATGATGTTTCCTCCAAGATGGATCACTGGAACAAGGAGGTCATCCAGAGAATGGGTAATAGTCTTTTTTGTGGGGGTAGCCTTCAAGAGTTTTTAAAGACCAACTATATGTGCAGGCTCGCTGCACCCATTCTTCAGACATGCAAAGTGAGGCTCAAAGCAGACAGTGACTTGCCCAAGGTCACTTGGGTGAACTGGATATACTACCCTGGGTGATCCTTCTGGAACAGAGCAGTTGGTCTCAGTGTGTGTATGGCAGGGGGTGGGAGCGGGGAGCAGGGAGCGGCCTCCCCACACTGGCTTATGCTAAGGGGCATTGACCGTATCAGCCTGACAGAAGAAGGTGTCTGACCAGCGAGGGAACCGGCTGGTATTGTGGCCACAGATCCGATTGCAGAACACAAACCCCCCTCCGGTAAAGGGCTCTGAATTCACAAAAAGATTCCCAGCGCCAGCCGGGCTCCATTTGATTTTTCAGCAACACTTGATATGGCCAAAGTCCAGTTCAACCAGACAGATCCAGGCTTCTGGGTGTTCCCAGAGGGATGTCGCTGTGAGAACAGCCCCTTTCTTCCTCGGTGTCCTCAGCGAGAAGGGCTGCAGGAGGGAACAGAGCCGCCTGGGAAGCCTGCACTTCAACCACTCCCCATCCCCACCCCCAGCTTTCACCTGCCTAACTGTCCCAGCCCCAACCCCAGGGGTAGGCACTGTTCTGAGGCTCTGCCAAGTTCAGAGGCGCTCATCCTTGAGAGACAAGGCAAAGCTGCCTCCCGGCCCTTGGCAGTCCCCGTCTGGAGGAGTGACCAGACGGGGATCCAGGCAACAGGACAGAAGAGGCAAGGGAAGCCGCTGGCATTCATCCTCAGAAGTGCCAGGGGCCTGTAAGGTGAGCAGCCATCCTACCGCCTCTTGAGGGCCCTGCCCTTCACCTATATGGGAGGGTACCGGGTTGGGGGCAGTGTGGGAAGTCCTTGAGGCCAGGCGACAGCCCGCCTTGGATTTGTTTTCCCACCAGCAGTCCGTGCCCTTGGAAACTGGGACAATGCTGAAGGCAGAACACAGGGGAAGAAGTAGATGCGTGAGGTCTGGGAAGTCAAGCTGGGGGGGCGGGATGGGGGGACACTCCGTGCAGAGGGCACAGCATGTTCAAGGGCAGGCCATTTGGCAAGAGAGAGACAAGCCAGGAAGACCCAGGAGGAGCGGCGAGGTGGGGTGGGGTGCGGGCAGCCCACCTGAGACTGGGGGTCTTGCTCAGAGCGGCCGCAGAAACCTTTCGCAGCGCTGGAAGCAGGAAAGAGAGACCACCGCACTGCTCAGTTTGAGATGCCCCAGGCAGTGAGCAGGAGCGAGGCGCACCGGCTCCTGCTGCAAGCAGTGGGTGCCAGGAGGAGGAGGGTCCCGGGAAGGTCTGGCTCAGGCCCGTCCAACACACGCTGCCCTCTCTCCAGTCACGTGGCCCGGTGGGTGGGGACCGAGCTCAAGTGGGAGACACCCGGAGCTCTGCCAACTTCGGAGCTGACCGCTGGCCGCTGGCATTCCTGGGCCCAGCCTGAGGGCGCCGGGGAGAGGGGTGGCCGGGAGGGTCGGTGGAGGCCGAGAGGACTCTGCGGGGACCCAACTGCAGCACGCGCTCGGGCATGGCCCAGCTGTCGGTGGTCCCCGGGTCAGCCACGGCGTGGACAGGTGAGTGGGGCGACCCCGGGATGGTGGTTAGTGCGAGAGACGCTGCTCGCACCCAGGGGTCCCAGAGTCCAACCCTCTTCAGGTGCCGCGGGGCACCTGCACGGGAAAGCGCGCCTGGGTCAAGTGGCCACCGAGGACACTTAGCCATCCATCCATGCCCTCCTCGCCCGAAGCCCACGCGGGACCCCCGACGCCTGGCGGGGGGGGCGGGACGCCGTGCTGGCTCCGCCCCCCAGCGCGCACTGGCTGCTCTCCGTGACGTCACGCTCGGCTATAAAGGGCGCGCGGCTGCGGGCAGCGCTGGAGGAGCGCGAGGCCGAGGGCTGTGAGGACCGCGGGCGCCCGCGCTGCCGGGCCGCGGCGCCTCAGCGATGTTTTACTCAGGGCTCCTGACCGAGGGCAGCCGCAAGGAGACCGACATGAGGGAGGCGGCGCCGCTGCGGCAGCAACGCCGGATGAAGCAGGCGGTGCAGTTCATCCACAAGGACTCGGCTGACCTGCTGCCGCTGGACGGCCTCAAAAAGCTGGGGTCGTCTAAGGACACGGTGAGCCCCCCGCGGCCGCGCCCGCCTCGACGTCCTCCCCGCACACCGTGCCGCCTCCCGGGTCAGAGCCTGGCGGCTTTCACCGAGTCAGCCTGGTCCACCGCTGTCTGCTGTCCCTCAGACGCTCGGTCGGGATTCCTCGTGGTCTTCCGAGCTGATCCTCACTCGCTCCCTCACTGCCTCTGCCCTTCCCGAACCAAGCTTAGACCTCATCCTACCCTCTTGCGCTGGGCTCCCCTATCCTGGCGTTTATTTTTGGTGCGAAGGAGGCAGCTCTCTTGACCCAGCCAGAGGTGACTCCTTAGGGACGTGTAAGAGCCCTAGGCAGGTGGACAAGGAGGTTTTCTTGGCACTCACCATATCCAGATGGTTGGTTGGTTTACGTCTCTGGTGCCCACCCACCCCCATGCAAAATCTCCCTCTTCAGTTTTGGTCTGTCTACTTTTGACCTTCCGTGTTAAGCAAGGGGAGAGCAAAGGACGAATATGTTGGTTTCCTGACTCCCAGACATCTCTTCTTCATCCTCTTCTGAGGAGAGAAGCTCTTCATCATCCCCTCTTTATCATCCTCTTCTGAGGAGGAGGAGCTCCAGCCCCACCCGCGAGGAGTAGGTAGAGGGAGGAAGCCTGGCTGTTCTGGCTCATTGACCAGCTAATATGTGTCCGTGCTTGGAGCTGGGGCAGGTGGAATCTTTGTTGTAGCAGAACAGTTCTGGACTTTAGATTGGGGAAGCAGAGGACTGGGGGCTCGACTGGGAAGATCCTACTGGCCTCTGCTGTGGAATGGAGAGGGGTGACCTAGGGCTACCAGGTTAAAGACCTGTATCCGACTCTCATCTCTCAGTCAGTAGTGCTGTAGACCCAAACTCAAGTTTAGCATTGTCTTTGTATCTGGAGTTTCCTTGTGGTCTAATTGTTTCCTTGAATTTCATGGTCGCTTTATTCATCTGGCCAGAATGTTGGAAACATTAATTAAATGTCTTCTACAGTTGAAATAAATGCACACTTTTTCTAGTGTTTTTGTTTTTATTTGGAGTTTTTGGAATGTTTGAATTTTGGATGTGGTTTTTGGCTCTGGTTCTCGGACACTGCCATTCCGTCCCCCAGAAGGCAGTTGCGAGCAAAGCATCTTCCTTTCTGATGGCGCCAGTGACACAGAAAGTGGTGTCAGGTTCCCCTCTCTGACACTACCTAAATATGTGCAGCAGATAACTACTCCACTTATCTTGGTTCTGATTTTTAAAAGTTACTTATTTCTGTATAAGCTGCAGTGTAGTAGTTCTGAATCATGCTAACCCACACTGATGAGTAATTGAAACGTATTCTTACAAGAGATAACTTTCTTTTCTTTCATGTGAAAGCAGTCTTGATTCACTAGGAAAAGTCAAATGAAGTGTGCTTTCCTCAGTCCAAAATAATCCTTAAGCCTGGGGTCTCAGGAACCAATGAAGAGGGAAGTATTAAGAAGCAAATTAAAATGTGGACTTTTTCATGCTGGAGTTAAGATATGGACATTCAGTTGTGCTGGGTTGTCCCGAAGTTCCCTAGCCCAAAGAATTACCTCTGAATCCTCCCGTGGAGGATTTCTCAGGCTGCTTTCTGCTAGGGAAAAATTCCATCTGCTGTTCTGCTCCCATCTGTCTCCGTGGAGCCACCAGGACCTGATAGCCTGGAACAGGCTTGAGCAAGGAAGCATCTCCAGGATGGAGGGTACTGCCATGAGTGAGACCCACGGCAGCTGATTGTGAAACCCTGACCCATGCTTCACACTTTCTGAACCTCGTTGTCATGGGGTTGGTTTCCGTCCCTCCCTGTTCTCACACCCTTAAGGTGCAAGTGGTTACACAGAAACCCAGACAGGCCAAGGTAGGGCTGGGAGAAATGCAAATGCTGGCAGAGTCACAATGACGTGGCATGCTTTAAGCTCTTTTGAGGCTGTTGGAGCCTCAGTACAATCTTGGAAATGACCTTGGGAGTGCATGCATACTACTTAACTTCATAAATCTGTCTGGTATGATGTAATAATGTTGACTCCGTTTTCTCTCACCAGAAGTAAAATTTAGAGGATGCAGAGTTGATTAAATAGCTCCTACCTTAAATAATAGAAGGAGGATTAGTCTCAATGGAGGGTTGGAAGAAAGAAGGGATGGAGAGAGGACAAATTAGATTAAAATAACCCTGGGGGCTGAGCCGCTGTGAAATCTTAGCTTGTTTTCCCTCATGCTAGTAACCTGTATGTGAATTGCACTGCTAAGTTTTCCGATTTGTCTACCTCACACGATCCCATTTCTGTAATGTTTTTTTGTGAAATGCCAGACTGTCAGTCCCTTTTAAATTGGCAGAGAGCACTGGTGGGCAATCAAAGGTGGTTATGTAAAGTGCTTTTGCCCCATGCCTGTGTGTGTAGAGCTGACTGCCACAAAGTCTGCTGCAGAAACCAATCTGATTTCTTATGTTTCTCACTTCGTTTATCCTTTTATCTGACAGTGTAAGAGTAAGAGTAAGAACTTTTTTATTATTTTTTAAAGCGTGATGAAGCTGGAGAAACATTCTTGGAGTTTTGCCTATTATAATTTATCTTGTTTTAGCTACCAAGGTCGTAAAAAATCTCATTGTACTAACTTTTGGTTTTTAAAAAGTCTTCTCATGTTGTCTTTGCTATATGAGGTTATTACTGACCTGTATGCCTTAGAACATACCCTTGATTGGGCAATAAAGCCTTTTTCTGTATTATGATTGAGTCTGCTTTAGCAAAACTGACTAGAATTAAAAATGAAAACCTGGCTGGAGGAAGAATGGAAGAACACAGTGAAACAAACTGCCCCTGAAAGACTTGGTCAGTTACTAACTCAATTAGAGCAGTCCAGTAGAGGTCCCCTGTAGATGTTCATAATGCCCAAGGTCTTGTGCTGGAGAGCTTCAAAACCCTAGAAGAGGATCACGAAATACCACCATATACCAGGTGAGGATTTCCAAAGCCACGATTGTGTCCCAGATATAGCAAACATTGTCTGAATCCTTACTGTATTCAAGACAGCCAGCCAAAAACTAGGTTCTAGGACCACAAAGATGAAATTATGAAATTTATCTAGGGAATGAACAGGCTAATAGGAAGGGCAGTACAGATTAATTATTACACAGATATTTATTGAGCTCCTACTATGTATCAGGCACTAATGTAAGCACCGGAGGTCTAATAGCAAACCATGCCTGCTATCATGCAATTTGTATTCTTGTGAGAAGGCAGAAAATAAAATAAGTAACTATATATCAAGTAATAATCAGTGCTGTAGAGAAAATAAACAAACATAAGGGAATGCAGTGGCCAAGGTGAGATGGAACCTTGCTCTTTTATAGAATGGTCTGGGAACGCTTCTCAAGAGATTACCTTTGAGGAGACACAGGAGGAAATGAGGGATCCAAAATATCCTGCAGTTAGAGTGCCCTGGGCAGAAGAAGCAAATGGAAAACCCTGAGGTGTCAGTGCACTTGACATGATTGAAGAGTAGCAAGAAGGCCAGTGTGACTACAGCAAAGAGACAGGGTCATTGGAGATAACATCTCAGAGACATACTGGGGAGCCAGGCTACTTAGAGATTCATATTACTTAATCAAGCATTTGGCTTTCAGTTTGAGATCCATGGGAAACTAGTGGAAGATTTTGAGCAGAGGGATGCTGTGACATGACTCATTTTAGAAAAATATTGTTCAAGCTTCTGGTGTGGATTAGACTTGTAAAGGGCATGAATAGAAACAGAGCTTAGGAGGCCACAGTACAGTAATCCAGGTGAGAGGATGGTGCCAGAGAGCAGTGTGATGGCTATAAAGGGCCGGGAAGAGATCAAGTTCCATATACCTTTTGAAGTCAAAGCTGATAAAGTTGATGGATTGAATGAAAAGTCTTAAAGACTTAAAGTAGTCAAGGAGGACCTCATGAGTTTTGGGTTTGCTATTGAAATAATAGAGTTGTCAGTTACTAGAATGGTTAAGTACACAAGCAGCAGGTTGGAGGGAGAAAAATGAAAGGAAATAAGAATCAGGAGGGGTCAGTGCCAAGCAATAGTAGTCTAATCCTTCTCCTATGGCACTGACATCCCCTAAGGGTGCTGGTTCACTTCTGATCTAGCTCCCTGCTCTTGGCCTGGGAAGGTGGTGTAGAAAGGCTCAAATGCTTGGGCCCCTGCACCCACATGGGAGACCTGGAGGAAGCTCCTGGCTCCTGGCTTCATATCCGTTCAACTCCAGTCATTGCAGCCATTTGGGGAGTAAACCAGCAATGGAAGATCTCTCTCAATCTCTCTGTAAATCTTTCAAATGAAAATAAATGACTCTTTAAAAGCAAAAATACCAAAAAAAAAAAAAAAAGAATAAGGAGTTTGATTTTTGAACAATGTAGGACTGGGCTGTTTATTGTTATTCAAAGATGGCATTTCGAAGAGGCATTTTCAGGAGTAGGTAAGTAACATCACCCAGCAGCCTGTCCTGGTTGCCAAGACTTTACTGTCAGGAAGTGCTAGAGGAATTCTGTGAAAGAAGGGATTGGCCTCCTCTGATGTGATGATGGGAATGGAGACCAATGTCTGAGTATGGCATTCTGACTCCCTGTGAGCCAGCCTAGCTTAAGACGGCATGTGGAGTAGGCTGCCTCAGAGTGCGCTCTTCAGAGTAAGAATTTTGTCTTCTAGCCCAGTTCTTCATCCATGTCGGATCCTTTCAAACAAAACTCCCGTCTCCACTGTAGAAAACTACCAACTCAGACCAATCCACATAGTAAGCAACAATCAGGAATAAAGCTATTTTCTTAAAAATAACATGTCTGTTGGGTCATATGGTAAAGGCAAAGAAACAACATAGAAGGCCTGGGGCAGTTTGGCAGCCTGCCTTAGCTAGATTCCCATATGTTTCTGACTGCAAAGCCAAGGACAGTCTGTGTCCCCATGGTGTAGAAGGGTCATGTGTCTATCCAGTTAGTACACTAAGACGAGGTACAGATCTCAGTGCCCTTTTAGGTACCCAGGGTTAGAAAGGGAGCCATGTTAGCAGGCTTGAATCTTGAATCAGGAAATCACGTTTATCTACAGACAGTATATGAGGCTAACATGGAGCAAGATGATTTCAGGTCCTTTTAGGGGAAAAAATGGTATCAAGCTTCAATTTGTTCTATGCCTGAGAATTTAAAATACATGTATACACATATACACTTATTCACAGTTGGATATTTACTGCATATCTGGCATGCTGTTAAATGCTTTGAATGGGGCATTTGTCTTAATTCTTACAAAAGCACTGTAAGTACTTACTAAGTCAACTCTGACTTTGAAGCATCAGTTTCTAACTGCTACTCTGAGTATGGCTTGTCAGATTCTTCCTAGAAAGAACCAGGCTTTGCAGACTGAACAGTCCCTGCCTCAACTGCTTAATTCTGCTCTTGTAAAACACACACACAGTCAGTGAGCAGGGTTGAGCATAGTCCAATAAAATTTTATAAAAACAAGTAACAGGCTGGATTTGGCAGTCAGGATGTATTTGCTGACTCCTGCACTTTGCAGTTCTAACTGGTTGTAGCTAGCTAGAGACCTTGGATACAAAGATACATTTATTATTTCCTTTGCTTACCAGTCCAGTCCATTTGTGAATCCATAAAAATCCATAGAAAGAATACCAGTCAGTTTCTCTTTGGGTTCACTGTGGCATGAGTTAACATGAGTGGCAAAGGAGTTCTTGTTCACTTGGTGTTCTGCAACTTCCTTCAGCATAGACTGTTTCCTGACACTTCCATTTTCTTTCCACTCTACAACCTGTTTAAAAGTGATGTTTAGGAAGCCTGGTGCAATGGCTTAATTGGCTAATCTTCCCTCTTCAAGCAACAGGATCTATATGCATCCCAGTTCATGTCCCAAAGCAGTGGAGGATGACCCAAAAGCCCTGAGATCCTGCACCCACCTGCAAGACCTGGAAAAGACTTTTGGCTCCTGGCTTCTCATTGGCTCAGCTCTAGTGATTATGGCCATTTGGGGAGTGGGTGTGGATGGAGGATATTTGTTTCTCCTTTTCTCTGTAAATCTGTGTTTCAAATAAAATTAAATAAATCTTAAAAAAAAAGAATTGATTTTTAGGGGCCAGCATTGTGGCATAGCAGTTAAAGTCACTGCCTGCTATCTAGCATACCATTATGGGCAACAATTCATGACCTAGCTCTTCCACTTCTAATCCAGTTCCCAGCTAATTGCCTGGAAAAAGCAGTGGAAGATAGTCTAAGTGTTTGGGCTACTGCCACCATGTGGAAGACCAGGATGAAGCAATGGATTTCAGCCTGGCCCAGTACTGGCTGGCTGTTAAGGCTATCTGGGGAGTGAACCAGCAAATAGAAGATCAGTCTCTCTTCTCTCTCTCCTCCCTCTCTCTAACACTGCTTCCTCCCTCGCTCCTTCTCTCTCTTCCTCTGTAACTCTGACTTTAAAAAATAAATAGCAGAGCAGTGTGATAGCATAGTAGGCCAGTTAATCCTCTGCCTGCAGTGCTTTCACCAGTTTGTGTTCAGTTTCTGTCCAGCTCCCTGCTTATGGGCTGGGAAGGCAGTAAAGGATGGCTCAAGTCCTTGGGCCTCTGCAACCCATGTGGAAGACCTGGAAGAAGATCCTGGCTCCTGGCTTTGGATCATCAGCTCAGCTCCAGCTCTTGTGGCCATTTGGTTAGTGAACCAGTAGATGGAAGACCTCTCTCTGTCATTTCTTCCCTCTCTATAAAATCTGCCTTTCCAATGAAAATAAATAAATCTTTGAAGAATAATAAATAAACCTTTAAGAAAAAAAGAAGAGATGTTGAATCAGCATGCGTGTCAGATTGAGAAGCACTAGCTAATTCCACCCAAAGCACAACACTGTCCACGGCACCTGTGTCCCTCAGACGCCTTTGATGGTGATGGAGAAAGTCTATTGGTTAGTATTTTGATGCCTCCATCAGTCACATTTCAGAAACAATAGTGAGCCAGAGACTACTTGAATTGTTGAGGTTTAACATAAAGCAGAATCCATGTTAGGAAGATTACCTGAGAAATATGTCCAAAAGGCCAGCGGAGTATCTGCAGTCCCTATCCTGATCATCAGTGCTTGGATATCATGAAAGGCATCAGGACAACCCTCAGAAAGCCAGTGCTTCAGTCTATGTAAGTAAAAACCACTGAAGCACATGTATGAAGCAAAAATCAAAGAATGGACAAAACTTTTAAGTGTGGCTATTGAAGGGATTCTTCAAGAAAGAGCTAGATCATATTGATCAGGAAAGGCTCTCTGAAGAATCTGAATAAAGGATGGAGATTTATTCATGCACCAAGAGCTGGGGATAGAGCATGATCTAGACAGTTGAGAGTCCTGCCTTTCTGGAGTGTGTGTATGTGTAGAGAGGGTGGGGGGAGAGAGAGAGAAAATAGTAAACAAGTAAGCAAGCAGAATAATTCTGGGTGTGTGATTGTGATGAATGAAATAGTGGGTTCTGTTAGTATGTAAAGAGATAGTCACACCTGGTACCACAACAGAGGATGGAGTACAGAACAAATCAATCAACTGCCTGAGTCATGTGTTGGCAGTGAAAATATGGGCAAATGGAGACTCTAAGTTGGACTATGTTTGTCAACTAGTGGGTCCTGGAGAGATTTCATCGTGCTTGGAATGGTGAGATTGGCAGCAATTCAGAACAATTGAATTATCAAAACCACAACATGCCCCACATTGGAGACCTTGGGATGATTGGGAGGCTGGGTGGGGCTTCTCCCTTTATCTCCCTCCTTCCCCCAGATACGGGAAGGAAAAAGAGAATGTGGAAACAATGATGTTATCCACTTTCCTGTAGCCCTTGACCCTCTGTGCCCTAATCTACTATATGAAGATCGTCAAAATAAAATTATGAGAATTTTTAAAAATAAAGAAAAAACAAAAAAATTATAAATAAACTATGTAGTAGCATATTAAAAAAAGAGAGAGAGAGATGGTCACTCTCTGGCCAGTGTAGGAGTCTCTGAGAAAATGACCCTTGAGTTGAGACCAGGAGGATAAGAATGGGCTGTTTGAAGTGTTAGGGTAAGAACATTTGAGGTAGAGGGAACAGCAGGTACAAGGGCACTGGAGTGGGAGAGGGCTCTGGAGCAAAGAGATGAGTGTGAATGGAGCTGAATGACTAAAGGGAGCAGTGTGTAGGTGGGAGCTGGAGAGAAGCCACGGCCAAATGATGCAGTCATGTAGATTTCAGTAAGTTTGAATTTTGCTCGAGGAATAATGCAAAGTCATTGAAAAGTTTCCAGTAAGGAGGTATATTATCTGATTTAGGTTTTATAAATTGTAGTTGCTGTGCAGTGAATAAATTGGAGAGTAGCTAAAAAAAAAGCAAAAAAAATTTTTTAAGGGGGAGGGAGCAGTACAATAACCTAGCAGCCAAAGTCCTCGCCTTGCATATACCAGGATCCCCTATGGACGCCAGTTCTAATGTTGGTGGTCCTGCTTCGTACCCAGCTCCCTGCTTGTGGCCTAGGAACAGAAGAAATGAGGACGGCCCAAATCCTTGCGACCTTGCACCAACATAGGAGACCCAGAGGAGGCTCCAGGCTCCTGGTTTCAGATCAGCACAGCTCCGGTCATTGCGGCCGCTTGGGGAATGAATCAATGGACAAAAGATCTTACTCTCTGTCTTCTCTCCTTTATGTATATCTGACTTTCCAATAAAAATAAATAAATTTTTTTTTAAAAAGGCCGAAAAAGATAGGAAGCTTAGTACCCATAAATTATGGTGGCTTGGATTGGATTGGAGTTAGTAAAAGCAGGAAGTAGATTAATTAGATACTTTGGAAGAAGCAACAACACATAGTGCCTTAGATAACAGGTTAGGAAAAGAAAATCGATGTGTGTTGATGGTGCCATTTATCAAGGTTGGTGGAAAGGATGTAACCTAGAGTGCTAAAAGTGAACAAATCTTTGGAGCTCAAATTGCATTTATTACTTGTAAGTGAGGCTTAGAGAAAAGTAACGCTTAGAGAGATTAATAATTTGCCCAAGGTAATGTATAGCAATTGGCAATTTGTTAAAGTAGGAAATCTTCATGGCAAAATTAGAAAGATGAACTTGGAAAGTACAATGAGTGGTAGTGGAAGCTTTTGAGTGCTAAGTCAGCTGTTATATACAGCTGGCAAGAGAACCACTGTAGGGAAAGGAGAATATGAAAGTAATGTTTTAGGATTTAATTTAGTGGTAACAGTAGAAACAAAGGAGGAAATAATGATAGGTGAAGGAGGCAAAATTTCACTCCCTGAAATAAGGAATAAAATACAATTTGGGGGGGCTGGCGCCGTGGCCTAGCGGCTAAAGTCCTCGCCTTGAACGCCCCGGGATCCCATATGGGCACTGGTTCTAATCCCGGCAGCTCCACTTCCCATCCAGCTCCCTGCTTGTGGCCTGGGAAAGCAATCGAGGACGGCCCAATACATTGGGACCCTGCACCCGCGTGGGAGACCTGGAAGAGGTTCCTGGTTCCCGGCTTCGGATTGGCGCACATCGGCCATTGCGGTCACTTGGGGAGTGAATCATCGGACAGAAGATCTTCCTCTCTGTCTGTCCTCCTCTCTGTATATCTGACTTTGTAATAAAATAAATAAATCTTTAAAAAAAAATACAGTTTGGGAAAGATCAGCAGGACAGTTTAAGTCTGAGGTGCCTATGAAGTGTCGAGGTAAAGCAGTTCAAAGAGACAGCAGATATATGGGTCTAAAACTCAAGAGTGTCGTCTAAGCCGAAGAGTCATTATAAGGGTAGTAATTTGTGTACTAAGAGCAGATAAAATTGACATAAGAGGCTATGAGGAGTGAGAAAAGGATGAAAGATAGAAAAATTAGAACCACTAACATGTAAGAAATGGCCAAAGGTAAAGGAAACCTTGGAAACTAACACAGAATAAAGAGAACAATAGTTTTAGAGGCCGTGGAGGAGAGTTTAAGGAAAAATGCAGTGTTGAGTTCATTTCAGCCTTGTTCTTAATGGCGAGGCACATTGGCAGTTAAATAGGTAAATCAAGGTCTGTTAGTATCATAAACTTAAATGTTCTGCAGAGGATATGCTATTTTAAAATGCAGAATGGAAGACAGACATAAGGAAGTTAGTGCAGAGCTGGTTATAGGGTAAGCCTGACATTATACCTGCTGTCTTCTTTTCTGCATGATTTAGCCAATTAGCAGTGTCTTCCAGCTCATGCAAAAGCTAAGTAAATCATGAAAATACACATATTGGCTAAATCATAATTCACTTCCAGCCCTTTTTTATATGCCTCTATAGAGTTTCCAGCTTTCTGGAAAGCAAAATGGTGGAAAGCACTTAACTTTCTTTAGTTATGGTTAGTTATGACTTTTCTGCCTACCGTTCAGGTTCCAGAATTTTGTCAGCATCTACCATTTTCCTTATATCCTTTCCTGTTTTCTTTGTTCTCCAGAGTTTAGACATTTTTACTCTTTTACTATCATTTTAATAAGAATTTAAATTGGGAACAGAAGAAATGTCACTTAAAATTTGTATGTATATTAAAAAAATGGCTTAAGGAAAACACAAGTGAGGGTCACGTGAGTTTGCTGGCTGTATATTTTCTGTTCCTCAGATATACTATGAATATTTCTTAGTTATGAAAAAAAGAATCATGTGTACTGACATTGAAAAACAAGTTTCACTCATTAAATAGAATCAAAGTTTCAGAGCAATATTATAATTTGATTCTATTTTATATGTGTTTTAAAGGTATTGTTAATTTTAGAAGACCATGATTAGGCAACCAGCATCCTGCATGGATGCCAGTTTGTGAACTGACTGCTGCACTTACATGGGAAAAACAATGGAAGATGGCCCAAATGTTTGGATCTCTGCCACTCATGGGAGAGACCAAGATGAGATCCCTGGCTTTGACTTGGCCCAGTCCTGACCATTGTAGCCAGCTAGGGAGCAAACTAGCAAATTAAAGGTCTGTCTCTCTCCCTCTCTTTCTGATTCTTGGTGTGTGTGTGTGTGTCCTTTCTCTAGAGCTAACTTTCAAATAAGTAATGAATCTTTAAAAATAAAAAAGGGGGGCCCGGCGCAGTGGCCTGGCGCCGTGGCCTTGCAGCTAAAGTCCTCACCTTGAATGTACCAGGATCCCATATGGGCGTCGGTTCTAATCCTGGCAGCTCCACTTCCCATCCAGCTCCATGCTTGTGGCCTGGGAAAGCAGTCGAGGATGTCTCAAAGCCTTGAGACCCTGCACCTGCGTAGGAGATCCAGAAGAGGTTCCTGGTTCCCGGCTTCAGATCGGCATAGCATCGGCCGTTGTGGTCACTTGGGGAGTGAATCAACAGACAGAAGATCTTCCTCTCTGTCTCTCCTCCTCTCTGTATATCTGAATTTCCAATAAAAAATAAAATAAATCTGTAAAAAAAATAAAATAAAAAATTCAAATAAAAAAGCAATAGTTAAAAGGGCCAAATGCACTAGAAAGGTGAAATTAAGACTGTAAAGTATCAAGAAAAATTTAAAAACTGTAAAGTGTCTGCAGGGTTTGAAAATTAGGAATGATCACAGTGTTGTGAGATGAAAAATGATCTAATGAAGGAAATATAGGATACAAGAAAATGGACATAATGGTTTAATTTTTTAAGAGAGCATTCCAGGCAAGGATATCATTAAAGGAGGAAGTAGAATTGAGGCAAGATCTGAGGTTTGGGAACCAAAGGGATGGAGGATTTTTTCCTAGTAGCTAGGAACTTCGAATATATTTCATTGCCTATGGAGGAATGATCTAGGAGAAAGGGAAGAAAATACAGAAGAGGGATGACTTCAAGAAGAATGATTTCAGAGCGTTTCTTGTCTTTTTCATCTCTTCAGTGAAGATTAGACTCCTCTGCAAAACTAAGAGGAAACCAGGAAGATCAATGAAGAATGGGGGCTTTAGGTAAGAGGGCTTTGACTAGATGGGCTTTGAAGTTTTTTCCAGTCTTCAGCTCTACAAGTCCAATTTATTTGGGCTGGTCCTACTAAGAATAGACCTCACAGAAACTAAAGCCCTGCTTTAATGTGGCTTGAGCTGGGAATCCGGGCTTATTAGTGAAAGAGATTAGAATGAAGAATTTCTGTTTCTTGAGAGAAGCAAAGCATTCTTCCAGAGTTGCATTACAAAATCTGGTAGAATCAGCACTTCCGCTAGTCCCTTATCAAGCTAGAAACTCTCATTTCCTTTTAAGTGCACTTCCTTTTTTTCCAAAGACAATAATTTAGAACCTGCCTTGCCAAGAACCAGTATATTTTGGGAATCCATTTCTTCACCTCACCAAGGTCACAGTGAGTCATGCTGTGAGTTCATTGCTCCTTAGAAATCTGTGGGATGGAGGATAATGAGCATCTTTAGTGCCATCCCCTGCCCCAGGAGGATTCTAAGCTCAAAGCTTCTAAGAGTGACACCCTCCCCACCAGAGCCAGAATACCATCTGGTAGAAACTTTGGACTAAGCTCTATCCTTTGGGAAATTTTGGATGTTACCATAAACAGGGCATAAAAATTTCTCAAGTGAAATGGTTTCTTTTACGATATCTTTTGCTTTCAGGAGGCTGTTTTGAATAAAAACAGTAGAATATGACTGTCTTTCCCAGGGACCCCCTATCAAAGGACAGATTTGAGCTTACACTTCTCACACATATATTTTTTGTAAAGTTTTTTTTTTAAATGAAAGGCAGATTCACAGAAAGAAGGAGAGACAGAAAGATATTCCCTCCATTGGTTTACTTCCCAAGTGGCCGCAATGGCCAATGCTGAGCTGATCTGAAGCCAGGAGCCTGGAGCTTCTTTTGGTTCTCCCACACAGGTCTAGGGTCCCAAGCTTTGGGCCATTCTTACTGCTTTTCCAGGCTACAGGCAGGGAACTGGATGGGAAGTGGGGCTACCAGGACATGAACTAGCACCAATATGGGGTACAGGTGCATGCAAAGCAAGGACTTCAGCCACTAGGCTACCATGCCAGCCGACTTTTCACACATACTAAAGGTTAATTAAGTCTCCTGTTTCTTAGTTGGTGTCAGCCTCTCTTCTGCACACCCACTTTTTTGTCCATTGAAGGAATGACAAGATGGGGCAAGAGTTTGTGACTGAAGGATGTCAGTGAGATGATTCCTGTGGGTTCTGCCAGATTCTATAGTGTATCTGCTGGTGATGTTACTTAGAAGGTGTGAATTCTGTCTTCTCACCTCACCTACCCCTCATATGTCTTAGCCCATGGGAGGGCCAGGGCATGAAAGCATCAGCAGGCTAGGTTGAAAAACTAAATTGTAAGATAGTGAGACTTGAAACAAAAGTGGATAGGGACTCTGACTTCCAGGGCAAGTGGATTTCTCCAATCAGGGAGAAATAAGCTGTCTTTTTTATAAGACGCTGACTTACAGCCACATGTGAAGATACAGTGATCACCTCTTCCAAACTAAAGCCACTTTCCCCTGAAATCCTCTTGTAAGGAGAGAAAAGGCACTAGGCTGATGTTAGTCGAAATCACAGAGATTCCACAGTTCTCCAGAGCCGGAGGATATTCACTGGCCCTGTCCACATTTCTCAGTGTCCTGCCTTGTTCTTCCATTCATTCAGAGTGGCCTACTGCAGACTGGTTTATAGTAAGTAGTTCACTCTGATGATACCAATGAAGTCTCCCTTTACAGTAATAATAAATAAATAAAGATAAAGCTCAGTTATTTGAGTCTCCTTCATTAGTTCTGTGGCACCTGGGGAACAGTTGGAGAAAGGGGAAATGACCTGTCGCTGAGAAACTTCTGCTTTGTGTTCCCCAAGCAACCTCACAACATTCTGCAGAGGCGCCTCATGGAGACCAATCTGTCTAAGCTCCGAAGCAGTCGTATCCCTTGGGCCTCCAAGACCAACAAGTTCAGTCAAGCTAAGGCCGAGGAGCTCAAGAAGGCTCAGGGGCTAAAGAAATCTGAGGACGATGACATGATTTTGGTCTCTTGCCAGGTAAGGTTAATATTTTCGGAAAAGTAGGATTTATAGCCTTTGATGATTCCAGTCATGGAGTCCTATCCTCCAAGCTTTATGGAGTACAGATCTGATCATGAATTCCTAAACAAGCTTTAAGGTGTACGCATTGTTGTGTATGATGTGCATCTTCATGGAAGACCAAAGCTTTCAACTAATTTTCAAAAGGTTATTGATTAAAAATATCCAAAGATTATGAGCTACTTTATATATGTAGAATGAAATACCCAAAGTCCTTTGGGATCTTCTATCAGTCCTGGACCCAACAGAAAGGTCCAATGAAAGGCAGATTGAGCAGTTTTTTTTTTAAACATTTATTTTTATTGTATTTCCTTTTTTTGTTTTTAAACTAATTACATTGCATTATGTGATACATTTTTTTATGCACTGGGATTCCCCCCGCCCCTCCCAAAACCCTCCCCCCACGATGGATTGTTCCACCTTGTTGCATTTCCATAGTTCAAATTCAGTTGACATTCTTTCATTGGAGGTATTTACCAAGCACAAAGTCCAGCATCTTATTGTCCTGGTAAGTTCAATAGTTTCTTGGTGAGACCATCTCTGGTCTGAAGGTAGAGCTGGCAGAGTATCATCCCAATCAATTAAAAGTCCCAACATAATATTTCCAACCATTTACAACATTATGGCATTAATTGACATGGTATTGATTAACCAATATGTTAATAGGAAAATGCAGGTTCTCAACTACAACCTGTGACTTCTTCATAGACATTTCAATTTTGGTTTACATTCAGCCGTATTCTATACACCTTAAAATGGCTTAGATTGCTATTCAGCTGTCTCATGCCTATTTTAATTTTAGTCTTTAGCAGTTTATAGCATTAAAGCATGATTTCGCTGAACCTGGCTGTTTCTCAGGTGGTCTAACTCTATAATTCTAACAGGATATATGTCAACAGTTTAGGTGAGCATGTTTAGGAGGGGTGTGCAGAGAAATCTTCCATACCCCAGTGAGGAGTAACTAATCTTTGTGTCCCACCCAGTGAGGTAAAAGTGCATCCCCGCTGACCGTTTGTAAAGAAAGGATAATATTCACCCATAATTGGGGATAATGTGTTCCCGGCCTGCCTTTCATATGACATCTGCTGCCTATCCTCTGCATCTCTTTTCCCTTTTGCTTTTCTGGCTCCTGCTGAACAGTACATTTCCTCCTCACAGTGTGCTGGAAAGGATGTGAAAGCCTTGGTGGACACAGGCTGTCAATATAATCTCATCTCCTCAGCCTGCGTGGACAGATTGGGGTAAGTAACCACTTGTGCTGCATGGAAGTCAGATGTGATTGCACTTTTTGCTTGAATCTATGTTGAGGTTAGAAACATTCTCAAAGGGTCTCTACAGAGGCTCTAAGAAAGCTTGGAGGGCTCAGACTGCAAACAGAAACTGAGGCTTTTGAAGAGCAGAGTGGTGGATTGTCAGCTGGGAGAAACCAATGATCTAGGGAAACCTTGGACACACCTTTAACTCTACCTGTTAGGTTCTGAGGAAAGCCTTGTGGGTACTGGAATGAGAGTGTGTGGTTCATTATGTGTCCTGTCCTGTTCCATCAAGTAGCAAACTAGAAGGAGCTGTCCTGTTAGCGGACCCCATATGAATAAAAACAGAAATGTAGTTGGCCTTAGCTTGCTCAGGCTCTTTCTGGGGGGTCATACTTCCCATCCTCAAAAAGGACTGCTGTTGCTCCTGGGCCCGGTACATTCTGGAGGTAATTAATAATTTGTTTCTTAGTACCTTTCTTCTCTATGAAGAACATATAGAATCAGATCCTACTGTTGCCCCTGCTAGGGACAGAGTGTGAAGCAGACATCTGGTATAGGGCTCAGTTGTCCATAGCAATTGGAATTGGGTTCTCATTTTGTCAGAGAAAGCCATTTTCTGTCCTACCTCCTTTTAACTCAACCTCTACTTTTCTTTCTTTCTTTATCTCTATTATTTCCTCCAAAGTACCAAATGAGCCCTGAGGTCTATCGTACAGTCAATGGAATCACCACAATATCATTTTCCTTATCTCTAACCCTAAGTACAACAATCAATTTCCCAACCCAAAACATTATAATGAAGCCATTACTAACATAGATTTAGTGGCTCTGTTCAAGGTATCTGTACTGTTAGGAAGAGCTTACACAGCGCTTTATTTCTTTAGCTGGTGACCCTTGCCATGTGATCTGTTCCTTGTTATGTCTGCCCTGTCCTCATCCCTCATCATCATTGTGACTCTTTGGCCCTATGCATGCTTTATATTGCTCTTTTGCAGAGAGCCTAGATCTTAAGAGTTCTTGTGGGAAAAATCCTGAGCTGCTTGGTGTGTTGAAGAGATGAGATATAGTGCAGCATGATGGTTCCAGAAAGACTAATAATGTCCTGGTAGCTAATTAGGCAGCTGGCTGTCATGATTCCAGAGGAATTAATAACTGTCTGTAAAACTACAATTATCTTTTTCCTTTTGGATAGGCAATAACACAAAAAAAGAAAGAAAGAAAAAGGAGGGAAATAAAAGTGTTGGCACAGAAAGTCTGTAATTAAGTATTTATCCACCAACCCGTAATAGCTCACTGCTAGCTATTCCAATCAGCTTTACATAACTGTGGAAAGCCCTGATGTTGTGCCTTTCCTTCCTCCTCTGCATAAAGTAATAAGGACTTTCTCTGTGATACTCTTTGCTGTTACCAGTTACAATACTCTGAGCAAAAAGTGTTTAACCTTAAGCCTAAGAGAAACTGATGAGGATAAATTAAAACTGAAAGGACAAAGAGAAAATTAGATATTCAGCAAAGAGTCTTCTAAACTTAGGATTAACCTGCCCTCTCTGATTTCTGTTACCCACAGATGGGTAAAAGGACATATTAGCTAGACTGTCTCACGCATAGGTAGGGATATTAAGATGCAGAATAGGATTTTCTAAATGTGTCATTTTCCCTCCTTCACTAATACAGAGATAGTGGTGTACATCTTTTGTGAACAGGAAAGGAAACTAGTCTTTTTATGTCCTTAATGCTGTTTTTAGGATAAAGTACAGAAATATGTAGGCTACATTGCCCTTTTCTGGTAAATCATCACCAAAAAAATCCCAGGAGAATTATAACTGTAGTTCAAAAGGTAGGCAGTGCCAGTTTCTATCAGCAATCCCTGGCAATGCGATGGTGGTATCTTCCTCTCTGGTGCAGACTCAAGGAACATGTCCGATCTCACAAGCATGAAGGAGAAAAGCTTTCTCTTCCCCGGCATCTCAAAGTAGTGGGCCACATTGAGCACCTGGTAATCACACTAGGCTCCCTCCGCCTTGACTGCCCAGCAGCTGTGGTTGGTGAGTAGAATTGGAGAATGTTTCTATGAACCTTTATATAAACCTTCTCTCTAGTCCCACAAAACCTTCCTGCAATCTCACACCTATTGACTTCTTCAAAATCCATGGCCCACATGTTCCTGCATTATAGAACTTGTTCCATTTTGCCCTCCAGCGTATTAGATGGACCTTGACATATGTTCACGACATGCTGACAATCACTCAGAAAAAGAATGATGGAACTCAGATTTTAATAAAGTCAAGGAACAAGAAAATATTTTTGTGGACAGGTGAAAATGTGTCCTGAGAGCTTTCTGTGCTAGCTGGTAACAGAGGGCAAGATATTCCTTTCTTGCCATGAATACCATGACAATTTCCCACCACCTCCTACACCTCCTTTATACTTTCTATTCTAAGTTCTTGATTTTAGTATTAAAAATCTGAGTTTAATCTTGACTTTATCAATTTGAACTTGGAAAATTACTCAACAGATTTTTATTGGGTTGGCTGGTTGGCTGAATGGATGGATGAAATCATCCCAACAATGATATGGCTCCCTTCTGAACCAGTTTGGAAATGGCTAAATCTTAGTTTTGTTTTTTGTTTTTATTAGAGGACAATGAAAAAAACCTGTCCCTTGGGCTCCAAACTCTCCGATCGCTGAAGGTAGGATTGATTGCATCTTCGCGGTGGTACTCTGTAGTGGGGATTATCTTTTATGGGGGAGCTATAGTGGGGTCACTGATAGAGGATCAGTGATTCTTTGTTTTCAGTGCATCATAAACTTGGATAATCATCGGCTGATCATGGGGAAGACAGACAAAGAAGAAATCCCTTTTGTGGAGACAGTTACTTTGAATGAAGACAAGTAAGTACCCAGATGAGTCAGGTCATGTCCAATACATTGTCTCAAGCTAGAAGGTTCCCAGATATGGAATGGGATTGTATCCTGCTTTTGACATTTAATCAGACCACAAGTCTACCTCTGCTCATCCCCATAATTCACTATCGTGCATAATTCTGTAGCCCACATATCAGAGTGAATAGCAACTATACCACCCAGAATGGTGGGGGAAATGAGTACCTTTTAAACCAAAGCTTTTTTTTTCTTGCCCTCACTCTTTTTTGAATTTGTTAACTTCTTTTTTTCTGATATTTCTTTCTCATTTCAGCACTTCAGAGGCATAACTGCAGCCTGTAGTGTGTCTACGTTTGTGCATATGTACCAGGTTGACTGAGAAAACTGGGTTCGAACCAAATGCAGTAGCAACTTGCTGTGGACCAAGTTCCTCCCTCAAATAGAAGCGCCAGGGGTTCCTTTCCACCCAGACCTCTCTAGTCTATAGTCTGTGCTTAGAGAACTTGTCTGGTTAAAGCCATTATTTTCTACTCCTTGGATCACTTAATTTATTAGAACTATAGACCTTTTTTTTTGACACTGCCAGGTCTTACTTGTGGCCTATTTCTTGCTTCTTTCGGGAGTTCGCTTTTATTAGTCAAATATAGGACTTACCTGTTTCTATTTCACTGTAGATACACCTGGTTCTTTTCCTGTAGTTAAATTGTATAATAAACAGGAACCTGACCTTTACCTCCTTTCAGCTATTTGAAAGAGGTACTTGATATCTGTGTCTTGGCATTTAAATATCTTTGCATTATTCTGCTGATTGCTCCAGTATGAATGAATCTGAAAGAGCCCAGAGTGGTCAACCAGCCCAGCTCTTCCATTTAAAGGCCCATAAAAGCAAACTAATTGTCCAAGCTTATATGTTGCATCTGTGGCAGAGAGACCTAGAACTCAGACCTGACTTCCAAGTCAAGGTTCCTATGTTGCATCATATCTCCAAGCTGAAACTATGATGAAATGCAGGGCTTTGCAGGGAGATGCTAGGAAGATAGCATCCCTCCTGCTGGCCCTCCCTCCTGTGTGCCAAGCCCATGAAGAATTCACTACCCCAAATATCAAACCCCTTTGCTTGATACCTAAAATATGAGGGTATGAAAACAAATGAGATGATCTCCTAGAGGAGAGGGGCCAGAAGGAACCACAGAGGGAGGAGCTTCAATCCCTCTCTGAGAAGGAATTGGAAAACTCAGTAATAATCTGTGTACTGTTGTGATTGCCCCAAAGGTCCAGGCCATGTCTCTGCCTTGCCTTTTATTTGTTTATTGTTTTAAAGATTTATTTATATTTTTTGGAAAGGCAGACCTGATTTATGGAGAGAAGGAAAAACAGAGAGAAGGATCCTCCATCTGCTGGTTCATTCCCAAAATGGCTATAATGGCCAGAGCCAGTCCAAAACCAGGAGCTTCTTCCAGGTCTCCCATGTGGGTGCAGGGTCCCAAGGCTTTGGGCCATCCTCTGCTGCTTTCCCAGGGCACAGGCATGGATCTGGATGGGAAGTGGAGCAGCTGGAATACGAACCAATGCCCGTATGGGATCCTGGTGCTTGCAAGGTAAGGCTATAGCCATTGAGCCATCGAGCCAGGCCCTTGATGTTTACTTGTCTTTTAAGGATTCATCTAGCTGGGACTAGAAGTGGGAAAAGAGATGAAAAGCTCAGATTAGGTCCAGACCAGAAGAAAGTACCAAATAGGATGAATGAATGGGAAAGCTCACCTGGAAAAGCTTTTCTGGGATGGAAATAAGCAGTGAAATTTCAAATTTCCTGGCCCTTCTTAAAGGGTTGAAGAAATCACAAGAATTTTTTTAAAGCTTTTTTTCCTATGGAGTCAGCTTAAGGACACAAGTACCTATATCAGAAATCTTCCCTCTAGGGGCCCAGTGCAATTGGTAAATCCTCACCGTATAAACGCCGAGATTCCATATGGGCACCTGTTCGTGTCCCAGCTGTTCCACTTCCCATCCACCTCCCTTCCTGTGGCATGGGAAAGCAGTAGAGGATAGCCCAAAGCCTTGGGACCCTGCACCCACATGGGAGACCTGGAAGAAGCTCCTGGCTTTTGATTGGCTCAGTTCCTGCCATTGGAGCCATTTTGGGGGTGAATCAACTGATGGAGAATCCTTCTCTCTGTTTTTCCTTCTCTCCATAAATCAGGTCTGCCTTGGGACCCTGCACCCATGTGGGAGACCCAGAAGAAGCTTCTGGTTCCTGACTTTGGATTAGCTCAGCTCCTGCCATTGCCCCTATTTGGGGAATGAACCAGCAGATGGAATATCTTTCTTTCTATATTTCCTTCTCCCTGTAAAATCTATCTTTCCAATAAAAATAAATATAAAAAAAGAATCTACCCTTCAGCTAAAAAGTGCTTGGCTACATCAGAAAAAATAGCCACCTGTTAACATGCCATTAAGATATTCCTGAGCTGATCTTTGAGTCATAGCAATTCTCAATGTTTACTGGGTCCCACTCTGAACCTTGCCAAGTACTGCCAACTATCCTGTCTGGCATACAGCTCCTGTGCTTACCAAACAGTTCTAAAACTCCGAATGTTTTTGATTTCACAGGAGCTCCCTCAGGGCGTGAATTTGATGAACCTCATTTAAACAACTAAGCAGCCTCATTGCATCCAGTTATCACTAGGTCATTCCCTGGGCCTGCTTGCTGGATAGACAGCAAGCACAGCCCCCTTTGGGAGGTCATATCTGAAGCCCAGCAGGGGTGACACCAGGCTTTCTAGCCTTCAGTGCCCCCTCCAGCCATATCTCCCTCTCACTAAATAGGGACTTGGACCTTTTTGCTGAGGCTGCTGCACACTCCTCCCCTGCCTACCAGGTTAACACTTTGGTCTGCTTCTCATCTTAGTACTGTGCTGAAATACTTCATCTCTCAATTCCCTAGTGGAAAGCTCTGAGCCTTGACTCTTGGCCACAGATGAGGCATGTTGCAGGTTCTTACTGGTTTGTCCTTGTTTGGATTCCCTCTGAACCAAAGGAGACCAAAACTCTCGGGTTCTGGAATGATGCAGCTGATTGGCCATTTGAGTTCAAGGTGATATGGCATCAGAGGAATAATCAAATGTCCTTTAGTGTTCCTTCTAGCCTCTGAAAATCAGGGATTTTCCAGCATAGGGATAGAAACAATTTGGGTGAAATGAGTTTAGTACATCATAATTTCATTTAGCACAGTCAACTAAATTCTCGAAGAAGACAATTGTGTTTTAAGGTCTAGGCTTGGTAGAGGCACCTAAAAATGTCTAAAGGTGCCAAAACATTTATTTTTTCTATAGATTTCATAATTCCACATCTTTTCTATCTTCTGTGAAATAAAAGCTTTTTGACTTAAAAAAATTAATAATTTTTGAAAACTCATGAGCTTTCATGAGCCTTCTTTAAATGCTGACTGATTGATTACTCTAAAAGCTCGTATCTTCTGGATGTTCAAGAAGAGCAACAGGCCTACTTTTAGGGAGCTGGCAAGCTCAGTTCTTCTCAGAGTCCTAGAAAATTCTGGTGCCTCTGAAGGAGGGCTTGAAAGAGTGTCTACCTAGATCACAGTTCTGAACACAGACAATAGCAAAAGATATCAGACCTCTCTCACTCCATATCCGATGTCCATTGCAAATATAGAAAGTTTGGAAAAATCTTGTTTTTATTGTTTGGTATTTCTCTACCTGACACGTTTGAGGAATGAATGTTTTCTGACTTTTGTATTTCCATACCCTGCACAGACCCTATGTGGTATGATTTTCTATTCTTTAGCTCCAAGTATCTATAGAATGGATTGCCTGGTAGGTCAGCTGCCCTCACTCTTGTGTAGTAGACATATTCTTCCAGGTTGGGGACACAGAGGAGATGAACTGGATTCCTCCTCCTGTTCTCATACCTTTCTGCATCGGCACTTTACTTGCTCAGTGTTTCTGCTGTGTTAGGTGTATTTGTGAGACTGATGTAGCAATAAAGTAAAATCTGCCCCTCTGTGTGCTTGTCTGACAGTCTCTGTGTCAGGGCCCAGGTCTAGAAAGGGGAGGCCCACATGCAGCCATCAGTTTTTTGCTCTGCGGTTCTTCTGATCACGGGGCCTGGTCCTCAGGTCCTCCATTGTGACTAGTTCTTCCATTCTACAAATGTTCTTGAAAAAACTAGTGAACCATATGTAGTTGGGTTTTATAATCTGTAGTAGTTGATTCAAAGTATCAAATGAGGTAAGCCATTTGAGTGTCTACCATTAGAAGCTTTATACATAATAACATTGATTTATGATGGGATTTTCAGTGTATAGGAGGATACTTCTAGAAAAGTAATAAATGTGTAGTCATAAACAGTTGGGACATGTTAGGAAAAGAAATAATTGAATGAGTTTTGATGTATAATTATAATCATTGCCTCAATGGCATTCCAAATAAATGTATTTTATAGATAATGGAGATGTACCTTTTAAGTATAACTAGTTTAAAAATTTAAGTAGTCCACATTCAGCATGTTTTGAATATCATGGTCTGGATTTATGCTTCTACTACTACTCAAAAGATATTCTCATTCCATTTCAAAAGATTTTGCCTTCTTTTTGTCTGTGTAATCTAACTATGGAAAGTGGCCAATTATCAAAAATGTGCCCCCCAAACTGGCTCTTTTTTTTTTAGATTTATTCATTTTATTACAGCCAGATATACACAGAGGATGAGAGACAGAGAGGAAGATCTTCCGTCCAATGATTCACTCCCCAAGTGAGCCGCAACAGGCCGATGCTGCGCTGATCCGAAGCCGGGAACCAGGAACCTCTTCCGGGTCTCCCTTGCAGGTGCAGGGTCCCAATGCTTTGGGCCATCCTCGACTGCTTTCCCAGGCCACAAGCAAGGAGCTGGATGGGAAGTGGAGCTGCTGGGATTAGAACCGGCGCCCATATGGGATCCCGGGGCTTTCAAGGCGAGGACTTTAGCCGCTAGGCCACGCCGCCGGGCCCTCCCCAAACTGGCTCTTAAGCAACAAGTGATTGATTTAATACTCAAAAATCATCTCAAAAATTAAAACTAAAAAAAAAATACAGTTTCAACAGCTAAAAGCTATAACTTTCATTTCTAAAAAGATTACTGTATTTGCCTAATAAGGGCGAACTTGGATTACAGAAATTTATGTGACGATTATATTTATAACTTAGTTGATTACACATGAGTACACATAAGAGCTCTGTGTGTAGATAATTCCATTTGCAAGATAGAGACCTGTGTAATTGTTGGAGTACCCAGAAAAGGACAACATTTACATGACGATTGTCTTCACAGCTATCATGTGCAGAGTGTTGTTTCTGTATCACAAGGCAAGCATTTGTAGTAGGTGGAGGTGACTCGGTTGGTGGGAAGCACCTAGTAAAAACCAGGGACTGTGCCAACACCCACCAAGTAGGTAATACTCCTCATAATTTTGCAGAAGAGAAAGCATCCTATAGTGGAGTGCCTGGATCTGAGTACTGTCTCTGCTAATTCAGCTTCCTGCTAACACCCACCCTGGAAATGGCAGATGATGGCTTGAGTCCGTCACCTGTGTAGGAGACCTTGGTGGAGTTCTGAGCTAAAAGGGGAATATTCTTTTGAAAATGGAGACTGAAAGCTCAGCATTCTGAGGACTAAAAAAATGTCTTTCCCTGGCTTGGATTTTAGAACTCTGAAACTTGACTGTATCTTGAAAGTCCTGCCAGTGCCACCCTCTCAAAGTGGCTGTTTCTCACACGGTCTGGTTTGGGAGATGAGGTGGATGCTGACCTTTACCTATTCCTGCTTCCAAACATTTCTCCATCTGCCTTTAAAACTTCTTTCAGTCTCATACCAAACTATATCACCCATTTTGCTGCATTAGCTTTGGAGTACATTGTCTCTGTTTTAAAGTTCCTCATCATCATACACAATATGTAAATGAATTAATGATATTTTTATTTCATGTAACTTTTACATGTTGTTATATAGTAATAGCACCTTTAGATTTTATTCCTCCAACTGTTCAAATATATAAAAACTATGCTAATCCTATGGAGAAACAGGATTTGGCCACAAGTTATATTTGGCTAAGCTCTGTTGTAACTTACTTCATGTCTTCTTTTTTCTCTTCAAGCTTACAGCACTTCCCGATTCTCACTCTCAAATGATACTTTGCTTTATACTTTGGGAAAGAACCAGAACACCCACAACTCCTACCAGTCTACCCTCTTACCAGAATCTGTGTGCATTCATTACATTCTGTTTTCCTTCTGTTACCATGATACCAAAGCACAGCACTTAAACATTGTATAGTTGATTCTATATATCCACAGTACATTGTTGGTCCCAAGAATGGGAGAGTTGTGTCTGTTTTGTTCACTGTGTATATTCAGTACCCAGAACAGTGTTAACTTGTAGCACACGTTCAACAAATATTTGAATGGCTGATACTGACTCATACACCAGTAGGAACAAGGGTAGAAAATTTTTCTCTAGAGAAATTTACCCCTCGTTTCCAAAAGACATAGCTGTCTTGATAGCTGGAGATCAACTTGATCATGAACTTGGTATTTTTTCAAACTTCTTTGAAAAAAAATACTTATATACAAAATTCTCATTTTATGAAATCAGTCCAGCACTTAATGCGGTGGATAATAAGAAAACAAAGTTTCACAAAATTCCTTTTTTTGTGAGTGATGCATTCTAATTAGTCTTCTCTACTATAATCTGTGACTTTGAGGCGGGGCAGAAATATTGGTTTCTACTCACCAAGTGGATTGCTCAAACCACTAATTTGTCAGCAGAACCAGAAGTTTGCGGAAAAAATACTGCAGCATGTCCTACTAATTATAAGCTCTATGCAATTACAAGCTTTCAATATGCTTGTTAGTACTTCACTGAGGTATGAATGGATAGATGAGGATCTCAGATATTTGAGAAGCTGCTAAGACACACACACACACACCACATCACACCACCCATACACACACAACAAATGAAAAGACAATTCAAGAAACACAAGTGTGATAAATATTCTCAGAGAAATAAGATACTGTCTTTCACCAACTGGAACAGAATACTATCTTAAAAACGAAAGGGTTAAGCTACTGCTTTCAACACCAAGTATCCCATTTGAGTGCTAGTTCAGCTCCCAGATGCTTCACTTCTGATCCAGTTCCCTGTTAATGCAGCTGGGAAAGCAGAGAATCCCTGTCATCCATGTGGGAGATCCAAATGGAGTTCCACGCTCCTGGCTTCAGCCTGGGCCAGCTCCAGCCTCTGTAACCATTTGGGGAGTGAACCAGAGCATGGAACATCTAAGTTGTCTGTCTATCTATCTATCTATCATCTCCATCCCTCCCTCTCTAACTCTACTTTTCAAGTAAGTATATCTTTTAAAAGGGGAGGTGTGTGAGAGTGGACAAAAAGTGCTGCTCTAAAGGACATTACACTAAATAAAGTAAGCTTGACACAGATAAGTACTGCATGATGCCATTTAAATGTGTAATATGAGGGCCCAATGCAGTAGGCTAGTGGCTAAAGTCCTTGCCTTGCATGTTTAGGATCCCATATGGATGCTGCTTCTAATCCTGACAGCCCTGCTTCCCATCCAGCTCCCTGCTTGTGGCCTGGGAAAGCAGTGAAGGATGACCCAAAGCCGGGACCCTGCTCCCGCCTGGGAGACCTGGAGGAAGTTCCTGGCTCCTGGCTCCTGGCTTCAGATCGGCTCAGCTCAGGCTGTTGTGGCCACTTGGGGAGTGAATCATCAGATGGAAGATCTTCCTCTCTCTCTTCCTCTCTGTATATCTGACTTTCCAGTTGAAAATACATAAATCTTGAAAAATGTGAAATATGAAACCTTTAAATTCATGAAGTCAGTGTGTAAAATTTTGTTTTTTCGAGGCTGGGAAAGGAGAAATGGGGAGCTGCTGATCAAAGACCACAAATTTCAATTAAACAAAAGCTTTTTGAGATATATTGTACTTAATGATAGTGTCTACTTCAAAATTGCTGAGAGTAGGGTAGGTATTGTGCTATTGTATCCCATAACAGAGTGTTTGGGGTTAAGTCCACATCCACTTCCAATCCATCTCCCTGCTGATGTGCCTGAGAGGCAGCAGGTAATAGCTCAGGCACTTGGGTCCTTGCTACCCATGTGGGAGACTGGGGTTAGAGTTCCGGCTCTTGGCTCTGGCCTGGACCAGCTGCAGCTGTTGTGAACATTTGGAAAGTAAATCAATAGCTGGAAGATTTTATCTGCTCCCCCTTCTCTCTTTCACTTTACTTTTCAAAAAGTAATTGCTTAGAGTACATTCTAAATGTTCTTATTGCAAAAATTATGTATCTAAGGTGTTAGCTATGCTAATGAGCAGGCACACTGTATAAATATATCATAATTTTATAGCCTATAAATGTATCTAATTAGCATTTTTTCAATTTACAATAAAATTAAAAGTTTGAAACAGATTTTATTCATTTGAGAGGCAGTGATACAGAATGAGAAAAGGAGAGACAGAAAATTCCTGAATCACTCCACAAATGGCTTGTGATGGTCAGGGATGGGCCAGACTAAAGCCAGTAGCCCAAAACTCCAGCTGGGAAATCCCATGTGGGTGACATGGGCCTGAGTATTTGGACCATCCTCTGTCTTCCCAGGTGCACTAGCAGGGAGCTGAGTTGGAAGTGGAACAGCTAAGACTTGAATCAGCACTCTGCTACAGGATTCAATGTTTCAGGCAGCTGCTTAACCTAATGTGTTACAATGCTGGCTCAAATCTAAATATTTTTGAATAAAAACATTTTTTAAATTAATTCCAGCAAATTTGTAACATGCCAACAGAAATTTTAAAGTTCAAAAGAAGAGCTGGAATGTAGAAATATTTCAGGAAAAAAGAAGAGGTAGAAAATAATGGGTAAGGAAAAATGAAATCCATGGCGCAAGCTGTGCCGTGGGCTTAAAGGACAGGCAGAGTGACAGAGAGATCTTGTTCTAACTGTCTCATTCATTCATTCCCCAGATGCATGTTACAACCAAGGCTTGACCAGGCTGAAGTCAGGAGCTCTGCTCTTCATCCTAGTCTCCTCCCTAGGTAGTAGGGACTCAGCGCTTGAACCATCATCTGTGGCCTCCCAGTATGCATGTTAGTAAGAAGCTGAATTGAAGTTGAAGGAGCTAGGGCCCAGCACAATAGCCTGCTGGCTAAATACTCACCTTGCATTCACTGGGATCCCATATGGATACTGGTTCATGTCCTGGCTGCTCCACTTCCCATCCAGCTCCCTGCTTGTGTCCTGGGAAAACAGTAGAGGATGGCCCAAAGCCTTGGGACCCTACACCCAATAGGAGAACCAGAAGAGGCTCCAGGCTTTGGATCAGCTCCATACTGCCCACTGCAGGCACTTGAAGAATGAACCAGTGGACAGAAGATCTTTCTTTCTGTCTCTCCTTCTCTCTGTATATCTGCATTTCCAATAAAAAAATAATAAATCTAAAAGAAAGAAATTGGAGGAGCTGGTACTGAAGTCAGGCACTCCAATTTAGGATGCAGCCATCTTATGAACTGTGTTAACTACTGTGAAAAAAAAAAGAAAAAAGTATGTGGCCCCTGTTTTTATTTGTTTGTTTTCAGTTTACTTGAAGCCATGAGAATGAATGATATCTCTTTCTCTGGTTCAGTTCCAAAATTCCTGGGTTCCAGAAACTGAGTCCAGGTCTCCTACATGGGTGACAGGGAAACACTACATGAGCCTTCAACATGTTGCCTCCTATGGTGCTCAGGGAGCTGGAACTGGAAACAGAACTGGGACTCAAACCCAGGCACTCCCCCAATGGGATATAGGCATCCCAACCAGCATCTTAACCATTGCAATAAACGTTCACCTCTAAGCATGCTATGTTCGAAATAGGAAAATAAATCCCAGAAGAGATAGCTAAAGACAAAAAAAAAATGGCTCTGAGGAATAGAAATAGGAAATGTGAAGGTCTTGGGCAGGATTTGCTATTTTTCATCATAAGCCTATGGGTGCTATTACTTTATTTTTAATGTAATTGATAAAGAATTAGTGTTCAATATAGCAAGTCATTGGTTTGAAATATCTTAGAAGACAGAGAAGAGGAATTGTTTCCACTAAGAACTGTAAGACACTGGAAAACCAACAATATTTAGTCCCCCCTTTTTGGGGGGAGGGACATGTTCCTTATTTTGGCATGGAGTTGTACTATATTACTTTGTTAATTTAGGGACTCCAACCACTTGCTGGCTGTGGTAGCATCAACAGCTCTAGGAAAAGAGATGAGATTCTGTTACTGTGGTGGGCACTAGGATGTGGTGGTATGACACAAATGCCTTTACTGACAGCAAAGGGTAGAAACATCTCACCCAAATGGCCTCACGACAGGGAGCATCCTAGCAAATGTGCAGAGGAAAGGGCTCACCTAAGACACTTCCGGGGTATGCTTGGGAATAACTGTCCCATCATAACCACTAGAGGCACAATCCAAGGAAATTGTCTGGGCTGTGCATGACTGCATTTGTTATCCTGCACTGGTGTGGCTTAGGCAAGAAATGATGGGGTGGAGGGGAAAAAATAAAGAAGGACACATCCAGAGAGCTTCAGTCACTGGAGGGGAGTGAGGAATAGAGGGGAGGAGGTACAACAGAGCTAGCAAAGCCAGTCCCAGATAGGTTTGTCCCAGATACATAAATTGTCACTTCAGCTTCCCAACCCTGTGACTTTCACACTTAAATTTAGACAAGGTTCCTCTTTTCCTTAACCCTCTCCAAGGGGTATGGATATAATAGTTTTCTCCCTTCAAAAAGAAATGAGAGAACCCAGGCCAGGTGGGAGGCTACACCTGGATCACCTGGGTCACTCCTTAAGAGGAATGGGATAAGCCTAGCCACAGGAAAGCAAGAAAAAGGGTGGGTGCCAAGGCCAGTCCTGCACATAAACAGAGCTCCCGTGTAGCCTAACCATCTGAGACCCTAGATCAGTGATCCCTCCTCCCTTGTCTGCCATGGTGGTCCCAGATTCCCGTGGGGCATCTCAACTTCATCTGTGGCCAGAGAGAAACTGAGTAAGGATTCAAGTATAGGTTCCTGCTACTTTTCGTTGGCCTCTCTCACCCCCTTTTGTCCTGTCTTGGATCCCTGTAGGTATTTATTGTCTGACCTCTGATTCCAAGTGCAAAGAATGGCAGACAAAGTCTCCACCCTCAGAGGGCTCACGAGACTTTGAAGGGGTTGGGAGTATAAAGGCAGAGAAGAAAACATACCATCATGCAGTAAGTTAGGAAAGATGAGCACGAGCAGGGAGGAGTGCACTCTTTCTGTGTCAGATCTAAAACCCTAACGTGATCCTGAACTTGCTGCTGAGAGCTTTTGGCCTTGAGATGCCTGAGGCCTCGCTAATACAGCTGACCCCGACCTCTGGTGAGCAGACACCCATGGACTCCATAATTCACCGAGGGGACAGCAATTTCTCAAGGCAGCGGGCCAGCAGGCCTCCAGCACGAACTTTGACGGGCCTCATTGTTTGGGACTGACAATATCGAGTGCAGTATCAGACACACTCCTGTGTTTGGGGCTGGCTGGGCATCAATAAGAATCACTCAGGAGAAAAAATATTCAGAAAATTCTGCTAATCAAAACATTTCCACAAGCTAGGAAAAGGGGACGTTCAAAATCTGCTTTATAGAAACATGAGAATTCTGCCTGAGGAGAATCTGACATTCTGAGAAATCAACCCTCTCAGACCAGAGGCACAGAAAAAGGCAAGGGATTTGTCCGAGGTGGTTCAGCAAAGACCCAGTCTTTTGGGATGAGCCCTGCATTCTCTCCGCTGGCTTCATGGTCTCCGTTAACCAGACAATATTTTCCTGGGAGCTACAGTGACATCTCCAAGGGGGTGCTTCTAAAGTACCTGCGGAGGCCGACCCGCCCGGGGCTGTTGTGCGGACTTTGATATCCCCAGAAAATCATCGAGACTGAAGTCGGTGCTAGCACGTAAAGGTGGTTTATTCAGGTTAGCCTAGGTCCCCCAGGCCTGCTGGGCGGGGGAGGGGCAGCTGCAGCAGAGTCTGCAGCAGGATCAGCAGGAATGGCAAAAGAGAAGCGCGAGGTTGAACAGCACAGGATTCTTATACATGTCAGGACAATTATACAGTCATGATTGGTCAGTTTTAACTGTTAACTTTCAAAAAGAGCAAATTGGCAGGCTTCTGTTGGTAGGTTTGAGGCAAGCAACTTTCAAAAGGTACAAATTGATGGCATATAGGGCGGTGAATCTTATCAAACACCAGGGACCTCCTTCCTGAGGAGTGGTCTGCCTACGTGACCAGCCAAGTGTCAGGCCTGGAGTTCACGCAGCCCGCAGCCAAGCAATGAAGGCAGAATCACAAAAGCAGAAAACATCTAGGTTCTTGAGACAGCCGGGTCAGTGCTCTGCCAGCTCTGAGGGGCCGCCGGGGCTGGCCTCAGCCCCGGGCGCCGCGCCCGCGCCAGTCCCCACCTCCTGGAATCAATCCTGGGAGGAGGCCGCTCAGGGCGGTGCTTCGGCCAGCTCCACATCCTGAGGAGCCTGGCCGGGGCCGGAGGCCTGCAGACAGCCGCCCCCCACCCCCGAAGGCTGCTGGAAAGCCCGCGGGCAGCTGTGCCCCAAGGCGCCGCGGCCGGCAGGTCAGTACCTAAAGCGCTGGGGATGAACACCCCCGGCGCCCTGACCTGGGAGGAGTGGGACTCCCCGGAAAGTGATGGCTCGGCCAGTGCCGGCCCCGTTTTCACGGACTGGGACACTCGGCCATTCCAGGGGCAGCCGGGGTCTGGCAACCGAAGGCTCCGGCCTGCTACGGGCCTCCAGAGGCCGGCCTCTGACCGCCGGAGCTGGCCCTGGCGGCTGCAGAAGGCCTCGGGTGCTTCGGCGCCCTGGGGAAGGACACCCCGAGCGGAGGCCAGGCTGCCACCCATGCAGCAGCCCCCGATTCCGCCCCGGGGCCAAAGCCGGGCGACCGGGGACCGCGCAGCCTCCGGACCCTTCGCACGCGGAACCGTTTCCGGGGTGGATGGTTTTTGCTGCTGACCCGGCGCGGCGGGTGACGCGGAAGGGCCGGGCGGAAGCGTAGGCGCCGGAGCCGGATCCCAAGCCTGAGTCCGAGCCGGGAAGCCAGTCTCGGGGGGCGCGGCTCCGGCCTGTGGGGACGGGCCGGGTGAGGCAGCGATGGCGAGCCTGTGGGGAGGCCTCGTCGGCCTGGGCTCCGTGCTCCGCCTGCCCTGCCTGGCGCTGTGGGTGCTGCTGCTGGTGCCGCTGTCAGCCGCCGCCAAGGTGAGTCCCGCCCAGCCCTCGCCTCTGACAGGAGCTCCTCCCCTGCCCACCTGCTGTCCACTCTACTGGGCGACCCTGACAGCCCCCGGCCGGACAGCCTCTCCACCCCGTCCGCTAACCCGAGCCCCGGGCAAGTCCTCCTTGGGGACTCGGTCCATTCAGCCCCTTCCCGTGGAGGACCAGGGAGGGGCTCGCTCCGGACCTCCCTGCCCCCGTACTGCCCTCTGCGTTCCCGAGTTTTAAAGGAAGACCCCATCTGCGGAAGGGGTGAGGTGACCTCCAGGTCCCCCTGCCCCCAGGCTGCTGGGTGCCTCTAATTCTCCTGCTCTGGCCCCCTCAACATTGGGGATGCCTCGTTCCTGAGCCCTAGCCCGTTATCAATGACACTGCAGTTTTAAAACAACAACACTTTAAGTAGGGGAGGTGGCGGGCTACTGGAAGCAGCTGCGTTGTCAGGGGTGCTTTTGGAAGCTGTCCTACCCCCCACCCCCCACTAGAACAGCAGCCCCCACAGGTTTGTGGTCTGTTCTAGGCTGCCTCGTGTTTGTCCGAGAGGCTCTGGCTCAGAGCTAGTGCCTACTAGAAGTGGTTGCTGAGTGAGTTTGTGAACAGGTGGATCACTGTAGGCAGGGTTCCCTTTACGAAGGAAGAGGCTGCTCTCTCGCTCTGCCTAGGTAGTCACTCTTGCTCGGCCTCTTCAGACTTTTTTCTTGGAACCCGTCCTGTCAGCTAGTTCCCTAGGAGGCACACACCATACAGATCTCACCCACAATGAAACCACTGCCCTTCTGACGTTGGAGGTGGGTGGCTCTCAAACTTAACCCCTACTCTAGCACACTGGCTCACTCCTTTTCTCCATGTTGGAGTCCTTCCACCTGAGAAAGACGGTGGGCAGAACCAGGACTCTTTTTTTGTTTGTTTCTGAATAATTAGTTTGCTTATATGTAGCGCATATAGGCAATTATACATAAACATTCTTATATACAGGCACACTTGTCTATTATGTGTCTTTCTAATCATGGCTATGTGGTGAGAATATTAACACAATTGGATTGTCATGTGACCATAACTGTTTAAAAAGTCATGGCTTATGTATTAGGTATTATTTCAGAATAATTTTATGTACCATATGATTCATTAGCATTATCACAAAGGACTTGTGAGCTTTGAAATCTTGGATCTCTCCAAGTGAAGGTGTGAAATGAGTGGTTTTAGAATATCTGGCCAGCAATATGTATATGTCACGTTTTTGTTGTTGTTGCTGTTGTGGTTCATGTTAAATTGTAAACAAGCTGTGCTGTTTCCATTTTGGTTACAGAATTTCGAGGATGTTCGATGTAAATGCATCTGTCCTCCCTATAAAGAGAATTCTGGACATATTTATAATAAGAACATATCCCAGAAAGACTGGTAAGAGTTCTAGTTGCTGATTTTTTTTTGTATTGTTTCCTCCTGTGGTTATTGTTGCAAGTGCAGAATGTTCCTCTAAGGTATAGTTTCCTTTTGAAGTCGTCCTTTTTAAGCAAAGATGTCTAATTCTGTTAACATTTCTAAAAGTGAGAGTAGGACCCTAAAGGCATGATTACAGTTTAAAGGATTATTGTAGCTAAAATATTAAAATTCAGGAAGGGAGGGTTTCATATGGGATGAGACCAAGTTTGTGGCCCCTAATTATCTTAGTTATTTTAGGCCCCTAGTTATCATAGGTTAGGCTACAGATTTCTTTGTCACTTGCTCATCAGTAGAAGGTAAGCAAGCCGCCTTTATCTGGGTTATAGTTTGTACAATTTATAGGTTTTGATCATCATTGCCAGTGGGAGGCTGTGTTTAAAAATGGAAGGATCAAGAAGGAATGAAATAAACTATGTGTGGATGTATCAGGGTTTCCCATTTGGCGCGTGTGAATAGGTTATAGGTGTGGACAGTGTTGACCTGCTGTGCCCTCAGGAAGTCAGGCAGGCCCAGCATGGAGCCTGACGAACAGACAGCCTTCTCTGTTTATCTCCATGGGCCTTATAAATGATAGGTTTTTCTATTAATGAATCTTACTTATTTGAGAAGCAGGAACAGAAAGAAAAGTATGTCTTCCATCTGGTTTCCTCCCCAAATCCCATAGTAGCCAGGGCTGGAATAGGTTGGGGACTAGAAACTGGATCTGAATCTCCCAGGTGGGTGGCCAGGACCCCCACTCCTGTGGCCGTCATCTGTTGCCTCTCACTGGCAGGCAGTGACTTGACTGCTGCCCCAGGTACCCTCTTGCATGTGCCATGTTAATGTTCTTATATTACAAAGTGATTGGGCCACATTCTTACAGATTTTATAGTAGCAAGTTACTTTATAAAATGCATCAAAGTTTGGCTAAGTCTTTAAATTCTATAATTTTCCCAAACATGTTGACCCCATATAATCAGTTGGTTCTGTTATCAGTAAGAGGACACGATGCCTCTTATTTGAATAGTGGATGGACTCATTCTTCAACTGTTTAGCATTCATCTTTTCACTAACTGGTTAAGGACTAGAAAACAGCTTATTGGGTCCTTCCCTCTTCCCTCCTACTCTACAAGGCTGCCTTCCTGCAGCTTAGCCTTATACTAGGTTCTCAACAGACTGAAAAAAAAAATTTAGAATTTTTTTTTTATTGGATAGGCAGATTTAGAGAAAGGAGAGACAGGGAGAAATGTCTTCCGTCTACTGGTTCACTCCCTAAATGGCTTCAACAGCCAGAGCCAAAGCCAGGAACCTCTTCCAAGTCTCCCATATGGAGGCAGGAGCCCAAGGCTTTGAGTCATCCTCGACTGCTCTCCCAGGCCATAGGCAGGGAGCAGGATGGGAAGTGGACCAGCCGGGACATGAACTGCTGCCCATATGGGATGCTAGTACTGAAGGTGGAGGATTAGCCTGTTGAGCCATGGTCCCAACTCTGAAATTTGTTAACTGGCTTTAGAAAGGCAGGCAAGTTATGATCAACCAGGATGTTGGGACTTTTTCCAGGCCTCAAATATCTATAAATCATCAATTGTTTTTTTATCTTCTGATTTTCTAAGTCTTTGTTTTTGTCCAATAGTTAGCTTTATTTCTTTATGGACTTAACACTGGCTAACTTAAACTTTAAGGAAAATTAGAGTGCTCTGGAGTGTAGTTTAAAGCTGATAATGCCTCTTTTTGTCACGAGAGGGAGCTGTTGCCTACTTCCCAGAGTAGAGAATTCAATCTAGCTCTGTTTATGACCAGTCACCCAGAGCCAGCCATTCTACTTCCTTTTCAACCCTTCACAATTTATGCACAGTAGTGACTACCTTGTTACGAAATGTATTGTCCTTCTGAGAAGTAAATACTTGCTCAGCACTTGAACTTCCAACTAATTTTTAGGTTTCGTTGCTGAGGCTTCCATAACTGAGGTAAATGTCATTTTCCTGGGGTTTAGGGGGAGAAAGGCTGACCTGGGAATTAGAGACCTGAACTATGGTCCTTCATCAGTTTCTGCTTGGCCCTGGGACCTTATGCAGGTGACTTCTGTTGAGTGGCGGGCACTGCATGGCCTCCCTGATTGTGAAATGGGTAAGCGCCTGTTGCAGGATTTAGCTTCCTCGGCTCGTGTTATGGGCTTGTTTAGTAGAAATCCATGCCTGGCCTTCCTTGTGCTTAGCATAAATAACACGGATTTTATGGTGTGAGTTGTGGGACCTTACCCGTATTTGAAATGCTACCGGGCCCGGCGCCGTGGCCTAGTGGCTAAAGTCCTCGCCTTGATCCCATATGGGCGCCGGTTCTAATCCCGGCTGCTCCACTTCCCATCCAGCTCCCTGCTTGTGGCCTGGGAAAGCAGTTGAGGACAGCCCAATGCTTTGGGACTGTGCACCTGCGTGGGAGACCCGGAAGAGGTTCCTGGTTCCCGGCTTCGGATCAGCGCAGCACCAGCCTTTGCGGTCACTTGAAGAGTGAATCATCGGACGAAAGATCTTCCTCTCTGTCTCTCCTCCTCTGTATATATCTGACTTTGTAAAAAAAATAAATAAATCTTAAAAAAAAAGAAATGCTACCAATGAAGATTAAATTTTCCTTACTATCTTTGTTACAATTAAACTTAAGTTTAAGGATAACTGAGATGTTATCATTTGTGCCATTTTGGGTTTTCCTTCTAATGCCACAATTCAGAGGGAGCAGAGCTCCCCCCCCCGCCCAAAGTGCCTTTTCAGGAGACAGGAAGAAGTCTAGAGCCTGGAGCATCTTAGGGGAATGGGCTGCCTGGGCAGGCCCTGAGGTGGACATTAGGCCACAAGAAACACCTGCGGAAGAGAGGCCAGAGGGCAGGGAGCTGCTAAGCCACCTTTGGGACAGGAAAGCCCACTCTGTTGTTGGCAGTCGGAGTGGTAGACCCCCAAGACCTGAGGAGACTTAGGATGAAAGTATCTATTGGAATTGGCAGATTTCTGGCAAAAGTTTTTTTTTTTTATGATGATGCTTTTTTAAAATATAAAACATAAGTAGACTAGAAAGCAGGTAGCATAAACAATAAACACTATCTTACAGCAGCAAAAGCATTCTTGTTAAAAATATATTTTTTTCAGGGTAATCAGTTTTCATTTTTAAAATGGTTTTATTGTCCTAATTCTACTTGTTCTTGCTTTTCCAATAAAATTTTACCCAGTAGGGAAAATTTGGATTTTTTCTTAGTGTGTTCAGTGTTTAGGATTTCAGAATGCACCATGCTGTTAAATGTGATAAGCAGATTATGAGACATACTGTGACAGTTAGGAATGATAGTTAATTCAGAGGAAATAATCTCGTATTTGAATAGTGTTGTGTGCCACTTTAAACCAGGTACCATAATTTTGTTTGGTGAGAAATACTCACAACTTGAGCCTACATCTAACTTGATTTGTTAAGTAGTTTTGATCGCATTTAGGATTTCCAAATGCATTTCTAGCTCTTTAATAGTAGCTATCTGGAGATAGAGAGCAGGCCCTTGCCTTTAGGCCTTCTTAAACTGTTAAAGTATAACAAAGTGCTAACGCTGAGAGGAAATGATTTCACTTTGCATTATTGATCATGGCTCCTTACATTCCTCCATTAGGTATACTCAGTGAATATTCTAAACTTCAGAAAGGATTTGATCAATTCCAATAGAAAGTGCGACCATGCTTAAGTAATCTTTTCTCTTGGCTTTTCCAGTGACTGCCTTCATGTTGTGGAGCCCATGCCTGTGCGGGGCCCCGATGTAGAAGCGTACTGTCTACGCTGTGAATGTAAATATGAGGAAAGAAGTTCTGTTACAATCAAGGTAAAGAATCTATTTGTATATATCTTTTTCTGGGTAATCCCTAGACAAGATGGATGGAAAATTCTGGACCCCTGTCCCAAAAGAAGTATGGGCCGGCTTCACTGAGATGCTCTGTGGACTGATTAGAATTTGTTAGACAGAGACATGAGAAGGCACAGAAATGCCCTCTGTGTAATTAGTATATTACAGAAGAATACTCTGGCTTCTCTATGGGCCATGTATACGAAAGTCTTGTGAGAACAACATGAGTAAGACCCGTTCTCCCTGTCCTCTCAGCACTTTGAAAAGAATTAGGGACTGGTGTGATGACTCTATTGGCAAAATCCTCCACCCCCAAGTGCCAGCATCTCATATCGGCATTGGTTCATGTCCCAGCTTGTTCCACTTCCCATCTAGCTCCCTGCCTGTGGCCTGGACAAGCAGTCGAGGATGGCCCAAAGTCTTGGGACCCTGCACCTGCATGGGGAATTCTGGTTCCTGGCTTTGACTGGCTCAGCTCCGGTCATTGCAGCCATTTAGGGAGTGAACCAGTGGGTCAAAAATCTTTCTGTCTCTCCTCTGTCTGTAAATCTGCCTTTTGAGTGACCATAAATAAATCTTAAAAAGAAAGAAAGAAAAGTAAAGAAAGATAGGAAAAAAAGAGTTAGGGTCAGGCATGATGGCTCATCTGGCTAATCCTCTATCTGCAAGCTCCAGCATCCCATATAGGTGCAAGTTCATGTCCTGGGTGCTCCACTTCCCATCCACTCCATGCTTATTACCTGGGAAAGCAACAGAGCATAGCCCAAAGCCTTGGGACCATTGTGGCCATGTACAGAGTGAAACAGCAAATGGAAGATTTTTCTACTTGTCTGTCTTTCTACTATCTTCCCAATAGAAATGGATAAATCTTTAAAAAAAAGAGAGTAGAAAAGAAAGAAAATAATTCAATATATAGTAACTATTCTAGAAATATCACCTCTGGATTTTAAAATTATCGTTCTTTGTTTCCTGGAGGAAATGGAGAGTAGATAACTCTTAATTTGGATCACTGATGATTTCAGTTACTTTATTATGGTGGCTAATTTTTGTCCCAGACCTTTCTACATGGCACTTCCCATTCCTTTTCTGTAAAAATGCCTTCTGGGAAATCTGGGGTAGTCAGTTATATCAATCACAAAGATTTCTGTGGGAGAGCTTTTGTATTATAGAGAAATTCTCTTGATAGGTTTTACATTTTTGAAAAAATTTATTTACTTGAAAAGCAAAATAACAGAGAGGATGAGAGAAAACAAGAAAACTTTTTCAGATGCTGGTTCACTTCCCAAATGCCTACAGCATCCAGGGCCAGGCCAGGTCAGAGCCAGAAACTACATCTGGGTCTCCTGCTTAGCTCACAGGATTGAAGCCTTCTACCTCCTAGGCACCCAGGACACGAAGCAGCACTTGGGGATGGAGGATTAGCTAGTTGAGCCATTGTGCCATCCCTACTATGAATCGCTTGTAATTGTGCAGTTCCATAAGATTCAGTACATTTAAAACAGCTGTACCAGGCATGATGGCTCGGTGGCTAAATTCTCACTTTGTGTGCACCGGGATCCTATATGGGCACCAGTTCATGTCCTGGCTGCTCCACTTCCCATCCAGCTCTGTACTTGTTCCCTGGGAAGGCAATAGAGGATGGCCAAAGGCCTTGGCATCCTGCTCTCGCAGGGAAACCTGGAAAAAGCTGCTGGCTCCTGGGTTCAAATCTGCTCAGCTCAGGTTTTCGTACTTGGAAGTGAACCAACAGACAGAAGATCTTTCTATAAATCTGCCTCGCCAATAAAAATAAATAAATCTTTATTTCTTAAAAAAATAAAAATAATAAGACAGTTTATTTTTTAAGGCAGAGAAAATATTTTGTTTAGTTCTAGCCATCTAAATGAAACTAGTATTTATGAGAGGAAAGGAATCCTAACAGGAACGAACAGACAAGTTTACTCAAAAACACTTCAGGTTTCAGAAACTAGCATCCAATTAACTGGATCATTCCACTTTGTGCAAACTATGGAAGGGTCTGAACTGCTTGCATATAACCCAGATTGAAATCAAGTCAAAGAGAGGCTTTGACCTGATGTAATCATTGATAGGTACAGAGTAGTTAAAATGTTTAACTCTACAAATTTACATATTTTGCAGTCGTAAAATAAGATGAAAGCTACTTACATTACCTGCTGTTTTCTAACATAATATTTTTGTTTTAATGGTAATGCAGGAAAGTGAACCACGGCGTGTAATGCAGTATCAAAGCAGATAACATAGGCACATACGCCTGATTTCTTCTCTTTCACCTCCAGCTCCTTACCCCCTTAAAATAGCTTTTCTAAAACTACTTGTTCTGAAACTTTCATGCCCATTTATGATTAAATCCTATTCCCACACCCAGCGCTAGATAATCACTATTCTAATATCTGTGCCTACACAGCTGAGCATTCCTATGGTTGCAATAATGTAATACATGATCTCCCATGACTGGTCTTTCACTAAGTATATTGTTTTTAATGTTTGCCCAAGTTTTAGTATATATCAATACTTTATCCAGTTTTATTGAATAGTATTCTAATATATGAATATCCATTCATCAGTTGATAGACACTTGGATTATTTCCAGATTTTCTTTTTACTATAATGAGCACCACTGTCATGAATATCTTTTTTAAAGATTTATTTATTTTTATTATAAAGTCAGATATACACAGAGGAGGAGAGACAGAGAGGAAGATCTTCCGTCCGATGATTCACTCCTCAAGTGACCGCAACGGCTAGTGCTGCGCTGATCCGAAGCCGGGAACCAGGAACCTCTTCCGGGTCTCCCACGCAGGTGCAGGGTCTCAAAGCATTGGGCTGTCCTCAACTGCTTTCCCAGGCCACAAGCAGGGAGCTGGATGGGAAGTGGAGCAGCCGGGATTAGAACCGGCGCCCATGTGGGATCACTGCGCATTCAAGGTGAGGACCTCAGCCACTAGGCCACGGCGCTGCTGTGCCCAAATATCTTTTACTCGTACTTGTGTGGATATGTGTCCTCTTTTCTCTTCATAAATTCCTTAATGTGGTGATTTTATGTTTTGCTTTTTAAGACACTGCTAGATTGTTCTCCAAAGCAGTTCTACCGTTTTCCATTCCTACCAGCAGTGAGGAGGATCCTGTTTCCCCACATCCTTGTCAACACTTGTATATCTAATCCAGTGATGTGTCACACCACACATTTTAGCACACAAATGAACACCCCCAGAAAACCAATGTTTTCACAACTATTTTGTATTTCTTAGTTGATCTAAAAGAGTGCCTTGTTGATATTGATGTGAATTGCATTTTCTGTTAGGGTTCCTTTAAGTTGTTTCAGCAACAGTGCTGAATGTAGGATGCTCTGTTTAGTTTTTTAAAAAACTTCGTGTGCTGGCTGGCAGTGGTGTCATGTGATTAGCAATGATAAGGATGAGGTTTTTGAAGACCTTCAAAAAGCTCTCCAAAGCAAATGCTCTCTTCTTCTTTTTTTTTAATATAATATTTTGCTGAGGGGTTGGGGTTGTTCCTTACATTGGAATCTGGTTTGCATAGAAATCCAGGCTGCTTAGCAGACACATCAGTCTTCACTGTGACTTTACTAGCTTTGCACAAAATTCTGATTCCTGGCTTAAACAGCGATATGACTTGATGTCAATTTCCTTTAGGTTACCATTATAATTTATCTGTCCATTTTGGGCCTTCTGCTTCTGTACATGGTATATCTTACTCTAGTGGAGCCCATACTGAAGAGGCGCCTCTTCGGACACTCACAGTTGATACAGAGCGAGGAGGACATTGGGGTAAGTGCTCAGCCTACCCTGGCTGCTCTGGGCCAGTCTCTGTCAACACATGGCATAAAGCACAAGTGACAAGTAGTCACTTGTAGATGTTTTGTACTGGGGCAGAACCCCAGCTAGCAAAACCAAAGCCAGTTCTTGTAATACACATCCCTTTCCTTCTGCAGAACTCTAAGTGTGGCAGCTTAAACTGGGGGTCCTTGGGGAAGGGGCTCTTTACAGGGAGAAAAGCATCGGGGCTAGCCTTCGCCTGCAATGCTTTCTGTCAATATCAACACGTATGTTGGCAAGGAGGCTTTAGTGGAAGGAAGAGCATGGAGACCATGATGTTCTTTTCTTTATAAACTACAACTTGATAATCTGATAAATGTTTGTATTCCCTTTGTTCCTCCTGCCTAATAAAATTTGGTTTTTTTCTTTCATTCAAAAAAAATCATTTTAGTTACTCTTCTTAACTTTAAAACACATTTTTATTTGTACTTATAGTTGGTATAATGGATGTGTTAATAGTTTCATGGTCTCCATTTTGTTTTCCTACTTCTTCATTCTAGACTATGTTGAGAAATCACATAGTCCACAAACTTATTTTTCCTGATCACTTAGAACAGCACATTGTCTGTTTTATGCTTGTCCTGTTTGGGATTGTTTCTGAATTTCTATTACTTTATTATTATATTTCTTAAGAAATTGGTTTTTATTTAAAAAAAAAAAAAGATTTATTTGCTATTTGAAAGGCAGAGTTACAGAGCAAGAAGAAAACAAAGAGAGATCTTCTATCTGCTGGTTTGCTCCCCAAATGGCCACGATGGCTGGGGATGAGCCAGGTGAAGCCAGGAGCCAGGAGCTATTTCCAAGTGTTCCAGATGTATGGAAGTGCCCAACTCCTTAGGCCATCCTCAGCTGCTTTTCAAGGTGCGTTAGCAGGGAACTGAATAGAAAGTATAACATCTGGGACTCAAATTAGCACCCATATTGGATGCCAGCACTGCAGACTGGCTTAGCCCGCTATGTCGCTACGTCGCTATGTCAGCCTCACAGAAATTACGTTTTCTTTTGGATTATTTTATTGGGCTATATTCCTTAAAGAGGATAGAATTAAGTATAGTCTCAAGAATCAATTCCAAAAGCCAAACCCAGCATGAACCCTTTTCAATCATGTCAAAAGCCATTTTTCTCTAGCATGGCTTGGGTGCCTAATGGTAAGAGCTGGGAGAGCCAGCACTGTGGCACTAAGCCTCCTCCAGTGGCACTGGCATCCTATGTGGGCGACTGAGTCCCAGCTGCTCCATTTGTAATGCAGCTCCCTGCTACTATGTCGGGGAAAGCAGCAGAAGATGGCGCAGGTGTCTCAGACCCTGTTGCCTCCTGGCTCTTGGCTTCAGATCAGCTCAGTTCCAGCAGTTGTGGCCATATGGGAAGTGAGTCAGCAAACAAGATTTCTGTCCTTCCTTCTCTCTGTAAGTCTGCCTTTCAAATAAAAATAACATTTAAAAATTTTTAAAAAGGATAGGGAGGGGATTCTGACTGGAAGTTTGGGTCATGACAACAAACAGAGCCTGCTCTTTGGTGAAATACATGGTGTTTCATGAACATCAATTAGGAATACTCAACTTTTGAGCAAGATCTTAAATTTTTTGGTTAAGAGTTGTCGTAGAAACACCTGTGTTTGCTTCTTTTCCCTTGCTCCTTATATTAATTCATCCAGCACATAATGGCTTAACTTTTCTATACCTGGTACTATTTTGGGTACTAAGAATATAAAGAGATAAATAACACAAATACAAAAACAAGCCTGTAAAAGAAAGGACTGACAATAGTGCAGTTCCCTTTTTATTTGGAATCATTTAAGAAACATTTATTTTAGAAGATTGCTTAGAGGATGTGGGCTACTGTGGAAGAAAGAGCTAGAAGGACTGGAGTTTGTGTCCTGGAAGCATTAGAATCTCAAATGCTGTTTCCCTGTTAATTTTCACTTGCATTTTCAGGGTTTTTTAACCTTGACATTACAGACATTTTAGATTAAGTATTTCTTTGTTGGAGATTTGGGGGGAGGTTTCCTGTTCATTGTGAGATGAAGGTACTTCAAAAAGTTGGTGGAAGATGCATCTTCTAAAAAAAGAAAAAACTATGCATGGATTTCAAAATTTCCTGTCCACAAACAAACCAGTCTTGCTTCCATCTTCCCACGAACTTATTGAAGTTCCTTCCCGCTTAGCAATATCTGATTGTCCACCACGTGCCAGCAGCATCCTCCTGCTCTCCATACCCATCCCACCTACATCCTAGTCATGGCAGAACTGTCCGTTGACATTGCCAGATGTCCCTAGGAAGCACAACTGCCCTAACTGTTGATAAATGAAAAATGTGGTTCCAAGGCCACTTAAACCATTTCATTACAGGCACTTAGGTTGAAAAGTCTGACTTTGCCCACATTCTTTACAACCTACGTATCTATTCTTGATTTCTGAAACAGCACTGACATGTGTGTGAACTAAAATGATGGATGCTAAACTGCATCCAACTGTAGGCAAGTCCATGTGGGTCAGGCCCCTGATTGTGAGGGCAGGTGCTCGGGAACTGTTCTGCAAACCGGTGATTGCTCCTGCACGTGCGTTGAGCTAGAGTGCCCTGGCTCATCACTTCTTGGCCTTTTGGCTAAGATGGGGTGAAAAGCCTGACTCTTGGCTATCTGTTAAACTTATGCTGATCAGAGAGAGATTTTCTGACCAGAGCTGTGAGTTTACACTAATAACTCCATCTAAAAAGAAATTAAATTTAGTTAAAAAAATGTTAAGTCCTATTTTTTTCATTCATTTTAAATCAAGTAAGTTAGTACAAATAGGTTAAGGAGCTCCCTGCAAGTAGTCAAAATATTTACTGTATCACATATCCAGGACACATCATCATTATTATCAAAGCATTACATTAAAACATGTTTTGTATTTATTGTAATTTTATCAGGTGTAAAAAGAATAAACATATAAAAAGGGCAAATCTCTGCATTCTTCCAACATCCTTGACCATGAGCAAACCAGTTCACTCTTGTTCTAATACGTGTAGAACAGACCAAAAGGATTAACTGGTTTGTTTAGGCTTTTGAGTTTGTTCCTTAAGATTTTTCTCTCACTAGCTTAAAAAATAGATAACAGAACTATGAACCTGATAGGTGCCCAGCCGATAAAGTCCATCCCTCCTCTCAGCCTTGTTGATACCAAAACAAACCAGTGGTGATAATGTTTTATATACAAATCCATTGAGGCACCATATTTCTATAGTGGCATTTTAATCTACCTGAACACAAGCTGTGCATTCGGAAGCTAGGACATCAAATCAAGGTTAGGCATAGTTTTGTTTGTGCTAAATGACCTTGGGTTGGTGTATTTCCTTATAGGAAATCAAGTAATCCTAAACCTGAGCCATCCTTTCTCCTTACCTTCTTTCTTCTATCTTTGAAATATTTGAACTTTGTGGAATTATCTTTATTATTTTCATTTGTAAGGTTAAAAAATATTCAGCCATTACTTAAATTGAGTGAAAAGGAAATTTTGGCAAAGAAGGCAAGAAGTGATTCGTCATAGCCAACTGTGTGAGCCTCAGGCAGTATAGCACATTGAGTTAAGGTGCCTCATGGGACACCGCATCCCATGTCAGAGTCCTCACTACGATGCTTCTGAGCCAGTATTCCTGCTAATGCACCTGAGAGGCAGCAGACGATGGTGCAAAGACTTAGGTTCTTGCCTTCTGTGTGGGAGAACGAACGGAGTTGCTCACTCCTGTCTTCAGCCTCTCATTGCCCTGCCTTTCACAGGCTTTGTCATTCTTTCTTTCAAAGATTCAATATTGGACCCAGCATAGTAGCATAGTGGCTAAAGTTATTGCCTTGCATGCGCTGGGATCCCATGTGCCAGCTCCCTGCTTGTGGCCTGGGAAAGCAGTGAAGGATGGTCCAAAGCCTTGAGACCTTACACCCATATGGGAGATCTGGAAGAAACTCCAGGCTCCTGGCTTCAGCTCAGCTCAGCTCTGGCTGTTGCTGCCACTTGGTGAGTGAATCAGTGAATAGAAGATCTTTCTCTCTATAAATCTGACTTTCCAATAAAAATGAATTAATTTAAAAAAAGGAAAAAGAAAAAGCTCTTTGAAAATTGAGACAATACATAGTTCATTGTTAAAACCAGGTGTTATAATACCATGTAGTTATAATCACATATATGGTCGTGAAACTAGGCATAGCTTCCCACAAACGTGCTGATTCCCACCCTGCACATATAATACAGCTTTTCTATGACAAGCACACTAAAACAATGTTTTTTCTTTCCCCTAGAGGCAAATCTTAGTTTAAGCGACATGACTTGTGACTTGGATCTTGTGTTGGACTACTTAATAGCTTTACTAACACAGTGTTCAGGAAAAAAGGGATCAAGGAGAAAGCAAACAAAAGCAATGAATTACCATTGAATGCTGTTTGTCATTTAGACAGCTGTATTTGTGTCTCATTTATAGGTAGGAACGGTGATTTCCTGTGTAATGACTATAAACGTGCAGTTGCATTGGTTTGTTTTGAGCTGGATAGGTTGGCTTTACACACAGACACCTGGGCACCCCCGCAGTGGCCTCTTGGCTAACGCAGCAGCTAACACGGGAGCCACTGGGTGCTCAACAGTGAGAGAGTCAAGTGTTTCTTGTATACAGATATACTGAAGTAAAGAATTCTTTACTGTCCTTGATGTCAGAGGGTGATTGTAGTATTTGAGCTGTTTCCCTCTCCTTTCTTTTCTTTTCTTAACAATTCCAATGTAGTGGGAGTTGGGAAATTAAACAGTATTTCCTCTGCCACAGATTAGTTATATAGTATTGAATTAAGTCAGCCAAAACCGTACTTTATATATCTGTAACATGGAGATACTGTAGATGTTCTTCATCTGCTAATCAGGGATGCCTCTTTTTTTTTTTTAAGATGTGTTTATTTACTGAAAGAGTTACAGAGACAGATGGTTCTGTGTGTGAGTATGTTTTACACTGACTGCATCATCTCTGATATTCTCTCTTCTCTGATTTCTAGGATCACCAGCCTTTTGCAAATGCCCACGATGTGCTGGCCCGTTCCCGCAGCCGAGCCAATGTTCTGAACAAGGTAGAGTATGCCCAGCAGCGCTGGAAACTTCAAGTCCAAGAGCAACGAAAATCTGTCTTTGACCGACATGTTGTCCTCAGCTAATTGGGACATGAATTCAAAGTGACTAGAAAGAGACAAAACAGACAATTGGAAAGAACTGACCGAGTTTTCCTGGGTTTTGTTTTAATGCCCTTTTTGATCTCACCAACTCTCACCGAAGACTCAAAATTGGAAGCAAAAACATGCTTGGTATTTTTTTCCCCTGTCACCGTATTAATAGAGACTTTTTAAAAGCACACACTTCAAAGTCAGCCAATAAACCTTTTACTACTGTGACTTTTACTAATAAAATAAACCTTTCTGATAGTTATCTTAAAATCCTTTACCTGGAACAAGCACTGTCTTTTTCACTACACAGTTTTAACTTGGCTTTTCAGATGACTTTCCGGGTTTAGTTTGCTTTTTGCAGAAGGGAGGGATGTGTGGGAAGTGTTTCACACAGCTTTTCTCAAGTCACTTTCCTAAACAAGCTTTTGTAAATAGTCCTTACCTCCTGTTTTCAAGTTTCGTTTGTATTTTGCAGTGTAACCAGCCTCATCAAAGTGCTGACTTACTCAACTGACTTTTGCACTGACTATATTATCTAGGTATCTGGTTGGCCCATGACTGAACTTCATGGTAAACTGGCTCTGAAATGCCTGGTGGCTTTTCACAAAATGCAGATTCTGCTCATGCACGGTGATGTATGATGCAGTGCATCTCAGAACTGGCTGTTTGCTAGTTTACTCTAATGACTAAACATAGGCTTGATGTGTGTGGTCGTCCTCATCTTGTTGAAGTATTTTTAAGGACAAATCTTAAGGACCTGGATACTTACAATGAAGAAGTTTTCTTTTAAACCCAAGCCTCCTTGGATTGCTAACATACACATATTTGTTGGCATTTCTGCTCATAGAGGCAGCTGCTTGACCGCTAGTGTGTGCAACTTTGAACCAGGATTGGAATTCTGGGTGCCTTTTTTGAAAGGATATAGCAGTTGTTGGATAATTGACGTTTTCTTCCTATGTCCTCTTTGGAATGTAATAATAAAAACAATCTTAAAATACATATTAATGTATCTATGAAATCTAGATTTTTCTTCCTCTCCTTTGCTGATGGTAAATTTGATAATCCAAACCTCCACCCTGTTTGAGACAGTGCTGCTTCACATTAATCTAATCAGAAACATCAATGCTAAATTTGTGAGCATATGCAAAAAGAATGTATAAATTCTTAGATGGGTCTCTGAAAAGTATAAACCTATCATTCTGATAAATTAAGAGACAAAATTCTTAAGGAATTCTTACCCTACAAAAACCTTGGAACATTGAGTTTAAATATTTTAAGTGAATAGGGATGAGATTTTAGGAGCTGTTAGCAGAAAAAAAAAAAAGGTTTGATGGCACTTAATTTCATCAAATAGATTTTATTAATTGAAAAGAATTAGGCACAACCCTGACCAAGTGAGATTTATCATGGGCATTCGCAAGTGAGATTTATCATGGCAATCATTCAAACCTAAAGAAGAAAAACCACATGATCAGATTAATAGAGGCAGAGAAACATCCAATATCTTCATGACAAAAACTCTCAGCAAACTAGGAAGAAAAGAGAATTTCCTTAAGTAGTGGATAAAGACCATATATATTTTATATGTTATATATATATATATATATATGTATGTGTGTGTGTGTGTGTGTGTGTGTATGTGTGTATATATGTTACCTTTAATGATAAGAAACTAGAAACGTCCCCTAAGATCACAGTAAAGGGGCCCGGCACGGTGACCTAGCAGCTAAAGTCCTTGCCTCGAATGCACCAGGATCCCATATGGGCACTGGTTCTAGTCCAGGCAGCTCCACTTCCCATCCAGCTCCCTGCTTGTGGCCTGGGAAAGCAGTCGAGGACAGCCCAAAGCTTTGGGACCCTACACTCGCGTGGGAGACCTGGAAAGAAGTTCTGGCTCCTGCTTCAGATCCAGCCGTTGTGGTCACTTGGGGAGTGAATCAACAGACAGAAGATCTTCCTCTCTATCTCTCCTCCTCTCTGTATATCTGACTTTCCAATAAAAAATAAAATAAATCTTTTAAAAAAAGATCAAAGCAAAGGACGTATCCTATCTCATCACTCACATGAAATGTACAGGAAGCTCTAGTATACGCAATAAGACAAGGAAATTAAAGGTATAAAGATTGGGAAAAAAGGTTGTTTACAGATTACATAATTGTTTAAAAATGGACAAAACCAAATTCCTCACCCTAAGAAGTGATCCTAACTAAGTTTCAGGAAACAAGATTAATATACCAAACTCAATTATTTTTCTATATATAACCAATGAACAAGTAGAATTTAAAATTCAAGATACCATTTGTATTAGTCGCCCTCTCAAAATGAAATACTGAAGTGTAAATAGATATACAAGAGGTATAAAAAGAAAACTAGGAAACTCTGATTAAAGACAAAAACTAGAGATTTCTATGATCATGGATAGTAAGGCTCAATATTTTTAAAATATCAGTTCTTGCCAGCTTGATTTATCAATCAACAGTCCTAACCAAAATCCCAGAAAATTATTTTTGTGGATAAACCTATTCAAAAGAATATATGGAAATGCCAAAGACCCAGAATAATCAACATAACATTGATCAAGAGGCCAGTGCTGTCACGTAGGAGCCCTGCACATACATGGGAGACCTGGAAGAAGCTTCTGGATCCTGGCTTTAGCCTGGCCTAACCTTGGTCATTACAGCCATTTGAGGAGTGAATCAGCATATGGAAGACCTCTCTATATTTCTCTAACTTTGCCTTTACAAATAAATGTTATTTTAAGAATTACTTATTTTTATTTGAAAGGCAGATTTAGAGAAGGAGAGACAGCAGTAAAGTCAGAGGACTGACATACAACTTTGAGAATTAATATAAAGCAGCAGTAATCAAGACAGTGTAACATCAAAAGAATGGATAAGTAGGGACCAGATAAAACTGCCTGCAACACCAACAAGCTAGTTCTTGTCCCAGCTGCTCTACTTCCAACCCAGTGCTCTGCTAATGGCCTGGGAAAACCAACAGGAAATGGCCTAAGTGGGCTCCTGCCACCCACAAGAGAGACCTGGATGAAATTCATAGCTGTGGCCTGGCCTAGTCTTGGGGTTACAACTATCTGGGGAGTGAACTAGCAGATGGAGGTTCTCTCTCTATCTCTCTTTTTCTGTCTTACTCTCTCTGTAACTCAAAAAAAAAAAAAAAATACTGCAGTGGCACTGGAACAGAGCTCAGAAGTGGACCTAATTATTGTCAATTGATCTTCAACAAAGGAGCAAAAAGAATAAAATGGAGGGACCTGGTACAATGGCTCTGTGGCTAAATCTCTTGAATGTGGCAGGATCTCATGTGCGCACTGGTTTGTGTTCTGGCTGAACCACTTTCCATCCAGCTTCCTGCCTGTGTGCTGGGAAAGCAGTGGAGGATGGCTCAAAGCCTTGGGACCCTGCATCCGCATGGGAGACAGAGAAGAAACTCCTGGCTCCTGGCTTCAGATCAGCTCAGCTCTGGCCATTGCAGCCAGTTGGAGAATGATCCAGTGATGGATCTTTGTCTCCTCTCTGCAGATCTGCCTTTCCAATAAAAATAGATAAATCTTTTTTAAAACTGGAGAAAAGTTTTTCAACAAATGGCGCTGGAACAATGCAACAATCATGTGCAAAATAATAATATAGACACCGATCTTACACTGCTCAGAAAAATTAACCCAAAATGGATCATAGGCATAAATGTAAGAAGCAACCCTGTAAAATCTCTGAAAAAGAACATACGAAACTAATGGTGATAAATTTTTTATGCCACATGGAAAAACAGTCCTTGAGGGGAATCATTGTTGAACTGAAAATGTAAAACTTCTGTAAAAGACACTGTCCAGAGGATGAAAAAATAAATTACCCAGAGATAATAAAAAAGACATGTCATAAAAGATTGTTATCTAAAATACACAGAAAACACCTTAAAATGGACCAAAGTCCTAAGTGAGCACCTTACCAAAGAAACACTAATGGCATATATACAGTATGAAACAGCAATCCACAGCATGTGTCATCAGGGAATTGCAGATGAAAGCAACAAAGGAATTCCATTCCATGCCTATTAAAATGCCAGCTTGATTTATCGATCAACAATCCTAACAAAATCCCAGAAAACTGTGCCAGGACACTGACAATACTAAATGCTCATGAGGGTGTGGAGCAACAGGAAGTTGGAAACACAAAATGGTATAGCATTTTTTGAATGTTTAACAGTTTCAGACAAGACTAAACATAGTTTTACTATGTGATCCAGCCATCAGCCACCAAGATGATTACTCAAAGAAGCTGAAGTCATGTGTCCATGCAAAAACCTTTTTTAATATTTATATTTAAATATAATTTAAAATTTATTTTTAAATTTTTTTATATTTATATTTAAATTTTTATAATTGCAAAAATTTTGAAGCAACCAAGATAACACTAAAGTAGGTGAATGTATAAATTGTGGTACATTCACACAATGAAGCACTATTCATTAAAAATAAGCTTTTAAGGCATGAAAAGACGTGGAAAATTTAAATGCATATTACTAAGTTAAAGAAGCCAATCTGAAAAGGCTACAAACTGTATGATTTCAACCATGCGGCATTCTGGAAAAAGCAAAATTATTCAGATCAACGGCTGCTAGGAGTGAGGGGGTGTTTCAGGTTGGGAAACTTCAGTATGATACTGTAAAGGTAGATATGTATCCTCCACTTGTCAAATCTAATGAATATGAACATGTAACATCAAGAATGGCTCATATAAACTATGGGCTTCGGGTGATAGTGATGTGACAATGCAGATTCATCAGTTGTGACCAAGTTACCACTGTGGCCCTGGAAGGTAGAGGAGTCTGCATGTGCAAGGGACAGTTGGTTTATGGGAACTATGTACATTTTGCTCAGGGACAAAAGAAATGGGTACTAAAACCAAAAAAACAACATCTCAATTCACATCAGCCTTCCTAGGACATTAATCTGTCTGCCTAAAAGAATAATTACCAACATTTGCACATTATGTGACTGTTATTTAAAGAGACTTTCCATAAATACTTTTGCTATAAAATCATGTAAAGCAGAGGAATGCAAGAAGGCTAGGTAGACATTCTTTAAACGAAAGGATCTGTTACAAGTGTGCAGTTTTGTAAGCAAACCTTTCTTGTTAGCATTGTTATGTATTGTATCTACATACTAAGTGAAAAAACATGGCTAAACCAGAACTGAGCAGTTTTGTTTAACTGTAAGCTACTTTGCATATTATTAAATGATTTCCCTATAAATCAGGTAAAGTCTGACTCAACCACAATACAGCATCCTGACGACAAGACTCAGGTAAGAGACACTTCTGCGAGGGTCGGGGGGGTGGGAGGGGGCAGCGGGAGAACGGCAAGAACACGGTTTGTTAGAAAATCTAGGCACAGTTGATCTGTGGTGAAATTTTCACCCTTGGGGTAAAAATGCAGATTCTGCAGCTGATGAAGTCATCTCTGGGCATGAAGAGATTTGGGACACCTGGGTTCTGGCTGGTTCGTCTACAAGCTCTGTGCCATTAGCAACCTGTGGGGGTTTTGAGAAGAGGGTTTCTAAACTTCTCTCCACTCTAATGTGTCACAATTCATGTATGGGTGCAGAGGCAATTGTGTATTTTACAGACTAGTTCTTTTTATCTCGGAAAGTTGAAGCTTTTATGCTCCATAGAGCATCCGGAAGCGCTCAGGACTTTGCCAAGAAGCCTCTACAATAGAAACCTGAGATTTTCTCAGGGTAAATGTGCTTGTTAGTTGTGCATATTTCTCGAAACACGTGCTCCAGCACTAACAGTCTGAATTGTTGTTTTAAAAAATTACTCAATTTCTACAAAAATGTCCAGACTTCCCCCTGTCTTCCTATCTGGATTCTCCTCATGGTGTGGCCATATTTAAATACTGCTACATTGATTAGTGAGCTTACTGGGAGTGCTCAATGAGAATCTCGTCAGTGCGTCTCCAAAGACACCGTGCTCTTTTCCCAAGAATTATGCAAAGGCTGGGCAAAATCTAGAAACTTTTAATTAGCTGTGGCATAGACAAATTATTCAGATCCCAGCTGGGCCAAGATTTCAAGACATTATTTAAGTCAGCTTTCAGGATAAAACCGTACCCCAAAGAATTATATAATTGGCTTTGATGACATCTGCTTTGCTCTTTGGTAATCTGTTGTAGTGCGTCAGTTCTGGCTTGTTAGCTACAGGCCAAGAGAAGGCTGCACTGTTCCGAGAAATGAAGTGATGCAGGCTCCATCCACAACTGCCGTCACTTTATAGCTTTACCCTCTAGAATTCCTGGTTTGGGAATTTCCTAACTTGTTTCTCTCAGCAACTTTTTCTTTTTGACAGAATCTTGGCTGTTTTAAATCTTGCAGAGATTTTTGTTTTATGTTGGTTATTTTAGGTCATTTGGTCAGCCATTTGGAATCTCATTTCCTGTTCCTCTGTTTTCATGTTTAATTGGATCTCTCCCACTTATCTCCCCTGTCCAAGGAAGAACTTTTCCTGGCATCTACTCCTCTTCCAGCCAGTTCCACCAGGAATTTTTCTAGTCCCTTCCACTCCTCACCTCTGCCCTCATACTCTGCTGCCCTTTCTGGGTCCGTGGTCTCCTGTCTTTTCAGAAGCCAAACTGTAAAGGCTGTTTCACAAGAATTGGAACACGCTTGAAATGTGGTGGGAGGCTGTTGGTGTGGCCTGCAGGAGTTACGCCCTGTTCTGGTCGACAAACAAGTGACAGTGCTCTCTAACCTTGCCTGTGAATTTTAGGACTGTTGGCAGTTATTTTGTTTGTTTGCTGCTTCTTTCAGTATGCCAAGTGCACAACACAGCTTACTCCTAAAGATATTGCAAACCCATAACCTTCAGAAAGTAACAGCCACATTGCTTTCTTTCACAGAGGTCCACAGAGTTAAAGTTACTTCTCCTTTCCCGAACAAGGTTCTTCGTATTTGGACAAGCTTCAACTTGTCTTGATGCTCCAGTGTCTGGGAAAATACCAGGTGTGGTTGAGAAAGGCCTCACCATACTCTCCATCTGTGAAGAAAGAGAACTAAAGGTGCGCCTCGTGTGTTCTGTTTTGCTTCGGTTTGGTTTTGTCATTTATTCCTCACAACCACTCAGCAAAAATACTTAGTCCCTCAACTGGACGTAGGAAAAAGCTGAGGCTCATACAGGCGGGAAACTGCAGCTGGAGCCAGTGCGCAGCGGGGTGAGGCCGAGCCCACCGAGAGGGACAAGCCTTTCTGCAGCATGCTCCTGCCTCCCGGTGACCAGGTGCTCTACAGTGCCCTGGAAACCTGGTGGTCAAAGGCAAAATGCAGTGGGGGCTTTAAAAACGGGACGGCTGTGGAGCTACCCGGGAGGAAGAACTGTTCATTAGTGTGGGACTTCATGGGACATAATGCTTTTTCCTTGTGTTCCATGCAAACAAAACTCACAAAACCTAAAAATAGTTGCTCTTTATTTTATTTATAAGTTCCATAGAAGTAAGAATTTCTAAATTCACTATTATGTTTTTAATGTCTCTGGGGAGTTGTTCACTAAAAGGAATCTTCTGTATTTAGGAACAGATAATTCCTGTATTTATTTTGGGCTCTGTCCCTGGCGGATCAGGTACCATCTATGGGGGCTGTGTCTGTGAGACGGCACGACAGTTCCCTAGTTCGTGTTTGCTTTGGCAGCAATGGGAAAATTGTGAGCTGGGTGTCTCCTGGACTAGCTCCTGGCATACACCTTGGCTGTCAGCGGCAGCTGTGTGTCCCACCTGCACTGTTACTTTTTCATCAACTCCCATTTTTCAGGGAAACTTTATATCAGTATTCTAAGTGTGGAATCAGTACAGTTCATGATAAACAAGTCATATGAAAGATGTTAAAGTTTGTGGTTTGGTGAAGGGCTTTACTTAAGGGGCTTCAGAAACCATTCTAGTGGTGAGGAAGACACATTCTCACCAGTCAATGGCTTCTTTGCAGTCACAAGGATTGAAAACTAACAGAAATGGGAAAAGCTTTCTCACGAGGTGATTCAATCTTTTTTAATGCACCATTAAAATTATGTCACTACGCTAGGCACCAAATACTGTAGCACCATCTAATTTTGAAACTGAGGTCAGAAACTAGTAATCAAGTTAGTATTTCATATCTGCTTTCTTTAGATGTGGCCAAATTAATGAACTCGGTTGTGTTTCCAGGTTAAAGAGGAAATAATGGAAAATAGAAGCTACTCTGATGCACCAGACAAACTTCCCACCTTCTCCAATTCTGCCCACTCACCACTGAGCAGGTCCTTCTATCTGGACCCTATGGTCCCTTTCCACCTGTGCCCTGAGACCCCGGGGCCATCCCCTTACTCTGAGGAGCTGCCATGGCTGCCTTTTCCCGGTGACTCCCTCATCACGGATAACTACAGTGAACCCTACCCCTTGCCTTTCCCAATGCCTTATCCAAGTTACAGAAGGTGTGACTACTCCTACGGGCCAGCCTTCATCCGGAAAAGGAATGAGCGAGAAAGACAGCGGGTCAAGTGTGTCAACGAAGGCTACGCCCAGCTCCGGCTTCACCTGCCAGAGGAGTATTTGGAGAAGCGACTCAGCAAAGTGGAAACCCTGAGAGCAGCGATCAAGTACATCAACCACCTGCAGTCTCTTCTGCACCCTGACAAAGCCAGCACCACGAATAGCCCAGGCACTGGGTCTTCCATCGTGGCACCCTCCAGCTGCCAACTGGACCCTATTTTTAGAATTGTCTGATTCAGAATTTCCAAACAAGAGCAATTTCACAAAATGGGGTCTCTCACAACCTCGTTCAATGGGTTTTTCCCCTATATTTTCTGCACGGCAGATAACAGTCCCGCCACTCACCTGCACCAGGTTATTTCTTGCCTGGGCTCCAAGTGTACCAAGCATTAGCTCATGTAGCCTGGGCAGATGCTTTTCTTTCTTCTGAGTGCCTGTAGGGAGCTGGTGCCCCGGGGCTCTCTGGCCTTGGACCAAGCCCTGGACAAGGCTCCCACCACAGCAGTGCATTCTGACACATGACCACTCCCAGGCTGGTTGGGCTCCTTGCAGACACTTGATGTGAAACACTCACAGTGAATCTCCCTTGATGCTTCTGTTTGGTGGCTTTTACTTATTTGGGTCTGACAAGAAGTCGTGATCACAGAACATCTCCAAAGTTGTTTACAAAGCCTTGTTGTCATTTAAAGTGACTTCAGACTCACCTTGTCCCTGCAGACAGATCTCCCAGGATAGTTTAGTGCAGGCCTAGGGGTGAAGGAAGCAGGCTCTGCAAACATTGCCTACAGTAGAAGTATCGGTCAGCCATGTCTGCTGCAGTCTTGGTTCTTCACCCACAAAATGAGAAGAGCAGCAGCTCCCCATGTGTTATTAGGAGTAACAGTGCCTGACACACAGGTGTTTCTAACCATTACTTCTGAGTACTATTATTCTCAACCTCATCGTGTTTCATTCACAGCATCACCATTGTCCAGTTCTTTCAGGCCAGAGAGTGTGCACCTGCCAGGTCTTTCCTCCACCCCTGGGAGACAGTCCCCACCCCCGACCTGGGTCTGCCTTCATAGCATCTGTTTGATTCCCAGGTAGCTTCATCTCTTCCTTCTCTCAAACCCCCAGGTGCCACTGTCACCAACTTCAGAACTTCACCTGGTCTGTGACACTCACTCGCAGGTCACATCTCTGTGCAGTTGACCCTAGCATCCTGTCCTGGCTGCTCCTTGATTTTGCATACTTACTTTCAAGGCAGTTGCGATCCTATCTTTACATACCAGACCTGGCCATCCCTGTCTTCAGTAGAGGGACAAGGACCGTCATTCACCCTGTATTCCTAGCATCCAGAACGGCCTCAAGTCAGCTGGATCACAGCACACAGCACCAAGACTCCTCCTGTGCTGTCCCGTCCACTCCTATCTGCCCCCTCTCCTGCCTCCTGGCTCTGCCCTCAACTAGCTCCCCTCACTCTGATCCTTCTTAGAGCACTGTGTGCCACTTCATCGCTCAAGCCACCTGAAGATGCCCTTTTGCCTACTTTGTTGCTTGATTTTCAAAATTCCCTGCACTCTGTCCCCAACTCAAAAATCCGCATCCCGATTTTCCCAGGACTCCTAAAAGAATTATCATGGCCTTGCAAATGCTTCCTTCTCTCCTCCTTCCTGAATAACCTGGAACATTCTCCTTTTCTCCACTTCATTGAATAATCCTTTCATTGCCTGAGGGTTCTTGGTCTTGTAATCTAACTTGGCATGCTAAATTGTTCAGTCTTCAGGCATATGATCTGGGGATAGTTGTTCTTTGGGCTGCAGATATAGGCTCTGCAAAAGCAGTCATTCAGAGACTTTGGGTCATGCAGAACCCATCTGATTTGGCAAATCAATAAAAGCTTATTGGGTGCTCACGACAGGCAAGCTCAACACCATCACTCAGAACCTGCTTTCTTCAGATCTGTGTCTGGAGACAGCTTCAGTGGCTTTCAGAAGCTCCTTCAACTTTGTTACACACGAGAGGAACACTGGTTCCTAGTTGTCACCTTGAGACTCACTGTGAGTGTGGGGCTTCTCCACAGAGCCTCCTGCCAGGCACCACACCAGCTCAGGAACTCTCAGCCACCCCAGGCTATCGGCCTCCTCCCACACAGGTTAGAAACACGGCAGAACCCAGGGTTCACACACGACACCCCCACACAGGACCTCAAAGGTGGACTCTGCTCCTCACTGGAGTCCTACTCTAAGCACGCCCCCACTTGGTGACATTTTGTTCTCAGTTGCAGCCAAGTTCTTTGAGTCTCCCAGCCAGCCCCCTGCCTGCCCAGCGTTAAGGCAGAGCAACAGCCTACAGGGGTCTCTGCACCCCTGGGGTCCTTGGCTTCCCAATGTGAGCCAGATCCTGACTCTACCCACAGTGGGGCCGCCTATGCTCGTGGGGTTTGAGGCCGCGTTTGGCCTTCTTTCTCTGCCCCCATCTTCCTCATACAGAAAGATGGAGGGCGTGCCCCTCCCCCTTATTTGTTTCCTCTGCACATGCTCAGTGCGCTCGCTGGCCCCACAGCGTTCCCTGCTGGCTCGCGTCCATGGCAACCTGCTTAGTAGCCGGAAATCAGTTGGCTTGAAGCCCTTGGCACCAACGGTCAGAAGGGGCCCTGAGGCGGAGGTGGTGGTCAGGAGTTTGAGGCTGTGGGTGAGTCCCTTTGGGGTCAGTTTGTAGACTTGGGCTGTAACAGACTCTGGGAGGGCATCAGTGAGCTGGACCTTTAACTCCTGTCTGCGGCTCCTGGCCTGCTCAGGTCAAGGAGGCCAGGCCCTGGGCCACCGTTAGTCCTGTAGGCGGCAGGGCCGGAAGTGGGGGAGGGGGCAGAACCGTTTTAACGGCAGGAGTCACTGTGACTGGGGTGGAGGCAGGAGGAAGAAAATCGCGCCACATGCTTCACATGCATTCCCTCCTGAGTTTGCGTGGGTGGGTGGCCGTGGCCCCAGAAGTATCTGCAGCTGGGTCCTCTTGGAGGACAGCTGTAGCTCCTTGAGCATATTCCATCACCCCCTCACCCTCCCATTCCCCCTGCCCGGCCCTTTCCTGAGCTGATCTAGAAGAAGCTTTGGCGGTGGGTACTGGGACCTGCCTTCCGGGGCGCCCTCTGAAGGCCTATGGGCGGCTGCTGAGGTAACCGCGGCCTTGCTCACTCCCAGGTGATTCTTCGCCCTCCATGGACTCCCCGGGGCCAGGAGCACCTGTGCCCAAGTACTGCAGTGTGGCCACCACTCTGCAGGCTCCCGGCTGGGACTGTGTTGCGCACCCCTGGGACCTCACCTTCACCTGCCCGTGTGCCCTCCCGGCACCCTGGCTCAGCAGGCACAGCCTCCTCACAAGGTACTGTCTCCGCCCCAGGCAGGCGGCCCACCCCTTGCTTTGTGCTTTGATGCTGCTCCTTTTTTCCCTGGAGGGGTGCTTGTTGCTACTGGGCCTGCCAGTGTATGCAAGTGAGGAGCTGAAGCTACTCAGAGTGACTTCAGGGTTGATCTGGCTTGTTCCCACTGAGTCGCTCAGCAGGGAAATGTCACAGCTGGCTGACTGGCCAGAGAACAGACAGAGGGGAGCACTTTTGGCATTTCTAGCAGCTTTAACACTAACTAGGAAACTGCTGTGGCCCCATGTGTGGTATTAGAGCCCCTGCAACCAACAACTAAGGTAGGCTGTCCAGGCCCTTCCCCTCCTCCCTGCCCCACCCCCTCCCTAGCTCAGAGACCCCAGGCAGCCTCACCTGTCCCAGGAAGTTCCCAAGGGCTGGCCCCATTGGGTGTCTGCAGCGGGTGTGCAGTGTGGGCCCAGTGGGCTCAGTTTCATCTGCCCAGGCACGGGCTTGCCAGCTTCAGTGGTTCTGAGTCACTCCCTTGTCTCAATTCACCTGTGTGGACCAACTCATTCAAGCCCAGAGTTGGGCATCTTTGTTTTCAGCCTTGCCCACAAAGTCAACCCAAACCCCGACTCAATAAGAACCCCAGGCAGCTGGCCCTGCCCACACAACTTCCCAGAACAAAGCTGACTTCTGTGTCCCGTGGCCCACTGGACAGCTCCTTCTGTGACAGGGCCTCATCCCTGCTGGCCTGAGTTTGCTGTGTCAGCTGCCATCCTGGCGTCCACACGCTGCCCTGCAGTCAGACACACCTTAGGATCTGCCTTACCAGCGCCCTTTCCTGGAATATTGTTCCAGGCCAAGCATACAGGAGCATGTCTGTATCCAGGCAAATGGACTTTCAGTTAGCTGGAAACAGTTCCCCCCACCTGCAGAGGAGGGGTCCCAATGCCATCCCCTCTCTGTACCCCTCCCCAGAAGTTGACCTCATCAAACCAGAGTCATAGATTTCTACCTTCTCTGGATTTTTGTCCCACATACTCTGGTATGTGTCACACACATCGTGACACTTCTCAGATCTGACTGAGATGTGGCTCTTCATGTTTTATAAAGATTTGTTTATTGAGAAGGCATGGTTACACATACACATACACACAGATTGACCATTTGCTGTTACACTCCCGCAAAAGGCCACAACGGCCAGGGCTGAAATCAGGAGACTAAACCTCATCCAGGTCTCCGACGTGTGGCAGGGGCTCTAGTACCTGGGCCATCTTGTTAGGTGCATTAGCAGGGAGCTGGATTGGAAGTGGAGCAGCCAGGACTCTAGCTGGCACCCCTAGGAGATGCTGGTATTGCAGGCAGCAGCTCAGCACACTAGATCACAGCACTGGCTCTGATCTTTGTACTTTCTAGGGCTTGCTGTTCTCCACCCCTAATTCTCTTTGCTTTCTTTCAGATGTGCATCCTGTCACCCATGTGTGCACATTGCTGACCCAGCATGGCAGCAGCCAGGCCGCCTGGCTAAAGCTGGAGATACGGCTGATCGGGTCCTGGCCAGGAGGGAACCAGATGGCTTCTATTACTGGGCTCAGATAAAGGATGCTCCAGAGGTGAGTTCCTGGCTCCCAGCCTCTCTCTGGCACCCTCCTCTAGGCAGCCCCATTTCACCCAAAGTGCCTTAGCTGGTGTGTCTGGCAGTTTAATTTCTTGGATGGGCCCTGACTGTCCATGGCCAAGCTATAGGAGTGAATGTTTAATATCAGCGTATAATTTGTTAGGACTGTGTAGACTGTGTGGCTCCATGGAGAGAATGCTAAATGTGAACTTTCAAAAATTATAATACAATTTTGATTTTTGTTTGGAAATGCTATCATACTTTTTTGAGAAGTCACATTAGTTTTCCCCATCCTGGACTTTCAGTTAGCTGGAAAAGTTCCCCACCCTGCAGAGGAAACCAAACTCTGCTTCCAGTCCGGCTTCCTGACAGTTTGTTCCTGCAGGACAGCAGGTGATGGCTCAAGTACTTGGGGCCCTGCCCACCTGCTAGGAGACCTAGGTGAAGTTGCAGGCTCCTGGCTTCAGCTTCGCTCAGGCCTGGCTGTTGGAGGCATTTTGGCAAATTATCTGGCAGACAGACCATCTCTCTCTCTCCTTCTTTAACTTCCATTTCTTTCTTTCCCTGCCTCTTTCTGCTTTTGAAATAAATAAAAATATTTTTAAAGATTTTGTTTATTTTTATTGGAAAGACAGATTTACAAAGAGAGGTCTCCCATCTGCTGGTTCACTCCCCAAATGGCTGTAATGGCCAAAGCTAAGCTAAACCGAAGCCAGGAGCTCGTTTCTGGGTCTCCCATGTGAGTGCAGGAGCCCAAGGACCTGAGCATCTTATGCTGCTTCCTCAGGCACATTAGCAGGGAGCTGAATCAGAAGGGAAGCACGACTCACAACAGCACCCTTATAGAATGCCAGTGCCGCAAGGTGGAGGCCCACTGGGTCAGGAACAGTAAATATATATATATATTTTAAAATGTTGCGACTTGTGCTCAAATACAGTTACTGCACTCAGACCAGCTTAGGTACATGTACTACTCTTCTATGCTCTTCCCTTACTTGGCTCTGGCTTTCTCCACCATCACTCCTGGCCATGTGGGCTCTGTGGGTGAGTCACCAGCCAGCCATGGGAACAGAACTTCTGGGAGTGTCAGGAGGAAGAGAGAGTGCATTGGAAAAAGACTCTAAGGATCCAGGTTCCGCTGGGGAACTGCAGGCCAAAATTTCAGTGGGAGGAAAACGAAATAGGAAAAGGAAGAGAGCAGAAGGGGAAAGGGGGAAGTGATCACCACAGCCCCCAAGGGTGGGAAGAGATGGAGAGAAGAACCACAGTGCTGCGGCTGGCTGGGTCTGCCTGCCGCTCTCCTCTTTCTAGGGTTCTCACGGTTTGTAAAGGAGACTTAGGGCCATCTTCTGCTTGTGGGGAACTGGGTGACCTGACCCTTCCTGCCTTGACAGATGTTCCTTTCGCAGGCTCACACCCTAGTGTTTGTAACAACCATAGCTGGGTCAGGCTGAGCCAAAGAGCTGGGGACTCCAGACTGCCATGTGGGTGGCAGGAACCCAGGTACTCGAACCATCACCTGCTGTCTCCCAGGTGCACATGAAACTAAACTTAAAAGTGGACCTGAAAAACAAAAGTGGACCTGGGACTTGAACCCAGGCACTCCAATAAGGAGTATTGGTACTCTAAGCAGCATCATAACTGCTGTGCTGAGCACCTTGGCCCATGTTGTCCGCCCCCCCGCCACTTTTTAAGATTGTTTTAAAAACTTATTTGAAAGGCAAATTTACAGAGAGAAAAGGAGACATAGAGAATCTTCCAGCTACTGGTTTTCTCCCCAAATGGTTACAATGGCAGGAGCTGGACCAGTCTGAAGCCAGGAGCCAGGAGCTTCTTTTGAGTCTTCCACATGGGCACAGTCAGAAGTGGAGCAGCTGAGACTAGAACCAGTGCCTATATGGGATGCCAGCATCGCAAGCAGAGGCTTAGCTTGCTATGCCACACTTCTCTTCCCTATTGTCTCTCTCCCCCTCCTTCCACCATTCCCTCCTCCCTCCCTTTCTCCCCTCCTTTCAGATTTGTTTATTTATTTATTTGAAAAGCAAAGTACAGAGGAAGTCTTGCATCCACTGATTCACTTCCCAGATGGTGTAATGACCAGCCCTGGGCCAGTGCAAAGCTAGGAGCCAGGAGTTTCACCCAATTCTCCCACAGGGAACCAAGGACTGGAATCTTTCTCCACTGTTTTCCCAGACCAATAGCAGGAAGCTGGATCAGAAGTGGAACAGATGGGACTAGAACATGCATCCATATGGGAAGCTGGCATGATGGGCAGCACTCTACCTGCTCCCCCAGTGTCTGCAACATCCAGGACTGAATCAGACTGAAAACAGGAGCCAGCAGCTCATCAGGCTCTGCATGTGGGGGCGGGGTGGGGAGGAGCAAGAATCCAAGTATGGGCATCATTAACTGCCACGCAGGTGAATCAGCGGGTAGCTGGATCCGCCATCAACCTGGTATCCCAGTATGGGATGTGGGTGTTCCAAGTGGCTCACCCTCCGTGCCCCTTGCCAGCCCCCACAGTGCCCCTGCCCAGTGCCACATCTAAGCCTGGGTGTTTTCTTTCCACCAGCTGCAGCAGGGCACTCTGCTTGTGGAATTTGAGGTTCCCCTTGTCACAGGCCCGAAGCTGCCAGCCCCGTGGCTGAGTGTGGTCTCAGAAGAAGACGTGATTCTGCTCCCACCGTCTGTGGAATGCACTCTGAGGACTGGAGACAAGGTGCTGGCACCGTGGGGGCCCAAGCAGCAGCGATATGGCCCCGGCACCGTTCTGCTGGGCTTGGATACGACAGACACCCAGAGTGGTAAGAAAGCTGCTGTGCTTGCTCTGTCCCAGGAAGAGCTGGGCCAGAGGGGGGAGGGGGCTGGGGGTTTCTCTACAGCTTAGGGACTCTCTGGGAGCATTAAGGATCCGTATCCCGACAACTTATTGCTTAATCCTAGGGCTGACATAGGCAAGCAAATCATATCTTTCAGACTATTCTTAAAAAAAAAAAAATCAGGGCAAGTGATCTTAACTAGCAGGTCCCCATTTATGGCAGAGTGGGTGATCCTGGGGTCACACAGGAACACAGGACCAAGTCCTCTAGAAGCCAGGATCCTCATCTCAGGGCCAGCCAGGCCTATGCGTGTCCCAGGGGACAAAGAGGCTTTCACTGAGCACATTAGCAACAACAACAACAAAAATAATTTGAATGGCAGAGAGATTTCTCCTTCTGCTTGTTCACTCCCCAAATGGCTTGAACAGCTGGAGCTGTGGTGATTCAGAGCCAGGAGCTTCCTCTAGGTCTCCCATGTGAATGCAAGGTCCCAAGGCTTTGGGCCATCCTCCATTGCTTTCCCAGGCAATTAGCAGGGAGCTGGATGGGAAGTGGAACAGCTGGAACGTAAAACAGTGCCCATATGGGATACCAGTGCCACAGGCATTGGCTTTACCTGCTAAGCCACAGTGTCGGCCCTCACTGAGCAGTTTGGTTTGATGGGGGTGATTGGCTTTTCTGGGTCACCTCATGGTCCAGGAAGCACAGGCCCTTGGTGAGGGGTTGTAAGAAATGCAAACCTAACCTGGGGAAATTCTTGGAGGGTAGGCTTTTGGGGGATAGGAGACACATAGACAGGTGGCTGAGACTCTGCCTTTGGGGACAAGACAACCCTCACTTCACCATAAAAAAGGGGGACTTGGAACAAACTGTCACTCTTTCTTTGCCTTAGCATCAAAGGAAGAAGTTGCTGTTCTCTTCTGGAATGGCATGACAGCTAAAGTGCCTGGAGGTGGGCTCAGACCAGTGTCCCCAGCTGTCTGGAAGAAGGCTGTGGAGCGGCTGCACCCCCGGCCCCTGCTCTGGACCCCCTGCTGCCCTCTGCTGGGGCCAGCCACCGGATGCAGCGCCAGCGGGCTTCCTCTGGGCACACAGGCCCATTGTCCTGCCATCCCCCCTCACACCTGCTGCCAGCTGCTGTGCCAGGGTGGCCTCTGCTGCTCACCTCTGGGTGGCCCCACCTGGTGGCCTCTAACCGGACGCTCAGAGGCCACAGCCAGAGAACTTGCTGAGTCCGAGCTCATGTCTGCCGCCCAGCTGTTGCCCCTGGGCAGTCCTAAAGAGAAGACAGCAGCAGTGCGGGTTTCAGTCGCAGCTTCTTCCTCCTCGTCCTCCTCTTCCTCCTCCTCCTCTACTGAAGAAGAGGATTTGCATGTGGATCTGGAGATGTCACTTCCCCAGACCATGATGGTTAACAGTGCAGTCAACACGGAGCCTGTCTTCCTCGAGAAGCCTAGGAAGCAGGCCGCCCTCTGCCAGCCCGAGTGGAGGTACTGGAGGAGACGTGGCCCTGAGCCACGGCCTGGGAAGCCAGGTGTGCGCAGGGTGTCGGGGGGTCCCCACTGGGGGCACCGGGATACTTGGGAGTACTGTCCCGGTCAATGGGAGATTGTGAGAAAGCCAGGTGGCAGATTTTCATGGTTGCCCTTAAGTCCAAGGAGACAGGGACAAGGGGCTGATCTCTGGGTAGGGAATCTGTCCTCCTGTTGAATGTGTCTTTCTCAGCTAATCTCTGCTGATAGGACTCTTCTTTTTGTTCTTGGAAGCCCTGAGTTGGCTCTAGATGACAGTCAAAATGCCCTCTGAGCAGCACAGAAACTGGTCGTTGAACAAGGCCTGTCAGGCCCTGCTGTCCAGCAGGTCCAAGTTGGCATGACTGAATGCCGCTCAGTTGTGTGTGTGTGTGTGTGTGTGTGTGTGTATAATTTTTAAGATCTGTTTAATTTGAAAGAGTTAGGGAGAGACAGAATCTTCTACCTACTGGTTCACTTCCTAGATGGCCATAATGGCTGGGCCTGGACTAGGCTGAAGCCAGGAGTCAGGAACTTCTTCCTGGTTTCCCATATTAGTGCAGGGGCCCAAGCACTTGAACCATCTTCCACTGTTTTTCCTAGGCTGTTACTATGGAGCTGGGCCAGAAGTGAAGCAGCCAGAACTTAAACGTGCATGCATATTGGATGTCTTAGGTGGAGGCTTACCATGTTCCACTATAACACTGATGCCCCCTGCCCCTTGCCCCGCACACAGGTTGTAACTAGGAGGAGATACAGCGTTCAGTTGCCCGCAGCAGTCTGCAGGCTTCCCCATGCTTCTGTGCCAGGAGCTGAGAAGTGTGAGTCTCAGTGGGCTGGGAGCAGCATCTCCAGGGGCTGCCTCACACCTGTCCTAAGTTTACAGCAAGGCCCAGGAAGAACAGAGCCAAAGGCAGCTGGCAGAGCTGTGTGAAGGACGCCCTAGACACAGGTTCCTAGGTTAGGTTCTTGGGGCCCAGAGTTGCCTGATTTACCACCTGATGTCTGCGTGCCTGGGGCAGGCAAGCTAGCAGGGTTAACACTGCAGTAATGGTTCCTAGACCCCACCCACCCTGAGGCCCACTGGAGGGCCTCATTTGAAGCTACTGACCTATTGCCTGGCTGCCTGAAGGACTGCTCTCCCCAGGGCTACATGCAATGTGGTCCACCACAGTTAACTAGCAGAAATGAATTGTTCAGAACTATGTGTGGGCCAGGGCTGTAATCAAGGGCAAGCACCCGGGCAAACGTGCTGCTAGCCTCTCCTGAATGTCAGAGTTAGCTGGACCACATGTGTTTGCTATCAGCTCTGCTGGGCACTAAAGCTTTTTTTTAATTTTATTGGAAAGTCAGATTTACAGAAGAGACAGAAAGATCCTCCATCCGCTGGTTCACTCCCCAAGTGTCCGCAATGGCTGGAGCTGAGCTGGTTCAAAGCCAGGAACCAGGAGCCAGGAGCTTCTTCCGGACCTCCTATGCAGGTGCAGGATCTCAAGGCTTTAGGCCATCTTCCACTCCTTTCCCAGGCCACACACAGGGAGCTGGATGGGAAGTGGAGCGGCTGGGATATGAACCAGTGCCCGCCCATAGGCGATCCCAACACATGTAAGGTGAAGATTTAGCCACTGCACTGGGCCTGGGTACTAAAGCTTTGACGGTCAGTCCAGCTGGGCCCATCATGAAGCCAGCACACATCCATTCCCTTCTGTTACAGTGAGATGCCACTGCTCCTGGTCTCAGGGTGGCCAGATAGATTGCTGGCTACCAGCAGGATGCTCTCCTCCCTGGCTTGACTGGAACAGGATTCGGTTTGTAGCTTTTCAGAGTTGTCTTTCTTTTTGTACTGGTTCACTCCCCAGGTGGCCCCAGCAGCTGGAGCTGAGCCATTCTAAAACCAGGATCCTGGTCTCCTACGTGGATGCAGGTCCCAAGGATTTGGGCCATTCTCTGCTGCTTTCCCAGGCCTTAAGCAGGCAGCTGTGTGGGAAGTGGAACAGCTAGACATGGACTGGTACCCTTATGGGATCCTAGCATATGGGATTAGCCAACTGAATAATAATGCTGGACCCCTAATTCAGTTTCTTAAAGCTTATTTTCCCACTAGCTTAATATATCTATATCTATATATATATAAAATTATTTTATTTGAAAGGCAGAGGAGAGGAGAGGTAGTAAACATCCAGTGGTTTACTCTCCAAAAGACCACAACTGCCAGGTCTGGGCCAGGTCTGGGCCAGGCTGAAGCCAGGTACCTGGAATTTCATTCTAGTCTCCCTCCTGGATGGCAGGGGCCCAAGCACCTGGTCCATCTTCTGCTTCCTTCCCAGACACCTGAGTCGGGAGCTGGATTGGAAACACAGTATCTGGGTAGCAAAGTGGCACTCCACCATAGGATGGCAGCATCAGAAGCAGTGACTTAACCTGTGGCCCAACTCCAGCCTCCAGGTCTCTCTGTGATCAAGGAGAAGCTTCTGTAATTGTGGGCAGAGAAAGGAGACAGATCTTCCATTCACTGATTCACTCCCCATAAGGCCTTGAGGCCAGTCAGGCCAGGAGGAGCTTCGTCCAGGTCTCTCTCAAGGTTGGCAGGACCCAAGCACCTGACACATTATCTCCTACTTTTCCCAGACCATTAGCAGGGAGTTGGATCAGTAATGGAACAGCTAGACATAAACCAGTGCCCATTCTGGATGCCCATTCACGGGGGCAGCTTTACCGGTTACCCCCACCAATTCTCTGAAAAAACAAGTCTTCCCCAACTCCAAATCAGGGTGTCTGATAATTCACTTTACTCAAAAACAAAATGGCCAGGAACGGTTAACAAAACAGTATTTCTCTTTGGAAAAAGAGAACAATACTAGGAGCTTACAGACAGATTGGTGCCCCTTACTACACCATGATCTGACATCAAGAGTCATTCCAAGATGAGTGTTGCGGTGCCCATGTTCCACACTGAAGTGCCTGGTTACCCCACCTTACTGCTGATGAGACCCCAGGAGGCAGAGGAAATGGCTCAGATAATTGGCTCTCTGCCACCCACATGGGAGACCTGCACTGGGGTCCCAGCTCCTAGCTTCAGCCTGGGGCCTAGGACCATGGCGGGCATTTCAGGGAGTGAACCAAAAGATGGAAACTTTCTCTCTGCTTTCCAAAGAATAATCCTGTTAAATGACCTCTAACGTAACAAATGGATTTTGGGTTTAGGAGCAAGATCTTGTAACATCCAGCAGAGAGAGGACAATAAACAGGATAGAGTGCAAACTGTAGTGATGGGGACTGCCAAGGAGCTGACCCGGAGACCCCTCCACGTGAAGCCACCACAGACCCTGCCAGAGGAAGCTGCACCCAGAAGGCCGAGTGTATGAACACATCACAGGGACAAGAACTCGCCCTAGCCAGCAAGCTCTGAGGACCAGGTAAAGCAGGATGGTGGAGAAGGGGCTTCTTGGGGACTCCTTACATGGCTGTTAGAACTCCCAGGGCCACACCCCTGTGAGGATGGTAAAACCCACAGCTCCTTTCCTAGAAAAAAGGGACACACCCAGCATTTTGCACTTAACTTCAGAAGCTTACAGACTACACAGTGTTCAGCACAGGCTTTTGGGGAGCGGAGGAAGGAGACGGTATGAGGCTCTCCATTTTAGTGGCACCCTGATCCATGGTGTTGGGCACGGTGCTTTACTAGGCCCTGTGTCCCTGAGTAGGCTTAAACATAGTTGTATGCACAATTGCATTTTCAACATGCAAAACATTGGCATATTTACTGAGGAAAGACACACTAGGTGAGTCATCAAGCAACTACATTGCCAGGAGCAATCATACTGTCAGTGTTGTGATGTAAGGACATCTGGGACAAATCAGTGACTTTAAACCAGTGACTTTAAAAAAAAAAGAGAGGTTGGCACTGTGGTTCAATAGGCTAATCCTCCACTTTTGAGCACCAGCGTCCCATATGGGTGCAGGCTTATGTCCTGGCTGTTCCACTCCCCAACCAGCTTCCTGTTTAAGGCCTATGGAAGCAGCAGAGGATGGCCCGACTCCTTGGGCCTCTCTGCACCCATGTGGGAAACCTGGAAGAGGCTCCTGGCTGCCTTCTGAGGCATGGTACCAGGAAGTTAGACTGGAAGTAGAACAGCCAGGACTAGAACCAGGGCTCGGATACAGTGTCACAAATGGTGGCTTAGCCTACCGTACCACAATGCCAGCCTCAAGTCAATGACTTTTTTTTTTTAAAGATTTATTCAGTTTATTACAGAGGCGGCGAGACAGAGAGGAAGATCTTCCATCCGATGATTCACTCCCCAAGTGAGCCGCAACGGGCTGGTGCGCGCCGATCCGAAGCCGGGAACCTGGAACCTCTTCCGGGTCTCCCACATGGGTGCAGGGTCCCAAAGCTTTGGGCCGTCCTCGACTGCTTTCCCAGGCCACAAGCAGGGAGCCGGATGGGAAGTGGAGCTGCCGGGATTAGAACCGGCGCCCATATGGGATCCTGGGGCGTTGAAGGCGAGGACTTTAGCCGCTAGGCCATGCCACCGGGCCCAAGTCAATGACTTTTAAGATTCTTTTTCTCTTACAGGAATCAAAGAACAATGGTGGCATTAGCGAGTGGCTGACAGGGCCACCTTCCGTGGAAGAAGGGACCTTTACCTCATGAGGACTGGCTACAGACAGGCAGCAGGAAGACACCTGTCGTGAGGGGTATGGCAGCAGGTGCATGGTTCCCCGCATCCTGCCCCAGGTAACCATGACTCTGCGTGAGCACGTTCCATCCACAGCAGCTACAGGGGTGCTTGGCAGCCTGTGTGGGGCCAGCGTGTCCACAGCCTCCCCATCATCTTTACGCAGCCCACAGTTAGCCATAGGTAAGAGAGTTATACCTCTTCATGCAAATAAAAGACGTCTCTTCATTTTCAGATCTCTCCCTTTATTATAATTAGCCTTTCCTTGGAAAACAATAAACACCATGCAGGTGACATCATCACATTATTTTAATCACCAAGGAGGATGTGGGGCTCTTGCTGGCTCGTGCTGCCCCTGGCAGAGGTGGAAGCCCGTTTGCAGGAGGGCTGGCCCTCCCTGGCCAGTACTGAGAACAGCAGTAATGTGTAACTACTCAGAGAGTCATACCATGGCTTTATTCTTCTTGTTCCTTAAAAAAAGTGAGGGCAGTGATGGTCAACATTACACGGGGAAGACCAAATCCACACTTTGTCCCAAATCAACTGCAACCACGTGAGTCTTCCCAGTGAAGGCATTTGAGCTCACAGTGACAGAATAGGTCCCTGGGAACACTTCTATGTAGAGGTCCTTAGAGGTGTCTGCGGCCTGCAAAGAAGAGAGGGCATGATATTTCAGCTCCTTTGAGGTTCTCCACCAGGCTCCCCTGTGGGCCAGAGAGTGATGGGCACAGTGCCATGAGGAGCAGAAGGCTGAGGCAGCCCCTGGGGCCGCAGTGCCCTTGGCAAGGCTCAGCCTTTCTTCATGCTCACTTCCTTATTTCTCAAACTGCAAGAACACTGCAAACACTGAAGTGTCATGGGAATGTGAACAAGTACACAAAAACTGCACTCTGGGTGGCCACGAATCAGGCCACAGAAAAGGGAACGGGCACTTGGCAACCCAAACTGGCAGTAAGGGTAACAAAATATTTCAACTGTGCTTTACCAAGCTCACAACTGGGAAAATGAAACATTTCTTTTAAAGCTAAGAAAGTATGAGTGGATTCCATTTTGTCACTGGGGCAGGAAACCAGCAAGTGGGCCAAAGCCCTCCCTTGGAGGACTGAATTCTGTGGTGAAAACACGGGAAGCTGCAGTTAATGGACAGATTTGTGTTTAGAACTGAACTGAGTACAAACTGTCCTCCGAGGACAGAATCCACACAGAGCTGGGTAAAGCCAGGTGGGCAGGCAGGGGATGGGGTTCAGTGCAAAAGGCTAAGGGGGATGGAATAGGGGACTGGTGCTTGGTGTAGTGGGTTAAACCTCTGCCTGCAGATCTGGCATCTCATATGGAGCTGGTTCAAGTCCCAGCTGCACCACTTTCGATCCAGCTCCCTGCTTATGGCCTGGGAAAAGCAGCAGAGGATGGCAAGGCATTAGAGCCCCTGCACCTATGTGAGAGACCAAGAGGAAGCTCCAGGCTCCAGACTTTGGATCAGTCTAGCTGCGGCCATTTGGGGAGTGAACCAGTGGATAAAATATCTGTTTCTCCTTCTCTCTCTGTAAAGCTGCTTTAGAACAAAACAAAACAGAACGAACACAACAACAGGGCCCAGCACAGTAGCCTAGTGGCTATAGTCTTTGCCTTGCATCCTCCAGGACCCCATATGCACACCAATTCTTATTCTGGCAGCTCCACTTCCCATTTAGCTCCCTGCTTGTGGTCTGGGAAAGCAGTAGAGCTCAAAGCCTTGGGAGACCCGGAAGAGGCTCCTGACTTCAGATGGGCTCAGCTCTGGGTGTTGCAGCCACTTGGGGAGTGAACCAGTGGATGGAGAATCTGTCTCTCCTTCTCTCTCTAAATCTGACTTTCCAATAAAAATAAATCTTAAAAAAAAATCAAAAAACAGTAGCAAACCAGAAAAAAGCCAAAATGACAGCTAGGGTGCTACTGCAAATACTCCAGAGGAGCCATGGCTCACAAATGGGAAACTACCAAGGAGGAACAGATGATATTTTCGTGAAGTGTCTTCACCCTCCCTACCTTGCAGATAGATTTAAAACCAATTTTTTTCCAAAGCTGCTTTATATTCATTCCTGCCCAATAACTGCAAAACTATAGGCCTATTATTAAACTGATAGGACATTAATTGACAATGCCATGGCTACCTACTGGTTATCAACCATGTGAATACACAAAAGGTTTCAGAAAATAAAGCTGGGGTGGGTGCTCAGCACAGCAGGTACCACTGCCTTGAGATGCCAGCATGTCATCTAGGCGAGGGGTTCATGTCCCAGCTGTTCTACTTCCCATCCAGCTTCCTGCTAATGGTCTGGGAAAAGCAGCAGCAGATTCCCAAGCATATGGGCCCTGTTTCCACCCATGTGGGAGATGCAGAAACAGCTCCTGGCCCAGTGCTGGCCACTGCAGCCATTTGGGGAGACCTCTGTCTCTCTCCATCCCCCCATAACGCTTTCAGTACAAATAGATCTTTTTTTTTTTAAATGATACCTGTAGGTCCAATACTGAGGAACATCAGGAAAATCAGCATTACCTAAAAACAAGCCAGCCAGGGTTACAGGCATCTAAGCCCAACAACTTCGCTCTGTATGCTAACTCCCAATCCTGGCAGCAGCAAACTGTATACAAATAAAAAGCAAGGAATTTATTGCAACAGGCTTCCTCAGAATGCCAGTTCTCCCAAGGCTCTACCCTGCCCCGCCCCCAACAGAATTCCTTGGGTTCATGACCTAATGAGTATCTTAAAAATGAAAAACTCATCACTCTGTATTTTAGAGAAACGGTTGCAGAGAAAGGGAACAAATGCCTGCAAATGTTTTGGAACCTGATCTCACTGAATGTATATGCTTCAGAATTTCAGTATCCATTTCACTCTGTCAGCAAGGGGGCTCGGGTCCCTCCTGCTGCTTGAACAGATGGTGGAATTCCAGCAGAATCCAGCGCCAGCCCAGCTGAGCCGTGGGCGCTGAGATGTAAATTCTTTGCATTCTTTTTAACCACAATTATGAGTACAGGCCCAAAGAGTCTCCTTGAAGCTTCCAGTGAAGGAAGGAAACCAAGCAAACCATTTTACACTCAAGCAAACGTTTGCATGCCCTCTGTTAAATGTAAGGACACCCCAACTGAATAACCACCACAGGTCCCATGCGGCAGAAAGGCCTCTCACAAGCAGGTCAGTTGGTTTATGATGGAGCCAAAGCTATGGGGTCTAGGATGAGAGTGGTTCTGTACCCACCGACTGGGAGGCCTGCAGGGTATGCTCTGGTGATGGGCGGATGCCTCCAGGACCAAGGGCCAGCTCGTCTCTGTCTTTCCCCTGAAGAGGCAGCAGAAGCATGATTAGCGCCTAACCTTTGTCTTCTGATTTTCAGTTTGGTCAGCTTCGTCTAAGCTGTCACCTAACTTTTAACATCTTTCAGTGAATCATCAAAGGAATTTCTTGTCAAATTTTACAATTATTTTTCATTCTCTCATAGGGTCTGGAGTCAGATCTGAATATAAAATCCATCTCTGCTGTTGACTAAAAGAGACGTATGCACTTCTTGGAGTCTTGCTCCTAGAGGGTAACACAGGCCTACAAGACCTTAAGGGAGATTTAATATGCCAAAGTGATTGATGCTTCACAGGTCCTCAGGAAATAAAATTCTATTCTACATTGTTGCTAGGAGTAGAGGTATGAAAAGGGAGCAGGCTGATAAAGCCACTTTCCCATGTGTATGTATTTTTCAAAGATTTTATTTGAGGGTCCAGCACAATAGCCTAGCAGCTAAAGTCCTTGCCTTTCATGTGCCAGGATCCCATATGGGCACCAGCCCTAATCCCAGCAGCCCCACTTCCCATCCAGTTCCCTGCTTGTGGCCTGGCAAAGCAGCTGAGGATGGCCCAAAGCCTTGGGACCCTGTGTCAGCATGGGAGACCCAGAAGAGGCTCTGGTTTCCTGGCTTTGGATTAGCTCAGTTCTGACTGTGTCAGCTGCTTGGGAAGTGAATCTCTTCCTCTCTGTCTCTCCTCCTCTATATATATCTGACTATAATAAAATTCAATCTTTTTTTTTTTTAAAGATGTAGTTGAAAACCAGGCTTATAGAAAGGAAAGAGAATCTTCCATTTACTGATTCCCTCCCTAAATGCCATAATGGCTAGAGCTGAGCTTAACTAAAGCCAGCAACTACGAGCTCCCAAATGGGTACACAAGGAATTGAGCCATCCTCTACTGCTTTCCTAGGCCATAAGCAGGGAGGGGATTGGAAGTGGAGCAGCTAGGATTCAAACTGTGATTCTACAGGATGCCAGTGCCACAGGTGGAAGTTTAGCCTACTATACCATGGCACTGGCCCAACTAACATTTTACAGGGTGAGACAGTAATTTCTCTAGCCTATGAAGAACACTTTAAGGCCAGGCACACTTACATGAGAGCTGAGGTACACTCAGGACTTGGGCTCTGGTGTGGCTCTGCACATCTCAGGACAGGAAAGGAACGCAAGTACTTCATGCCTGCGTTGAGCCCTTGATCCTTAGGCCCACTCACCACTTTCCCTCTACCCCTTCAACATCTCAACATGGCACACAGGCCAGACAAGTCAGGAATCCAACTGGTGGGCCAGCACTGTGGCACAGTGGGTAAAAGCCACCTGCAGTGCCAGCGTCCCACAGGAGTGCCAGTTCATGTCCCTTCTGCTTCACTTCCAATCCAGCTCCCTGCTAACACACTTAGGAAAGCAGTGGAGCAAGGCTCAAGTGCTTGGGCCCCTGCACACCCAAGGGAGACCTGGAAGAAGCTCTGGGCTCCTGTCCTTGCCCTGGCCAAACCGGAGCCACTGTGGCCATTAGGGGAGCGAACCAGCAGGTAGAAGACCCCCTCTATCTCCTTTCTGTAACGCTACTTTTCAAATAAATGACAAATAAGTAATTTTTTAAAAGTACAGGCCCTAAAGGAGCTCTGGAGTACAGGCTGTCACACCTCTGGAGGCTGAGTGCAGCACAGCCCATGGGAAGACACGTACCTCACTGTCCCCCGCTTCCGAACACACGTGCAGCTTCGGCTTCCCTCTGTGATAACGACAGACATGGGCTGTCCCTCCATCCTCAGGCACAGATGAGTAATATTTCTACAGGAGAGAGTGAAATCAGTGACCAAATAGTCTGGTTGCTAAGTGTAGTTAAGCAAGGAGGCAAGAGAACAAAGGCAAATTATCTGCCTCCTTTTTAAATTTTATTGTAAGATGCAGGGCAAAGAGGAGGGAGGAAAGAAAAGGATGAAGAGAGAGGCAAGGAGACAGATCTTCTAACCATTGGTTCACTCCAAATGGCTGTAACATACGGAGACTGAACTAGACCTTAGCCAGGAGCCAGGACCCAAACACCTGAGCCATCATTGGCTACCTTCCAGGGTATACATTAGCAAGAACGGTGGACTGGAAGCTAAGGTTGGATTCAAATCCAGGTACTCCAATATGGATGCAGGCATCTCAAACAGGGGCTTAACCCACAGGGCCACAATGCCCAAACCTACCTGCCCTTGACAGGCTACTGAAGCTTCAAGTAAGCTGAGCCCTGGGAAAGTGCCACAGAGAAACAGCATTTGGCCTAATTATGCTGCCATCTGCTGCCTCCCAAGGGCAAGAACTTGGCCAACTAAAGGTGGGCAGGACTGAACTCACTCTCAGCCAGGTTAAGTTCCACATCTTCGCTCCAGTGTCAAAACACATGCATTTTCATCTTTCACTTATTCTTTTTTAAAATAATAATTCTCAAGAAGACAGGATGTTATATACATTTCTAGTAGCAATCACCTTAACTACAAGTGATTTCCTTGTATGTTGGCTATGCTGTGGTTAACAGTCCCTCCACGTACTTACAGATGATCTACATATGGATTTCAGAAGAGGGACTTGAAATCCATATTTCACCCATTTCAATGAATGGTACTATATTCCTCCATTTTGCATGATTATAAGAAATACTGGGCAACTTTATATGTATAATGTGTATATATATATAACTTTTTATGTAGCTAGTTTACAGTTCTGGGTGTTCAAGGGTCTGCTTCCAGTAATCTTGCTGGCCATCTTGAGGCCATACAAGACTTCATATGGCGAGACAGGCAGTATGCACGGGTCTTTGTTCATCAAGCTATCTGTGCTCTGGCAAAGGGCTCAGCCCTGCTGACCTTCCCAAATCCTAACCATCCCCCAAAGGCTATCTGAGCATCACCTATGAAGTTTCTACCCTCTCAGCGGCTCACGATGGGGATCTGATTTCAACACATGAAACTCTGGGGACACACTGAAGCCACAGAAAGTACCAGAAACTTCACTTAAATTTCTCATGTTCCAGTTTATAATCTAGACTGTTTATGGTTGGAAAGGACCTTGGAAGTCTTAATGTTATGACAAGGAAGCTAAAATGCATCAGTAGCCTCACGTCCTGAAGGTACTTGCCCTAGTCTTGCGGCACATTCTTTATAAGGCCCAGAGACTGTCAGGAGAAAACCTGGCTCTGAGCCCGGGTAGCCACTCCTCTCCATCAGCCACACAAGGTCTCTGCTCCCCGTAACTATCTGTAGGGTTACTGGAACTGGAAACAAACAGTAGAGGTAAGATCTAATCTAGACATTTTGTTTCAGTTTTAACACATTTGGAAAGCAGAGAGGCTCCATATGGTTGAGGGCAGGGCTGTGGCTTTGACCTTGACATCCTGCAGTGGCTGGGCACCATGAGCAGCTCTGGCTTCCTGCTAGTGCAGACCCTGGGCCGCAATGAGGACCACTTGGTGGATGGGAGACTTGGGGGGTTGGTCCTGGCCTCGGGCTTCTGGCCCGGGTCAGATTGTTGCATCTGCTCTCACTCCTCATTCTTTGACTTCTCAGAAAAAGAAAAGATTCCAAATATTAACTCCAGTCCAAAGTTTTAAAAGTCCAAAAACAAATGTGTGACTTACTTTGAAATTCAGGAAATAAATCATTTTTCACCACTAAGCTGAAAACCCAGTGAGGGTCCTCACCTGGCTTGTTCACTGATGTTCACCCAACAATTTGAATTAGGTATTTAGGACACACTTGTCAGATGAATGAGAATTTTGATTTACCATCTGGCCTACTGATTCTTCTTCTTTTTTTTTTAAGATTTATTTATTGATTTTTACAAAGTCAGATATACAGAGAGGAGGAGAGACAGAGAGGAAGATCCTCCATCCACTGATTCACTCCCCAAGTGACCACAACGGCCGGGAACCTGGAACCTCTTCCGGGTCTCCCACGCGGGTGCAGGGTCCCAAAGCCTTGGGCCATCCTCAACTGCTTTCCCAGGCCACAAGCAGGGAGCTGGATGGGAAGTGGAGCTGCTGGGATTAGAACCGGCGCCCGTATGGGACCCTGGCGCGTTTAAGGCGAGGACTTCAGCTGCTAGGCCATGCCCCCCGGGCCCTGGTCTACTGATTCTAACCTGCCTATAAAGTGGAAAAGGCAGTCTCCACTCTCCCTAAATTCCAAGATTTCCCACCACGTGCCCCATCAGCGGTTATCAGGAGGCATGGCTTTGCTTCACACCAACTTACCCCACACTGGCTTGACGTATAGTCCATGAATTCAGCCATTGTTCTGAAGGAAGCACTAAGGGTCGGGAACCTCTCTTCTCTCTATTTGAATAAATGGCAAGTCACAGGTGAGATACAGCCTCCTGAGTTTTGGAGAGACCTCTGTTAAATTTGCCCTTAAGAAGGAAACTTTTTATTTTTCAATTTACCAACCACGGCGGACCACTATCTGTATAAACTGTTTATTGAGTTTTCAAGAGACTTTTCTATTCAGGGAAGCAGAGCGGTCGCAGAGGGCCGCCCACGGGCCGGTCCTCCACACTGGGCCCTCACCTCTTCCTGGACAAGGTGCAGGGGGCAGGCGGCCGGTGTCCCGGCTTGGGGAAGGGCCCCCGGGCCGCCTCGGGGACGCTCCTGCGAAGGCCAGTCCACCGCCCTCCTCTTGGCGCGCTCCAGCACTTCCCGCCCCAGCCTGGCCGAGCGCTGCAGGGCACGTCGGTCCACCCCGTTCAGCGCGGCCGCCGCCAGGCAGTTCTCCATGAATCTCTGGGCGGACACACACAAACACCGCCTGCTCAGCGGAGCTTCCACGACTCTGCTCCGCAGGGCTGGGGGCTTCGGCCCCGAACGCCCAGCGACCAGCCCTAAGCCTCCTCCCACAGCGAGAATCGTCGCGGACGCCGGGCAAGCGCGGACGCCGTAAGCGCCGGTCCCGCCCATTTCCGTCTCCTTCTCCCAGACGAAGTCGGCCCTTCGCCCGACCAGCTTCTCGAGGCGCACGCGCGGATCGCGCGCTCGGCGAGGGGTCGGGGCCTGCAGCCTCCTCGCGGATGGCCATTGGCGGAGAACGGAGAGGGCGGGGCGCGGCCTACGTCGGGGCCGCGGTGTCCAGGCGCCGGTTGCCGGGCCAGCTGCAGAGCCGAGTTCGGGTCTCGGTGGGGTCGCTGCCCACGTTGTGCCCACAGGCTTGGACAGCAGCGCTAGTTGTTAGAATTATGTCTCTGCCTCTTCACTTGGCAAACCTACTGTAAAGGGACGTAGTCTCGTGTTCGGCTAGGAGGGTGTGGAAGCTGAGGTAAACGCCTCGTTCTGCTAGACCAAACGACCAGCCGGACGCGGGGTCGTTGTCCCGTCGAGCGGTGGGACATCTCGGGACCTGGGCGACACGGAGCGAGGGCTTTGGCTCCGGGCTCCGCAGGGCCCCAGCCGGGAGACGAGGTTCAGGCCCACAGTAGCGGGGAGCCTCAGGAGGCCTGCTGAGGGGTCTTGTCATCCCCTCGCTGGGACGTCTCTCCGGGGGAAGGACGGAGCTCCACGTTTGGGGACGCCCCGAGGACCATTGCAGCAGGGCTAAGTGAGGAACTGTGTGCACTGTTAGCTCTTAGCCCCCACTCCACTCCACCCGTTATATGGTAGGAGGACAAGTATGGCCCAAGGTCACCACGCAGCTTTCACGCAACAGAATCCTGATGGCCAGCAGTGTCCGGTTTATGGGACGCTCTGGAAACCTTCAGCGAGCCCTCAGGTAGCTTCATGAGCAGTTAGGTGTTACCAGGTGAGAGCGAAGTTGGGTTAGGTCCTCCACCTGCACTTTGCCTTTTGCTTGGTTCCTATTCTTCCTCCCCTGTTTAGAAGACCAGTGAGTGAAATCCATCTTTATTCTTGAACTGGTTTTTCATTTTAGGATTATTCTAGAGCTTTTGGATTTGTCGGATGGATACCTCCTCTAGAACACAGTGATTGTGTTACTGGAGATGGCTGGAACAGAGGACATCCTGATTTTGCCATAGGAATTTAAGCGAGGGGCCAGCGCAGTAGCCAAGCAGCTGAAGTCGTTGTCTTGCACGCACCGGGATCCCATATAGGCACCGGTTCTAATCCCGGCAGCCCTGCTTCCCATCCAGCTTCCTGCCTGTGGCCTGGGAAAGCAGTCGAGGACAGCCCAAAGCCTTGGGACACTGCACCCGCCTGGGAGACCCGAAAGAGGCTCCTGGTTCCTGGCTTTGGATCGGCTCAGCACTGGCCGTTGCTTCTGCTTGGGGGGTGAATCATCGGACAGAAGATCTTCTTCTCTGTCTCTCCTCTTCTCTGACTTTCCAATAAAAATGAAATAAATCTTTTTAAAAAAAGAATTTCAAGCAAGAGATGAGATAGGGCCTTAAGGCAGCTTGTGAAGTTTGATGAGGGGACTACACCGGGTTGGACAGTTGGGCAACTCAGCAAAGAACTGAGAAGACCAGTGTGCGTTTGTGTGAGTGGAGTTTTAACAGGCATAAGCCCATGGCTTCTCAGCTGAGACCTTTTGTTCTAGGGTATTGCTGGACGAGGGCTTTATGAGCATGCTGTTAACGGACCTGTGGGTTATGGGAGCTTGGCCCAGACTTAGGTGTGTCACTGCTGGGTTGCTCCCAAAGCCTGTTTCTAGTTTCTGATTGGCTGCTCCCACACACCTAGGCCCAGGCTGTGCTGCTCACTGTCCTGCCTAGCAGGTCCATGCTGTGGAGGTCTGATTGTGCAGTCTGCAGAGTTAATTTAAATCTGGCGTTGCCATGATTTTCTGTGAGATTCAGGGAAGCAAGGTATTTCCTTGAAAATCCCTCTCTTTTGTTTGTTTTTTTTTTTTTTTTCAGGTATCCCCACAGTACTAGCTTGCCTTGGCTAAGCTTCTTGGGAGCAGAGGCCATTATAATCTTGCTTTAGTATTTTGTCTGTCTCAGCAAAAGCTGATAATAGCCATCGAATGTGTGAATTGTGTTGTCAAAGTTTTGTGAAATAATTCCTAAAAAATATTTTGCACAGTGAATTGAAAACAAGTATTGCGTACAGATTTTTTTTAAAGTATTTATTTGAAAGGCAGAGTGGTGAAGAGAGAAAGAAATTGATCTGTCTGCTTTCACTCCTTACACAGCCGCATCAGCCAGGGCCTAGAACTCTCTCCCGTCTCCCAGTTAGCATGGCAGGGGCCCAAGTACTTGCGAGGTACATGGACGGGAAGCTGAATTGGAGGTAGAGTAGTGGGAACTCTCCAAGCCTGAGGTGTGGGGTGGTGACATTGTGATGACAGCTTAACCTCTCCTGGGCCAACCACGGCCCCCATTTCCTGGATTTAGCTAGCATTAGCATGTGCTGAGCTTTGTGAAAAATAGAATGTGGATCAACCTAAAGGGGCAAAAAAGGAAAGGATGCATATAAAATCTGTAATCGCGAAGCAAAATACTACAAAGTGTTATCCAGTGTCACAGATAAAATACCATGAAGCTTAAAGAGATTATATTCTTCTGAAAGGATCAACAGACTGTGGAGAAGGCATGAATAGGATGGCCAAGGATGTAAAAGCAGACACCTGTTAACTGCTTCTGCTTGAAAGGTGGAGAGCTCTTCATCTGGTCTGCTTGTTTACCCTCCCCATGCCTGGGACAGCGGGGGCTGGGCCAAGCCGAGGCCAAGGGCCTGGAATTCAGTCTGGATGTCCCTCATGGATGGCAGGACACGACTATGTAAGCAACGGTTTGCTGCCTCCCAAAAAGAGCGTTAGGAAGCTGGAATTGGAAGTGGAGCTGGGCTTCCAACTCAGGCATTCTGATATGGGTTAGAGACGCTGCACTAACTGGCCTCTTAACCTCTAAGCTTGCCTTTGTAAAGTGTTTAGGAGTATTTAACATAGCGAGTGATCAACTAATATTTATGTTAGTATGTAAATCAGACAAAAGTCTCATCTGTCAACATGGCTTCACTCAGTATTACAGCCACACTTCAGGTCTCTTCTCTAGGAATCTGTCACTATTTCCTTGCTTATTCCAATTATTCCAGCAGAAACGTTATTTTCTTCTTGTCATATCCAACATTACTTTGATATATTACTTGAAATATTACTTTCTTATGCATATTTGAAATCTTTGCCAGTTACATTTCTAGCTGCCACCTTGGTTGTCATGGATATTTTTTTTTCTCTCTTTAATGTGTGGTCCTTATCCCAATCTGCTTTAAATTGTAGTTACGCTTCATTTTCTCCCAACATCCTGCAAACTCTTTGAAGGTAGAAACTTCCTGATTTGTCCCGGAATATTTCAGGGCCGATTAAGTAGTGGGGTCAGTAAACATTCATTGAAATTGCTCTGATTTGATTTTAAGTGGACCCCATTGGGCCAGATAATTGTTGGCTTTTGAAAAATTTTACCTACATGCACTTTAAAAAATATTTATTTTTATTAGAAGGATTTACAGAGAAAAGGAGAGACAGAGAGAAACATCTTCCATTTGCCAGTTCACTCCCCAAGTGGCCACAAAGGCTGTAGCTAAGCCAGTGCAAAGCCAGGAACCAGGAGCTTCTTTAGGTCTTTCATGCAGGTGCAGGATCCTAAGGCTGTCCTCTACTGCCCTCCCAGGCCACAAGCAGGTAGCTGCATGGGAAGTGGAGCAGCTGGGATATGAACTGGCGCCCACATAGGATCTTGGTGTGTGCAAGGCAAGGACTGTAGCCACTAAGCTACCATACCGGGCCCCTGCATGTACTTTAGAAATGTATTATCTTATTGTAACTACCTTCCCTCATTATCTTATTGTAACTACCTTCCCTCAGAATCAAACATTTAGAAATACATGGGAAAGAAAATTCTTAGAAAATGGGGTGACCCTGTGGTGTCCTGAGTTCAGCCACCACCTACAATGCCAACATCGCATATGAGTACTGCTTCACGTCCTGGCTGCTCCACTTCCCATCCAGCTCCCTGCTGATGTGCTTGAGAAAGCATCATGAAATGGTCCAGGCACTTGGGTCCCTACCACCTACATGAGAGAGCCAAATGAAGCCCTCCTTTGGCCTAGCGTAGAGCTGGCGTTTAGGACTACCTGGGGAATAAACCAACAGATGAAAGATTCTTGGTCTCTCTTGTCCATGACTCTGCCTTTCAAATCAATAAAAATCTTTTTTTTTTAAGTTATTTAACTGAAACCTAAAGATCAACACCAAATTAAATCTTTGCACTTTTTTTATTCTGTAAGTATATATGTATATATTTGTGCTTTCAAGTTTCATCTTGTAAAACACAGATTGTAAGGATGCTTTTTCTCTTTTGAAGATTGGCTGGGAGTAATGTTGGCGCTTCAGCTACCTTCAGGTCCCTGTGAACCAAAAACACCTGAAGCCAGGTACTTTTTTTTTTTATTCATTAATTACATTGTATTACATGACACAATTTCATAGGTACTGGGATTCTCCCCCCTTCACCCCAAACCCTTCCCCCATGGTGAATTCCTTCACCATGATGCATAACCACATCTCAGGTTCCGTTGGGATTCCCTAATTACAAGCTCACACCATACAGAGTCCAGCATCCCACTGTCCAGTCAAGTTCAACGGCCTCTCAGGGAGGCCCTCTCAGGTTTGAAGGCAGAGCCAGCAGAGCGTCACCTCGATCAATTAGAAGCTCCAACATATCATCAGCAACAGTCCAGGTACGATGAGGCTGGTGCAGAGTCCACTGATTGACATAGTCTATCTTAGAGTTTCCCCTTGTCCAGTTTTCCGCTGGAAGCATATAGCTGAGGTGGTTGATAGATCTACTCCATCTTCCATCTTTTCTTGGTTAATGTTTTGATTCCTCCATTTTGTTCAGGGGAATCCCCAAAGAAACTTTGAGGTGTTCCCAGTCCAGGCTCCTACATGTACTACTAGTAAGCACAGTGCCCGCCACAGTCCATCACTCCGATCAGCTGGTGGTTGTAACCCCTGGGTTGGATCTATTCTGAGCCCCGACCTCCATTGGAACCAATGAGTATTGCAGCTCTCCCCGGCTCTGCCCATCACACACTAGTCCCTCACCTAAACCAGTGGGAGGTGTGCTGGTTGGGTGCTGCATTCCCTACTGGCACAGGCCATTTCACCTTGGCATTTTGTGTTTTGTACTGTTTTTTTATGGCAACCAAACCTGGCCAGGCCCCCACACAGTTCCAGCGCTCGGACTTGCCAGTGGATAACGTGAACTGACTCAGCCTGGTCTGCCCCCAACCCGAGCCAAATGTATGCCAGTGGGTCACTTTCCAAAGCCTCTTCTGGGTTGTTTACCTCCATGCTTCCTGCGTTTATTTGTAGGGTCAGTGTCCTGTCAGAGGAACTGTTCAGATTCCTCCATCCGACCCCTTCCTGGTGTCAGGAAGCCAGGTACTTTTGAACACTACTGATGGGGAATGGAATAGTTAATGGAGGGAGAAATAAACTTGAGTCTTTCATGACTTCTTGACAAGGGATTAGTTTACTACACGAAACTGATGAGTTGTTTTATATATTTTGGAGAGTAGATGACTTAGAAGAAGCCTTTATTGGGAACTGAGGAGAGAGATTGGGTTGTTTGGGGAAACTTTTTTTTTCAAAGGTTTAGTTATTTAAAAGCAGAGCCACAGAGAAAGGAGAGAGAGGAAAAAGTAAAAAACCCTTTCATTCACTAGTTTACTCCTCAAAAGGCCACAACAGCCATAGCTGGACCGGGATGAAGCAAGGGAGCCAGAACTGCACTCAGATCTCCCATGCATGTGGCAGGGGCCCCTCGTGCTTGGGCTGTCTGCTGCTGCTTGCTAGTTGCTGGCAGCTGAGTTGGAAGTATAGCAGCTGGGACTCAAACTGGTGCCCATGTGGAATATCAGAACTGTGCACAATGGCTTGAGCTGTATCAGGGCCTTTTTGAGTAGAAAAAACAGGAGTAATTTAAATTCCTTTCCACCATGTGAAGTGGGAGCAAAAAGGGGTTAAAAACCCAGGTCACAAAAGTGGGTATTGTGCCGGAGTTAGACAATGATTTACACTGTGCATTCCAGAGAGTGTACAAATCATCTTGTTTGACAGGCATTATTTTTTTCCCAGCCGACTTAGGGTATTTAGAATCACAAAATTTCGAAATTGTCTGAATCCTTAGATAATTCATTTTGTCTGATAACATGGACTGATTGGGCAATCAGGGAATGAAATTCATGATCAGAATTGTCATTTTGATTATATAGATTAAGGAAAATTAATCAGACTTCTGAAACTTAGCTTTCACAATCTGTTAAAAATTTCTTGGATTTTAAATAATTGGTTACAAAGCAGGAATGATTAGAGAACAATTTTGTCATTTAAAAATATCAAAGATTATAGTATTTAGAAGATACAAACAGTTGGAATCCATGTGGGTTTTTTTTAAGATACTTTATTGAAGTTTAATGCACATATAGTAAAACACACACTTCGATATTTATCACTCGGTACATTTTAGAGGTCTGGGGTTATGCACTCATAACTTAGGCCACCTGCTGGTATCCCATATGAGTACCTATCCAAAACCCAGCTGTTCTGCTTACAGTCCATCTCCCTGGGAGAGCAGCCAAAGTTAGCCCAAGTGCTTGGGTTCTTTTACCCATGTGGGAGATCTAGAAGAAGCTCTGGACTCTTGACTTTGTCCTGGTCCAGCCCTGGCTGTTACAACTATTTGGGGAGTAACCAGCAGGTGGAAGATCTCTTTCTCTACCTGTCTCCCTCTTCCTCTGTCTGTAACTTTGCCTTTCAAATGAATAAAATAAAAATGTTTAGGAATGTAATAATTTTTAATAAATTTGCAGGTACGCCAACATCACCACAGTCTGGCTTAGAAACATTTTTAAAAAATAATTATTTGAATGTAAAGGGTTAAGCATATGAGGCAGGGTTTATTTATTTATTTTTATTGGAAAGTCAGATATTGAGAAAAGAGGAGAGACAGAGAGGAATATCTTCCATCTGTTGATTCACTCCCTGACTGGCTGCTACGGCTGGGAGCCGAGCTGATCTGAAGCCAGGAGCCAGAGATTTCTTCCTGGTCTCGTGGGGGCAGGGTCCCAAGACTTTGAGCTGTCCCAAGACTTTGACTGCTTTCCCAGGCCACAAGCAGGGAGCTAGATGTGAAGTGAAGCAGCTGGGATACGAACCAGTGCCCATATGGGATCCTAGCGCATGCAAGTTGAGGATTTTACCAGTAGACTACTGTGCTGGGCCTGGAAACATTTTTTTTAACTTAGGAATTTTTGTTTGGAAAGCAAATTTTACAGAGCGAGGAGAGACAGAAAGAGAAGTCTTCCATTTGCTTGTTTACTCTCCAAATGACTGCAACGGCCAGAGCTGAGCTGATCCAAAGCCAGGAGCTGTTTCTAGGTCTCCCATGTGGGCAAAAGGGCCTAAGGATTTGAACCACCCCCCACTGCTTTCCCAGGCCATAAACAGAGAGCTGGATCAGAAGTGGAGCAGCCTGGATCTGAACTGGCACCCACATTAGATGCTGGTGCTAACAGGTGGAGGGTTAACCTGATGTGCCGCTGTGCTGGTCCCTGGAAATGTTTTTCTTTTTCCCTTCCCTTCCCTTCCCTTCCCTTCCCTTCCCTTCCCTTCCCTTCCCTTCCCTTCCCTTCCCTTCCCTTCCCTTCCCTTCCCTTCCCTTCCCTTCCCTTCCCTTCCCTTCTCTTCTCTCTTTTGTCTTTTCTTTTCTTTCTTCCTTCGTTCCTTTCTCCTTTCCTTTCGTTTCATTTTTTTTCATTGCAGATTTATTTATTTGAAGAAATTACAGAGAGGGAAAGATCCTGGATCCGCTAGTTCATTCCCCAAATGGCTGCAACAGGGAATACTGAGCTGGTCTAAAGCCAGGAGCTAGGAACTTCATTCCCAGGACATTAGCCGGGAGCTGATCAGGTCAAGGAATAGCCAGAACACAATCTGGTGTCCATATGAGATGCTGTGGCTTTACCACTGCACCATAATGCTGGCCCTGGAAACATTTCCAACACCTGATAAAAATCCCTAGTGCTCATCAAATTCCAGGTAACCAGAGCTGGGACTTGAGCACCCAGGCACTTTGGTTTGGGATGCAGGTGTCCCAGGTGGTATCCTAACTGCTATGCCGAACACCCAACCTTTTTTCATTAGAGCCAATCTAGTGAGTGGTGTCTCATTGTGATTTTTGCTTGCATTTTAATGACTAATGACTCTTACTACTTTGTCATGTAATTACCACCCATTCCTGTTTCTTCTGTAATAAACTTTCTATGCAAAACATATGTCCATTCAAAAATTGTTTTCATCATTAATAAAACAATGTTATGGACAAGAGTTCCTAATAACATATATGTATCATGTCTTTGTTTAGTGGTGTGTTTTGAGGCATAAATGCTTGAAATTTTGATTAAGTCAGTTAATTTTTTAAAAGATTATTTATACAATCAGCTGTTATAATTTGTTACTTAGATGTTTCATTTTGAGTAGCCATTGATGACAACTTAGATTTTTCTTTTTTTTTTGTTTATACTGTGGAGATTGACAGAATTTCTTTCTTTTAAAATTTTAGTTGACCAGAGTAGATTTAACTTATTCGAACATCAGCATTAGAGATTTTTCATCTATTGGTTCACTCCCCAGGTGACCATAATGGACAGGGCTGAGCCAGGTTGAAGCCAGGAGCCAAGAAATTCTTCCATATCTCCCACATGGGTGCAGGGCCCAAAAGCTTGGGTCATCTCCCTCTGCTTTTCCCAGGCCATTGGCAAGGAACTGCATGGGAAGTGGAGCAGCCGGGACTTGAATTGGTTCCCATTTGAGATGCCAGTGTCTGAGGTAATGACTCATTCCACTATACCACAACACTGGCACCTGTTTTTTTTGTGTGTGTATATAGATTGTTCTTTTTTTTTCTTTTTTTCTTTCTTTTTTTTTTTTTTTAAGATTTATACCTTATTGGAAAGGCACATTTACAGAGAAAGAGAGGCAGAAACATCTTTGATTTACTGGTTCACTCACCAAGTGGCCACAGTGGTTGGAACTGAGCTGATCCAAAGCCAAGAGCCAGGAGATTCTTCCGGTCTCCCACACAGATGCAGGATCCCAAGGCCATCCTCTTCTGCTCTCTTAGACTACTAGCAGGGAGCTGGATGGGAAGTGGAACAGCTGGGATATGAACCAGTGCCCATGTGGGATCCTGACACCTGCAAGGAAAGAATTTAGCCTCTCAACCTTTGCACCAGGCCCTAGATTGTGCTTCTGAGAAATCTTTGCCCACTGAAAGGTTTTGAAGATTCCCCTTGGTCTGTATTTCCTCCTAAAAGTTTTATATTTTAGTTTCTATGCTCAAGTCTATGCCATTTTGCATTATTTTTTGTGTATTGTGAAATCTGAATTCATTTCTTTTCCTTCCAAATGTCTGATTGTCTCTGTAGTTTCTCTGAAAGGCTGTTCTTTTTCAGTAAATTGCATGGGCACCTTTGTAAATGTCAATTAGCCATAAACATAGAAGTTAATTTTTGGACTTTTAGTTCTGATTTGTCGATGCATGTGTTTGCCCTTATGTCATCCCACATGTCTCGATTATTGTATTTTTGTTGACATTTGGAAATCAGGAAGCATATATACACTACCATGTTGTTCATTTTTAAAAATCATTTTGGCATTCTAAATCATTTGCATTAGCATAAAATTTCCATTCAGTGTGTCAGTTTCTACATGACTATTGGGGTTTTAATAGGAATTATAATGTATTTATGGGTAAATTTGCAAATAATTGTAGTCTTAATGATAAAAAGGTTTTTGAGTTTGTCAACATGGAAATCCTCCCATTTATTGGGTGTTTCTCACACTTTCAAAAACATTATTTTAATACTGTTGAATTGTTTCTCAGTTGCATATTCAGATTACTTGTTGCTGCTGTGTTGAAATATAGACACTTTTTGGGCCTGCACAATGACAGTTGGTTAATCTTACACTGCCAAGCACCAGAATCCCATATGAGCACTGGTTCGTGTACTGCCTTCTCCATTTCCCATCCAGCTCCCTGATTGTAGCCTGGGAAAGCATTTGAGGATGGCCCAGAGCCTTGGGACCCTGCATCCACATGGGAGACCCAGAAGAAGCTCTTGGCTCCTGACTTCAGATCAGATCAGCTCTGGCTCTTGGGGCCACTTGGGGAATAAACCAGCAGATGGAATTTGCTATTGTCTGGATTTACTACTCTTTGTAAATCTGACTTTCCAATAACAAATAAATCTTAAAAAAAAAAAAAAAAGAAATACAGATATTTTGGCGTATGACCTTGCTGAATTAATTTACTAGTTTTAATAGTCTTTATGTAAATTTTTAAAGATTGATTTATTTTGCTTGATAGAGTTACAAAAAGAGAGGAATGGTTGCCATGATCAGAGCTGAACTGGTTGAAAGCTGGAAGCCAGGAGCTTCTTCTGGCTCAAGGTGCAAGGGCTCAAGTTGTTGGGCCACCATTGCTGCTTCCCCTGGCCATTAGCAGGGAGCTGAATCAGAAGTGGGGCAGCAGGGACTTGAACCAGTGCCCATATAAGAGGCCTGTGTTGCAGGTGGAGGATTAGTTTGCTGTGTTACATTGCCAGCCACCTCATCTCCCCCAACCCATTAAAAAAAAAGTATTAGGGCCTTGTGTGTTAGCCTAGAGGCTAAAGTCCTTGCCTCGCATGTGCTGGGATCCCATATGGGCACTGGTTCTAATCCCGGCAGCCCCACTTCCCATCCAGCTCCCTGCCTGTGGCTTGGGAAAGCAATCAAGGATGGCCCAAAGCCTTGGGACCTTGCACCTGCCTGGGAGACCCGGAAGAAGCTCCTGGGTCCTGGCTTTGGATCAGCTCAGCTTCAGCCATTGCTGCGGCTTGGGGTGTGAATCAATGGATGGAAGATCTTCCTGTGTGTGTGTGTGTGTGTGTGTTTTAAGATTTATTTGCTTTTTTTTTTTTTAACTTGAGTCATAATGCAAGAGACAGAGACACACAGAGAGCGTCCCTTCACTGATTCTCTCCCCAAATAGCCATTTTGACCAGAACTTAGCAGGTCCAAAGCTGGCATCTAGGAGATTCTGAGTCTCCCACATGGCTTCAGGGTCCCAAGGCTTTGGGCCATCTTTTGCTGTTTTCCCAGGCTATAAACTGGGTGCTGGACTGAAAGTGGAGTGGCAGGGGTAAGAATTAGCACCCATATGAGATGCTGGTGCTAAAGGCAGAGGATTAGTCTGATACACCACCTTGCTAGTCCTACAAATTTACTTCTATCCTAGTTTAAGGCTTTTTATTATGAATGATGGTTTGGATTTTTCTCACATACTTTTTATTCACCAATGGTGTGATCATGTGTTTTTTAAAAAATTTTTATTCTATTAAATAATGTATCACATGAATTGACTTTTGAGTGTTAATCCAATCTTTCATTCATGGACTAAATCCCACAACATGGCTTATAATCCTTTATTTATTTATATTCATAAATAAATAATATATAGTTATTATTATATATATATTATTAATATATATATTGCTAGATTTGATTTATATATTTAATTTTCTGTTTACCTGAGAGGGAGCCAGAGAGAGAGGAGTTGTCCACAGGCTCACTCCCCGAATGCCCATCATGGCCAATGCCAGGCTGGGGCTGATGCCAGGAGCTGAGATCATAACCAGTGTCTTCCAGGTGAATGACAGAAACAAAACCATCTTCACTGCTTCTAAGGTCTGCATTGTTGGGAAGCCAGAATCAGGAACTAGAGCCAGCATTCGGATATAGAACAGAGGTATCTTTTAAAATTCAGTACTTACTTATTTCCTTGACAGGCAGAGTGTGGAGAGGAAAGATGTAGAAATCTTCCTTCTGCTGGCTTACTTTCCAGATGGCTGCAACAGCTGGGTCTGGGCCAGGCTAAAGGCAGGAGCCAGGAATTCCATTTTGGTCTCCCACAGCAGAGGCGAGGTCATCTTGGGTCATCTTCCACTGATTTCCCAGTGCATTAGTAAGAAGGCAGGTTGGAAGTGAAGTAGCTAGGACTCAAACTAGTACTCTAATATGGGATGTTGCCATTGCAAATGGCAGCTCAAGAACCTGGCACGATGGCTCAATTGCTAAATCTTCACCTTGTAGTTGTTGGGAACTCATGTGCAAGCTGGTTTATGTCCCTGCTGCTCCACTTCACATCCAGCTTCCTGATTGTGGCCTGGGAAAACAGTTAAGGATGGCCCAAAACCTTGGGACTCCTCACCCGCATGGGAGACCAAAAGAAGCTCCTGGCTCTTGGCTTTGTATTGGTTCAGTTCCAGTCATTGAGAACACTTGGTGAGTGAACAAGCGGATGGAAGGCCTTTCTTGCTGTCTGTCCTCTCTGTAAATCTGCCTTTCCAATAAAAACAAATAAATCTTAAAACTATTTTTTTAAATTTTAGGTGATGTTTACATAGTTGATCAAGCTAGGAAAGATTGAGGGTTAGGAAAAGTGGGTGTAATCATTCTTTTCAAATTTTCTGTTTCTGTCTGTTCTGGGGGAAGGAGGAAGAAAGGGAAGAAGCCATACCAACTGCCCCAGTAACCTGGAATGGGGAGCAGGTACCTGATTGCAGCCCAGGTTCCTGATGTGGTGCAGGCTCCGAGGGCTCTGCCCAGGTGATTTTGATAGTTCTGAAATGTGTCTTGATCTCGCTAAGAATGAAAAAACTCTTCCAGTGTCCATTGGCTGTCGTAGTCAACCTTAGAGTCTCCATTCACCCACATTTCTTCTGTTATCATTTGGCTGAGGTAGTTGTCTAATTTGTCCTGTTCTCCTTCCTGTGCTATGGTACCAGCTGTCCTCTGCAGGCCCCAGTGAGCTGCCATATCCTCCATGTGCATCTGGGCCTGCCATCCACTGCTCTTTTTTTTTGTTGTTGTTATTCAATTGAGAAGGACCAGTACTCACAGGTGTGTTCAAGGACCTGGATCAGGCAACCCAGGCCCCGCTGGACCCTCTGCCCCTGGGGTTCACTAACTATGACAAAATGGTAGTCACCTAACACAGGCGTCTTAGCCACTACGCTAAATATTTGCTCTGCTTTGTCAGCATTTTATTGAGGTTTTGTGTGTATATTGAAGAATATTGATCTCTAGTTTCTTGGTCTTTGTTACCAAAGTGAAGCCAGATTTACAGAGGGAAGGAAAGACAGAGAGAAATATCTTTTTTATGTATTTTTTAAAAAGATTTATTTCTATTGGAAAGCCACATATACAGAGAGAAGGAGAGAAAGAGAAAAGATCTTCTATCCACTGATATACCCCACAAGCGGTCATGACAGCCAGAGCTGAGCTAATCTAAAAGCCAGGAACCAGGAGCCTCTTCTGGATCTCCCATGTGGGTGTAGAGTCCCAAGGCTTTGGACCGTCAACTGCTTTCCCAGGCCACAAGCAGGGAGCTTGATGGGAAGTGGGGCCGCCTGGATTAGAACCAGTGACCATATGGGATTCCAGTACATGCCAGGCAAGGACCTCAGCTGCCAGGCTACTGTGCCAGACCTGAGAGAAAGATCTTTCGTCCATTGTGGCTTCAATGGCCAAAACTAGCCTATCCAAAGCCAGAACCTCTTCTGGGTCTCCCACACAGGTGGGATCCCAAGACTTTGGGCCTTCCTCAACTGCTTTTCTAAACCACAAGGAAAATAGGGCAGCCAGGATATGAGCTTGCAGCCATATAGGGATCCTGGGGCTTGCAAGGTGAAGTTTTAGCCATTGAGACATTGCACTTGGCCAAATTGTTGTTATTCTTACATATTTGATTGAAGCTAAGATGGACTTTTATTTATGTGAGGGTTTTAAATTATGAAGTCATCCTATATGTATTTTTTAGATCTGTTCCTTCTTGACTCAGTTTTAATACTGAGTTTAGCCATTTTTAAAAATTATGTAATTTGTTAGCAGTCAACAATGTTTCCTGAACCTTTTCATTAAGGTTTGTTTGTGGTACTCTGTAGATTCTCTTTGTCTTTGCCAGTCTAGTTAAAGTTTGGCAGTCCTTAAGATCTTTTGAAACAACTGACTTTTGGTTTAATTGATTTTGTTTTTCTAACTTTCATTTCATTGATTTCCATTTAAACATCACAGTCCCTTATTTGCCTTTGGTTCAGCTTGTTTCTTTTTTTAAGAATTTTTTTTAATTGGAAAGTCAGATATACAGAGAGGAGGAGAGACAAATAAGAAGATCTTCCATCCGTTGATTCACTCTCCAAATGGTCACAATGGCCTGATCTATGCCGATCCGAAGCCAGGAGCCAGGACCTCTGCTAGGTCTCCCACATGGGTGCAGGGTCCCAAGACTTTGGGCTGTCATTGACTGCTTTCCCAGGCCGTAAACAGGGAACTGGATAGGAAGTGGAGCAACTGGGATATGAACCAGTGCCCATATGGGATCCCAGCATGTGCAAGGTAAGTACTTTAGCCACTAGGTTACTATGTCAGGCCCCCTTTTCCTGTTTTTAAGATAGGATCTTGAGTTATTGATTTGACATTCTTTTTATTTTCTAAGATAAACATCTAGAGCTATACAGATTCTTCTTCTTATTATTTTGTTTTACAGTAATGTGAAGGTAGTACACATTCAGTAGAAATTTGCAAATCTTGGATTTTGATCTTTTCCCAGTTTGTGAGATGCGGCACAGTATCCCATGTGATGTTCTGGACATGATGAGTCATAGCTCCCAGTCAACCCAGCAATCGCAAGAGCAAACAGCCAGTGCTCCCCAGTATGCTGTGTTACCAGTGTTTTTCCGATATTCTGTTTTGTGCTTTTACATTCCAGCATGTCTACAAATAGTTGCGTGTAGATGACATAGTCAACACATTATTGTAAGATAGGCTTTGTGATAGATGATTTTACCCACCTGTAAGCTAATATAAGTATTTTGGGTACTCTTTTGTGTATTTTGAGGCTGAATTGTTACGGTCATATATGCATATAGTTTCTGTATCTTCCAGTGTAACAGCCATTTCAATCATAATGGTATGTTCTAACTTGTCCTTAGTAATATATCTTGTCCTTGAGTCTGGTTTGTTTGATGCTATTATAGTTACACCAGCAATTGTTTTGTTTGTTTTTTGGTGAGAAGAAGCGTAGTTCTGGAAGTTCAATATCTGAAATGGATCTCTTGGAGCTAAAGTCAAGGTGTTTCTTTCCTTCAGCAATCTTTTTTCTTATTTTTTATTTCATGTGGGCTTCTGGTTAGGGTGGGGAGGGTTGAGGTGGAAAGTGGGTGAGATAAATGTTTGAGATCTTTTTTTTTTCCTTCCACGGTGTCAGCAGGCTGAGCAGTTGAGGGAGGGCTGCTTTGGTATATCCACAGACTTAGACATTTGCTGCAAAGCCTGGCCAAAAGAGTTGTTTAACTTGTTCTGCTTTCCATCTTTTAAAGAGGTACTCAAAGTCCTCTGTTATCTTAGATGAGCTGGCTATCCTGTCTATGTGCGTCTGGGTGTGTTTTCTGTTGCGTGGGCATCAGCAGCTGAGGAGCCCCAGTCCTGATACTTGTACTCCAATGTTGGACCATGTATTTTGCTCCTGAGGTCATACTCCGTAGATCTTATGATTGCAATTTACACTGTGTAAATCTTTATAACCTTTTACTTTGAATATACTCATGTCTTTTGTTCTAAGTTGTATTTCTCTTAGATAACATGGTTGATTCTTGCTTCCTGTTCCAGTCTGATAGTCTTGATCTGTGGAATGGGATGTTGAAAAGTATGAAAGTTCTCAAGGCCACGGACAGGACTCCTGAGGTCAGTTCTTTCTCTGTTTCTCCATCTGCCTCTCACATAAATTGAAAAAAAAAAAAAGACGGGGACCAGGTGCAGTAGCCTTGTGGCTAAAGTGCTCACTTTGCACGTGCCTGGATCTCATATGGACACCAGTTCATATCTCAGCTGCTGCACTTACTTTTCAGCTCCTTGCTTATGGCCTGGGAAAGCAGTAGGGATGACCCAAAACCTTGGGACCCTGCACCCATATGGGAGACCCTGAAGAAGCTCCTGGCTCTTGGCTTTGAATTGGCTCAACTTTGGCTGTTGAGGCCACTTGAGGAGTGAACCAATAGATGTAAGTTCTTTGTCTCTCCTCCTCTCTGCAAATCTGACTTTCCAAAAAATAATAATAATAATAATAAAACCAACAAATAAATGTATGAAAAGATAAAAGACCAAAGTCACATTATTATTATAATGGAATTTACATTTGCTCCTGTATTTCTAATATTCCTTGGCATCTTTCTTTTGTGTTCAACAAATGAACATTTTCTAGTATGTGCTTTAATTATACTGTTGATTTTTCATTTGTATTCTATTAAATTAGTAGTTGCTGTAGACAATATAACATGTGTTTTAATTTATTACAAACTACTTTGGATTTCCAAGTTTGGATTACAAACTTGGATAAAATATAGAACTTCCTTCCAGTTAACTCCATATCCTCCCCCTAGCTTGTATTTTATATGTAGGTGTATAAGATCTCAATAATATGGTGTTATAATTATTGCTATATACACTCTATGGCTTTTAAAAGAAGATAAAAATAAGGGAAATATAGAATCTTTTATGTTAATTCTCTTATTTACTCTTTGTAATGTACTGCTTTTCTCATTTAGAGTTGACTGGCTAGCTGAAGTCTCTATCAGCTAGACCTTTAATATTTGTTACAGACAGCCCTACTGATAAGTTCTTTCAGTTTTCATTTTTTGAGGAATGTATTTATTTTACTTTCATACTTAAGTGATATTTTTACTTTAAAGAATATTTGGTAGATTTTTTTTTAAAGGATTTTATTTTTATTTGGAAGAGTCATACAGAGAAAGGGAGAGACAGAAAAAGAGAGTTTTCTTCTACTCCCCAAATGTCCAGTGTGGTTAGAGCTGAGCTAGTCCAAAGCTGGGTACCAGTAGCTTCCTCTGGGATTGCTACATGGGCGCAGGGTCCACAGGCCCTGGGCCATCCTCCACTGCTTCCCCAGCCATCAGCAGGGAGCTGGATTGGAAGTGAAGCAGCTGGGTCTAGAACTATCATCTATTTGAGATACCATTGTCCCAGGCAGAGGCTCAGCATGATAAGCCACCATGTCAATTAAAAAATGTATTTATTTATTTGGAAGGCAGCATAGCAGGAAGGGAGAGACAGAGAGATAACTTCCACTTGCTGAAGAGAGAGAGATCTTCACTTCCCGAAACAGCCATAGCCACAGCTGGTCTGTGCCCAAGCCTGGAGCCAAGAATTCCATCTCCATCTCCCACAGGGTGACAGGGGTCAAGTGCCTAAGGCCATTATCCTATGCTTTCCCGGCACTTTAGCAAAGACCTCAAATGGAAGCAGAGCAGCAAACCGGTGCCCTAAGATTGGGATGCTGGTGTGGCAGGTAGTGGAGCTTAACCTGCTGCTGCCTCCAGCTTTCTTTCTGTAAACATTTTCAGTATTGTATTTCCTGCTTTCTAGTTTCCATTGTGTTTAATGAAAAATTGCTTGTTAATATGATTGCAGTTTCTTTGTTAATGATGGTCCATTTTTTCTGTTGCTTACAAGATTTTCTGTTTGGCTTTCAGCAGTCTAAGCCATGTTGGCATATGGATCTCTGTGTTTGGAGTTCATTTGAGGCTTTTGGATGTATAATTTTTTCTCTAAAATTTGGAAAAATTTCAGATACTGGTTTTTTTTTTCGCTTTATTTTCTTCTCTTTTTAGGACTGCTCTTAAACATATGTTAGTATGCTTGATTGTATCCCACAGATTTCTGAGTCTTGTTCATTTTTCTTCATTTATTTTTTCTTTTCTTCAAGTTGGATATCTCTATTGATTTATATTCTAGTTTATTGATTCTTTTTCTGCAACTTCAAATCTCAGTGATTTATTTTTATTTCAGTAATTGCATTTTTCAACTCTGAAATATCTGTTTTATTTTGCAACTACTACCTTTTTGTTGATAGTCACTTTTGTTGTTGCTATACTTAATTTTTTAAAAGCTTTATTTATTTTTATGGGAAAGGCAGATTTATAGAAAGAAAGAGAGAAAGAAAGATCTTCCATCTGCTGATTCACTCCCCAAATGGTCACAATGACCAGAGCTGAGCCAATCTGAAGTCAGGAGCCAGGGATTTCTTCCAGGTCTTCCATACGTGGGTGCAGGGTCCCAAAGATTTGAGCCAACCTCTACTACTTTCCCAGGCCACAAGCAGGGAGCTGGAAGGGAAGTGGAGCATCCAGGACAGGAACCAGAAACCATAATGGATGCTGTACTTAAAGGTAGAGGATTAGCTGATTGAGCCATTGTGCCAGCCCCTCTGTATACCTTTTTCTATGCATAAACTCCATTTTCTTATTCACTTGTAAGTCTCATGCTATTTTTTGTTGCAAATAATTAAGATGAAGACCAACAAAGTTTTATTTTTAAAGATTTATTTATTTTTATTGTAAAGTGAAATATGCAGAGAGGAGGAGAGACAGAGAGGAAGATCCTCCATCCGCCAATTCACTCCCCAAGCGGCCATAACAGCTGGATTTGGGCTGATCCGAAGCAGGACCTGGAGCTTCTTCCAGGTCTCCCACACGGGTGCAGGGTCCCAAGGCTTTGGGCCATCCTCGACTGCTTTCCCAGGCCATAAGCAGAGATCTGGATGGGAAGTGGGGCTGCCAGAATTAGAACCAGCACTCCTATGGGATCCAGCACATGCAAGGCGAGGACTTTAGCCATTAGGCTATTGCGTCTGGCCCTCTTGCAGGATTTTAAATCCCAATCATAAGTCAGTGGGACTAAGAGGGTGGATACTTAATCCAGTTACGATGTTTAGGAGGGAAGATCCCATGAGATGTCTTTATGTCAGTGTGCTCTTGGAAGGATATTGTCCTGAGACACCCAGCCGTCCACTCTGTGATTCACCTTCTGCGTGTGCCCTGCCATCCAATACCCTCACAGAGGCCAACCCAGGGGAGCCACCTAATTGTGAACTGAACCTCTGAAACTATAAGCTAAATGTGGGGTTTTTTTCCCCTTAATTTGTCTGATTAGTTTCCTCAGGTATTTCATTGCAGTAATGGAACGCTGACTCTTACAGTTGGCTTATTTGTTTAGTGACTCACCTGAACTAATTGTGTAGTATGTAGCAACTGATGCTTCTGTTTAATTTTCTTCTTTTAATTCTTGTTTTTAGTTCTTAAGGTTGGCTTCCCAGGGATTGTGCCTGGGTCGGCATAGCTTAGTAGTTAGCTAATGATTGGAAAGAGCTAGTACTTAAACATGTAAAGCCTAGTAAGGCTTCTACTCTTTGCTGATGGATCTGTTATGTTGAAATCCAGCTGAGTCTGCCTGCACTGTTGTTTACTGTGTGTTGTAGGTCTCATGTTCAGCCTGGGACATCTGTGGCCCACTCTGGTACCTCCTGAACATGTGCAGAACCTCACACATGTGCACAGCCTGGCAGACCAGCGGGAAATTCAACGTCTGCTGTGGTTGTCCTATTCCTCAAATCTGTTACATTTCTGGCCAGTCCAGTCTGTGTTTTGATTTTTTTTTGTCCTAACTGGACTGCAGTTTCAAGCAGCTGTGATGTTGAGTTTCTCTGATTATTTGCCAGCAGGCTCACTTATTTTTGACAGTGTCCTAGGCATCAAATCATGTCATTTCCCACTAGATATGGAGCTGCTTATTTACACGTCTTGTTCTAGCCTCATCATGTCAGAGCTGGGTGGAGGTGAGCATCCTCAGATGCCAGATTCTTACTTTTTTCTGCTAAGGTTGAGTAGTATTTTTAAAAAAGATTTATTTTATTATTTTTTATTGGAAAGGCAGATATACAGAGAGAAGGAAAGGCAAAGAGAAAGATCTTCTAGCCACAATGGCTGGAGCTGAGCCAGTCTGAAGCCCTGAGCCAGGAGCTTCCTCCAGGTCTCCCACGTAGGTGCAGGGTCCCCAGACTTTGGGCCATCCTTGATTGCTTTCCCAGACCACAAGCAGGAAACTGGATGGGAAGTGAAGCAGCCAGGACACAAACTGGCACCCATATGGGATCCCACTAGTATTTTTTAAAGTAAAAATTTATTGATTTAATTAATTTGAAAGAGTGACAGAGAGGAGACTCAGAAAAAGGGAAAGATCATCCGTTTAATAGTTCCTTGTTCAGATTCTACAAAGCTAAGCCTAGGAGGCTGCAGCAAGAAACTACATCCTGGCTTTCTACACGAGTGGCAGAAATCCAAGCCCTTGTACACCATCTGCTGCTGCCTTACATACGTATTATCAGGAAGCTGTATCAGAAGAATGGAAGAGTTGAGACTGCAGCCAGCACTTCTCTATAGGATGCAGTTATCCCAAGCAATGGTTTAACACCTTATGCTATAACACTTTGTACTATTTTTCTTTCTAATAAATATTTTGAAATTTGTTTTGTGGCTCTGGTCAGTTTCTTAAATCTTGAAATGGTTGTTTTGACAGTTTTGTACAATTTTGTTGGGACTGTTAGATGACTTGCCAAACTCCTTAATCTGCAGTTGTGGAAACTGTCCCTTATGTAAAGTTTAATGTCCTGTTGTGGTGCAATAAGTTAGGCTGCTGCTTGTGATCTCAGCAGCCCATAACAGAATGCTGACCTGTGTTAGGGCTGCCCTGCTTTTCCTCCAGTTCCCACGTAATGTGCCTGGGAAGGCAGTGGCAGACAGCTCTGGTCCTTTGGTTCCTGCTGGCCATGTGGGAAATCAGGATGTAATTCCTGGCTTCTTGCTTTGGCCTCGTCCTTCTCTGGCTGTTGTAGTCACCTTGGAAAGTAGACAGGTAGATAGAAGATCTCTCTCCTTTTCTCTCTGGCACTCTGTCTTTCACATACACAAATGTGGAAATAAATCTTTTAAAATGACAATATTGGGCCTGGCGGCGTGGCTTAGCGGCTAAAGTCCTCGCCTTGAATGTGCCGGGATCCCATATGGGCGCCGGTTCTAATCCCGGCAGCTCCACTTCCCATCCAGCTCCCTGCTTGTGGCCTGGGAAAGCAGTTGAGGACGGCCCAATGCTTTGGGAGCCTGCACCCGCATGGGAGACCCGGAGGAGGCTCCAGGTTCCTGGCTTCGGATCGGCGTGCACCGGCCCATTGCGGCTCACTTGGGGAGTGAATCATCGGACGGAAGATCTTCCTCTCTGTCTCTCCTCTCTGTATATCTGACTTTGTAATAAAATAAATAAATCTTTTAAAAAAAATAATAAAATGACAATATTTCCTGACAGATCCTGTGTGGCTTTTTTCTTTTTCCATTTTTTATTATATTTTTGAAAATCTTTACATAGTTAATTAGGGTAAAAAGGTTCAAGCACTACAGGAAAGTAGGAAAACCTAAGAGTTTTATTTACACATTGTTTCCTTCATGTATCTGAGGTAAAGGGGGATATTAAGGGAGAAGCCCCCCCCCCAGTCTCCCACTCACCCCAGGTCCCAGATGTGGGGCATGCTCTGTGGGTCTTGCTCAAGTGGTTTTGATAGTTCAACAGTTATGAATTGCTGCCACTCTCACCACTCCATGCACGATGAAGTCTTTGAAGAATCCACTGATTGACATAGTCCATCTTCGAATTTCCGTTTGCCCAGTTTTTCACTGCCAACATATAGCTGAGGTGGTTGATTGACTTGTTCTGTCCTCTGTCTTTTGATGGTTAGGGTTCTGAGTCCAGCAGTTCGATTGGGGAGATCCCCAAAGAAACTTTGTCTGAGGTGTTCAGATTCATGTATGTACTAGCAAGCACAGGGCCCGGCACAGTCCGTTGCCCCGATCAGCTGGTGGTTGCAATTGCTGGATTGGTTCTGTTTCCATCCCTGACTTTCACTGGAACCAATAGGTGTTTGCAGTCCTGCCTGATTCTGCCCAGCACACACTAGGCCCTCACATAAACCAGTGGGAGCTGCAGCCTAGTTGGAGTGACCCACTGTAACCCCCACCAGGCCTACCCCCTACCCTAGTTTGCCAGTATGTGCAGCAGACCAGTCCAGTCTGTCCCACATCCCATTCGGCTTGCATACATGTTAATGGGTATTAAAACCTAGTTCCATCTAACCAGCTCCACTATCCAGCCCACACGGATGTTGTTAGGTGCCTCTCCATCTAAACAACCCAGCCCCTGTCCTAGTTTCCGTGCCCTCCCGTGGGAGTGGTAACCCGAGAGGGAGGAGCCCACTATTTCCCTCCCAGGCCACTCCCCTGTGTGGGTTTTTTTTTTTTTTAAGTTAATGTATTACTCACTCTACACCCTGTTTTGTTTTGATATAAGATTTATTTATGGGCCCACCGCAATGGCTCAATTGATTAATCCTCCCCTTGCAAGCACCTGAATCCCAAATGGGCACCTGTTCCTGTCCTGGCTGCTCCACTTCCCATTTAGCTCCCTGCTTGTGGCCTGGGAAAGCAGTTGGGGATGGCCCAAAGCCTTGGGTCTCTGCACCCATGTGGGAGACCTGGAAGAAGCTCTTGGCTCAGGGCTTCAGTTTGGCTCGGCTCTGGCCATTGCGACTATTTGGAAAATGAACCAGCAGATGGAAGATATATCTGACATTTTCTCTGTAAATCATCTTTTGCAATAAAAATAAAGAAATCTTTAGTATACATATATATATTCATTTCAAAGGCAGAGTTATATATAGAGAAGGGAAGATAGGGATATCTTCTGTCCATAGGTTTATTCCCCACACAGCTGCTGGCTGGGCAGACGACGCTAGGAGCCAGGAGCTTCATCCAGGCCTCCTACAAGGTGCAGGGGCACAAGGACCTAGGGTATCCTCTGCTGCTTTCCCAGGTGCATTAGCAGGGAGGTGAATGGGAATTGGAGCAGCTCAGACTCAAACTGGCTCCCAGATGGGATACTGGCATCACAGAGAACAGGTTAACCTGCTGTACCAAAACAGCAGCCCCATTCTATTCGCTTTCAATTTTATATTCTCAACATTTTTGTTTTAACACAATCCTTCAGTCACTTCAAGTTTGCTTTTTTGGATAAAAGTTGTATCTTTTCTGTCAGTGTGTTTTTGTTCAGTGGTAATTTATTAAAGCTCTGCTCTGTGTGTTGATATTGAGATGCATTTGCTTTTTAGAAAGATATTTATTGGGCCTGGTGCAGTAGCCTAGTGGCCAAAGTTCTTGCCTTGCATGCGCTGGGTTTCCATATGGGCACCAGTTCTAATTCTAGCTGCTTCACTTCTGGTCCTGCTCTCTGCTTGTGGCCTGGGAAAGGCAGTCCACGATGGCCTGGGGATTAGGACCCTGCACCTGCATGGGAGGCCCCGAGGAAGCTCCTAACTTCAGATTGGTTCAGCTCCAGCTGTTTTGGCCACGTTGGAAGTGAGTCAGCAGATGGAGGATCTGTCTTTCCTCCTCTCTGTGCATCTGCCTTTCAATGAAAATAAATGTTAAAAAATTTTTAAAATAGTTTATTTTATTTTTATTGGAAAGTCAGATATATAGAGAGGAAGAGAGACAGAGAGGAAGATCTTCCATCTGTTTGCAATTCATTCTGCAAACGATCACAATGGCCTGAACTGTGCTGCTCTGAAGCCAGGAACCAGGAGCCACCTTCAGGTCTCTCATGCAAGTGCAGGGTCCCAAGGCTTTGGGCTGTCCTTGACTGCTTTCCCAGGCCACAAGCAGGGAGCTGGATGGGAAACAGGGCCCCTAGGATTAGAACTGATGCCCATATAGGATCTCAGTGTGTGCAAGATGAGGATTTTAGCTGCTAGACTACCTCATTGGGCCTGAAAAGAAATGAAGCTTTTATATATATAATTATAATAATATAATAATAACATGATATATAATATATTAAAATATTATATTTTATATATTTTTATAAATATATATATGTATATATTTGGAACACACACACATACATCTTCCCTCCCCACTGGCATGAATGGAGGCTGGGCCACACAAAAGCCAGGAACCTGGAAATCCTTCAGGGTCTCCCATATGGGTAGCAGGTACCCAGATTTTTGAACAGTTTTATACTGTTTTCCCAGACACATTAGTAGGAATTTGGATCAGAAGTAGAGCAGCCAGGACTGGAACCAGCACCCGTGTGGAATGTTCCTCTCCTTAGTAGTGGCTTAACTTGCTGTAATGTGATGCCAACCCCCTTGGGGTGTATTTCCACTCCAGGAACCTCTAACAGCTAGAATGGTATCTCCCTTCCCAGGTAAATATCTAACAGCTAGAATGGAAAGTCAGATCTCTAGGATAGGATTCATAGCAGATAAAGTCCTCACCTTGCATGTACCGGAATCCCATATGGGCGCCAATTTTAATCCCAGCAGCCCCCACTTCTGGCTTCCCATCCTCCCTGCTTGTGCCCTGGGAAAGCAGTTGAGGACAGCCCAAAGCCTTGGGGCCCTGCAACCATGTGGGAGACCTGGAAAAAGCTCCTGGATCCTGGCTTCAGATCAGCACAGCACTGTCCGTTGTGGTCACTTGGGGAGCGAATCATTGGACGGAAGATCTTCCTTTCTGTCTCTCCTCCTCTCTGAATATCTGACTTTGTGATAAAAATAAAATAAATCTTAAAAAAGAGATCAAGATCTCCCATCTTCTGGCTCACTTCCCAAATGCTTGCAACCCCCGGGACCGGGTTGGCCTAGGAGCTCAATCTAGGTTTGTTGCCTGGGTGACAGGGATCCAACCCCTTACCTTCTCCCTCCTGTGGTATGCTTAGCAGGCAGCTGCAATGAGGAGCTGGTGTTGGGATTCTAACCAACTCAGGAACTCCATTAGTTGGGTGTAGGTGTCCCAAGCAGCAACTCAAGTATTGTAACAACCACCTGCTCCAGTTTCTTTCTTTATTAAGGCTTACTATAGATATATTACATTTTGCTTTTTCATTTATTCCTTTAAAGAAAATTTGGGCTATTCACCTTTTAACTATTGTGAATAATGCTGCTATGAACACAGATGTTCACCTATATATTTGAGTGTTTTCAGTTCTTTTGGGTATACATTCAGAAGCAAAATTACTGGATGATATGGTGATTCTATTTTTAACTCCCAGTGGCTTTTACACTTTTTCTCAGTGGCTATTACACTTTACTGTCCCATAAAGAATATATAAGGGCTCCAATTTTGCCACATTGTCATCACTATGTGTTGTTTTCTGCATTAAAAATTTTAATAGTCATCTAATAGATTCTAATCAATTTGAATTATAGTTTCACAAACCAGAAAATGTTTTTGACTAATTGTTTCTAGACCTAGTTCTCTAACTTAATTTTTGACTACAAACAAATAATTTCATTTATCCAGTCATCAGTTCTAGTGCTAATAAAATGAGATCTTAGGAAAAATTCAAATTACAAGTATACATTTTTTAAAAAGATTTATTCATTTTTATTGGAAAGACAGATTTGCACAGACAGAAGGAGAGACAGAAGGATCCTCCATCTGCTGGTTCACTCAAATGGCCAAATAGCTGGAACTGAGCTGGTCCAAAGCCAGGAACCAGGAGCTTCTTTTAGTTCTTCCACACAGGTGTAAGGTTCCAAGGTTTTGGGCCACCTTACACTGCTTTTCCATACCACAAGCAGAGAGTTGGATTGGAGGTGAAGTAACTGGGACAGGAACCAGCACTCATATGGCATCCCAGTGCTTGCAGGGGGAGGATTAGCCAATTGAGCTATCGTGCTGGGCCCACAAGTATACATTTTTCTTTAAACTTTATTTTTGATTTTGTTTATGTAATTGAGAAGGATGCATGCCCATGTTGACTGCTGAATAGGGTGAGAAAAAATTGAGGAATAGAGGAAAGTGAATGGGATTATTTGTTTCTAATTTTTTGTTTCTTCTTATTTTGGAAGAAGTAGGGAGAGAAAGGGAGAGACTACACTCAGCATTCTAACTGCATCAGTACCTGGGGATGGGAGATGGCCACCTGATGTCATTCCAGGGTCCCTGATGTGGAGCATGCTCTAAGAGTACTGCTCAAGTGGTTTCGATAGTTCTGAAATGCTGTTGATTTTGCTGCTCCAAGGTTGAGGAAATCATTCCAAGGTCCATTGGCTGACATAGCCCACCCCAGAGTCTCCATTCACCCAGATACTTGCTGTCAGTGCTTGGCTGGGGCAGTTGTCCAATTTGTTCTGCCCTCCATCCTCTACTATGGTACTAAATGTCTTCTGCAGGCCCTAAGGAACTGCAAGGTGCATTAAAAGAACAACAACAAAACCAATATTGTGTGGGGACTGATGTGGTGAAGTGGGGGTGTGTGATGTTTGGCATCGCCAGTTGGAGCACTGATTCAACCCATCTTCTCTGCTTCTGATCCAGCTTTATTATTTATTAATGTGCCTAGGAGGCAGTAGATGATGGCCCAAGTACTGGAGCCCTGCCACCCATGTAGGAAACTTTGATGGAGTTCCTGGTTCCTGGCTTCATCTGGCCCAGCCTTGCTGTTGCAGCCATTTGGGGAAATGAAGCAGCTTATGAAAAATCAGTCTTTCTTTTGTCTCTCTGTAGTTCAGCCTCTCAAATAGATTTAAAAATTTTAAAAGTTCATTTTATGGGCCTAGCATGGTAGCCTAGTGGCTTAAGTATTCGCTGTGCATGCACCAAGATCCCATAAGGGGGCCAATTTGTATCCTGATTGCGCCACTTCCCTTCTAGCTCCCTGGTTGTGGCTTAGGAAAGCAGTAGGGATGGTCCAAAGCCTTGGGACCTTGCACCTGTGTGGGAGACTTAGAAGAAGCTCCTGGCTCCTGGCTTTATTTTCTGTCGTTGCAGCCACTTTAGGAGTAGTGAACCGGCAAATTGAAGATCTTTCCCTGTGTCTCTCCTTTGTTCTGTAAATCTGATTTTTCAATAAAAATAAATCTTAAAAAATTTCATTTTTATGTAAATACAGGAACATATTGTTCTTCTATAATGTTAAAGCATAAAGAGTTTCTGCTGAATGAACATTTTCATGACATAAAGCTTCACCAAGAGATTGAAAATTAGTTAAAGATCTGATTTAATTTACCATGTTAACTTCAACTAGCATGTATTAAATTTATTGATCCATGTCTATCGAGCAATGAGGTTCATATGTGTTAAAAGTCACTTATAGATCGTACAGATGCTAGCATTTAAAAATCATCATGCCCTTTTCAGCTTATTGTACTTACGATACGAAACTGGGTACATTTGTTTTAGTAGAGGCCATAAAGAATGTTTTTCCAAGAAAAGATGATAGTCTGTTTATCTAGGTCCTCTGAAGGCATTTCCTGCCAGGCAGCTGACATGTAGCCTTGGCCCAATTTCAGGAAACTACTTGTTTCTGTTTACCCTTTCCAGGCACAGGATTGAGATGAAAAATATCCTTTAACTTTACAACTTCTAGAAGCATACTTTACATGATATTTTAGAATTACTCTTTAGACTAGAGTCATGAAAATGCTTTTGTCTTTCCACTGAAAGAAAAATGCATTTGTTTTTGTAATTTGCTCATAGAAAAGTCAGTGCTGCAAGTCAATGTTCTCATTCCTCTCCCGGAAGACTCAATGCAATTATACCTGAATGTATAAAGCCTGTTGATCATGAGATAGCTGTCCACATCTCCATAATCCTTCCTCACCCTGGAAAAGAACTCCCTGATGAGTTTCTTCAGAAGAGTGTGTTCTACTTAATTCATTTATGTTTTGTTTTTATGACATTTCAGAAATAGTTTGTGAAATGGAATGGGTACTCTATTTGAAAAATAAGTTACTCAAAAAATGTTATTATTTTCATGGAACCAATTTGCTTCTAGATTTTCAGATACTCATTGTATGGTTAGGAATAAAGCATATATAATTTTATTGTAATGCATGTGATTTTGGTTAAGCATGAATTATTTCTTTCTAAAAAATTTTATTGACAGATCAAATTTATGAAGGAGAGACAGAAAGAAAGATCTTCTGTCCACTGGTTCACTCCCCAAATGGCTGCAGCAGTTGAAGACAAGCCCATCCAAAGCCAGGAGCCAGGAGCTTCTTCTAGTCTTTCATGTGGGTGCAAGGTCCCAAGTCTTTGGGCCATCCTCTACTGCTTTCCCAGGCCATTACCAGGAAACTGGATTGGAAGTGGAACAGCTGGGACATGAACTGGTATCCACATGGGATCCCAGTGCTTGCAAGGTAAGGATTCAACCATTTTGCCATCATGCTGGGCCCAAATATAAATATATTTCTAAGAAAACATGGTGGCAAGCAATTTAGTTTACAGATGGGAAACCTGAGATACAGAAGATAATAACTTGATGCACATACCAGAGTTAATTGTGAGCAAATACATATTATTTCTGCATTGTGTTATTAACACAATGATTCCTGTGTCCTTCCAGTAAGAACTTAAAAAGATTGTGTAACTCATACCCAAACTAGAATTGTAAGTAACAAAAATGGGAAAGCAGGTCTAGAATCTGTGAGAGTGAAATGAATGACAGGGGAACAGGTTGCAAGGTGATAACTTTAGCTTGTGACCAGGCCTGGCAGGGATCTGGAGTCAGGTAAGTGTTTCAGATCAGGAGCATTTCCATGACCGAGCATCAGAATAAGGCAGTCTGCTGGAGCCGAACGACCTCTGCATGGCAAAGGTCAGAACCAGCAACCCTTGTGAGGCAGAGTTGGGGAAGTTGTCACAAATATCAGTCAGTTTGGCACACAAAACAACTGGTAAAAGGATAAAAAGCAAATATCTGTGGTTTGAAGTTTCAAATTTAAGCTCTGATGTTTGAACCTGGTCCCTTAATTCTTCTGGACATCTTCCATTTCTCACTTCTCACCCATCTTTCCTATCTTCATACAGTTTCAGACTTAGTGGAAAGAGATTACCCTGACTTGGTGATTCTGATTGAGAAGGTTGATATGCTCAGATGAACGGCTCTCTGCTTTAAGGGAATCGAAAGTCAGCATAGTTTGTTGAGTGAGATCGAGAGTTCTGCCTCAGAGACTGGGTTGTAAGGGTAAAGTTTTTGCAAACCTGGAATCACTGCTGGTGTGACATAAAGAGAATTGATAATCTTGGTCTTATGAATTGATGGCTTTAGTCCATTTTTTGACTTATCTGTTTTCTAAAATCATGTTAACTTCTGAATCGCCTTGCATGAAACCATCTGATCACTGAGTGACTGACTACCTTGACCCAAATTTGTGACTTTAACCCATCTTCATTTTTAGAACTTCCAGCTGAATATTCTAGAGAAAATAAAGAATAGGAAACCCAAAGAGTCAAGATAAAACAAGCAAACTGAGAAAATTTTTTCTGTTAGTAAATATCTTTCTGTTAGTATCCCTTTAGGCATGAGCTCATCCTCCATTTCCTCACTGCATTGTCTGTTGTGGAGAAGGTACGTAATAATGGTTCAGCATTGAATAGAAGAGAATGTGGTTGGTAAAAGAAACTGAATGGTGCAGAACAGTTTTAAGGAGGGGTGTGCAGAGGAATCTTCAATACCCTAGTGAGGAGTAACTAATCTTTGTGTCCCACCTAGTAAGATATAAGTGAGTCCTCGCTGACCATTTCCTGTCTGATTCTAGGCTTTCCTTGTTGTTCTCTATCTATTCTAGATTTTTGTTTGTTTGTTTGGTTATTTGTTTTGAGGGGTTTCTGGAGCGATCCTGATGGTCATTGCCAGAGAGGGTGTGGACCCAAAGTTGGAACCAAGCGAGGACCAGAGAGAGCTCCCCTCCCTAGTCCCGAAGGAAGTTTACTATTCTGTTTCTGCGGACCTAAACTGTTGACATATGTCTTGTTAGAGTCTTGTTAGAGTTATAAGCCAGTCTAAACTTCCCGAAAAAAAAGCCAGGTTCAGCAAAATTATGCTTCAATGCTATAAAAAGCTAAATACTACAATGAAAATAGACACAAGACAGCTGAATAGTAATCTATAGCCATTTAAAGATGTATAGAACCTGGTTGTATATAAACTAAAATTGAAATGTCAATGAAGAAGTCACAGGATGTGGTTAAGAACTTGCATTTTTTTTAAACATATTCGTTACTCAATACTATGTCCATTAATTCCATAACGTTATAAATTGTTGTTGATGTTATGTTGGGGCTTTTAATTGATCGCGATGATACTCTGCTGGCTCTATCTTCAGACCAGAGATGGTCTCCCCAAGAAGCCGTTGAACTTACCTGGATAATAAGATACTGGACGCTATGCTTGGTATATGCTTGCAATGAAAGAATCTCAACTGAACTTGAACTGTGGCAATGCAGCAAGGTGGAGGAATCCACCATGGGGGAAGGGTTTGGGGAGGGGTCAGGGGGAATCCCAGTACCTATAAAACTGTGTCACATAATGCAATGTAAGTAATAATAATAAAAAAAAAACCTAAAAAAAAAGAAAGAAAGAAACTGAATGGGAGGACTATGAGAGTCCAGAGCTTACATGATGCTTTCAGATGTAGGATGGAACTGTGTAGAGACCCGAGAATAGCTGAAAGTTAGCTAAAGTGCAAGGAACACACTTAATGTACTGCATCAGAACACCTGAGTTTGGTATGTGGGTCCAACTCCTAACTCAGCTTCTTGCTGATGTAGACCCTTGGAGGTAGCAGTGGTGACCCATGTAGCTACATTCCTGCCACTCACATGGAGACCTGGATGAAGTTCTTAGCTGGCTCAGCTCAGCCCCCATTGTTGCTGGCATTCAGGGAGTGAACCAGCAGTTAGATCCCTGTCCCTTCCTCCTCCTCCTCCTCCCCAACCCTTCCCACACTCCTCCCCCAGCCCCCGTTCCAATTTTTCCTTTTTTCTTCTTTTCTCTCTATATTGCCTTCTTCCCTCTTCCTCTCAAATAGATAATAATAAGAAGAATAAGGATAATAAGATGCAAGGAAATTGTTGAGCTGACCAAGTCTATAGAACCACTCAGGACAGCATTAAAATAAAGTAGGTTTCTTTATCCCTAAACTTAGGCTGTGCACACTAAAAAATGGTTGGTGAAGGTTGAAAACAATGCTTAAGTCAGCCCAAAAGTATTTTTCAATAAATCTTGAGTATGCAAAATTTTGAAGATGATGGAATCTAATTGATAACTTCCTTACTTCTGAACCTGCGGATAATCTCCCTTTGTAAAGTACTTATTATGAGAGTGATTATGCAGAGAAAGAAGTCTGTGAAAAAATGTGGTGTAAAATTGTGCTCTTTGTTCAGCAAGTTTAAACAAGCTGGTCTGTAAGCAATTATTATCATCTCATCAAAATTCCTAGCTCTAATGTTTTGGCTTCATTGGCCCAGCACGTATGCCTTCTCAAACAATTGGATGGATTTAAAACACTTAGGAAAGGTTTGTGCTTATATCTTACCATAGCATCAGTTCAACAGAGAAAAGTAGGGGAAAATATAAGATTTGGCATTAGGTTTTGTTTGGGAAAGAAAAAGAGACCAAAACTAAACAACAAGCCTGCTTCAATGCCTAATCCCTACATAGAGGTGAATGTTCTTTAGTCACTTCACTAATGCCCTCAGTAGCAGTGCTGTGGTTGAGGTTCAGGAGAGTCTCTCATTTCCTTACTCTTTAATCATTTAACATTTCTGGAAAAAATTTATCAGAAGGTTGGCATGCTTGTGGGTTACTGATGACTAAAATTTTTATATGGGTGATGCATTCTAATGAGAGTTTCTCTCTCTCTCTTTATCAGGGTACTTCAGAAAGTTTGTGAGAAAATAAAATTGAAAATAAATGTATTTTGATGCAAAAAATATGAAATCCATGTATAGTTTTTCACAGTGTGTGTTTTTCATTAACTTTTTGAAGACCCCTTGGATTTTTTTGTTATCCAGAGAAAACAAAATGTACTGTGCACATCTGTTTTTTCTCAGCCATTTGATTTGAAAGGCAGAGAGACACACAGACAGGCAGAGTTCCCACCTGCTGGTTTACACACAAGCTGGGATGACAGTCCAGGTCTACTGTGAGGGTGGCAGGAACTCAGCTACTTGAGCTGATTGCTGCTTTCCAGGGTCTACAATAGCAGTGAGTTAGAGTCAGGAACTAGAGCCAGGAATTGAATATTGGCACTCTGATGTGAGATACAGATAGCTTAACCACCAAGCAGGTGATGTAAAATTGGATTGGAGTCCTGGCTATTCTGCTTCTTTTATTTATTTTTTTAAAGATTTATTTATTTTTATTACAAAGTCAGATATAAGTATTTCCGTCCGATGATTCACTCCCCAAGTGACCACAATGGCCGGTGCTGCGCTGATCCGAAGCTGGGTACCAGGAACTTCTTTCCAGGTCTCCCTCGCGGGTGCTGGGTCCCAAAGCATTGGGCTGTCCTTGACTGCTTTCCCAGGCCACAAACAGGGAGCTGGATGGGAAGTGGAGCTGCTGGGATTAGAACCCGGTGTGTTCAAGGCGAGAACTTTAGCCACTAGACCATGCTGCCAGGCCCGCTATTCTAATGTGCCTGAGAAGGCTGAAGAAAATGGCCCAAGTACTAGGACCCTGCTACTTATGCAAGAAGTCAATATAGAGTTTCTGTTTCTGCCAAATGAGGAGATTCTCTCTGTCTCTCTGTCTCTCTCTTTCTCTCTTTCTCTCTCTCTCTCTTTCTATGTGGCTTTGCCTTTCCAATTAAATAATAGTTATTTATATATTTGAAAGAGTTACACAGACACAGATGGTGAGAAACAGAGAAAGACCTCTTCCACCTGCTGGTTCACTCCCCAAATGATTGCAACAGCTGGAGCTGTGGCAACCTGAAACCAGGCGCCAGGAGCTTCTTCCAGGACTCCCATGTGGATCCACGGGCCCGAAAACTTGGGTTGTCTCCCAGTGCTTTTCCAGGCACATTAGTGGGGAGCAAACTGGGCTTAAAGGAACTGGGACTCAAACTAGTGTCATGTCACAATGCCAGCCACCAAATAATCTTTTTTTTTTTTAATTTAAATTAGCTTTTCAAATTTTAAAATTAAATAAATGCAAATAATTATGAAGAATGTGCTTTTTAATAAGGCTGGGAAAGTCTTAAGAAATAAACCTTGGGAGGTGAGCCTTTCGCATGGTGGTTATAATGCACTTAGATGCCTTCATTTCATATTGTGCTACTGGATTCAGGTTCTACCTCTGCTCCCGATCTAGCTTCCTGTTAATGCGCATTTTGGGAGGCAGCAACTGATGTTTCAACTGCTTTGGTCCTTGCCACATTCATTGGAGATTCAGATTGAATTCTAGCCAACTGGCATCAGCTTGCCACAGCCCTGGTTGTTGTGGCCGTCTGGTGAGCAGCCCAGGGGATAGATCTCTCTCTGTATCACTGTCTCATCTCTCTGTGCCATCAAATAAATTAAACTTGTTTAAAAAGAAGGGGCAGTATTGTGCCAGCAATGCTAGTCCATGTGGGTGCCAATTAGTGTACAGGTGCTCCACTACCAAACTGGTCCCCTTCTAATATACATGGGAAGGCAGCAAATGATGGCTGTAGTGCTTGTGTCTCTGCCCCTGAGAGAGAGATTCGGCTGGAGTTCTAAGCTCCTGCCTTTGGCCTGGTATTGCGTGGGCTATTGGGGCCATTTGGGGAATAAACCAATAGATTGAATAGTTCTTGCTCTGTCTCTCCTTCTGTGTCTATAATGCTGTCTTTCAAATAAGTAAATATATTTTTAAATTAACAAATATTTTTCATATTTCATGAATAATCATAGGCACATTTTGAAACTTAGGCTTAGTTTAGTGTTAGTTTTCTGGTTGTATTCTAGTGATTTTATTGTCAAATATTTATACTGTATATTCATTTGAAATCATGGTTATGCACTGAATAATAGCTATCTGCTGAATGTTGAAGATGGGGCTCATGCTGATAGATGAATGGCTCATGCCTTCAAGAGGCTCACAGCCTCGCAGAGTAAACAGACTGGTTTGTGGTGAGCAATACTCAGGAACAAGTGTTATGGCTGTGAGCTTTGCTTTGAGTGCCAAGGAAGAGAATAATATCTTCTGCTGAGGAGTAGGAACAAGTCTGGGAAGGTTCTACCAAAGAGATGATATCTGCTTGGACCTATCATTTCTAGGAATGACAAAATTTGTGAGATCGGAATATAGACCTTATGAAGTTACCCATGAGCTAGCTATAAAGTTTGAGGGAGCCTTTTCTTTCTTTCTTTTTTTTTTTTTAAAGATTTATTCATTTTATTACAGCCAGATATACAGAGAGGAGGAGAGACAAAGAGGAAGATCTTCCGTCCAATGATTCACTCCCCAAGTGAAATGGGCCGGTGCGTGCCAATCCGATGCCGGGAGCCAGGAACCTCTTCCGGGTCTCCCACGCGGGTGCAGGGTCCCAATGCATTGGGCCGTCCTCGACTGCTTTCCCAGGCCACAAGCAGGGAGCTGGATGGGAAGTGGAGCTGCCGGGATTAGAACCGGTGCCCATATGGGACCCCGGGGCTTTCAAGGCGAGGACTTTAGCAGCTAGGCCACGCCGCCGGGCCCGAGGGAGCCTTTTCTAGGAACAAATATCTGCTGGATAGTTGGAAGATCAGGTGTGGCACTCAGGTTGGAGCTAAATATAATAATTTGAAAACACTAGGCTATTTCATCAAAGTCATGTAAGCTGATAAGAAGTCTAGGGAGAGGCTATATGTTGAAAAGATCCAAGATGGAAAGCTTCCACTTCAATGACGTGCAAAAGAGGATGTAGTAATAAAACATGCTAACAAAGAGTGCTCACAAAGATAGAAGGGGTTGATGGTGGTGTTAGGAACTCAGAGAAAGCCAAGGAAGAAGCTCAAGATATTCAGCAAAAACTTAAAAAAGCACTGCAAAGTAAAAATACAATGGATGATAGAGAATTGGAAGGGAAATTTTACAAAATCTCCCCTAAATTATTAACAACACGAAGAAACAAATGTGGTGGACAATTAGGGGATTAGTCAAGGAAGTGAAAACATGATAGCAGTTGTAGAATGAGAGAAAATTAAATCTTATTAAAGAAATAATATGGAAACAAACAATATGAGCCTCCAGACTGCAAGGGTCTCACTAGATGCTTTCAAACAATAATTATAAAATGTACCTCACCATGAGATTTCAGAGATACAAGCATCCAAATATTCCCTAGGTAAATTCTATTTTCTACTCTTTATATTCTCCTGCAAATTCCTATATTTCTTCCTCTTTTATGACATTTATTCTTATATACATGAATAGTTATTCATATGCCTTCCTTATTAGGTTACTTACATATGTCTTCCTTATTAGATTTTTGTTTTATTTTTAAAATTCACTTCTTTTATTATTATCATTTTATGATACATTTCCATAGATCATGGGATTTCCCTTATCGCCTCCCCAATTCCCTCCCTCTTCACTGAGTTCCCCTATGTCATTACTATAGTATAGTTCTTCATCCACAATCATATACCCATCATTGTGGGCATGGACAATGGCAGAGAGTCCAGCATCCTATTGTCAAGATATAGTAAACAGTTTCATTGGGAGTCCATCTTTGTCTGAAAGTAGAGATGCATACTGTATTGTATCCTTATATCTGGATATGATTGTCTCCATCATACAGTTACTATACATCCCCTTAAATGAAAAGCCACAATACAAAATCAACAACAGGAAGAAAAATAGAAATTTACAATACCATGAAGTTAAATAACATGCTGCTAGATATGATAGTCTCCATTATAGTTACTGTACATCCTAATGAAAAGCCACAAAACATAATCAACAAGAGGAAGAAAAAAAGAAATTAACAACACCGTGATGCTAAATAACATGTTACTGAATGACTCATGTGCCATTGAAGAAATGAAAAAGAAAATCAAGAACCTTCTTGAAGAAAGTGATACTACTGTATGATCTATGAGTCATTGAAGAATTTAATCAGAAGAAAGTGTTTTGAAGAGATGAAACTAACAGAAAACAACAAAATCTTTGTTGGTGTGATATGTCTTCTGCAGGCAACAAATAGATGGGTTTTGTTTTTTAATCCAGTCTGCTAATCTGTGACGTTTGATTGATGAGTTTAAGCCATTCACATTCAGGGTTAATATGAATGGGTAGTAATTTGGTTCTGTCATTTTAACAATGAGTTGTTCATTGATTTAGTCTTCTGTTATTTTACTGGGATGTTCTTCGCATTTGCCTTTGATTTTGGTGGGCGCTATTGCTTTTCTCTGTCAAGAGAACATCTTGCAGTATGCTTTGTAGGGCAGGTTTGGAAGAGGCAAATTCTTTTACCTTTTCTTTACTGTGGAAAAATTTTATTTCATTTTCAAAGACAAAGGTACGTTATCCTGGGCCAACAATTTTTTGCTTTTAGAATCTGGAATATGTCACTCCATTCTCTTATTGCCTATAGAGTTTCCTGTGAGAGGTCTCCTGTGAGTTTAATTGGCATTCCTTTATATGTCAGTTGATTTTTTTCACATGCACATGTAAGGATCTTTTTCTTATGTTGGATTGAAGAGTGCTTGATTATCATGTGTTGTGGTGAAGATTGCTTTTGATCAACCTTGTTGGGAGTTCTGTGCCCCTCCTGGAGGTTGTTTCTCAATTCTTTCTCTAGATTAGGGAAATTTTCCTTTATTATTTCATTTAATACATTTGTAAACCCAGCTTATCTTTCTGCACCTTCTGGGACTCCTCTAACTCTTATATTTGACCTTTTCATATTGTCTTTGAATTCTTGAATAATTTGCCTGATCCAGCTCTGCTTCCAGCTTTTTGTTTGTTTCCCCCTGGTGGCAGGAAATATCGTCCAATTCTGAGATTCTTTCTGAGTTGGGGTGGTGATGGGCTGAGCTAGGTGTGACCATGGAACCTGCCAACACTCAGAGGTACAGGGACTGTGAACAGTCTGGGCAGAACCAGGCTGCAGCACCCACATGTACATCCTAAAACAGGGTGTGGGGTGGGCCGGGCCGCAACCTTCACTAGCTCATACAAGTCCAAGATGGAGGGGCAGGCTATGCTGGGCAAAGGCCTGTCATCCTTTGGAATACATGGGATCTGGGTCTACGAGTGGGCCGAATGGGGAAATTTGGGAAACCCCTAAGTGGGCCATAGCTCCTGCTGGTGAGAAGTGGCCTAGGCCTGGGGGTCAGGCAGGCTGGACAAGATAGCTACAACTGTTGCCTCGTGTATGGCTTGGTTTTGGAAGAGGCGGACCAGGCAGGGCCAAGTAAACTTTAGCTCACTGGCAAGTGCAGAAACCGGGTTGGAGTGCAGGTCATGCTGGGCTAGGCTGTCACACCTACCAGTTTGATAAGCTAGGGATGGGAGCAGACTGAGCAGGTCCAGGTTCTAGCACCCACCATCGAGAATTGGGACTGGAGGCAGGCTGGGTTAGGCTCCACTATCCAGTCCACACTGGTGCTAGCAGGCGTCACCATCTGTCTAACCAATTCCTGTCCCTATTCCTGGTTCTCATGCTCACCAGTAGGAGTCACAACCCAAGAGGAAGGTGCCCACTGTTTCCCTATGGTCCTACTCCCACTCCCAGGTCTTACACTCTATGGGTGATTCTGTTGTTTAGCCCAACAGAATCTGCACCCCATTCCAGCATCTGCCAGCTGGTGCTGCAACACAGCCCATCCAACCCGCACTCACTTTGACTTATGCATGCACCTCTGGAACAGTCAACCCAGCCTGGTTTTCCCCTGATTCAGCTCACATTTAGGCAACCAGGTATTGTAGCCCTGCCCAGCCTGGTGTGCCCCTGATCCCAGCCTTACACTCACCAGTGGGAATAGTGACCGAGTAGAAGGGCTCCTGCAGCTCCCCTCTTGGGTTTGCTTCCCACCGCTCCCCCAGGTCTCACATATGTTGGTTGAACACTGTGACCCAGTCTAGCAAGGCCTGCCTCACCCTCAGCATTTGCCAATGGGTGCTGTAGCCTGGCTGGGCCAGGTGCATCCCAATTCCAGCTCACCTTGGTAGGGGCTACAACCTAACCCAGACCAACCAGTCTCCAGTTCCAGTCCTCATATGAACTGGCTTGTGTTGCAGTCCAACCTGGCCTGACTCACACTCATTCTGGTGCTTGGATTTGCCAGAGGGTGATATGAACTGGCTCAGCCTGGTTCACCCAAATGTGCCAAATGTATGTTGGTGGGTACCATTACCTGGCCTGGTCTGGGCTGCTCCCTGTCTTGGTTCTTATGCTCACCTGCAGGGACTGTGACCTGACAAAGGAGCTCCCCAAACTCCTCCATCAGAACCTCTCCTATTGCCAGATCTCAAGCACACCAGTGGGTCCATGGTCCTGTCTGTCCCACATTGACATGTACAAGAGCTGAATGGGATGTGGGACAGACAGGACCAGACTAGTCTGCTGTACATGCCGGCAAGCATGGAAACCAGGCCAGGGGGCAGGTCTTGTGGGGGTTATTGCAGGTTGCTCCGACTGGGCTGAAGCTTCCACTGGTTTGCATGAGGGCTGAGTGTGTGGTAGGCAGAATCAGACTGGCCTGCAGTACCCATTGGCTTGCATAGAAGACAGGGCTAGAGACAGAACTGACCCAGCAATTACCACCAGCAAATGCATAAGCTGATTGGGGCGACAGACTGTGCCGGACCCTGTATTGGCAAGCACATACAAGAACCAGGTTTGGGATCACCTTAGATGAAGTTTCTTTGGGGATCTCCCTAACTGAATTGCTGGACTCAGAACCTCAATCATGGAGAGAATTGCAGGTTCCCTGGACTGACTGTGAAGTGCTTGTGTCAGAGCTGGGCCTCCTCAATGGCTCAGATGGAGCAGTGGACAGCATATCCAGGTGCATGTGGAGGATACGGCAGTACATTGGAGTCTGCAGAGGACTCCCGGTCCAAAGGATGGAGGACAGACTAAATGGATCAACTGCCCCAGTCAAATGTTGGCAATGAATATCTGGGCAAATGGAGCCTCTAAAGTAGACTGTCAACAGTGGATTTTGGAGAGATTTCATCATGCTTGGAATGCTGAGATCGGCAGTAATTCAGAACTGTTGAACTATCGGAACTTCTTGAGCATGATCCTCAGAGCATTCCCCACATTGGGGACCCTGGGGTGGTGTCAGGTGGCTGCCCTCTATCCCAGGGTGCAAAGGTGTTTGGGTGACTGAATATGGTTTCCGCCCATGTCTTCCCCCTTCCCCCAGATACAGGAAGGGAAGAAAATAGAATGTGGAAATAATGATCTCACTCACCTCCCTGTAGCCCTTGACTCTTATCACCCTAATCAACTATGTAAAAATCATCCAGAAAAAATTAGCCTGCCTTAGGTTTAATGAATTTTGAGTCCTACATGTAATTTCCTTGGCAGGGCCAGCTCAAATGATTTCATGGGCCTTAGAAAGCCTGTGGACTGAATGTTCCCCATCCTGTCTTAAATATTTTAACAAACTAATAATTTATTTTTTAAGATTTTTCTTAATTTGAGAAGCAGTAGGAAACAGACAGAGCCATCATCCACTGGATCACTTGCCAAATGCTAGCAGTGGCTAGGATTGGGCTGGACCCAAAGTGACATCCTGGAACTTAACCTGTGTCCCCTGTGTGGGTGATGGAATACATTTGCTTGAGCTATAAGTGCTATGTCCCAGACTCTGCATTAACAGGAAACTGGAATTGGGAGTTGGAGCTGAGAACTGAACCCCTGTACTTAAGTATAGGATACAGAGTATCTTAGCCAGCATCTTAACCACTTTGCTAATTACTAAATTATACTAATTAATATTAATATATAATATACACATGTATATATGTATATGTGTATGTACATATATGTATATACATATAAAGATTTATTCATTTTTATTGGAATATCAGATGTATGGAGAGAAAGTGAGACAGAAAGAGAAAGATGTTCCGTTTGCTGGTTCACTCTCCAAGTGGCCACAACAGCTGGAGAAGAACCTGTCTGAAGCCATGAATCAGGAGCTTCTTCCAGGTCTCCCACTCAGGTCCAGGGTCCCAAGGCTTTGAACCGTCTTATACTGCTTTCTTAGGCCACAAACAGGGAGCTGAATGGGAAGTGGAACAGCTGGGACACAAGTAGGCATCTGTATGGAATCCTAGTGCATGTAAGACAAGGATTTAGCCATTAGGCTATTGCGCCTTTTAGTATATTTAATAATATTCTTGTGACATGTTAACTATATTAATACTATATGACCCTAAGTTAATTTCCCCTTCAACTATGTGTAGGTATGAGTAAAATATTTTCATTTTTTTCCGAGAGTAATACTTCAGGTTGTGAGAGAAAAATGCTGTTTGTATATATCCATCTGCCAGAAATTTCCTACATTTTCATTGTTTATCAGTCTGCACTGTAACATAAAACTAATTGGAGGGATAGAGACAGAAATAAAAATCAAGAAGTTATTTGCAAACAGATGTGGTATTTTATTACCATATCTGCATGTTAACCAATACTGCTTGCTGAAGTTATTTGGTTGTCTGGAATTGTATTGGGTAATACTAATGCTTTTGGCTAAATCCTTGCTTTGCATGTGCCCAGGATCTCATATGGGTGCCAGTTCATGTCATGGCTGCTCCACTTGTTTTAGGTCTCTTATATTGGTACAGGGCCCCAAGGACTTGAGCCATCCTATACCGCTTTCCTAGGCCATAAGCAGGGAGTTGGGTTGGAAGTGGAGCAGCTGGGACTAGAGCCCAGTACCTACATGGGATACTGGTGCCACAGGTGGAAGCTTAGCCTAACACACTGGCACCAGTCCTGGCCTGTTGTTAATATTATATTTATATAAAAAACACATTACTGGTTCTTCAGTGATCTAGTATAAAATCTTGTTAAAATTTGTTTAAACTGTATTTGGTAAGAATAATTTGATTAGATTATTAAAAAAAAAGAATAATTTGATTAAGAAAACTCAACTTAAGGATTATTTTCTTTCTCTGAGAAGCACATCATAAAAGGTAGTTGTATCAAAGTAAGTTGCTTGTGGAAGAAATTTATTGTATTTCAGTTCATGTAGCATGATTGATTCCTTAATTCCTCTTGGAAAGCCTTTGGAAGTATGTATTGATAGTAGAGCTTTTCTTTAAGCGAAAATTGCTGTATGTGGATAAAGATTTTAGAAATAACTTAAGTCCAGTGTTTTGTGACGTGGGAGATTCTAATCAGTAGGTGTGTCACTGGAGCCCGAGAATATTATCTCCTAAAACTTCTTAGAACATTCTGAATTACTTCCTTTTTAAAGAAACAATGACCTGTATGTGTTGAGTACCATTCTGTTAACTCAGATTTATCTGTGTGACTGTAAAAGCCTTTTCAGTTAACTTGGGAAAGAAGTTACAAAAGCCAAAGGGGTGACAAGCCATCTTTAGCACTGCTGAGATATACTGGGTTCTGGGTGTCTGGTGCCCAAATGCCTGTAGTCTTAAAGTGTAAGGACATCTTAGAGCCTTTGGCAGGACTTCCAGATGAATATGGGATGAATATGGGGGTGTTATACAGGTGACATTTGATTTAAATCTAGCAAGAATGGAAAACAGCAGTAGATAAAATAGTACTTAAGACTGTGAATTAGTGAATTCTTTAATGTTCATTTGTTTGAAGTGCTAAGTGACACACACAGATACAGAGAGGGAGTGGGGTGGTATCTTGTATCCAATAGTTTGCTTCTCAAATGCCCGCAACAGTTGGACTGGGCCAGAATAAAGCCAGAAGACAGAAATTCCATGTAGAGCTCCCACATGGATGTCAGGAATTCAACTACTTGACCCATTACCTACTGCTTACCAAGGACTTTATTAGGAAACTGAATCAGAAAGCAGAGGAAAGACTCCGTTCTAGGCACTTTGATATGGGGTATGGGCAACCCAAATGGCAGCTTAATCCACTCATTCACAATACCTATCCCTGAACTAGTGATTAATAATCACTGTTTTTAACTTCCAAATTTTATTTCTATTTGGAATGGTAGGAAGAGACAGAGACACACAGAGAAGTAAAGAGATCTTTCCCCTGTCTCATTTCCCAAAGGTCCACAAGAGTCAGGAGGGCTGGTCCAGGCCAAAGCCAATAGTCTAGAGGTCAGACTGGGTCGTTCACATGAATGGCAGCAACTCAAGAACTCAAACCATTGCCTGCTGCTTCCTAGAGTTGCATAATTATCAGGAAGCTAAATTGGGAACAGAGCTAAAAGTCAAACCTAGGCACTCCATAGGGGATGCAGGCTTCCGCAGTGGCATTGTAACTTAAGCTTTTCTGAATGTTCACTTCCTCCCAAAACATACTACTTTAATTTTTATTATTATTTAAAGATTTATTTATTTTTATTTAAAAGAAAGATTTACAGAGAGGAGAGGGGGAGAGAGAGAGAGAGAGAGAGAGATTGATTGATTTTCCGTCCACTGGTTCGCTTCCCAAATGGCGACAATGGCCAGAGTTGAGCCCATTCAAAACCAGGAGCCAGGAAATTCTTCCAGTTCTCCCATGTGCGTGCAGGGATAGAAGTACTTGGACCATCCTCCACGACTTTTCTAGGCCATAAGCAAGGAGCTGGATTGGAAGTGGAGCAGCTAAGACTTCAATCAGTACCCATATGGGATGCCTGAGCTACAGAAAGAGGACCAGCCTGTTGAGCCACTGTGCTGTCGTTGTTGTTGGAAAGGTTTTGTGGAAAAGTATGGCCTAGGAAACTTAAATGTCATCCAGACCATTAACCTTCCCAGTTGCTTTTCTTAGAGAAGACTGGTTGTTTGGATCATGAGGCATAAGTAAGCCCCCACTGTCCCATTAATGACTACATACAACTTTACAGGCAGAGTATCTAAGTGGATATAATTGTTCCATGGTTACTACCAGACCTACAGACGTCTAGAAAATCTGAACTCCTCTGTCCCTCAAAGAAAAACATATCACATGCCAAAGCAAAATCTGTGGACCAGAAAACTTAGACACTTCACCATATTTAAGTTCAGTCTTTAAAATAACAAAATGAAACAAACCCCATCTCTGTGGTGTCAAATTCTGTTTTGGTATATAATAAAAAGCCCCTCATAGTTACAATGTTAAGCAGATCCTTACTTTGAAGATGTGTTGCCAGGCATGTGTATGGACTATAACCCTGGATTCAGGATGTATTGTGCTTCTCCACACAAAGAGAACCAAAGCTAGCACTTCTGAAGAGTAGGAAACTTTCCCTAGTCTGACAGAAGACAGTACAGAGGAAATGGCCCCAGGGGTGGAGGAGATGGATGAGAGAGGATGAAAGGGACAGTGTTCATACTATCTAAATTAGAGTCAGGATGTTTATGCTCCAGTCTTGTCTTGGCTCTGTGTTAAGAGTACTGAATAACTGGGACATGGGAAAGCAAATCTCCGATCCTAAAGTTCAGACAACGAATATACTACTTTCCTCCTACAAGGGCATTGCATTTGGACTAACTTCATGTATTTCTGAATACATATACTGTGATTTTAAAACAAAGCTGGCTAATTATGTCTTCCTCCTTTTTATTGCTGGTATCTTCCCTATAAAGAGCTATTACAAGTCACATTTCTCTAGAGAATTATGTACAGAGTGCTTCTCTTTCATTTATAGAGAACATATGTTTATTGTGCACCTGTTTCTAACCGAGCACTATGCTAGGCACTTAGGATGCAATCATTAGCAAGGCAGGACTGGTCCCTGTCCTCAAAGAGTTTACCATCTCCCTTAGCACCTTATACATGCTTAGCTTCGTCAAATAATATGAACATTAGATTAATGTAAGTAATAAGCTAGCCATTTAAAATGGCAACAGATGTAAGTGATGCAGAAGTGAATATGCTGCTTGGACACCTGCCGTCCCTGTCAGAGTGCCTGCTTTGCATCCTGGCTCTGCTCCTGACTCCAGCTTCCCACTGCCATGCACCTGGGACGCAGCAGGTGTGGCTCACGTGCTTGACTTCCTGCTGCCTCGGGAAAGACATGGCTGCTCTGGGCTCCTGGCTTTAGGATGGGGGCATTCAGGGGAGTGAACCCCTGAATGGATGACCCCTGCCTTTCAAAAAACTAAAAATAAGTTAGAAACAAGTAAATTTAAAAAAAAATGTAAAAAAAATGTAAAATGTCTCTTAGTGAATATTTGGTCAATGTTAGCATTTACTAATACATAAACTGGAAGTTAAATCCGAGACTATATTAGGAAAACTTGGGGAATGTTAATTTTCTTTCCAGAAGAACGGTTCTAATGAAAGTTTTTCTTGGGAACTAAAAAATTCCACACATAATCTACAATGAAATTAACAGAACCATTTTGCATCTCATTATTACCCTGCTCCATTGCTTCAGCATACAGTCTGAGGCAGCAGCAGAAGCTGCCAGAGATGAAAGTAATTAGTGTCCTGGGTCTGACTAGAGGAAAAGCTTGATGCCTCCTTTTGGCCTGGTTTTCTTTACAGATGTTGCTCACTAGAAAAGCAGGACTTGAAAGAAATTCTGCTAGCTTTGGAAGTGGGAACTAAAGAACCTCCTTAGGGAGTTCAGGGAGCTGCAGGTAGAATTTGCTTGGAGTGCTATTAAATTCCCTGGCTTGATTTCACATCCATGAGGTCTCTTGTTGGTGCTGGGGACAGACCCACCCTCATTTGAATTGAGGGGTGGGAAAGAACTAAATCCATCAAACCTGACCCAGTTCTCATGAACAGCTCAAGTACTTCAGCGACCTAGAATAGAAACTCGCTGCTGGGCCCAGTGCAGTGGCTCAAATGGTTAATCCTCCACTTCCAAGTGTTGGTTCCTGTCCTGACTGCTCCACCTCCCATCCAGCTCACTGCTTGTGGCCTGGGAAAGCAGCAGAGGATGACCCAAAAGCCTTGGGACCCTGCACCTCATGTGGAAGACCTGGAAGAGGCTTCTGGTTCCTGGCTTTGGATGGGCTTAGTTCTAGCCATTGTGAACCAGTAGATGGAAGATCTTTCTGTCTCTCCTCTCTCTGTAAATCTGCTAAAAAAAGAGAAGAAAGAAAGAAAGAAAGAAAGAGAAAGAGAAGGAAAGAAAAAGAAAGAAGAGGAACAAAGAGAGAAACACTGGTGCAGGGAGTTGGAGTAAAACTTGTCCTGATGTGTTTTGTTTCCCAGTGTGCCTCAGCTACGGCTGACATGCTGGGTTTTCCTAAAACAGGATACTTGGAACTTACTAGAAATGGACTTAGTTTTCACACCCAGACAGTTGTGCCTCACTACTTATTAAGGCCTTTTGTTAGAAAAGTCCAGCATAGTCTTGGCATCTATGTTAGGGAGACGTCAGTACTAGTCATCCACTTGTCCTTTTTTTTTTTGGCCAAGGAACAACAGACTGTATCAGTTTGGTTCTTACTACTATTTGTGTTTGATCATGAACAAGTTAAATTATTTCCAGGATGTATCTTAACACTCATTATTTTTGACACTTGCCCTGCAGCTGAGTAAATAACCTCTTCAGGCTATGTGACAATTGAATTGGCTTGCATTCTGAAACATGTCTTGGCGTTAGAGCCCGCGTATGTTCACTTACACACATGAGCTCCTTTGAAATGTAACTAGTCAATGTAAAGTTGTAAATTTGAAATTATAAGCTTCAAAAAGTCCATTTTCATTGCTACTTGGCAGATCTGCTCATTTCAATATCAAAGTCTATTTTTAGTGATTTATGGGAGGAGACGCTGGGTTACATGGCTTCCTAACATCCCACCAAGTACATATGGGGTTTGGATTTTAAAGTGATTTACATTGTTCTTTTCCAAATGTGGATTGACATACTGGACTAACGGTTTCCCTTAGAATCCTATCAATAAATCATAGGATCTCCCTGCTAGGACTCCCTGGCTTTATTACTAAGTGACACCCTTTTCCAGTGTTTGGTTTTGCAAGCCAGTGGAGTATTTAAAACAAATTCTCAGACTGCTCGAGGGACTTTTCGGTTCCGACCAGCTTCCTTGGAACCCTATGGCTTTCTAAGTTCAGTTGCCACAGCACCAAAGGGCGTTTGGGCCGAGGTGGGCTCCCCTAGGCCGAGAGCCAAGAGAACAGAAAGAGCTCCTTGGTTTGTTTGAAGGCAGGCCGGCTGCCCCAGCGGCTTTTCCCAGACTCTTCCCGCTCCAGCTTTTCTTGCATACCAGCAGAGCCGCTTTTTTCCTCCATGATTGAAACCATCTGGACTGCAAAGGGGGTCACGTGTGTATGAGAAAATGACATAAAGTTTCAGGCCCCTGTGTGCTCTGCTCCGGACCCAGACAGTTCTAGGTCGGATGGTATCAAGGTGAGGGCCGTCTAGTGTGAAGCTGAACTTCCTATCCTGGATCCTCCCGAGTCCCCCCACTCTCTGCCCCGCAGGCTTTCCTCCTCCCGGTGCACCCCCTCCCCAACAGCTCTCGGGCGGCTTCCCAGCTCCTCCAGCGCCTCGGAGCTCTCCCTCCGCCAGGCTCCAGCAGCCCACCCTCTGTCCTGGGTGGAGGCACACATCCTCCACGCCCCTCTCTAGTTCCCTCCCTGCAGCCCGGCCGCAGCCCCGGGGCGCAGATGCCGGCCCTCCCGCCCTCTCTGCAGGAGCGGCTCCTCCTCTGTCCTGGCTGTGCAGCTCCTGGTGGGCTGCTGCCCTTGGGAGCGCCCCGCTGGACTGGTGGGTGCCTAGGTGAGTGCCCCCTGTATCCGGGAGGTCACCCGCTTGTCCCGGAGTCCTTGCTCCCGCAGAGTGGATTGCAGAAGGGGGAGCTGGTTTGGCTCCACCGCGCCCTGCCCCGCCCCTTTTCCTAGCCCTTTTCCCGCTATTCCTTGCCCCCACGGCTTGGAGTTCCTGCTCTGTGAGTATTTTCGTGGGGCCTGCTGGGGGCACGGGAGAACCAGTAGCGGCGGCCAGCACCTTCTGGCAGGCGGGAACTGTGCTTCCCTTCCTGGCGTGGGGCCCGCGTGGTGGGGGTGGGGAACCAAGAGGCCAGGGTCTGTGTGGGGCAGGGGAACAGCTGGCCACAAGAAGGGCCGGGAGCGGTCTTGGGCGGGCCGGGGGTGGGCACTACCGTCGCCGTGCCATGCCGAGCCCCCCTGGACGCCTCCCAGGCTGCTGTGCAGCGGCCACCGAGCTCTCACCTGGAGCCGGGAACCTTGTGTGCAGGCTCCTTAAGTTGGAGCACACACACGCACGCAGGGCACTCAAACAAAGGAAAATTAGCTTAGACTCTGTCATTTCTCCAAGTTAAACTTGCTTGTGGATGGTTACCCTTCATTTCCCTCTCCTCCTTATTTTTATGGGGACCAAGTTTTGAGGGTATTATTTAAAAAGTGACTGCCTGAAGGACCACCGGTTGGGCAATGTTTATGCCACCTTGTCCAACAATTTATCACCAACTAAAGTTCAAGAGACTGAATATTTTCCAGTGTTTTTAGAGAGAGATTATTGCATTTTCTGGAGCTCTTGGTATGAACACAGTTTATACTCACTTGAGTGTGCATAAAACAACTTTTCGTTTGTGCTAAGTGAGAGAGTGGATTTATCCCCTTGCAGGTGTGTCTGTTGTTTGGACAGCAGGGTTTGGGGAATGGTGAAGAGGCCCTTATCCATCTCCAAGATGACTTTGAGCTTATTCACACACACACACACACACACATACACACACACTTCAACGGCCTGCTTAGCAGAGAGCGGCAAGGTTACAACCTTGGAGACTGTTTGCTGTTGCTTTCTGAAGGTGATACCTTTTCAGGAAGTGAATCCCTTCATTGATTATTTATTTATTTTTTAGTGGATGAGTAGTTTAGATTCTGGAAAGCTGATGATAGAGACTGAACTACTCAGAGGGTGTCTCTTACCAAATTTAGGACAGACTAAGGACATTTGAAGAGTGCATGGGAGTCCTGAATTCTGCAGCCTGGTAGAGAGTTCCTGGATGACTCATGTATAGGCTGAGCCTTACATTTTATCTACCTGGTTAAATAATACTTTTCAAGATATGGGAAGGAGTTGTGTGCCTGTGCATATGGGAAGGATTGTTATTCCCTAGCTAGGCTAGAAGGACACCGGTTTTGGTAAATAACTCCAATGTAACTTTTTATTCTGTGTGTGTGTGTGTGTGTGTGTGTGTGTTTGTGCGCTTGAATGATTAACTTGTGATTGACCTGATAAATACCAGAACCCTTGCTCATAAGTCTGCGGACTCATTGGGAAAAGAGGATTGACACAGGAAGGAAGAATCACTTTTTATTGATTGGCTTAGCACATGAGATTTATAGAAGCTCAAGGAGAAAATGCTAGCAAGGCAGGATGGTTTCTTAGGTGGCAGATTTTGGTTGAAGTTTGGAGCAAAGTCAGTTCTGAAACTGGTGAAGAGTTTGCTAGGGAGAGGATTTACTTCTTTTTTTTTTTTTAAGCATTGTTTAAGGGACTGGCCCTGTGACCTAGCAAGCTAAGCCTCTGCCTGTGGCTCCAGCATCCCCTATTGGTACTGATTTCTAGCCCTGACTGCTTTACTTCCCATCTAGTTCCCTGCTTATGTATCTGGGAAAGCAGTGGAGGATGGATAAAGTCCTTGAGCCCCGGCATACACATGGGAAACCTGGAGAAAGTGTGTTCTCTCTCTCTCTCTCTCTCTCTCTCTCACTCTCTCTCTCTCTCTCTCTCTCTCTCTCATATAGATATATGAAGACACCATGTTCACAATTTTAAAAATTATTTGAAAACCAATTACAGAGATAAATTCTACCTACTGGTTCACTCTGTGAATGGTCACGAGAGCTAGAGGTAGGCCAGACAGAAGTCAAGAGATGGGAACTAACTCCATCTGGGTCTCCCACATGGAGAACCCAAGTATCTTGGCCATCCTCCGCTAGCCTTGCAGGCACATTGTTGTGGAGCTGTATTGCAGCTGGAAACTGAGCTAGTTCTCATATGGGATGTCAGCATTGCAGGCGGCCACTTAACTTGCTGTGCCCCAGCAGTGGCCCTTGGGAAAGTGTTCAAGAGGGAAGAGTGGACCATTGGAACTGGAACTGGGAGAAAAATGATGTGTGCTGAGCATCTGTCCACTCTGTGCCAAGAACCGTTCTCTCTGTCATCTGCTGCTGTTGGGAAGCGGGTATTGTCTTAATGGCAGAAGAGGAGGGTGAGCAGCTGCTCCAGATGACACGAGCCGTGAGGGGCAGAGCTGGGACTGCTGTGCATGATTCTCTCACTAGGAAGCCTGGCCTCTGGCAGCTGCCTTCCCTGCAGTGAGAGCAGCAGGGAGGTCAAGCTGAAGCTGGCTGTGGTCAGCTCCTGTCACAAGCATTGCAGTATTATCCTATAGGTGTTGTTTAGCTTTCTAAAGGTTTTGGAAGACAGGGGTAAGGAGCAAAACAGTGTTTTTAGGCATCCCGCGTGACATCTATGTACAGGAATGTGACATGCTCATCACAAATCATAGTTCTTAATGAAGAGGTTAAAAAAATAGATGTTGTTGGGCTCTCTGGGTGTTTCAGTTGCTGCCTCATTGGCTGTACCCTGGCAGGAAGGTAGCCTGGTTCCCTGGGTAAGAACTGCTTGCAGCACTGACCACAAGGATGTGAGGAACGGAAAGAGCCGAATCTCACCAAACACTGGAATGGAATGTGTGTGTGGAACAGCAGCGTGCTGGTTTGTCCTTGTTCCCCACATGTTTCGCAATGCTTTACTGAATGATTTCTTTTTTTCCCCTTAATGACTACCCTGAGAGGTAGACCAGTTGTAATTTGTTTAGGAGCCTTTCCTTCCCTAAATGTTTTTATCTGAGTACCCCTTTTCCTCCAACATTCTTCCCCTACCCCCCTACTTTTAACAAATGCTGAATTTTAGAACTTGGTGCTAGTAAAGTAAAAAATTGAGGTTGCCATTCTTAGTCATGAGAAAGTGAGGCAAAACATGCCTTTGCTGTGCTTCTTGTTCTGAGGGAACTTTGGGAAGTCTTTGGGGGAAGTTTATGAGAACTGTGCCTGAAAGCCAGGAGATAGAGCTGCCCGGGACTCTTCCTTCCCCTCCACATTTCTAACCAGCTAATTGTGTTCTTCATGTATACAGCCAGGGAGCGTCCAGGGCTACGAAATACTCCAGTGTACAGTCAAGCCCTGTGATTGTCTGCCGATAATGGGCTCAGGAAGGGCAGCAGCGGGTGGAGACATCTTACTAAAATTGTCTGCCACTTTGAATACAATATGAATCTCTTGCTGTTCCTTTTGCAATCTCTAGGCCTTTTCTGTTGAACTTAGTAATACCCACAAGCTCTTGGTTCTGAGGCTAAGGGGTGGCAGGTTACAGGAGGTTAGGCAAAATCCAAATGTAATCTTGGTTGACCATGCCTGCTTTGCTCCTATAAGAGCCTGTAACTCTGGAGAGCTTGCCCTGTTGAAAGGGGCTTAGGATACATTGACTTTGTCATGAGCACCTGTGAAGGTGGCAGGACATGACCTGGTTTGGGGTTTGGGTCTTTTGAAAAGTGTTGACCTCGCCTAACATACAGGATTTGGAATTCAAAAACCGGTCAAAGAGACCCAGATTTGCCATTTATTTTGAAGTTCCTGGAATTTGATGCTTGAGGGCTGTCTTGGTTGTTCCAGTACTTTTAGGCCATGGGAATTCCTTGGGACTGCACACTGGAGATGGTGTTCCTGTTAGCCCCTTTGTTCCTTCTCCTGTTCCATGTCTTGTATGACCTGAAAGCCACTTTGTTGTATTTGTGGCAAGGAAAATCATCCAGGGCTTCCTTCGCTAGCACCCCTCTTTCTTGATCGCCTGGTGTCTGCTGGGTGAGTTCTTGTAAAGATACTCTTGAGCTTGGCTTTGAAAGTTGAATTATAAAGAAACCGTGGCAATACTGTTATTAAATGTAAAAAAGCCTTTGCATGCAATGCTGGTGTCCTGTATGGGTTTGTGTCCTGTTTGCTTCACTTACGATGCAGTTCCCTGCTGGTGGCCTGGGAAAAGCGACAAGATGACTCAAGCACATTGGTTCTTGCACCCATGTGGGAAACCTGGAAGAGGTTCCTAGTACCTGGCTTTAGCCTGGCCTAGCTGTGGCCATTACAGCTATCTGGGGAGTGAACTAGCAGATGAAAAACTCTCTCTCACCTTCTCATAAATAACTAAATAAATCTTTTTAAAACATCAAAAATGTTTACCTACCTTTTTGATGCACTGCTTACATAGTTAATGTTTTTGTTAACAAAGGTGTCAGAAGATGCCACTTTTATAATTTATTAAAGGAGTGATTTAGATTGTCCTAAGGTAGCTAAAAGCTTAGAAAAGTAGAACTGGAATATCCTTGTGACATGAGATGTAATCTCCAAGTATAGTGGGATTTTGATTATTTCAACCTGCTCCACCTCCAAATATCCACACATCTTTCACACAGAAGATTTGATGCTGCTGCTGAGATTTTACAGCCTCCCTAGGCAGCATTTCCTGATGTTTCCAGATTGATGATTGCAGATTACCTAATTTCTTTTAACGTTTCTTGCCTGGACTGCTTTCCCAACCCTCTGTGTTGCACAGGTGTTTCCAGAGGCAATAGATTCTGAGACCTCAGTGGCAGCTACCAATGTGTAGATTTCCCCATCTCTACCCATCCTTCTCTTCCGCTAGCTAAACAAGCTGAGTTTTCTCTGTTATTCTTTGTAAGTCTTGTTTTTTGAATCTATGATTACACTTGTTGCTTTGTGCTGTGTTCCTTGCGGGAGGTCAGTATCAGATATGTTGGCAGTTAGAGCTTTTAGAATGTAAGGAGATGCGCTTTTTTTTTTTTTTCTAATTCAGCATAAGCAATTGTGGACCATATGTGAACTCTGCAGCCAACTATTAAAAATTATCATCAAAAGAATTTTTCCCAAGTTCTTTAAAAAGCGTAAAAAGAATCCAGCCTTCATCAGATTGTGCTTAAAGTAACAGACTAGCCCAGTTAAAGCCTCCTTAGAAGAGTGGGAATCATTTGTTTAAATTGGAATTTAGAGTCCCCCAACAAATATGACAGAAATAATCTACTTAACTCTTTGCTGGTAGCAAAGAGACAAACCTCATGGGCTTCTTGTGAGAAAAGTCCTGGTGATTGGAATATGCTGTTTGTGAGTGTTCTGGAGTTACTTTGAGTAGGGCAAGGGTTGTTTTAGGTGTGTTTTGTCTCTGTAATGTGAGGCTGGAATCTTGGCTATCAGTCTTGCTAAGAAGTAGTTTGAATTTAGATCTATTTGAATCCCTCTTTCCTAGCTTCCTTTTGTGGGAGGTTAACTGAGGAGGGTGGGAAGTGCCCCCAGGCAGGGAGCCAGCCCTGCACTAAACCTTCTTGTGTTATTGTCATTGGTGCACGTCCTGTGTCTGACATTTATTGAATATTTGCCGTGGATATAACACTGACTAACGCTTCTCAGCATTTGTTTATTCTGTTGTATTATCTCTCACGTTTGATATTAGGAAGCTACGGAATCAACAAGCAGACGAGGTTAAGAAATTAGATGAGAAGTTGGGAATTTGGCGCAGTGTTATGAAGCCATTTGAGATTCCCTCATCCACTCTCTGAGTAACTGGGTTCAAGTCTCAGCTGCACTTCTGGGTCTAGCTTCCTGCTAAGTGCGCATCCCTTGAGGCAGTTGCCATCCACTGGGGAGATCTGAGTTAAATTGCTCTCTCCTGGCTTCACCCTGGCCTTACCCTGGCTGTTGAGGGCATTTGGGAAGTGGGCGGGTGGATGGAAGATCTCTTGCCTTTTCTCTCGTTCTCTCATATAAAGAAAAATAATAATAATAAAAGGAATTAGATAGGAAGTTATTTTATAAATGTGTGTTGAGTATCTCCTGATTCAACTACTTTGGTTGGGAAGAGGATGTTTATGAAGGCTGAGATGACTCCTGGGAAGGAAGCTCAGTATGTGGGGGGTATATTTCTTAGTGAGTAGGGCCCACTCAGTTATTTTTTCCTATTAGTCATCCTAATTGCATCGGTTTTAGCTGGGAATGCTGGTTGAGTATCATCTCTTCCCCTATTTTCTTAGAAAGTGTCACTGGACTGTTGGTAGTGAGTACTGCCCAAGAAACTCTTCCTCAAAGCTGACTTGCCTCTCAAGACAGGGATGGGTCCTTTTAAAGAGCTAGTTAAATTTGGTCCTAAAAACGCTTTAATCTCTTTTTTTCCTAACCACTTTTTTTTTAAAGATTTATTTTTATTGGAAAGTCAGATATACAGAGAAGGAAAGACAGAGAGGAAGATCTTCGGTCTGATGATTCACTCCCCAGGTGGCTGCAATGGCCAGAGCACAGCCAGTCTGAAGCCAGGAGCTTCTGGGTCTCCCATGCAGGTGCAGCGTCCCAAGGATTTGGTTGTCAACTGCTTTCCCAGGCCACAGGCAGGAAACTGGAAGGGAAGTGGGGTGGGGTGCCAGGATTAGAACCAGCGCCCATATGGGATCCTGGCATGTGCAAGGTGAGGACTTTAGCCTCTAGTCTATTGTGTTGGGCCCTTAACCACTTTTTTTAAAAAAAAAATTATTGTTATTTTATTTTGATGATCTTTATATAGTTGATTAGTGTACAAAGGGTCAAGGGCTATAGGAAAGTGGGTAACACAATTTTTCCACAGTTTTTTCTTTATTTGGGGGAAGAGGGGAGATAAAAGGAGAAGCCTCACCCAGCCTCCAAACCATTCCAGGGTCTCCAATGGGGGGCATGCTGCGAGGGCACTGCTCAAGTGGTTTTGATAGTTCATCTGTTCTGAATTGCTGCCAATCTTGTCATTCCAAGCACGATGAAATCTCTCCAGAATTCACTGGCTGACAGACATAAACCACCTTAAGAGTTTCCGTTTGCCCCGATTTTCACTGCCAATATGTGGCTGGGGTAGTTGATCGATTTGTTCTGTCCTCTCTCCTCTGTTGTGGTGCCAGGCGTCCTCTGCAGATGCCAATGTACTACCTTATCCTCCATGTGCACTAGGATATGCTGTTCATTGCTCCATCTGAGCCTCTGAGGAAGCCCAGCTGTGACACATGGGCTCCATGGTCAGACCATGGAGCTTGCACTTCTCTTCATGGTTGGAGTTCTGAGTTCAGCAGTTAAGCTGGGGGAGGGATCCCCAAAGGAACTTTGTCTGAGGTGATCCCAGACCTGGTTCTTGTTTGTGCTTGCCACTATAGGGTCCGGCACAGTCTGTCGCCCCAATCAGCTTATGCATATGCTGGTGGTTGCGATTGCTGGGCCAGTTCTGTTTCCAGCCCTGTCTTCTACATGAAACAATTTTTTTAAGGTCTGTTTTTATTTGAAAGATTCACACACAGAGAGAAGGAGAGAGAGAGGGGAGTCTTCCATCTGCTGATTCACAACCCAATTGGCCACAACAGCTGGACCTGGGCTGTCTCCAGCTTCCTCTGGATTTGGACCATCCTCCATTGCTTTTCCATGCCACAGCAGAGAGCTGGATCAGAAGTGGAGCACCCAGGACTAATACCAGTGCTCATATGCAATGCCAGTGCCCCAGGCAGAGTCCTAGCCCATTACTTTATGGTGCTGGTCCCTTCTAGTCACTTAACCTTTAATTTTAAAGCACACTATGATATATTGGGTCTTTGAAATTGTTCATCTGTTTTTTTAAAAGATTTATTTTATTTTTTATTACAAAGTCAGATATACCGAGAGGAGGAGAGACAGGGAGGAAGACCTTCTGTCCAATGACTCACTCCCCAAGTGACCACAATGGCCGGTGCTATGCCAATCCGAAGCCGGGAACCTGGAACCTCCTCCGGGTCTCCCACACGGGTACAGGGTCCCAAAGCTCTGGGCCGTCCTCAACTGCTTTCCCAGGCCACAAGCAGGGAGCTGGATGGGAAGTGGAGCTGCCGGGATTAGAACCGGCACCCATATGGGATCCCGGTGCATTCAAGGCGAGGACTTTAGCTGCTAGGCCACGCTGGTGGGCCCTTATCTGTTTTTTATTTAATTCTAAAGCACTTGACACTTCATGCCTTAACTCTTTAAAAAATCACAAACATAAAACTGTAGTAACGGCCAAATATTTCTGATTTTTTTTCGGCTTACCCATCTGATCTCTGTAGTAATATAGTTCTATCATTTAAAAATATGCTATTTAAATCTAATTTTTGTATTTCAAAAGTTATCTTCAGTAGTGCCTCTATTTTCTGTGGCATTCTGAGAAGTTTTTTTTCAGAATGTGGGAATCACTTGTATTTATAACATTGTGAGTTGGAAGTCTGTTTTCTGATATCCTATGTGTATACTGGCAGGGGCATATTCTAAATGCTTAGTCCCAAAAGGCCTCTTTACATTGGGATCGTGTCCAAGGGGGGAAATGAAAGTTCTCTCAAAAACTGTATAGATGCACAGGCAGAAGAATAAAGGCTTTTTGCCTCTTAATGAATCCTTGACTCTGAGCATAGACTTAGCAGTGGAAAAAAAGCGAAATCGCAAATGAATATTTTTGTGCTATGAGATTAAAGCTACCATGGAAAAATGAGTCTGAAGATCAAAGTGTTCACTTGAAGTCCTAGGGTTTAATTAATCAGATGTATCAGTTGTGAGGGTTCTATTCTATCCCCCCCCCCCCGACATTTGTGTTCCCGCAGGTCATTGCCTCAAATCAGAACAGTATTTGGAGATTTGGAGCTGCAGAGTTTGTGTAGAGTGTGCATGAAAGTCATGGGAGATTGGCCGAAGTCAAATCAACCCTTACAAAGATCCCATAAATCCCCAAAATCCCAAAAATCCCATGAATGGCTCAGTGATTCAAATTAGTTAGAAATAGCTTTTGCTGAAGGCTATTGGTAAAACAGCACATAGTAGCCGCTGTCGCTTCCAGTTTTAGATTTGTACTAGGAAGCTAATTTGGGAGCATACATCCTGGGCCCAGCTCTCCACTCTGAGTTTGCCTACGTAATTCTCACATACTTGGTACTGTGGTAGGTCCCTGGAGGATCTGAGGGTGAGGTGGTAGATCTCAGGATAGGAGGCTGGGACATGGTTGAACCCACATGAAGAGCTGGTGCATCCACCAAGCCTGCAGGAAAGAACTACAGAGGGGGAAGATAGTTGTGTGGAGATGGAGAAAAAAAGCGAGAGATCTTCAATTATTTGTTTGTTTTTCTTGACAGGCATAGAGGGAGGGAGAGAAAGCTCCTATTCCCTGGTTTACTCTATGGATGCTGAGAACCAGACCAGAGCCAGGTTATAGGAATGCAATCCAGATCTCCCAGAAGGGTGACAGGGAACTTACTGATTACTTGAACCATCGCTACTGCCACTGAGGGTATGCCCAGGCGGGAAGCTGGAGTCAGGAGCTGGAACTGGGTGTTGAACCAGGCACTCTGACCTGGGGTGCTGGCATCTTGTCTACTAGACTAAATACTCACTCTGAAAAATGAATGTATCCCCTCCACTTGTCTGCTGACCTGAACCTTGGTTTTTTTGGACATTTTTAGCATTCCAAGTCATTTTACAAATACAGTAACCATCCAAAGGCTCTGTGACCTCTTCCTGTACATTGTTGGCAGGAGAAGTATGTGTGTGTTTGTGTGTGTATGTGTGTGTGTGTGTGAGAGAGAGAGAGAGAGAGAGAGAGAGAGAGAGAGAGAGAGAGAATGAGAATGAATTTATTTGCTGGTTTACTCCCTAACCAAAGTCAGTATCCAGGAACTCCATTTGAATTTCCCATGTGGGATCAAGTACCCAAGTACTTGGGCCATTTTCCATTGTGTTCCACTGCTTTTCTCCATGAGCAGCGGAGCTGCAGCAGGAACTTGAACAAGTGCTCACATGGGATGCTGATGTCACAGGCTTGTGGAGTCTGCTGCATCCCAGTGCTGACCTTTAGGTTATGCTCACTTTAGTCCCCAGTTTTTCTGCCAAGTTGTAATGCTGCTGTTGGAAAATATTTTTGCTCTAGTGGTTAGCTTCTTTGTAAAACTTTGGGGACTAAACTGGGAGGCAAATTTGACGTGTTACCTGGTAATGGGAAGCATTTTTTCCTAGACAAATCAGCAGGAAGATACAGAAGGTTTCTACATGCATCCAGTGGGAAAGTGGCATGACTTTGGTGTGACTGCTTCCGCCAGTGTGACATTCTGCCTGCCAAGATGTGCCTGAAGGTTGAATGTAGCTTATGACTCACATCATTTATTTATTTATTTGATTTATTTATTCACTTATTCCTTTTTATTCATTCATTCATTCATTTATTAGATTTATTCATTCACTTGAAAGAGATATAGAAAAGGAGAAATGAGAAATGGAGTTTCCATCTGCTGGTTTAATCCCCACATTGCCAATCTGGTAGGAACTGGGCCAAGCTGAAGCCAGGAGCCTAGAACTCCATCTCCGTCTCCCAGCTGGGTGACAGGGACCCAAGCATTTGGGCCATCATCTGCTGCCTTCCCAGGCTCGTTAGCAGAGGTCTGGATGGGGAGTGCGGCAGCTGCTGCTGGCGTGGGGTACTGTTGTTACAGGAGTCTTCTTAGCCTGCCACAGTGCAACACTGGGCCCTCATGTCATTTCTTGAGGAAGAAGATTGCTGTTTTTTCCATAAAAGAAAATGCAGTGCCTTGCATTGATTTCTCTGATATTTACATGACATAATCCCTGAATAAGTGTTTGCAAACAACTCTGAGTATGTGTCCGACTCACTGCTCAGCATAATAATATACACGTATGAGGAAAAAAGTAGCTTAAATCATAGTGAATACCAAGAACTGCATAAAATAGTGTATTATAAAGGTCTAAATTGTGAGGTCCACACAGGGAGATCTGGGGCCCCAGACGAGGCTTAGGCAAGCTTACAGCAAATGGAGGCTCTTGAAGATGTTGCTGTGTCCCAGAGCTTGTTCCTCAGCCCCATTCTCTTCCCTGTGCTTTCCTCGTAACCCTATGCAAGGCTCTAAAATCCCACATTCGTGGCATGTTCTCTGTAGGCCAGATGCTCTTCCATAGGTTCTCTATACAGAAATTTAATCTTCCGGTTAAATTTATGGTTTAGATTCTGTTATTATCCTCACTTACAAAAGTGTGAAAAATCGAGACAACAGGTCAACTTTATTGAGAGAATCCCCTCCCCTTCCCCGCTCATGAGCCGAAGAGCCATGATGTGAATCTGGGCAGTTGCCTCTGAACTGCTGCTGGCTGCTCCATTCCTATTTCTTTTACCATCTCTTTTGCACATAGCATCAGGAGAATTATTTAACCTTTGCAGAGTCCAGTTTTACTTGGAAATCAAATCTGTACTTCCTGCCAAGTTCTCACATGGTCTACCCAGCCCAACACTCACTCTTGACCTTCCTGCTGTCTCCTCTGTCTCATAGTCTTTGCCCTTGCAACTGAGATGTTTTGCTTGAATATGTGCTAGTTTGAACTCCTGTTCATTTCCCTGTGAGCTCACATGCACCATTTCATAGACTGTTCCTGGAAAATTGCTCTCAGTCCCCCTTTAATCCTTGCTTTACTTGCCTTCCCAAAATATATTACAAATTTGTGTCTTTCCTGTCTGCTTTCCCAAATAAATAAACTCAATGAAGTTAGAGGTTGGGTTCATTTGTTCACTGGTGACTAGTATCCTATTTAGGACAGTTCATGAAGGTTTTATTTATATGCATGTTAATTAATAATTTTTTATGATTTGATATACACGTTTAACATGACTTCACTTGGAAAGAGATATACAGATGATAATAGGCCTGGGTCTTAATTAGTTTTATATTTTTAACAAGGTTTTGCCAAAATGTGTAGCTAAGAAAATGCTCATAAAGTCTTGGCTCAGTGAAAGTCCTATGCAATTTGTTCTGGATTCTAAACATAGTTCAGAGGGGAGTGTGGGCTGGCATGCTCACAGAGAATGCTTGAAAAACCTGAAGGTAGTGATGGCTAGATTTGATTTGGTTGAGCATATAGGAATCATAGAAATAAATAATTTTGCTTTTTTTTTTAAATTTCAAATGTAGAGTGACAGAGAGTGAGAAGAAGTGGGGGAGAAAGGGAGGTATTGACTGGCCATTTATCTCCTGGTTTACTTCCCAAATGCATGCAACAGCTTGACTGGGCCAGGCTGGGAGCAGGAGCCCAGAACATCATCGACATCTCTTACTCGAGTGGTAGGGGCCCAAATAATTGGGTCATTCTCTGCTGCCGTCACAGGTGCAGTAGCATGGAGCTGGATCAGAAGCAGAGCAGCTCCAAAAAGTGGTGTCAGTGTCACAGTTGGTGGCTTAACTCTCGAGCTACAGTGCCGGCTGCAGGATAAGGTTGTAAATCTAGAAGTATTAAGGTGATGCAGTGTGAACCTTTTGTCTGTGGATGAGGAAACAGGTGAGGGAGGCCAGAAAGGTGTACAAAGACACATGACTCGTTTATGTCAGAACTACATCTGGAATTCAGATTTCTTGACTCTGTTCAACAGTTTCATTCCTCTATACAGTGTTGCCTTCAGAGTCAAGGAAAGCACTTTGTGGAGTGGGTGCATGACCACCAGCAGCAGGAGCAAAGGTCCTGAGCCAGAAAAGATACCAGTTTGTGAGTGATGAAAATTAGGTCACCATAATTGATATTTTTGTTGCTGCTGTTTCAAATATTTATTTATTTATTTATTATTGGAAGGACAGATTTACAGAGGAGAAACAGAGATATTACCTCTGCTGCTTCACTTCCCAAATGGTCACAACAGCTAGACCTGAGCTGATCTGAAGCCAGATACCTGGATGGAGCTTCTTCCAGGTTTTCCATGTAGGTGTAGGGTCCCAGAGCCTTAGGCCATCCTTTGCTGCTTTCTCAGGCACATTAGCAGGGAGCTGGATGGGAAGTGGAGCCAGCTGGGACTCAAATAGGCACCCACATAGGATACTGGCACCACAGGGAGAACCTTAACCTAGTACACATAGGTGCCAGCCCTAGGTCATCCTAATTAAATCAGAGTTCATGGAGGCTCTGAGGAAGGTAGAGTAGGCAAATCAAATCCTGGAGAGTCTTAAAAATAAATGCATTTAGCTTTTGTTTATGTAGTTAATCAGGGTATGATCATCGTTTCTGAATCCTCTATTTCTTCTTCCTGTTTTTTTTAAAGATTTATTTTATTTTTATTACAAAGTCAGATATACTGAGAGGAGGAGAGATAGAGAGGAAGTGGAGCTGCCGGGATTAGAACCAGCGGCCATATGGGATCAAGGCGAGGACCTTAGGCACTAGGCCATACTGCCGAGCCCTTCCTCCTGTTTTTTGAGGTAGAGGGGATACAAGGGAAAAAGCCATACCCAACCTCCCAACCACCCCAGTACCTGGGGATGGGGAACAGCCACCCAACATCAACCCAGGGTCCTGATGTGGTGCATGCCCTGGAGGATTTTGAATGTCATCTTGAAGACTGTGAAATGAGAGGAAGACAGATGACATGGTTTAAGTTTTTTTTTTCTCTTCATGAAGGTGACATAGATTGTAATTAAAGAAACTGGAGGCTCAAGGGAATCAGGGAGTACTTGCAGCGTCTCAAGGCTAGTGGTCTAGCAGCATTTCCGTTTAAATCTTTTGCCTTGTGTTTATTTCTTTGAAATTTTTGAGGTGACATGTACTTCTCAGGTAAGATAGAGGTATCTTGAGAGTTTTGGGGATGAGAAGCAGGAGACCAGGCATTTTGCCTTAACTACGTGTGACTGCAAGTGACATTTCAGTACCCAAATGGTCATCCCACTGAGAAACCTGGGTTATGTTAAGACAGAGCAGGGAGGGAAGGTAATGTGCTGAAGTAAGTGATGGAAAGTGAGGGGGGGCAGAAAGAACAGATGGAAAATGAACAAGGGACCTGGCCCTCTCTCTCAGAGGAGTCACATTGTGTTTGGGGAGTCAGATATCCAAGAACCCCATCCTTGTGCTGATGTTTTGGGACCATGGCAAGACAGTGGAAGTGCAACTGGCCTTTTGGGCTTCCTGTACTTTAGATAGATGAGCTGTGCACAAGCCACAGCTCAATCACATGGTCCACACTGAGTTTCCAACCAGAACTGATGAGAACAGATCAATACTGCCTTTCTTTGGCCAGTGAGTTGGCAGACACATTCCGTCCTCATGAATATTTTTCCATCTCTAAGGAAGAACTGTGAAAGTCAGCATGAAAGTAAGAACACAGACCTTTAAATAGTATCTATCTTCTGCTGAAACTGAAAGTTTGGATAGTAGGAAAAAAAAGCAAAACAAACAAACAAAAACACAAAACCCAAACCCTGGAGCATTCAACATTTAACATGTATTAATTGAGATGCTATGGAGCTTCCATCTTTTGATCATATCACATCAGATGTCATTGACAGATTTATATTTGGTGCTGTGAGTATTTTACATTAAGCTCTTGGAGCCCACTTGGTCCAGATTCTCAATTGATTCAGACTCTTCACTAACATTTGTTCACTTGTTAAACATTTACCTACACTGGGTGCCGAGGCAACTTTTCAGATGAGTTCAGAATAGGTGAGAGTTATCATCTGGTTGACTGGCTTTAACCTGGTAGACTTAGAGGCCATCCAATTTGCTGGTCAAGAGTGTTGTTGGCCATCATATAGCACCCTGCCCAACCCTGCTGGCTCATCATCTTTTTAAAAAAGATTTATTTATTTTTATTGCAAAGTCAGATATATATAGAGAGGAGGAGAGACAGAGAGGATGGTTCACTCCCCAGGTGACTGCATCGGCCAGTGCTGAGCCAATTTGAAGCCAGGAGCCTCTTTCAGGTCTCCCACGCAGGTGTAGAGTCCCAAGACTTTGGGCTGTCCTCAACTAATTTTCCAGGTCACAAGCAGGGAGCTGGATGGGAAGTGGAGCTGCCAGGATTAGAACCGGCGCTAATATGAGATTATGGCTCGTTCAAGGTGAGAACTTCAGCCACTATGCCATCGCACTGGGCTCTCATCTCCTTTTTATGTCCAAAATGATCCCTCATCTCTACCCCTCAGCTTAATCTCCTAGACCATGTTTAAGAGGAATGTCTAAGAAAAACACTAAAGAATTCCTTTGCTTGAAGTTTGGGAAGTTCTAGAAAGGCAGTACTTCCTTAAAAGCCAGGAGCCTCTCCCCAAGAAACCTCTACTGCTTGGTTAGTCCCTGCCGACATCATGGATGCAGGCACTCGGCTCCTAACTGCTTCTCAGGCCCTTCTTTGTTGACTCCCTTTGAAGATGCTGCCAGGTGCATGGTGTCTCCTTTTCTGACAATGATGGAGACAAACTGAGGTAATCTTGCTGAAATTGTCCATGACTTGGAAGGGCAGCTGCACAGAACAAAAGAGAGGAAAGAGCAGGTGATACAGAAAAGGGTGCAATGGAGCCTTTGCATTAGCCACTGCAGAGAGAGCATTACCCTCCTGTGCTTGGCATCTGGAACCACCTTCTACTCCGTGTGGCATCTGCTGTTGCTACCAAGTGGAAAATTGTTCTTCACTTTAAATTGATGTCTTCTAAAAATATAGTATGTGCATTGAAGTATACCAAAAAATTTAGAAACTCCACTTTCCCAACACCCACTATATATAAACAAATTCAAAAATTATTTTACAAAAGTAATTAGGAGCCATTGTGGCATGTAAGTTAAACCATCTCTTGCAATGCTGGCATCCCATAATGAGCACTTGAGATCCAGCTTCTCCACTTTCGATCCAGTTCCATGCTCATGTAGCCTGGAGAGCAGTAGAGGGTGGCTCATGTGTCTGGACCTTTGCATCCCCATGGAGACAGGAAGAAGCTGACTTTGGCTTGGCACAGCCCTACCTGTTGTGGCCATTTGGAGAGTGAACCAGTAAGTGGAAAATCTCTCTTTGTCTCTCTATATATAACTCTGTATTTCAAATAATAAAATTTCAAAGACACTGAGACTTCCACAGCTTCTTGTCCTGACTCAGGTCAAAGCTGGGAGCTGGGAGCTCAGTCCAAGTCTCCCAACTATTTGGACCATCATGCATTTCCTCCCTGGGTGTTCATTAGCAGGAAACAGGAATAGGAAAGCAAGAAGTTGTACCCAGGCACTCCAGTAGGGGATGCTGACACCCTAGGTTGAATGTTAACTGTTGGGCCAGATGCCTGCACCTGTACTTTTTTGTTTTAACTGAAATCTACCATATTCAGGTTTCCCTATTTAAAAAAAAAAAAAAAAAGATTTATTTATTTTTATTGGAAAGGCAGATATACAGAGAGGAGGAGAGACAAAGATCTTCCGTCCTGTGATTCACTCCCTAAGTGACCACAAATGGCCAGTGCTGTGCTGATCTGAAGCCAGGAGCCAGGAACTTCAAATGTCCTTATCACTTTTTTTTCATACTGGTATCAAGTTTATAATGAGGCATTATATCTGGTTGTTATATCTGTCAATTTCTTTTACTCTAATCTAGTCCTTCTTGTATGATGCTATGTTGTTAAAGGGTAGTCTTCAATGGACTCCTTTCTTTAAGTGCTGACTTGGTGACCATGCTAATGCTTGAAGCTTTATATGTCACCTGCTTTAATCCTTTCAATCACAATTGAAAGAAGGTCCACTCTTTTCCTATGTTATCTTGGCTGTTTTGGGGGTCCTAATTGGTTCCTTTGTGTCAGGGAGAATATCACCGTACCTCAGTGGTCACCTTAACGAGTATGGACTGTTTTTTTTTTTTAAAGATTTATTCATTTTATTACAAAGTCAGATATACGGAGAGGAGAGACAGAGAGGAAGATCTTCCATCCAATGATTCACTCCCCAAGTGAGCTGCAACGGCCAGTGCTGCGCCGATCAGAAGCCAGGAACCAGGAACCTCTTCCAGGTCTCCCACGCGGGTGCAGGGTCCCAATGCATTGGGCCGTCCTCGACTGCTTTCCCAGGCCACAAGCAGGGAGCTGGATGGGAAGTGGAGCTGCCGGGATTAGAACCGGCGCCCATATGGGATCCCGGGGCTTTCAAGGCGAGGACTTCAGCCGCTAGGCCACGCCGCCGGGCCCACGAGTATGAACTGTTAAGGCAGCTGAGTTGGGTTGAAATCCTTTTTCTGATAGTTATGATCTTGGACAAGTTCTTTAATCTCTCTGCCTCAGTTTCCTTGTCTGTTAAATGAGGTGATAATAGTTCCTACTTCATGAGGTTGTGAGATTACCTGAATTAATGCACAAAAATGCTTACAAGATGACCTGGCATATAGTTATTGTATATCATTTTTGTTGTTTGATGGCTGGATGATCGATCCACAGGCATGTCAGGCTCTCCATAGTGACTACTTATCTCGGTAAAGCTGTTCTCTTCCTTTATTCCCTGGCTCCTTTGATGGTACCAGCAGTCTCTGATTTGTTCTCTCTCTGCAACCACACTCACAGTCTGTCAGTTCCACTATGGATTAAACTCTTGCTTAACATCTTGCTGCCCCCACACTGGCTAAACAGGACCATCCTTTGCTGAAATACGGCTTTAATGTCTCAGAATGGCTGACTTTATGTTCATCAGTCAGTCTACTCCAAGAATGAACTTCCTGACATACCATTTAGCAATGGCACTTTAGTAAAAATTCTGTCCTTTATTTTGATTAAAGAATAACATTCAGTAAAGTATGCAAATATTAAGTATGGATTTCACTCATTCATATACATTCACGTGACTGGGAAATCCTCAGAGACTGAGTCCACTTGCTTGATTGCGACAAGCCATCACTGATGATGGTGGTGGAAGACGGTAGGTATTTATGGCAAATTGCAGAGCTAGGAGTTGGGCAGCTGCTGCTGAATTCCCAGGGTTCCTATAGCTTGAACCAGAGTTGAGAAATACGTGTTTGTCTTTTATGCAAGTTTCTAGTTGGTCTGCAGGGCTCATGCCCTCCTTTGGTCAGAAATACTGTGTTCTGGGACTTGATGTGGGAAAGGTGGTGTCACCATCATGTTCTAGTTGTGTCTTGCTCAGGGCCCAGAGTTCCTTGATGAGTCTTGCCATCAAAAACACTGCGGGGCAGCTATACCAGTCCCTCAGTTTGGTGAGTTAATTTTAGTAGAAGCAGGGCAAAGAGACTTTAAGCTTAGGGAGGGAGACTGGGAGGCTGTGGGCAACTAAGGCCTGATAATACTGTCAGCATGGGCCTCCAAGGCATGGTATAGGGACTGTGGTTCATAACTGCCACCCAGATCCCAATGCAGAACATTGCCAGTATCCCAGAAGGCTGCTGCCTTATGCCTCATGTCCACATTCCTACCCCAAACGCTCTGTGGTTGCCATTCACTTTACCTTCTGTTGACGTTTGCTAAATGAGTCATAAAAACTCATTGATGCTGCTGCTTTGACAAGGTAATTCCATCCTCTGATGTGACATTCACCAGTCTTTGTCACCTGGCTTCTACTTCAATTCCTCTGCGCATAGCATGTTCTTCCTATTAACACAATAGGCTCTTTTTTCTCCTCTTCTTCTTTTTCTTTCTTTCTTTTTTTTTAAACTCAATATTCTCTTGCCCTTCTAACTTGACCAAGGCAGAATGAAGCCCTTCTTGGTACTCTTCAGATGTGATTGTTACAGGTTGTCGCTGCTTTACGCATCTTTCTCTTCTGCATATAGCTTTTGTGACTGCTAGTTGAATCTTCACACCAAAATTGGTATTCTTAGCAGAAAATGTAGAAAATCAATATAAAAATCAAAACTATCCACAACCATTCTACAGACATAATCCTTGTTTACATATATGCCAAAATATACACCAGCCTTTTAAAACAGTAAGTGTGCATTTGCAAAATGTTTGATATTTATCTGCTTTAGTCATTTGTTGTTTAGTTTTAGTTTGGTTTCGTTGTTTACTTTCCCCCTATTTACTCCAACGATTGTAGAAACATAGTGACGCACATCCTCATGCCTATCGTTTAGCCCAGTTCATTGACTGTTTTTTTTTTTTTAATTGGAAAGTCAGATATACAGAGAGGAGGAGGGACAGAGAGGAAGATCTTCCATCCGATGGTTCACTCCCCAAGTGACTGCAACAGCCAGAGCTGAGCCAATCCAAAGCCAGGAGTCAGGAGCTTCTTCCAGGTCTCCCATGCAGGTGCAGGGCCCAAAAGCTTTGGGCCATCCTCAACTGCTTTCCCAGGCCACAAGCAGGGAGCTGGATTGGAAGTGGGGCTGCTGGGATTAGAACCGGTGCCCATATGGGATCCTGGCACGTTCAAGGCAAGGACTTTAGCCTTTGTGCTACTGTGCTAGGGCCCATTGACTGGTTTTCGGGAATTACCACTAGAAGTAAAATGGAGAGGTGAAAAGCGTGAACACATGAGGATTCTTAATGTGCTTCACCAAATTGCCCTCTGGAAAATCTTGTAGCTTTCTCTGTATACTTCAGTTAAGGAGAGTCAGAATGCCTGTTTTTAACCATCTTTGTCAAATTGAAAAGAATGAAAATAATATTTGCAAATTTGGTAAGGTAAAAATATCATTGTGTTGCTGTTTTAATTCCCATTTATTTGCAACTGAGATGAACTGTTTTCATAATTTTTTTAAATGGCCATTTAGTTTCCACAATTTTTCTTTTGTTTTCTACATTTTCAGTTATTCTATTTTAATTTTGCATTGACAAAAATTCTATGTATTTATCGTGCACCATGTGCTGTTTTAGTACATGTGTACATTGTAGTATGGCAAAGCCAGGTTACTTGCCATAGTTACTATCTCACATACTTAGAACTTTTTTGTGTGGTGAGAATGCTTAAAATTTATTCTCTTAACAATTTCCAAGTATGCAATATGTTGTTATTAATAGATAGATCTTAAACTTATTTCTTCTAACTGTAATTTGTACCCTTGGCCAATATCTCCCCAGTATCCCCACTGTAAGTGAAATCATGCAGTTTTTTGTCCTTATCTTCCTGACTCATATCCTTGAACACCATGGTGTTCAAGGGTCATCCATGTTGTAGGAAATGACAGGATTTCCTTCTTTATTTGAAAGGCAGTGATAGGGAGAAGGTGATGGTGGAGATGGGAAGAAGGTGCGCACGCAGACACACACACACACACACACGCACACACATGCACACGCACACGCACACACACACACACATTTTCATGGATGTGAGGTAATGTTTCATTAAGGCTTTGTTTTTCCAGATGATTAGTGATATGACACCCTTAATTCCTGTACTTGAACGTTCTTTATATGCCTTAAGAAATGTCTATTCTGGTCATTCTCCCTCTTTATCAGATTATTTGGTGTCTTACTGTTGCTTCAGTTTCTTATGTTTTGGATATTGGTTCCTCATTGGATTTCTGGTCATGTATTTTTCCGTTTTATTTTATCAACTCTTCATCATATTAATGAGAGTAACTTGTGTCTTATCTTCAGTCAGTTGTTGCATAACATTTTGTTCACCAATTGAGTTATGTATATATATAGTAGTGCATACCCTGCAGCCTAGGAATATAGTAGGCTATATCATTGAAGTTTGTGTAAATGCAATGTATGATGTTTGCACAATAATGAAATGACCCAATAAAGAGATTTATCAGAGGATAACCCTATTGTTAAGTAACACAGGATCACACTACAGATATTTTCTGTAGCTTGTCATTTGTCTTCTAGTTTTATTTTTCCTACATAAAAAACTTTCTAACATTTTAATGTAGTAAAGTTTTAAAAATGTAGTTGAGGAACAGGGTTGTGAGAGAGGGAGATTATTGAGAGAGGGAGAGAAAAGATTGCAAAAATGAGCTCTCATTCACTGTCTCCCAGTGCCTGCAGTGGTTAGGGTTGGGACTGGAGCTAAGAGCTAAGAATATAGTCCAGGTCTCCCAGGAGGGCAATAGAAGCCCAGCTGACTGAGCCCTACTGCTGCTTCTCAGAATCTGCATTCGCAAAGGCAGGCACAGGAGCCAGAGCTGAAAATCAAACTCAGGCTGGTAAGATGTGGGATGTGGCATCTTAACCACCAGGTTGAACACCTGCTCCTGCTTTAGTGAAGTTTTATCATCTTGTAAAAAAATTTTTTTTTGCCTGTGAAATCATTCTTATGTCTTCCCTCATTAAGATCAGAGAAATAATCATTGTATATTGTTCTGTCTTTATGTTGTCACTTAAAAACATTTACATCTTTACTCAATCTGGAATTTGTTCTGGTGCAAGGTAATAAGAGTAGCTGCTAGTACCTATCTGTCTATGCTGTATGGCAGGCACTAAATGCTTTACACATACTGACTCATTTAATGTTTTGAATACCCTTGAGATGTAGGCAATATATTATTTTCTCTGTATTTTCACTGTAAATCAACTGACTTAAGATGACCCAGTTTGTCAGCAGCAGAGATAGGATTCAGCTCCAGATAGTCAATTCTCAGAACCCCGTGACGCTAACTGCTCCATTGATTTAATTTTCTCTGAAGATTTGTCCTAGTGGCATTAAAAAACTTGTTTTAGAAGTGCCAGTTTTAATTGTATGGTAAAAATCTGAGGAGGTCTACAAAAAGCTTGTTTTGAAATGTGTTTTATTAAAGGTTAAAGGATTAATTAACTAGAAGATTAATGGATTCTAAATGTCTTTACACTGAAGTAAATATAACTGTTTAGCTTTATTTTCCATGAATTTTTGGAAGTACTGTGTGTGTGTATGTTTTTTTTTAAAGTTTTTTTATTTATTTTTATTACAAAGTCAGATATGCAGAGAGGAGGAAAGACAGAGAGGAAGATCTTCCGTCCAGTGATTATCTCCCCAAGTGACTGCAATGGCCGGTGCTGTGCTGATCTGAAGCCAGGAGCCAGGAATTTCCTCCATGGGTGCAGGGACCCAAAGCACTGGGCCATCCTCGACTGCTTTCCCAGGCCACAAGCAGGGAGCTGGATGGGAAGTGGAGCTGCCGGGTTTAGAACCGGCGCCCATGTGGGATCCAGGAGTGTTCAAGGCGAGGACTTAAGCCGCTAGGCCACGCCGCCGGGCCTGTTTGTATGTTTTCCATGTAAGGTGTGCTTGTACCCTCCTGTCCCATTGAGCTCATGGTATGTCTGCTCTGGTGCTGGTGCCACATGTTTAGGCTGGATAGCTGATCACCCATATTTTTACTATTGCATCCCCAATTCCTAACAACCACTTAGTGACTGCAATATGATGCAAGTCTGTGAGTCCAACTTGGGCAGGAAGAGAAAACAAAAGTCAATATTGTCATTTTCACTGGCTCCTCGCCTGCTGAGTTTAATATTAATGTCAATTCTGAATGTAGCCATTAAAACCCAGTAGAGGACTTGGTGGCTAAGGTGCTCGCGTTGATCCCATATGGCCACTGGTTCTAATCCCGGCAGCTCCACTTCCTCTCTGTCTCTCCTCCTCTCAGTGTATCTGACTTTGTAATAAAAATAAAATAAATCTTTAAAAAAAAAAAAACAGTAGAAATCATGAAGGACTTTCACTTTACTCTGTTTCTTTCATAGGTCATTTTGATTTTCTGTTGAATACTTACACAGTACCTGGTACTCAGCAATCAATGTCTGTTTAAATAATGTGTTGTCTTATTTCTTTGAAAATTAAAAATTATTTGAGAGCAGATCGAGACTTCTCAACCACTGGTTCATTCTCCACATGGCCACAAAGGCTAATATGCTGAGTCAGGCTGGAGCTTCAACCAGCTTTACCATGTGGTGACAGAAACCCAATTATTTGGACCATTACGTGATGCCTCTCCAGGTCCTGTATAAGCAGGAAGCTAGAATCTGGAACCTGCCCTGGGTATCAAAACTAGGCTTCCTTTTTGGGACATGGACGTTCTTCAGTGGCATCCCAAACTGATGCCTGGCCAAAGTTAGTTTTTAAAACTTCTATTTTTGGTCCTGGCATGATAGTGTAGTGGTTAAAGTCCTTGCCTTGAATGTGACAGGATCCCATATGGGCACTGGTTCTAATCCCAGTGGCTCCACTTCCGGTCCAGCTTCCTACTTGTGACCTGGGAAAGCAGTTGAAGAATGCCCAAAGCTTTTGGGCCCTGCACCCGCATGGGAGACCTGGAAGAGGCTCAGGGCTCCTGGCTTTGGATTGGCTCAGCTCTAGCTGTTGCGGTCACTTGGGGTGTGAACCATCGGAAGGATCTTCCTCTCTGTCTCTCCTCCTCTCTGTATATCTGCCTTTCCAATAAAAATAAATAAATCTTTAAAAAAAAAACTTCCTATTTTAAATTGTAAGCAAAAATGTATATAGCTCAGGGTCCAACATGGTAACCCAGTGGTTAAATCCTTGCCTTGCATGCAGTGGGATCCCATATGGGCACCAGTTCCTGTCCACTGCTCCCTGCTTGTGCCTGGGACAGCAGAGGAGGATGGCCCAAAGCCTTGGGGTCCTGCACCCGCGTGGGAGTGGCAGAGGAAACTTCTGGCTCCTGGCTTCGGATCAGCTCAGTTCTGGCTGTTGTGGCAACTTAGGGAATGAATCAGCAGATGGAAAATCTTTCTCTGTCTCTCGTTCTCTCTGTAAATCTGCCTTTCCAATAAAAACAAACCAACAAACAAATAAATAAAGTTATTCTTTCAGCCATAGTTTGGAAAGTGGCATGTGACGAGCAGATTTCATAGGCTGAAAGCTCTAAGCGGGACAGGTGTATGGCACATTGGCTGAGACACTGCTTGGGAGGTCCCCTTCCATAATGGAATGCCTGGGTTTCAGTCCCAGCTGTGTTTCTGATTCTAGCTTCCTGTTAATGCACACCCTAGGAGACATCCGATCATAATTTAAGTCCTTGAGTCCTGCTACCCATGTTGGAGGCCTCTATCTAGTTCTGGTGTCCGGGGTAGACCCCACCCAGTTTGGGCCATTTGAGCATTTGGGGAATAAACTGATTAATAGAAGAGAGATAGAGATAGAGATAGAGACAGAGAGAGAGAGAGAGAGAGAGAGAGAGAGAGAGATTCTCCTTCTGCCTGTCGAATAAAGGAAAACTTGAAACTTGTTGAGTTGAATTTGGTTTATTCACTTAACCGTTTTAAACAATTTCTTTAAAACATATATTTAATTGGTGCATAGTAATTTTAATGTTTACAGGATGTGAAACATTTCTGTTTACTCAAGCAATCTTCCCACTTTAATCTGAGGTAAAAAATACTTTCTGAGAACTTTATGGGCATAGCTGGGCTTCAGTTTTGCATACTCTGCAAAACTGGAATAAAATCAAATTTGGGTCTTCTCTGCATGCAGGTTTTTTTTTTTTTCATTTTCTTTATCCTTCAAAAAGTGAGAATGTCACAGTGGTAGGTCCTTGGTTGTTGATTTTGTTCAGGATTCTTTAAGTCTTTTGTGTTCAGACCAAACCCTTCTATTATTTCTGGAAAATTTGCTTCTATTAAACTTTTAATTATAGATTTGAGGCTATTTGTTCAAAGACTCACCTCCTTTGCAGGGTGGTTCTCTGAGCGGCATTCCTTCTCATGGGTGTCATCTTGTGCATGCTTTGAAGCAGTCTCTGTCATTAGAAGAAAGTATACACACACACACACATACACACACACACACACATACACTTTATTATTATTATTATTTAAGAGAGAGAGAGGGACAGAGACAGACAGGGAGAGGAAAAGACAGCTCCCATCCACTGATTGACTCCCATTTTAAATGTCTGCTTTGACTGGAACAGAGAGGGGACCAGAGCTGGGACTTGGGGACTCAACCAAGGTCTCGCATGTGGGTGCCGGGATCCCAATTACTTGAGCCCTCAGTGCTGCCTCCCAGTGTTTGCATTAGCAGAAAACTTGAGTCAGGAGCTAGAGGGCAGGAATGGAACCTGCCTACTCCAGAATGGAATGCAGGCATCTGAACTGGTGTCTTCATCACTAAGCTAAACTCCCACTCCTGTTTCTGTATTTTCTCCCTCTGCTTGGCTTTTTCTACAGCAGCCCATCTGTTTTTATTGCTCTCAGTCTGTTCGCTGACTTTGTGTGGGCCTAATGTCTCTACTGTTTCCTTGCAGCTTGTATTTGCATGTTCGTTAAACACAGTCTGTTTTACCTGCTTGACAATCTGTGGTACAGATGTTTATGAATTGTTTACTGTGAGGAAAACTGTCTGTTCCAAGGATTTGCTTTGCTGTTCTTTAATGCTATTAGCTTCTCTTCGATGGCCTATACCTCTTGAATATTTATTCATTCTTCTGAGTTTACAGTTGACCCCACTTGCATAGTTTCCAATGATTGTGTTTGTACTATATTTACTGAGATTTATTAGAAGTCCTGAGGGACTGGCACCATGGTGTAGCAGGCTAAACTTCCGCCTCCAGTGCTGGCATCCCATGTGGACACTGATTCAAATCCCAGCTGCTCTGCTTCCGATCCAGACGCACCTGGGAAGGCAGCAAAAGCTGAGACAAGTGCTTGGGCCTCTACAGTATCCACCAGGGAGACCCAGAAGAAGCTCCATGTTTCTGGCTTCAGATCAGCCAGGCTCTAGCCTTTGCAGTCATTTGGGGGGAAGAAAGCATAGCTATTACTCATCCTGAGTTTTGCTGTTTGTGGGTTGTTTCCAGGTTAGCAAGCAAAAGCACAATTAGAAGTATTGTAAGGAAAGTGACTGAATAATTACTCATTTTTTAAGTCATGTAGTTTCTAATTCTTGTTTTCAGTGAAACAGAAGGAATTAGAAGCAGATAGATAATTTAAATAATTTTAAAAATTATTTTATTTTACTTGAAAGCTACAAAGAGAGAGGGAACAACAGTGAGAGTGCTCCCATCTAATGGTTCAATACCTAGATGGCTACAACAGTCATAGAGATTTGAGCTGGTCTGAAGCCAGGAGCTCGGAGCTTCTTCAGGGCTCACACAGTTGTGAAACCCAAGGACTTCACCCATCCTCTGCTGCTTTCCTAGTGCCGAATCAGAAGTGGAGCAGCTGGGTCATGAACCAGTGCCTATATGGAATGCTGGTGCCACAGGCAAAGGATTAACATGCTATGACACTACACCAACCTACTTTAAAATAATTTGTAAAAAATATTTGTTCATTCATTTGAAAGGCAGTGTTACAGAGAGAGGTCAATCTGAAGCCAGGAGTCAGGAGCTTCTTCCGTGTCTCTCACATGGGCACAGGGGTCCAAGTAATTGACCCATCTTTCACAACCTGTCTAGATGTACTAGCAGGGAATTGGATTGGAAGTGAAACAGCCAGGACTCATACTGGTACCTATTATTGGTACCAACCTTGTACACAGCAGCTTTACCTACTATGCCGCAGTCTGGCTCCTAAAGTAATTATTGATGATAGGTCACTATATGCACTTGACTGGTTTATTTATTTTTCTCATAGCAAAATACTTGAGGCAGGTATTTGTATATTTGTGTAGTTTTTAAAATAATTTTTATTTTATTTTTAGTATTATTTACATAGTTAAGAGGGATTCATGCTTCTGTGGGCATTCAAGTAGGGTGGGCAGGGTCCAGTTGGAGGAGGATGGGTGGGACAAATGTTTCAATTTTACTTCCTCTTGTTTCTGAAGAATGGGAAAGGGTGGGGCACTCTTTGCTGTCAGACTACATCAACACCCAGGGATAGGGGACATGCTTCCTTAGAGACTGCAATGTGGGGAAGAATGTTCCAAGGATGTTATTTGAGTTGTCCTGATAGTTCTGAGATGTCAAATTGGCTTCATTACACCAGGGTTGAGAAAATCTCTTTGAGATCTGTTGGTTGACCAAATCCTCTTTGGTGCATCCACAGGCTCAGGAGAATGTTGCCAGAGCGTGTCCAGAAGAGTTGTCTAGCCTGTTCTGCTTTCCATCTTCTATTAAGGTATTTGACATCCTCTATGGCCTAGATGAGCTGGCTGTCATGTGCCCTGTGTGCATCTGGGCATACTGCCCACTGCACAGAAATCAGCAATTGAAGAGGCTCAGTCCCGACACCTGCACTCCAAGAGCCAACCACCTATCTTGTGATTTTCCCTGTGGCTGGAGTTTTAGTCCAGTAATACAGTTGGGGACCTTGGTGATTTTAGAGGTGCATAGTTCTGGAGATACAAGGTCTAGGAGTCTCATCTGGCTTGACTTTCTTGTAGCAGAGACCTGAGATAGCACAGAATACCACATGGCAAAAGATGAACAGTGTGTGTGTGTGTGTGTGTGTGTGTGTGTCTCCTTCTGTTTCTAAAACCACCAGTATTTAATCATAGCAACTCTCCAACGATGACTTAAACTAATTCTAATCATTTGTAAAGGCCTCACTTACAAATACTGCAATTAATTAAATTTGTATCCTCTTAATATCTCACAATGAATATTAAATTTCAACACATGGAACTTTGAGGGATGCTCAACTTACATATAAAATATAGTGGCATGTTACTTGGAACAAGCACAAAGTTTACTTGATAAACGGGATTGGTGTTGTGGCGTGGCTGCTGAAGTTGCTTCCTGTGATGCAGCATCTCATATTGATGCTGGATCGTGTCCGGGCTGCTCCACTTCTGATCCAGCCTCCCTGATAATGGCCTGGGTAAGACAATGGAAGATGGCCCAAGTGTTTGGGCCCCTGACTCACGTGGGAGATCAGTTGAAGCTCCTGGGGTCAGCCTGGCCCAGTACTAGTCATTGTAGCCAGCTGGGGAGTGAACCAACAAATGGGAGATCTCTGACTCCTTATCGTTGTCTCTCCATAATTCTGCCTTTCAAATAAATAAATAAATAAATATTTTTTAAAAAGTTTACTGATAACTGCCACAGCCAAGTTTTAAAAATTTCTATTGCTTTTATTATTCTGTGGGTAAAGTTTCTTGGTTGCATGTAGCTATAAATATGAAAAATAAGTGCACTGGAATAGAATTTAATTTTATGTTCAATAATAACACCAATTTATAAGGTGATTATGCTTTTAATAAAGGCTATGACATCTCAGTTTAAAAGAAGAAAACATGTTACCATTTCTATAGTCATAAAAGCATTAAAAAGTAGGTATATAAGTATAGTTCAAACAGTTCATGGAAAGATGAAAATAAAAGGCAGTATTTATTTTGATGAAGAACTTTTTGAGGGGCAGACAATGGTACAGCAGTTGAGGTACTGTTTGAGATACCCACTTTCCATGTTGGAGGACCAGAGTTCAAGGCCTTGCCCTGCTTCTGATTCCAGCTTGTTGCTAACGCACACCCTGTCAGACAGCAGGTGCTGGCTCAGAGACTTGGGTTGTGCCACCCAGGTGGGAGCCATGGAATGATTGCCAGCTTCAGCTCTTTGGGGCATTTGAGGGATGAAGTGGATCAAAGATCTATCTACCTTTCAATTAATATAAACACATTTTCAGTTCTTAAAATTGTTTTGTTTTCCGTAATACTTTCCATGAATGTTTTGCAGACAACTTATATATGATGTGTGTTTACATGTATATGTGGATGTTGGGTGTAATAAATGTGTTACAGAATATTAAAAATATTGTATTTTTGGTTTGAAAGAGCAAGACAAAGAGAAATGAGCTATCTACTTGTTCACTTCCCACAATACATCCAACACCTGGGGCCGGGCTGAGTCGAAAGCCAGGAGCCCAGAATTCAGGCTGGGACTTTGAAGTACTTGAACCATCACCTGCTGACCAAGAGTGTCTGTTAAAAGAAAGCTGGAATTGGGACGGGATACAGAGCTTGAACCCAGGCTCTCTGATATTCGATGCAGGCAGCCCACATGGTATCTTAATTGCCATGCCAAGTGCTAGCCCCACAAGAGACCTGGCACAGTGTTTGTGTGAAGCAGCTTGAATAAACTCCAGAAGGAAACCAAAGATTGGATACCACACAAAAACACGAGGAATGAGCAGTTTTTCCACAATTTAATATTTTCCGAAATGGCACTGAAAACCTTGCCCTTACAGAACCCCAAGCCACCTAATAATTCATTCTTGCAGGCTCTGGAGAGGGAGAAATGGAAGATTTGTAGCATGAAATACGTGCCCCAGCCTCTCCTAAGAGAGCCCAGGAAGCAGTTGAGGGCAGTCTTGGGAGTGTGGCCAGCACAGTAAGGTAAGGAACATGGCTAGGTGTGTATTCCCAGTGGGAAGGGTTGTGTTTGGTACACCTCTCTATTTTCATAAAAGTGTCTGTGAAGCCAAATTCTTTGGGGCCCCCAGGAGTAAATCTGGTAAGGGAGATGGAATCAGCCCAGAGAACCTCCTGTGTGCCATTCACAGCCTGATGCTTTACTTTTTATAATTCTCCTGAATCATCTCAGAGAGCAGGAAATCACAACCTGGGGAGACTAAGAAGCTTCCCTGGGTGGGGGAGTTTTGAGCTGTGTGTCTGATTCCACTGCCCTTTCCAAGGCCTCTGTGATGCCTCCCTGGGATGAAATCATGGAAAAACGAGGGATGTTCTGGCCTGAATTAGGGAGCTCATGGTATCTAGCTAACCGTTCTGAAGAACTCAGAGTACCCGTTGATTGGAGACATTTGGGGAGTGGAATGAAGCTGATGTGAAAGAGAGGAATCAGTGGGGAGGAGAAACCCGGCGTTGCCAGAGTGTCTGTCTCATGGAAAAGGGAGACATTGTGCCATGGCATTTGGACTGTGGTGCTGATTTGGAAGAAACGGGTCCTGAATGAACACATCTGCTACCAGAAAAATGGAAGAAGTGTGGCACACTGTAAGGATATGGGATTTCACAAAACACAGGTTTTGGCAGCAGACCCTGTGGCACAGTGGATTAAGCTTTCACCTGTGACCTGGCTTCCCATAAGCGTGCCGATTTGAGTCCTGGCTCCTCTGCTTCCCATCCTGCTACCTGCTGATATACCTGGGAAGACAGTGGAAAATGGCCCAGGTAGTTGGGCCCTGGCCATCCATTTTGGAGAACAGGATAAGGTTCCTGGCTCCTGGCTTTGGCCAGTCCAGCTCTGTCTGGTATAGCTATCTGCGGAGTGTTTGGAAGGCCTGTCTCTTTTTTCTGTCACTGTGTATTGCAAGTGAACAAATAAACAGATCTTTTAAAAAGGAAAAGGATGTTTTTAAGCCAAAATAACAAATAAAATGGGGTAATAGGACAACCAACAAAGGACCTTAAACTTATCTATTACAAAACTGGCTTGATTTAGAAATATTTTGACTGAAGGCAAATTACATTTCTGCGTAGGTTTGTCCATTTGGGAATTTTCACTTAGTAGTTTGTTATCAGGGAAAGCTTGGCAGCCCAGCCTTTCATACCTTACTGATTTAGTTTTTATCAGTTTCTTTCAGGAACCCATCTTGACAGATATGTTGATGTAGGCAGTATTAGCTGCGGCACTGAGTGAGTGTTTGAGAAGGGGGAGTGAGAAGTTATTAGACTTTCCACTCTGTCTGGGTCAAGAAGAAAGCAAAGGAGCAGCCCTGGGTTGACTGGTGCAGGCTTCTGGAAGAGGCTGCGAAACCTGTGTGTAGATCCTGCTTCCTGTGTGAGGTGGGTACAGGTGCTGCTCAGGACCCCTAACTGCCCCAAAATGAAACAAGCAGGGATTCATTGAAGAGAGTTGCTGTGGATGGTAAAAACATTCCTCATGCCTGGGCCAGTGTTTAGGGGCACTGCTCTTGTAAAGAAATTACCCTGTTCAGGCTAATCCAAAGGAGGAGGCGCAGACAAAAAGCCCATTGTGTTCTCCTGGCAGCTGTTTATTGCATTGGTGCTGAGGGAGGGGTTTGGGGAGACTGTGGGGCTCTGGTCTAGGTGCTCTCATGTGGGCTTGCCCTACTGCTCTCTACTTTTTTTTTTCCTGTTTTAGTGGGGAAAGGGAGGAGGTCTTGTCACATTTTCCTCCAGGCTGCAAAATCCTAACTTGAAGCTTTAAGCTTGGTGCCCCTGGGAGTTTTGGTGAATGCTTTGTGACCGTGACTGAGAGCTGAAAAGCACCTTGGGTCTTTCCTGAGCTCCTCTCACCTCCCTGTTTATCCACGGGAACCCCTGCCTCCTGCGTTTCCAGGGGCAGTGTTGGGAGCAGGGTGCCTTTCGGCTTCTCAGTCTTGGCCTATTCACATTGCTTTGCTTCTTGCTGCCCTGGTTACAAATGAGGCCTTGGGTGGGTGGGTGGGGTGTCTCCCTGTCTTGGTGGGAATCACTCCTTCCTTTGATCCTTTTCTCTGTGTTTTTCCAGCTACGGAGGGGAGCAGCTGCCAGGCAGACTTTTCTCGACTTAACTCCTTGTCTCATACACATTGCCGCGTGAAGCAGATCAGTGCACTGCCAACAAGCAGTTTGCTGCCTCCTGAAGTCCCCTTCTAGGTTCTCTAATCACTGGGAAATTTTTTCAGTTGCCTATCTCTGCCGGTTTTTTGTTATCAGCCAAACTGTTCCCTGCTAAGAAAAGGAAGTGTCTTTTGGCCCCAGGGCCCAGTGTGTGGACTGCTTACAGAAGTGTGCAGGTTGTGGGTTCTAGGTTTCCTGGTTGTTGCTGTTGATTTTTTTGAGTGTGTGTCCTGGCTCCTTGGGAATGGTGCAGTCCTCCTGAGGTGAAAAGCTCCTACTGGTTCTTTACTTCCCTTACTAGATGGAAGGTGGGCGAGAGGAGTTGTGAACCTCGAGGGGCGGAGTGTCCAGTGACCCTCCCTGCAGTCATCTGTCTCAGCTTCGCTGCCAATGCCAGCCCACAGCATTCATGCTCTTTCTCTCTTCTCATTCTCTTTTCTGAAAGTTAACCTTTGGCCTATAGGCTCTATTCTTTTTCTTCTTCTTTTTTAAAGATTTATTTATTTTCGTTGTAAAGTCAAATTTACAGAGAAGAGGAGAGACAAAGATCTTCAATTTGCTGATTCACTCTCCAAGTGGCCGCAATGGCCAAAGCTAAAAACCAGGAGCCAGGAGCTTCTTCCAGGTCTCCCACATGAGTACATGGTTCCAAGGCTTTGGGTCGTCCTCAACTGCTTTCCCAGAGCACAGGCAGAGAAACTGGATGGGAAGTAGAGAGCTGGGACATGAACCAGTGCCTGTGTGGGATCCTAGCGCCCGTAAGTTGAAGATTTAGCCATTGAGCCATTGTGCAAGGCCCTAGGCTCTGTTTCTAAGCCAGGTTTGAGTTCAGATTGTGATGATAAGAGCAAACATGGTTTCCTGCATCACTTTGCTTCTAAATAACTTTCTTCGGCCTACAGATAATTGTTGCTTCTCTGTTGCTCTGAAATTTTAGTCCCACGTCCTTTTTATCCATTCCTCCCCTCTCCCATTAGTGCTTTTTCTGCTTGCTTTAAGACTTCTTTTTCTACCTCAAGGTCATAGAGATATAAGATAAGTTTTCTTGTAAACCCTTTCCCTCTTAGATGACATTCAGAGTCACATTTAGATCTTAATTCCTATTTTAAAATCTGAACCATAGTTTAAAAACTCTAATGGTTTTACCCTAGCTTAACCTCAGTGTAAGGTCACATATTTCCTTTTTTGTCACCCATCTGCTGGCCTTTGCAGGGGTCTTCTCTCCCACTTCCTCATGTGCTGTGCCTACCCCACTCCCACATTTGTCCCTGTGGCTCAGGTCACAGAGGAAATATTTAGTTAGTCCCTGCCAAACATTTTGGCTATGTTGTTTTGCTTAAAAAAAAAGACATCAGATAAACTGCTTTACTTGTTGGTCTTGGTGCTCCAGGGCAGATGTTTCTCCTGTGATGGAGATATTGTGGTCAGTTAGGAAGAGTGCTAGCCTAGAGCTTGGAGAATTGGATTCTAATCTCTGCTGTGCTACTAATCTTGCACAAGGCACATTTCTGTGTCTCAGTTACCTTTTGTTAAAAGGGACTTGTTTTATGATAAAGGAAATAAGCCTGCATTGGTGTGAGATAAAAGCTGAAAGAGTGAGCCTATTGGATCAAACTGAGAGCAGAAAGGAAGGAGCCCAAGAATCATCGTCATCCTTTGTGGAACTGGAAGGGAATTCAAATGAACCGAACACTGATAAAAACCAATCTATACAGTCATGTGAAACAACACAAAATGTGATGAAATGATGGAAATTCTCTGACAAGGATCACTTCAGCAGATAAATGGCTTGCCCAGACCTGGGCTTGCTCTGGGTCTGCACCTGTTTGCTGTCACCCTGGGATGTGGGAGACTTGGATTTTGTGAGTTCAGTTTCCAGAATTCTTCCTCCCACCTTCCGCCTCCTTCATAAATCTAGGAATATTTGAAATTAAGCCCAGATCTTCACCTGGCTTTCATTTCCTCATCATGTGGATGGAGCTTTGTCATTAGAAATCATAGCTTCCAGAAATCTTAAATGTTTGGCTGACGTGTCCAGCCTCTGCATTTGTTGTTCATTCCTTCTGTACATGGCTGAGTTCCAATTCCTGTGCCCTGGAGCTGGTGCGAGGATTTTGTACTTGCAAGGAAGGGGGAAGAGTATTTAGGGGCATCTCCTCAATAAGAAGCTGAAAATAAAGAGTAGATAAAGAACTGAAGGAAGCCCTCTTGGTATTCCTGATGGGCAGTCTTTGAAGAAGAAACAAAACTGCTTTAACTTTGGCTCTTACAAACCATGGCCTTCCTCTCTGTTCAGATGGGTAGTACTACATTTCTTTTTTATTCCCATCTTCTCTGAATCTTGGGTCTGAGCAGACCTAGTCTCATTTACATGTTTTTAAAGGTTTGTATTGGTTCCTCTAGAGTATAATGAGTTGAATGAAGACAGTCTCCAAATCTTTTTCTACCCGGCACAATTAGTAGAAACTTTGTTAAACAGGCGTATGGAGCTGCCTGTTTTCTGCAGGAGGGGGCGGTGATGAGAATATGTGTTCACTGTTGCTATATCCAGTGCTGGGAGGCCAACAGGCTGCTGACACTTGCTAGGATAATGGAGTTGGGTAGATCAGTCACAGGGAGAAGGGCTGTGTAAATTGCTTCTGTAGGCTCTTATGTAGACCTTCTCTGCCCTTCTACAGTCCTTTCTTTATCTCTTAAGTCCCAGGGACATTCACCACAGTGCTCAGCTCATAGCTTCTGAACTCTCACAAGCCCTCTCTCTCTCTTTATAGATTTATTTATTTTTATTAAAGAAGGCAGATTTACAGAGAGGAGAAACAGAAAGAGCTTCCATTTGCTGATTCATTCCCCAAATGGCAGCAGCAGCTGGAGTTGAGCCAAACTGAAGCTAGGAGCCAGGAGCTTCTTTTAGGTCTGCCACACAAGGTATGGTCCCAGGGCATGGGGCCATTCTCTGCAACTTTCCCAGGCCACAAGTAGAAAGCTGGATGGGAAATGGAGCAGCCAGGATGTGAACCAACGCCCATGTGTGATGCCAGTACTTGCAAGTGGACGATTAGCCAATTGAGTCATTACACCAGCCTCCTCCCTCTGCCCCCCAATTCTCTTCTGACCACATATCATCATCAGTGAGGATTCAGTGTACCTCACTGCAGCACTGCAGAACTCTAGGCTATTGGCTTTTCTTCAGGTGGGTAAGCTCTCCCAGCTAGCCAGCTATGAAAGAACTGGCCATGAGTATCTCCTGTGGCCTCTGTGGACATACTCATTGGGAATACCAGCAGCATCTAGTTGAGATAGTTGGTCTGATGGGGATTTGATAAGAGTTGTGAGCTTATGGCTGACATTTGCTGATTTCCCCATCCCATTTGGTCTTAAACTGATTTGTCTTTGGCAGACAACCCAATTGGTAATGGTCAGAGAATTGCCCAAATATGTCTTCCCTGCTAATCCTGTTTACCCACAAACCTGCCTGGCTTCTGCATCTCTCACCAATCATGAGTGATTCTGTTTTCTCTAAGGAACTCACATCCTCTTCAACCACCTTCTTCCAACTCCTTTCTTTACTGATCATTGTGCTTAGTTACCTTGTGAGACACCTTCCTTGTCCTCTTCTGCCTCAAGCAGGGGGCAAAAGCTGACCCGAATCACATAGCCAAGAAGCACAACATCAAGAGTGCTTCCAAGGAGGTCAGACATTTGGGGCCAGAATTAGATGGTGTGAAGAATCGGTGCTTCCAGTCTTGTCCTTGAGAATGCCTTTGGAGGTTCATAAAACTACCCCCCACTTAATTATCCAGTCCTCCTTCCTGGAACAGTGAATGAGATATGTAAAAATTGTTTAATCTTCTTCCTCTTAGATTTGATTTTATTGAGATGCAATTTTGTATTTTAGCGTATAGAAACAGTATTTTTGCCACATTATTCAGTCATGAACTTATCTGAGCTTTCAGCTACCATGTCTAGTATTGATAGTGTGTTTTTGTTTGTTTTTTAAGTATCCTCAGCTTACGGACATGACTGGTAAGAAAGTGCTGGGTAAAGACAGGCTGCATGCCCTTGTTATGATGTTGGTGTGGAAGGAGCTGACTACTTCCCATCCTGTGGAGAGGAGGAAAAGTGCTCCCAAGGGAACCTGGGTTGGGAAAGCTTGATCCTTCCTGCTGTGCCTGAGTCTCTAAGCTAGGCATGCTGGAGTGTGCACTGCCTGCCTTGCCCAGCTTCTTTTCCTTTTTTACCCCTACTGTGTGTCATTTCAGGAAATACTTGAGCTCAAAGCCTTACAAAGTTCCCTCATTTTGAAAGGCATGATTTAATTATAGCAGGATTGCATTCTTTAAACATGCTGTTTAGTGGAGTTAATGTAATTATTCCCCCGTCCTAACCCCCTGCCATTTTTGTTTAGGAAAGAATTCATTCTTGTGATGCCATAGTAAGTCCTAAATGGGAGTTTCTTGTCTGAAGCCATGTACATTTCCTGTACGATACACACATTGCTAATTTATGCCAACTAAAGGTGTTTCAGTGCTCCATGTATAAACTACAAAATCTCCTTGTAGAAAGAACACTTCAAGAAAATAGAATGGTTCTTTTTTTTAAAAAATGCATTTTTATTGAAAAAGCATATATATAGAGAGGAGAGCTAGAAAGGTCTCCCATCCATTGGTTCATTCCCCAAGTGGCCGCAAAGACTGGAGCTGAGCCAATCTAAAGCCAGGAGCCAGAATTTTCCTCCCATGCTCCCATGCGGGTGCAGGGTCCCAGGCTTTGGGTCGTCCTCTACTGCTTTTCTAGGCCACAAGCAGGGAGCTGGATGGGAAGTGAAGTAGCTGGAACACAAACTGATGCCCATATGGAGTCCAGAAATGCTAGGCAAAGATTTAGCCTCTAGGCTATCACGCTAGGCACTACAATGGCTCTTTTTGAATGGCATTCCAAATTGAACGATGTTCCAGATGACAGAGAATTTTTTGTTAGAGTGGAAACGCTTATCCAGGTGTTCTTAACCTGGGGGTGTCAATGGGTATCATGTTATTCCAAACAAATATAGCCATAGCAAAATTTTGTCTCCTTCTTTCTATGTTGCTCAAGGATGCTTTCCTTGTGTTTATCTTGGATCTTGTTCTTTGATGACAGCAGCCTGCATTTTCATCTGGTTTTGGGAAGTAAAACCTGTGGTCACAGGGCAGGATGAAACTAGTAGTTCTAAGTAGGGAGCCATTTACCTTTGCGTCCCTGGCGCCAGGCTGTGAGGAGCTGGAGTAGCCAGCTGCAGACCTTTGTTGTGCAGCTTCGAGGTGAGGCTGGGTGAAATCGTATGGTCTGCGAGACAGGCGTTGGCTGCCAGAGGAATGACATCAGCTGGTTTACAAGTGCCATGGAGGAAGGGGAGATTCCATGTGCGTGGTTGTCTTGCTAAGTGTGGGAAGGTGTCCAAAGCCACCCTGGCAGTGCTTTCAGCAATCAAAGCCTTTCCCAAAACAACTCTGTTACCTCCTGTTGTACCCACAGGGACCTGGACTTGGAAGCAGTTGTGCAGCCTTGGCTGGGGGAGCAGAGTTGTGAGGGTAGAACAGACATGTATATGTGTATTGTCAGTGTCGATTTTGTGTTAATGCTAACGCCTGAGTAAGATTTGCCAGCTGGGAGTTGGATAAGAAGAGAAAAGGGGAAGCACTATGTGGGGGTTTTTGTTTGTTTGTTTGGTTGGTTGGTTGGTTTTTGGAATCTGTGTAGGAATTTCCGTCTTCTTGGAATGAAACTTTTTAATTCAAATCATCTTTTAAAGCCAAACTTATTTTATGATTTCCTTTGGACACCTGTATGTAAACATTTACTCTGCATCAGGATGGAATTTCTGATAATGTCCTTTCTGTGTTCTTCTCCTACTCTATGCTGATCCTAGAATGATCTCACAAGGCCATGAGTTGTATGAGAAATTGGAGAAAGCACTTCTACGGGGAGATCAGCTCCTTGCTCAGCCTTGCCTAGATACAGGTTTCTGGGAACTGGGGTGGGGCTTCTGGGGGGTGGGGCACCTAGAGTTAACCATAGGATTGGAAGAAGCTTTATGGCCTGAACAGTATGACAGAGAATAGAGTTGGGTTCTCTTCAGGAAGTGTTGGAGCCAGTGAAACCCTGTGCCTCAGCCTGGTTTTCCTGTCCCATGTTGGGCTCCCTCCTTGGCTTCCATCTTCCTCTCCAAACATGTTAGACATGAAGCTGCTGCTTGTGAAACAGCTAATGCTGGTGCTTATGCTAAGAGAATCAAACATCCCCATCCCTTGGGGCTGGGGTGGTGGTTTACAAGCTAATCCTCAACTTGCGGAGTCAGCATCACCAGTGGGTCCACTTTGTGTGGCTGTTCCACTTCGGATCCATCTCCCTGCTTATGACTTGGAAAGCAACAGAAGATGGTCCAAGTATTTGGACCCTCCACCTATGTGGAAAATCCAAAAGAATCTCCTAGCTCCTAGCTTTAGATAGGCTCTACTCTGGCCATTGTGGTCATTTAGGGAGTTGATGAAAGATTCTCTCTCTCTATGTCTATGTGTATGTGTGTGTCTCCTTCTCTTTGTAAATCTGCCTTTCAAATAAAAACAAAATAAATCCTTAAAAACAAAGCAAAAACATCTCTAGGCCTGCCTGGGCTTCTATGAGACCCTTGTCCATGTTCGAGGGTAGCTACTGTTCACAGGAGGCTAGCTCAGGCTCATTCTGCCTGGGCATCTTCCCATGTAACTATAGTGTTGTTCTCTTCCTTTGGGCTTTTAGATATGAAGACCCTCACAGTCTCTGGGCTGCCCAAATCCTTGTTCTGAGAACCCAGTGCCTCCTCTCTGGGCCCAGGAAGCTGTGGCTAAGCCCTTGGTTTCCTTCTTAGCCTGCAGTTCTGGGAAGCTGTCTGCATTCCTTTCTGCCCAACTTTCTGCCCCCAGGGCTGTGTGGGGTGCGGTTACTTCATGCCTCTGTGATGTGGAATGCTGAAACAGGGCCACTAAGGCTGGCCACTGAAGGAACCAGGGCGGTTGGAGGTGACACTGCCTTTGATTGCAATCCTGGGATAAGGAGGTATCTGCCTTGTCAGGGGTAGAGTGCTTCTGATTCTTTACGTTACTGTTGCTTACCGGCTCCCCTGTTCCCCTGTCTCCCTGCCTGCCATTCTGGAAGGGAGGTGGTAAGGAGAGAAGCCATTCTGGAAGGGAGGTGGTAAGGAGAGAAACCTAGTGCTCCTTTTTTTTTTTTTTTTTTTTTTTGTGGTCTTTGCCACTGATATTTGGGGACAGCAGGTGTCTTGTGAGAAAGAAGCTTAAAGGCAGGTGTGAAAATGTATCTCCTGGTATTCATAATGCCGTCACCCCATTGTGGCTGTGTGGACCTCTGAGCAGTTTGTAGAGGCATCCCCTGGAACCTGAAGCCACTGGCTGGCTTTACCTGGTTTAACATTTCTTTCAGAAGGAGCAGTATCAGCTCCCTGTAGACTCCAAAGAGCATTATGAAGCATGAACATGCTGGGCAGAAGATGAGTCAGAGAAGGAGTCTCCTTGTCCAAGGGTGTGCAGGTGTGTATGTATGTGTGTGGGCATGTGTGGATGTCTGGAAGTAGAGGATGGGGGTGAACAATTCTAATGAACGAAAATGAAAGAGAGGTTGGATTACGAGAGTGGGAAAGCTGGGGATTTTTGCAAAGATGTGTTTCAAAGTGCTGGAGGCCAGAAGTAGTAGGGTGGTGGGTTTGGGCATGCTTGGTTGTGCTTGTAGTGACGAGTACCTTGGTTATGATAGCTAGGAATGCCACCTTCTGGGAATATGGCTGATTCCCAGCAGCTCCTCTCACCATGCACCCATTAATACACCTACAATAGTCTTGTCTATTAGGGAGGTGCTGGCATAGCGTGTTCAGGGGCAGAGGCACTGGATCTGAAAGTGGGGTAGGCCGCTGGAATGCTCAGCTCCCAGTTGATGAATAGCTTCTTTTCAGTTGTGAGTCCTTGCAGATCTAGCCTGTGGAAGTGTCTAGGCCATGGTAGGGCACTCTTGTCTGGTGCCCTGCCTCGTGGGAGCTTGAGATCAGATGGGGCTTAATTTGAAGCCCTACTGAGATGTATATTAGAAAATTACTGCTGGTCTTGATACTTCTGTCTCTTGCCTTTATCTTGCCATCTCTGTCAGGAATTGTGAGCAGCCAGACTGATCAGGACATTAAGAACAGAGCTACAGGTAGCTGTGTGCCACTATCCCAATGTACCCAGACCTGTCCCTAGGTGTGCATTTGTGATAAGGAGGTCTCTCACCCACATAGAATGGGATAGGCATTGATTCTATCTCTGGCATCCCTAGTCTTGTCAGGGCCCAGAGATAGAACCAAGATTTTGCTTTCCAGACACCAGTCTGTGGGCACTTGCTGAGTTCTTTAGCTTAGAAAACATTGTGGGGAAATATTATATAAAGCTTCTTTTCTAATTGAGGGAATTTGTAATCAGTTAGGAGATACAATATTTATTCAACAATTAGAATATCAGAGATCTTCACCATATTGGTTACTGAAATAAATAAACTGTTTCTTAATACCATAGGGAGCTTTCTTGGAAGAGGCAGGATTTTTCTTGATTTTTGGAAGTTGGGTAGAGTTTTTTTTGGGGGGGTGGTTTACTGAGGTATTTTACTAAAAACATTATTTTCTTTCCTTTTTTTTTTTTTTTAGGTAATGTTTACATAGTCGATCAGGGTGGGAAGGATCTAGGGTTAGAGAGAAGTGGGCGTGATCATTGTTTCCAAGCTTTCTGTATCTTCTTCCCATTTTTAAGGGGAGGGGAGAGACAAGGGCATAGGCCATAGGCAGCCTCCCCACTCTCCCAGTATCCAAGGATGGGGAAAGGCCACCTGATGTCAACCCAGGGTCACAATGGCGCATGTTCCGAGAGTCCTGCCCAAGTGGATGTGACAGTTTCAAAATGCTGTTGATCTCACCGATATATGGATGAGGACTCCTTTCCAATGTCCATTGGCTGACACCATCGACCTTACAGTCTCCAATTACTCAGATATTTGCTGTCATCATTTGGCTGGGATAGTTGTCCATATGTTCTGTTCTCCATTCTCTGCTATGGTACCAGATGCCCTCTGCAACCCCAGTGAGCTACCATGTCCTTCATGTGCACCATCGTCTGTCATCCAGTATTCCATCCTCTACAGTGAGGAAGACCAGTTCTTCTAGGTGGGCTCATGGACCTGAGCCAGGTGACCTGGGCCGTGCTGGAACCCCCACTGCTGGGGCTCATGGACCCAGCTCCCATCACGTAGGTGAGCTTGGTGACCTGAACCAGGAGACCTGGACCTCTCCAGGCCTCCTACCCCTGGGGCTCACGGATCCAGCACCCAACACAGGTGGGCCCAAGGACCTGGGCCAGGAGACCCAGGCCCTGCTGAACCTCCCATTCCTGGGGCTCAAAAACGCAACACACACTACATAAATGGGCCCTAGGACCTGGCCCTGAAGACCCAGGGCTCGGCCAGACCCCCACCCCTGAGGCTTATGGGTTCAGCACTCATCACACAGGTGGGCATAAGGCCCCAGGCCATGTGACCTAGGACCTGCAAGACCTCCCCACCCCCCAGAGCTCACAGACCCAGCCCCAACCATGCAGGTGGGCTCAGTGACCTGGACCAGGAGACCCAGGCCCCTCCAAGTCCCCCACCCCTGGGGTTCACAGACCTGATGCCCACTACATAGATGGGCCCTAGGACCTGGACCAGGAAACCCAGGGCCAAGCCAGAACCTCCATCTGAGGCTCACAGGCCCAGATAGACTCACTGCACAGGACTCACTGCATAGTACTCACTGCACAGGTAGACTCATGGCCCCTGTGACCCAGGACCCCCAGACCTCCCACCCCTGGGGCTTATGGACTCAGCCCCCATCACACAGGTGGGCTCTGTGACCTGGATCAAGAGACCCAGGCCCCTCTGGGACCCCCACCCCTGGGGCTCATAGATCCATTACCCAACTCACTGGCAAGCCCAAGGGCCCCTATGTCCCTGGGACTCACGGACCTGACACCCACCTCCCCCATACTAACATGGCTCAGCTTCCCGTAGCATTCACCAGTGGGTGCGTCAGCAGCCCCCAGTACTGGCTCAAATGTGAACTGACTGGAGATGCGGCCCGACTTGGCTCCTCTGACACCCCATCCTGGTTCTTGGATCTGTCAGTAGGTGTCAAGAACTGGCCTGGCCTGGCCCAGCCCCTGACCTGAGCCACATGTATGCCGGTAGGCGCACTGTAACCTGGTCTGGTTTGGGCTACTCCTTGTCTTGGTTCTTGTGCTTACCTGCAGAGACTGCAAGCTGACAAAGGAATTCACCAAGCTCCTCTATCTGGTCTCCTCCCAGTGGCAGATCTTGCATATACCAATGGGTCCCTGGCCCAGGTTGGCTTTGTTGACCTGTTGTCCTGGCAGGAATGGCGTCCTTGCCCAATCAACCTGTACCCTTTCTCGTTGTTAATATTGGGTTTTGTAGCCCATCCTGGGTGGAATTTTCTAAGCAGGAGAGAGGTGGAATGTGTTTTGCAGGTGGGGAACAGCAAATGTACAGAACTTGGCATCCCAGGATCACAGTGATGATCTTGGCAGGTCTGGCAGAGTAAAGTAAAAAATGTGAGGTTTACAAGTTCTGCCTTGGTGCATGGAGATGGGAGATGATGCATGGAGATGGGAGATGGGAGTGAAAGTGGAATTATGGAAATCTCCTTTATGTGAGAAAGCAGGATAGTTTTGTTGTAGAAGATGAAGAATGACATGGGTTGGGAGATTGGCAGGAGGAATGAAGAGGAAGGAATGAAATCTAGCGACTATTTCCAGGTGCAATAGGCAGGATCTAGACATGGGATACTAAGGATGAAAATCAATTCTGACTTGTGAGAGTTGACCTAAAGTATACATACTTTTTCATTAAGTATCTCAGAGATGTCCTGACTATTTAGAGTTCATCTAGTTTGGCTTCGTTTTTACAAATAGAGAGATTGAAGCTAAGAAAGGGCAAGGGACTATTCCCAACTCAAACAATTTTGTGTGGAAAGCAGGCTCTAATCGGGGCCTTCGCTCTTGCAGTGTTTTTAAAGACTAAATTAGTACAGGGGAGAGAGTGTGGGGTCAGGGAAAAGTCTGGATAGTTGGGTGACACTAGGTGCTAATCGATCCTGAGCAGGACAAAACATATTCAGAAGCTTCCAGACCATATCAGCAGTTCTGCAGTTGAAAATTGAGAGTTTGTAGAACCACTGGATAAGGGTTCGTATATGTTGGGTCTTTGTGGTTCTGAGATTCTCAAGAGTACCCAAAAATGATGTGTATGAAAGAGAGTGAATTGGACTTTTTGATGGTCTGGCTGGTTTCCTGTATGGTGCTTTACTAAGGAAATTTCATGAGTAACTTGACTGTACTTGGTTTTCACTTTATGTACTGCTGACCACCAGACCTCACTTTCGTGAGAGATGACAGTTAGTAGCCTGAGGTTGCTGATCATTAGTGGCCAGGGATGCAAAATTATTTGCAGCTGTGGCTCAATTTGTGTTACCCACTTCCTCTGAAAGTACCAGCTTCCGTGTGTATTCTCTCTTCCTTTCCCCCATCTCCCTCCCTCCTTCCCTCTTTTATTTGTCTCTTTCACTATTTTTCTTGTTTCATTTCCTGCCTTCATTCTCCATTTCCTCCACGCTCATCTGTCTGGTTTAAATAGCTTTATGTATTAGCTTAGCGTGGTAAAACTCAGACATGACCACAGCGGAACACCTTGGAAGATTCTGTTTTGTTTGTGTTCCTGTGTGTGACTGACATTCAGGGAGCCTACACAGGATTGGGAGTCATTCTAGATGCTTCCTCCGCTCCAGAACCAATCATCCTCCAAGTTCTTAGGATCATCCTCCTTTGTTTCCATTCTCACTGTCCCATGTTGCAAGAGGGGAAGCAGTAGACGGAAAGGGATCAAGGCTAGGGAAAGAAAAACAGAGAAGAGGGTCCCCTTAACTGTTCTCAGAAGCATCCTGGGGAGTGTTCCTCTGGAAAAGGCTCTTGTGCTGCTTGTGCTAACTCCCAGCGGATTCCCCACTGATCAGCTGCACTGGACTCAAGATAAACCAGAGGATGGCTGCTTCCTGGGACCAGGGCAGTCTGTGCCTTTGCCCCGGGGGCTGGACTCCTGTATATGACTGTTGTGTGCAGCCATAACCATTGAATTGTGTTGCTAAAGGTGAGCAGCTGTGTATGCAGGCATTTGCGGGAGAGGAAGCAAGAGATACTTGGCAGAAATGAGGTTCTGTGTGCTTTTCCTAGCTTCAGCGGTCCTTCACCTGCTCTTAGTCAGACCCAGCCACTGGGAAGGCAGCAGCTCTCTTTCTAAAGATTCTGTTTTTAAAAATTCTTTTAATTAAGTTTCTTTGACAATCTTGACATAATTAGGGTAAAAAGGTTCAAGCACTACAGGAAGATGGGCAAGACAATTAGTTCCACATTGTTTCCTTAATATATCTGAGGTAAAAGGGGATTTTAAGGGAGCAACCCCACCCAGTCTCCCTCCCACCCCAGGTCCCAGATGTGGGGCATGCTCTGTGGGTCTTGCTCAAGTGGTTTTGATAGTTTGAAGTTATGAATTGCTGCCACTCTCACCACTCCATGCATGATGAGGTCTTTGGAGAATCCACTATTGACATAGTCCATCTTCGAGTCTCCATTTGCCCAGTATTTTCATTGCCAACATATAGCTGAGGTGGTTGATTGACTTGTTTTGTCCTCTGTCTTTTGATGGTTAGGGTTCTGAGTCCAGCAGTTCGATTGGGGAGATCCCCAAAGAAACTTTGTCTGAGGTGTTCAGATTCATGTATGTACTAGCAAGCACAGGGCCTGGCACAGTCCATTGCCCCGATCACCTGGTGGTTGCAAGTGCTGGGTTGGTTCTGTTTCCATCCCTGACTTTCACTGGAACCAATGGGTATTTGCAGTCCAGCCTGGTTCTGCCCAGCACATACTCGGCCCTCACATAAACCAGTGGAAGCTGCAGCCTAGTCGGAGCAACCCACAGTAACCCCCACCGGGCCTTCCCCCTACCCTGGTTTGCCAGTATGTGCAGCAGACCAGTCCAGTCTGTCCCACATCCCATTCGGCTCTCATACATGTCAATGGGTATTAAAACCTTGTTCCATCTAACTATCCAGCCTTCACGGATGTTGTTGGGTATCTCTGTCTAGTCACCCCAGATCCTGTCCTAGTTTTTCTGCCCTCCCATGGGGGGTGGTAACCCAAGAAGGAGGAGCCCACTATTTCCCTCCCAGGCCACTGCCACTCCCGGATTATGCACTCTCCAGCTGGTTCTGTGGTTTAACTTGACAGAACTAGCTTTCTAAAGATTCTTAAGGTGACACAGTTGGTAGTGTCCTTCATTGAACGTGATTGGACTTGTTCGTTCTTTCTTTCTTTTTAAGAAACATACACTTGTGACTTTTTTTAAAAGATTTATTTTGGTTGCGAAGTCAGATATACAGAGAGGATAGATAGAGAGGAAGATCATCCGTCTGGTGATTTGTTCCCCAGGTGGATGCAATGGCCGGAGCTGAGCCAATCCGAAGCCAGGAACCAGGAGCCTCTTCTGGGTCTCCCATGCAGATGCAGGATCTCAAGGCTTTGGGCCGTCTTCAACTGCTTTTCCAGGCCACAAGCAGGGAGCTGGATGGGAAGCAGAGCTGCCAGGATTAGAACCAGTGCCCATATGAGATCCTGGTGCGTTTAAGGCAAGGACTTTAACGGCTAGACCATGGGGCTGGGCCCTGGACTTGTTCTTGATGTCTGTCCCAACTGCCACCCCCAGCTGTGTGGCACCATTCTCACACAAAGAATGTTCCTCTGTCCTCCAGGTACTGTTGCTATTGAGGCTCCACTTCGTCACCCCCAGCAATAGGTATTTAAGGAGGAAATGGACCACATGCTGAGTGGAGGAAGGATGTTTGGGATTTGGTTAATTGTTCTCATCTGGAAGGTTCTTCCCACTCTCCGCTGCCCATCCCTTTAGAACAGCCCAGGAAATCAATCCTCAGTCTCTCCTCTGAGCCATCCTTCATAAAAACATGGCTCCTGTCAGAAGCTCACTGAGACAGTGGCAGCACAGAACCTTCAAACCTCCCAGCCCCTCATCTTTGCCTCAGGCAACCCTGGCAGCTGTCTCTGGATCTCTAAGCCTCCAAGTGGGCTGCTAGCTCTGCCTCTTATGGTTGGTGAAGCTCTGAATATGACAGGAGGTAGAGTGATGGAGCGCAGAGAGTGTTAGATCCAAAAGATCCCCGAACCACGGACAGACAAGTTCCACGTGCAACAATGCAAAAGCAAAGAAACTATTGCTAGCTCGAGTGAGGGTCCATGCCTCATCCATCACAGTGGAGTCTTGACAAGGACCCCACTAGTCTCTTATGAGCTGTTTTTATTCCCTCCTACTCACGTATAACTCGTCTCCAAGAAGCTGTGCAGTCCTTATCTTGGCCATGTATAGCTTGTACTGGTGTAGGCCACATTCCATTGTGGACGTGCAGGTGCCCCTGATTGGCCCATCTCCAAGGTTGCTGCCCCCTGCCCACTCCATCACTCTGAGGAAAATGAAACTTTGAAGTGAAGTGAAACTTACACCTACTCCCCAACCTTAGGCCTATCATGGCATCGGTCCTGTTCTTTATGCAACAAAGCCAAGCAACGATTACAGAAGCCAATATAGCGATTATGTGCTATTTATCCCCAATAACCCGTTAACACTACTGTTGTTAGAGTAAATCCCTGCCACCCAGTCTTGCACCCCTAAGTCCACAAGAGAAGAACCCCACCTTGCTGGGTTCTCCTAAGCATCCCCTCGCTCCTGCACCTGTCAGCTTCTGTGGCCTCTTCCTTGACAATGTGGGCCGTGCCTTAGTGATGGCAGGTGTCACCTGTCTTGACGGTGGTTGACTCATCTTTTCAGCACCTTCAGGACTGCAGAATGGTTGCCTTCCTTTGTTTGCTGGGACCTGAAGTAAGCTGCTGTCTCCCAGTTGTGGCATCTGGAGTCCACAGTCTAAGAGAGGAAGCTCTTATGTTGGCATTTGTTGGGTGGGAACAGTAATGCTTGATCGTTTGTTCTTTTCCCACTGTTCTCCTCCCAGTTGTCAGCAGTCACATGGGGAATAGGCAGTCATGACACCCCAGGGTAGAGACTCCTAGACATGAAAGAGAAAAGGGCCTTCTGATACCCAGCATTGTGTCTTAAAATCCCAGAGTGCTTCTTCCAGGTCTCCCACACAGGTGCAGGGTCCCAAGGCTTTGGACTGTCCTCCACTGTTTTTCCAGGCCATAAGCAGGGAGCAGGATTGGAAGTGGAGCAGCTGGAATATGAACCAGTATCCATATGGAAATTTCCCATATTTGCTATTCTCAGACTTCCCATCAGATGGCCAAATGAGGCCCATATCCCACTCTGCTCCATTCTAAAGGACTTTTTGTCCTTTGGGATCTTAAACTGATGTTGCCTTCCACCTTTCCTTCCAAAATCCTCTCCTTATCTCACCCATCTTCCCTTCCTTGTGGTCCTAGAGGTCTGTTTCCTTCCAGTATATGTTCTTCTCTGTTGCTCCTTAAGTAAATGGACATTTTTCTTTTCCCATTTTTTAAAGATTTATTTATTTTTAGTGGAGAGGCAGATCAGATTTACAGAGAGAAGGAAAAACAGAAAATTCCTCCATCCACTGGTTCACTCCCCCAAATGGCTGCAAGCAGCCAGAGTTGATCTGATCTGAAGCCAGGAATCAGGAGGTTTTTCCAGGTCCCCCATGTGGGTGCAGGGTCCCAAGGCTTCGGTTCATCCTCCACTGTTTTTTTCCAGGCCATAAGCAGGGAGCAGGCTTGGAAGTGGAGCAGCTGGATATGAACCAGCACTCTTATGGAATGCCAGTGCTTACAGTGAGGAGGATTAGCCAGTTGAGCCATTATGCTGGGACCAAATAAATGAACATTTATAAATACCTCTTCTGTACAAAACAGCAAACTGATTCTGTTCTACAGAGGGAAAATATTTGCATTGCGTATATTTTAATAAGAAAAGAGTGAAATGGTATCTGGATTCCAAATCTAGGTTCCGTACCTCGAAGAAAAAGAGTATTTGAAAAAAAAAAGGCATCTTTTACGGGATATTGCAGTTTATTTAAATGACACTCGTCTGGGCACTAGGGCCACCTTCCACGTTCCAAGTGCAGGCATCGGATCTTGAGGGACACCTGCCCTTCTCTCTTGCCTCATTCTTAGGAGGGGTGCTACAGTCTGCAGTGCAGGAGACACGCTGATGTGTCCATGTCCCAACAATGTCCGAAGAAGCTGAGCACTACATTCCTACCAGCTAATGTTTCAGTCACCATATTCAAAACCCTTGTCTTGGTTCCCAAGTGGCTATCAGATGACAGCTGAGTATAGAAAGTTAAATCTCCCCAAGAATTCTCTCTGCTGGTTAAAAATACCCCCATGCGATTCTGATCATCATGACCCAGGGTTGGGGGAGACAGCATCAAAAATTGTTTGGATTCCTGCGCTGCTCAACATCCTTGCCAGGGCTCTGGCCTCCAGAGCCCTGGTTGGAAGGTTTTGATGGGAGTAGCCAGAGGGACCAAGGGCAGATCAAGCAGGGCTCAGCTGTTTTTTTCCTTTGTTCTTCTTTTCTTTCTGTGAGCATTCTTAACCTCACATAGTTCCCGAAGAGATGACTCCACTGGGATAAATGTGGCTATCTTCTCTCTCCCTGTTCTGCAGGAGGACTTAGAGCCTCTTTAAGCAGGCCTATTCTCTCACTCACAGCGTAAGGGACACACACACAGGCTCGACTTCTGTTTTTCTTTAGGTATACTTGCTGGCCCCTGTGAGCATAGTGGGTATCTCCTGGAAACACTTCTGTTCTATCAGAATGGAACAGAGCGGGACACAGACCTCATTTGATCTGAATTCTGTAGTTTGCTTCCTTAGCTAAACTCCAACTCTTGGCCTCATCAGCTGACTAGTGGGGAACCTTCCCACAAGTTTTTTTCATTTATACCATCTTCATCCTGTTGTCATGCAATCTCCCCCCTCAACTTAAATGGAAAATTACACATTTTGTCCTTTAAGAATCTCATCTTGTTATGTATAACTTGTGACTTTCAGGTTGTGGAGCCCTTCTCGCTGATTATCACTAGTAAATTAATTTTTTCATCCTAACTTATACATGTTTAATAGGCATGTCATCCATCTCATTGACAAAAAGACATGACCATAATAGGAATCTAGAACAACTGGGAAAATAACCCATTTGCACAAATAACTCAGATATAGAAATCCTCAGCAAAACACTAGCAAACCAATTCAATTGCATACTGAAAGGATTTTACACCTAACTGAATGGGATTTATCACTGGAATACAAGGCTGGTTCAACACATGCCAATAAGAAATTACATGGAAAGTGCTCAGATTTCTAGAAATTTCAGAGAACCTGTTTCTGGTTAATAGTTATCTATTTTCTAGCATCATTTGTGCCAAGCTATTCTGAATTATCAATCTGTCCAACCTGTCCAGCTGTTTGTGTATCTCTTATTTTATCCAAAGGATTAAGAAAGAGTTTTCTGAAGTCTAAATCCAATGTTTTTGGCATCATTTCCCTCTTGTGTATGTGTATACCTATGTATGTGTATTTATGTGTAAGATATATAATATACAAATATAAATAACATATAAATATAGATGCATATTACTGGGACTTTAAAAAAAATTTATGTGAGAAGTGAGCATACATCCAAATAGAGAGAAAGCTTCCATCTATCTGCTGATCCCCAGATGCCTGCAGTAGCCTCTAAATGGGGTAAAGCCTGGAGCCAATGAACGACAGGAACCCATGCTACCTGAGCCATTACTACCATTGCCTTCTACAATCTGCCTAGCTGAAATCTGGAATGAGTAGCCAGAGGCAGGCATTGAACCCAGGCCCTCCAATAAGGGATATAAGCATCTTTTGGGGCCGGCGGCCTGGCCTAGTGGCTAAAGTCCTCGCCTTCTACGCCCCAGGATCCCATATGGGCGCCGGTTCTAATCCCGGCAGCTCCGCTTCCATCCAGCTCCCTGCTCGTGGCCTGGGAAAGCAGTCGAGGACAGCCCAAGAGTTTGGGACCCTGCACCCACATGGGAGACCTAGAGGAGGTTCCTGGTTCCCGGCTTTGGATTGGCACACCACTGGCCGTTGCGGCTCACTTGGGGAGTGAATCATCGGACGGAAGATCTTCCTCTCTGTCTCTCCTCCTCTCTGTATATCTGACTTTGTAATAAAAATAAATCAATCTTTAAAATATATATGTATATTTTATTTTATTAGCAATATAATTTTTTTTTTTACTTTTTAAATTGCATTTCATTGTATGACATCATTTCGTAGGCTCTGAGGTTCCCTCAACCCTTCCCCGTACCCTCCCCGCATGGTGGATTACTCCACCTTATTGCAGTATTACAGTTCAAATCCAGTCATGCTTCTTTCATTGCAAGCATGTACCATGCATGGAGTCCAGCATCTTATTGTCCAGATAAATTCAACAGTTTCTTGGGGAGACCATCTCTGGTCTAAAAACAGAGCGGCAGAATATCGTCCTGATAATTAAAAGCCGTAACATAACAGCGATAAGAGTTTACAGCATTATGGAGTTAATTGACATGGTATTGAGTGACTGATATGTTAGAAAATGGAAGTTCTTGGGCCCGGCGGCGTGGCCTAGCGGCTAAAGTCCTCGCCTTGAAAGCCCCGGGATCCCATATGGGCGCCGGTTCTAATCCCAGCAGCGCCACTTCCCATCCAGCTCCCTGCTTGTGGCCTGGGAAAGCAGTCGAGGACGGCCCAAAGCTTTGGGACCCTGCACCCACGTGGGAGACCCGGAAGAGGTTCCTGGTCCCAGCATCAGATTGGCGTGCACCGGCCCGTTGCGGCTCACTTGGGGAGTGAAACATCGGATGGAAGATCTTCCTCTCTGTCTCTCCTCCTCTCTGTATATCCGGCTTTCCAATAATAATAAAATCTTTAAAAAAAAAAAAAAAAGAAAATGCAAGTTCTTAACCACATCCTGTGACTACTTCATTGACATTTCAATTTTAGTTTGTATACAACCGGCTTCTATCCACCTTAAAATGGCTATAGGATACTATTCAGCTGTCTCGTGTCTATTTTCATTTTTGTGTTTAGCAGTTTATTGTATTGAAGCATAATTTTTACTGAACTTGACAGATTTTAGGATAGTCCAAACTGGCTTATAACTTTAACAAGGCATTTGTCAACAGTTGAGGCACAGAACAGTTTTAAGAGGGGTGTGCAGAGAAATCTTCAATTCCCCAGTGAGGAGTAACTTATTTTCATGTCCTACCTCATAAAGTATATGTGAGTCCCGGCTGACTGTTTCCTGTCTGGTTCTAAGCTTTCTTTGTTGTTCTCTATTTATTCTAATTTTTGTTGTTGTTTTGTTTTGTTTTGGGGGTGGGGCTCCGGGGCGACCTTGATGGTCATTGCAGGAGAGGGTGGGGATCCAAAGTTAGAACTAAGTAAGGACCAGAGAAAGCTCCTCTCCCTAGTCCCGAAGGGAGTTTACTGTTCTGTTTCTGCAGACTGCTCAGGGCTCCTGGCTGTTGTTCCGATAACATTGGATCCTGCGAGGAAGGATTTGGACTTCTTCCAAGGAATATAAGCATCTTAACTGGCATCTTAACAACTGGACCAATTTTCTGCCCGTATTTTTATGTATGTATGTATGTATGTAAGATGGAGGAAAGGAGAGGCAGCAATCATTTCCATACCTGCTGGTTGATGCAGTAGATACTCCTCAATATCAGCAATGGCTGAAGCTGGGCCAGGATGAAATCAGAGCCCGGAACTCAGACCAGGTCTCTCCTGTGGCTAGTCTAGCTCAGTTGCCTGAGCTATCTCCATTGTCTCTCAGGGTCTGAGTTAGCAGGAGGCTAGAGTCAGGAGCTGAAGCTGAGAACTGAATTCAGACCCTCTAGTCTGGTACACAGTCTTCTTAACCTGTGTCTTAACCACCAGACTAAAACCTTCCTTGCATATTAATTTTTTCTGCTTAATTTTTTCGATTCTAGAGTTTTACCATGCTATTGCTTATTTAATAAACATTGAATCAAGTACTTGCTATGTATAAAGAAAGATGCTGTATTAAAGCTTATTGGAGATTCAATGATGAATTAAAAATGGTCGATTTGCTCAGAACTTATGTCTAGTTAAAAATATGAAGGGATGAACAGTGGCCTACTGAGGGGCAGGAAGAAAGGAAAAAGAACACCAAAAGGAATGATTTGCTGAAACTAGCACACCTGCCAAATGTTAGAAGCCATCATGGTGGTGTGGTCCACATTAGTCTCTGTGCTGAGATGGAAGGTATTCAACCAATGGACAGTTTTAGATCTTATCCCAACACCGTTTTTGAGGGTCTTCCTAAGTCTGAAATCATAGAGGCATGTTCCTGGAAAGGGAGGTAGTGGTGGTGCTGGGGGGTGTCTGCTTCTGAAAGTAGGATTTAAGAGTTGACACATAAAGCTGAGAATGAAGCCAGAGAAGCCATGGTATGCTAAAGTACAAGATGGAGATGTCTGAATGATACTGGAGTGGGAGACTGTTTCAAGGAACACAGTAGAAGGGATAGAGAATCCAGCCCAGCCAGGGAAAAGTCAGGGCCCATAGACTGGGGAAGGTTTCATGCCCTGGGCTCACACTGCTGTGACCTTGTGCTGATCATACTCTGAGGGTTACTTCTTCCACAGACTTGGGAATTCTTCTGGTTAGATCTTGGAAAAGCAGCTTGAGCCCATCCTGGAAAGATAAACTGGTACTGTCAGTGGGAATCTCAGATATTGCTTCCTTTGTCCAGTGTTTCCTGACCCCAAGCCTGTATTCATGGGATTGATGTTAAAATACTCAGACTTTGGGCTGGTGTTGTGGCATGACAAGCTGTTTCTAGCTGTGATATTGGCATCAGAATGGGTACTGGTTTGAGACTTGGCGACTCCACTTCAGATCCAACTCCTTGCTAATGTGCCTGGGAAGTAAGTGTTTGGGACCCTATATCCACATGGGAGATGTGAATGGAACTCTAGGCTCCTGGTTTTGGTCTAGTTTAGCTCCAGCCATTGGGGTCATTTGCAGAGTGTCTCTCTGTTCCTGTCTTTGTAACTCTTACTATCAAGTAAGTAAAATATTTCTGAAGGAGAAGGAGAAGGAGAAGGAGAAGGAGAAGGAGAAGGAGAAGGAGAAGGAGAAGGAGAAGGAGAAGGAGAAGGAGAAGGAGAAGGAGAAGAAATAATAAACTAGGGCCCGGCACAGTAGCCTAGTGGTTAAAGTCTTCATCTTGAACATGCCGGGATCCCATATGGGCACTGGTTTATGTCCAGAGGCCCTGCTTCCCATCCAGCTCCCTACCTGTGGCCTGGGAAAGCAGTTGAGGACAGCCTAAAGCCTAGGGACCCTGCGCCCTACTTGGGAGACCCAGAAGAAGCTCCTGGCTGCTGGCTTTGGATAGGCTCAGCTCCAGCCATTGCGGCCACTTGGGGAGTGAATCATCAGATGGAAGATCTTCCTCTCTGTCTCTCCTCTCTGTATATCTTTCTGATAAAAAAAAAATAAACTCGTATGTGAACATTGTGGCAGCTACTTCAGCTGAATGAATCTAGCTTAACCTTGAGCTTCATAGTGAGAGCTGTGAGCTAAGTGGCCAAAAGGACCAGAGGACTGGCCAAGTAAAAGAGAGGGGCTCAGCTCATTGTGAAGATGTCCAGGAAATGCCTCACCACAGCGATGTGGGACAGAATAATTGTAGGGAGAATTACACACACACAGGCATACACACATATCTACATGCCTACTTCAGAGCCTCTGGTCAGAGGTGTGGATCGGTGGCGGGGGCGGTGGCAGTGGATGGGGGAGAGTAAGTGGGGGAAAGCGAGACACAGGAAGTGAGGTCAAGAGTAGGGACCTGGGAACATTTCTTATCCTGAAACATCATAACTTGAACAGAAAATTGGTATTTCTCTCTTGTCTAAAGAATGTCAAGTGAAGTATGTGGGGCAGTAGCCACCAAGCTGAAGGTCCTGCCAGATCCAGCTCTCAGGCTGAGAGGGGGGTTGGGATTGACAGGCAGAGGGACACTTTCATTGTGTTGATCCAGTTCTCATAGAGCCCATATAGAGACTGCTGGCTGTGCAGTAACAGATTACCTTTAAGAGAATTTGGTTGCTGTTATGTAAAGGCAGGTTTGTCAGCTGGGAGCTGGGGTGAGTCCCCAATAGTGGCTCAATCCGGTTTCAGGCACTTTGTAGGCCATTTCCAAAATGTTCCTATTCTGTGTTTGACGTCTTTCTTTCCTCTCCAGCCTGCCTTAGGCAGGAAGCCTGGACCACCCATCTTTTCCTCTAGGAACAGCTGTGTTTTGTTGGTGATGGTCTTCAGTCTGATCCAGACAGATAACTCCAAAGTCCCGGGCCAAGAGCTCTGCCGAAGGGGTTGGATATAGGAGACTCACAAACTTTGCGGCTTGTGCCTGAGTGTGAGAAGTCCTTCTGCGGCTGAGACTTCAGAAAACTGGACGACTGCAGTAGAACAATGCAATAGAACGTTCACAGTAGAAGGACTCCTAGCAGATAGCTAGTCCAGCTCTCCTTATGGGGGCGACAAAGCAGGGACCCTAAAGCAGACAAGGAGTCGGGCAGGCTTTCCTACTCCAGAGAGCGGAAAGCAAGACTGAGCTCCCCATTTACTGACACTGACTTTCTATTCCCAAATTAAATTTTTTTCCCTTCTAGCCACATTATTATTCACAGGCAGAAAAGGAAAAATTATGAAGTCCTGAGGGGCTTTTATGTAAATAGCCAGAGCCCTGTGCAGTGTGAATGGTGTGGAGACATGTCATATTCTGCTGTTGTTTTAGAAGGAACTGTTTGTCTTTAGTGGAGATGCTGTAAGACCCTAGACGTAGGGGCACTGAGATCTAGGCTCTTCAGATGCATCTCAAGGTAGATATCTCTTGGGCATCGTAGGATCCAATCAGCAATAGGTACAAATTCACTACTCTTATTTTTTTTTAAGGATTTATTTATTTACTTGGAAGTCAGAATTAGAGAGAGTGGGGAGTGGGGAGAGGAGAGAGAAGAGAGATCCTCTGTTGGATCCTCTGTCTGTCCCCAGATGCCTCAGCAGCCAGCACGAGGCCAGGCTGAAGCCAGGAGCATCATCTCAGTCACCTGTACGAACGGCAGGGGCCCAGACACTTGGGCCGCCTTCTGCTGCTTTTCCTGGGCCAATAGCAGGTAGTTACACTGGAGGTGGATCAGCCAGGACACAAACCAGCATCTGTAAAGGAAGCTGGTGTTGAAAGCAGTGATTTTATCTGCTACAATGTTGGCCCTAGTCTTATTGTTTTTAAGATTTATTTATTTTTATTGGAAAGGCAGAGTTACAGAGGGATCTCCACCACTGGTTGACTTTTCAAAGGGGCTGCAACGGTTGAAGCTGGGCCAAAGGATTTGGGCTATCTTTCACTGCTTTCTCAGGTACATAAGCAGGGAGCTGGATGGGAAGTATAGCAGCCAGGACTAAAACTGGCACTCATAAGGAGTACCTGCGTTGCATCTGGAGGCTTAATCCATCATTCCACAATGATGTCTCCAGGATTGAATTTAAATATATATATATATATACACACACACATAGACATACAGGGCCCGTTGCGGTGGCCTAGCACCTAAAGTCCTTGCTTTGAATGTGTCCCTTAAGGGTGCAGGTTCTAATCCTGGCAAACCTGCTTCCCATCCAGCTGTCTGCTTGTGGGCTGGAAAAGCAGTCGAGGATGGCCCAAAGCCTTGGAACCCTGTACCCACGTGGGAGGCCTGGAGGAAGCTCCTGGGTTGGGACTTCAGATTGGCACAGCTCTGGCCATTGCAGCCACTTGGGGAGTGAATCAGTGGATGGAAGATCTTCCTCTCTGTATATCTGACTTTCCAATAAAAGTAAAATAAATCTTTAGGAAAAAAAAAGATATATTTGAAAGGTAGAAAAACGGAGGGAGAGATGGGGTGGGGGAGCAGGTCTGTGGCAGAGATAACTGTGTAACTTAACAGTGCTGGAGAAGTCAACACCATGGTAAAGGCATCTTTCAACTGTTGGTGACTTGCAGAAGAGAATGATTCTGCCACGAGATGAAGAAGTATTTCACAGAGCGGTGATACCTGAGTTGGGCCTTGAAGGTGGTTAATACTTGGTGCAAGAAAGGCCTTGAGGTGAAAGTGAGCATGAGCAATGGAGGGAGAGAGGAAAAGCATGGCAGATGGTAGAGCACCGGGCCGGGTGGTAGGTCGTCCCTGTAGTGGAGGGAGGGCATGGGCCGAGGAGGTGAAGCCAGGAGGGCTGCAGATTTGAGAGGTAATGCAAGGGGAGCTGATCGCACTGTTGTTGCTCTTATCTAGGCCTTCACTATTGTCCCCCAGTTTTGAAAGAATACTTTAGCAGTAAAGCCCTTCCCCACCCCCTAAACTTTTTTTTTCTTTTTTTTTATTATATTTTTGACATTCTTTACATAGTTAATTAGGGTAAAAAATCCCCCTAAGCTTTTGATGCTGATTTCCAAATTAGAGTGACATGAAATGATTTTTTTTTCATTAAAAATGCTTTTTTTTTTTTTTTCTGATGACATTGTGGCCTACACAGCTGTGGTGAGAGGGAGCATTTTTGACCCCGGATGCAGCTGACCTGAGAACCCTGTCATGGTGGAAGCTGGCCCACGCCTGCAGCCGGCTCGGCTTGGCAGTGAATGATAGAGTGGTGGTGAAAGGCCTATGTGTGGGCACTCCAGTAACAGGAGAGGCCATAAAATCCTGGAGTGCGCCCCAGGAGCATGACCTTACAGGGGAAGTTCTGGGAAACAAACCACATGGAGACTTGACAGGAATTGCTGGTGAAACCCACAAGCAAGGCACAGGATAAAAAGAGATGTCATTACAGCTTGTAAGTCTATGAAAAGATACAGTGAGTGGCATGACATAGCTGTGTGTAAGCTGCTTCTTCCTGGAGCAAAGGAAGCTGTGGGTTTTTATGCATTGGTTCAGCAGGTAGTGGTCCAGTCCCTGCTGTGTGAAGGGAAGATGACAGCTCAATGGTGGAGTTTTGTGCTCCGGACGCCCTCCTGGGGACAGACTGACCCCAAGGAAACAGTTGCACCAATGAGTAGTGACAAGTCCCACTGAGTGGTGCTGAGGGTCAGGTTGGGGAGCATCACTCAGACCCGAGGGGTGTAGAGCTCAAATGAAGCTGGGACATTGGGGAATAAGAATTACCTAGACCTACTGCACCAGGGAGTGTCCCAGACTGAAGGAAACAGCCTGGAGAAAAGCTGGCACTTTGGGGGAGCTAAAAAAGATTCTCTGTGGCCAAAACACAACTGGGGGAAGGGCAGGAAGTATGTCCAGAGGAGGCTGGGGCCTTGTAGGGCTTGGTAAGAAGTTTGGGTTTGTCCCAAGCACACTGGGAAGCCACTGCAGTGTGTTAAGCAGGAAATGACATGATCCCATGTAAAAAGGGAGAGCTCTCTGGAGAATGCCTTTGTAAGGGTGAGCTACTGTGAACTGTATATTTGGCCTTTGTCCTGTTCTCTGGAATCCTGGAATATCCAGACACGGTGTCTGTGTGTGTGTTGTTGAGTTGACAGATGACTGGGGGCTTCTGCACAGCCTCAGGCTGGGGGCTGGTTCCCAAGGGAACTAACTACTTGATTAGGGGATGAGAACTTTTCAAAGTCCCATCCCCCTTCCTTTAAGGAGGGGAGAGGGACTGAAGGATAAGCTGATCACAAATGATTAGATACAACTGATGATTATGCCTGTACAATGAAGTTTTCCTGAACTCCCCCCCACCTCGGAAAGACTGGATGGCCAGAGGAGGTTCAGGGAGTGCAGCTTGTAGGAGGCAGCTTAGAATCTCCGCGCCCCTTCCCCAGAGCTTGCCTTATCCCGCCTCTCATCTGGTGTTCATCTGTATCTTAACACGCCAATACACCCAAGTTAGTGTTTCTCTGACAAATTAATCTAACCCAAGGAGGGGATTGTGGGCATCCTGAGCTAGAGCTGGCGGCTTAATAAGAAGCATTAGTCAAACAACCTGGAGCTTGGGGCCAGTCCTAAAGTAGAGGGTGGACAGTCTTGGGAACAGAACCCTCAATCTGTGGGATGTGACTTTACCTTCAGGTGGTGTCAGAGCTGAGTTGAATTAGAGAACACCCAGCATGTGATGGCTGCAGAACCAATCACTTGCATTGGGGTGGGGCATCCTCTTTACACACACACAGTCGCTGTTGGAATTTTGTTTTGAGTGTTGAGTGAGAGTAGAGGAGAAACTGAGTTTGATTTTGCCCTGTATCTTCAGAGTGGGCAAGAGTGGGAGCTGGGACAATTAGGAAGGTTATGCACCTAACTAAGGTATGCAGTGTGAAGCAATGGCAGTGGAGAGAAAGGACTTATTTTGGAAGCAGAATTGTTTGGAGTTGGCATGTGAATTGGATGTGGGGAGAAAGAGATGGAGCAATTTGAGGTTGTCTCCCAGGTTTCTGTCTCAAATTTGCAGGTGAAGCTCTCAACAGATGAGGCTGTCCACTCCTTATTGGTCAGGAAAGGTCCAGGAGGACTGCCCTGCAGAGGCAGCAGCGGGTTTCAGCTTTCCTCTGGCTCTACTCAGTTCGAGGAGTTCATTGCCCAAACAGGGACTACCGTTCTCCCATTAATGGTGCCCTTTTGGGGTTCCTATTCCTGAGAAGGGTGAGGCCCTGAGGAACCCCTCTACCCCAGCATGCCACTAGGGGGAGCATGGCCTGCATGCTGTGCCTGATCTTGAGGACTTGGATGCTGACTGTATGAGCTTTAGCGCTCAGTGTTTGAGCCCTGGCCCCTCATGCTGCTTAAAACCCTGTCTGACATGTTAGGTGTCCAGTAAATGTTAGTGACTGCTGCTGTTACACACTGAATACTGTGTTATAAAAATGGGTGGGATTACCTCTTTCTCAGAGTGGAGACTGGAAAGGCTGAATATGCTCTTTGCAAGAAGAGCAGAGGGATGCCTGTAGGGTGTGGGGAAAGAGAAGTTTGGGGATGGATTTTGTGATGTCACACATCCTTGCCATCTCATTTGCCTTTGTTGACCTGAGGCAGTAGGGACTCCTGAGCTGGGACTTGAGTGAGATTGGACATTGAAAAGCTCTGGTGGCCTCCGTGAAGCAGTCATGCTAACCCTTAGAGTTTGTACCATCCCGTCACCTCCTGTTGGATTTTTGAAACACTTATCCTACCTTAGCTTTGGTGCTTACTTATGTTTTAAAACTCAAGGCAATCAGAATCTCATTCTGAGAAATTTTGCAATATACAGGAGTCTAATAAAAAGGAACACTGAAGAATTCTGTAAGGGATGATTGCCTGAAAGAGCCCATTGCAGTGCTGCTCTCAGGAGCAGCATTGGGCTGTGTCCTCCTTTAGCCTGTCTTTGTCTGAAGGGGATGCCAAGACCCCAGAGCCTTTTGTTGGCCTCTGGTGAGGAGCTGCAGGGATGAGTGAGGGTCATATCTCAGTGCCTGCCTGACTTAAGCACTAGGCTTTCATGAATAGCCATGTCTTAGGTTGAGACAGTGCACTGGTAGACGCTGGAGGACAGGTGCCTTGTCCATTGGCTGGGAGTTAGTGGTGCAGTCAGGGGCTGCCAAGACCTTCTCATCCCTGGGGCTCCTGTTACCCTTTCAACTACTCTGCATACTGTATGCCAGAGAGATGGCTGCATTTTAAAAATGTGTTATTTCCTGGTTCTATGAGCCAGGGCAAATTATTTTACCTTTGTTTCAGACATTTTTATTTGAAAAAAAATCTGTTACAATTACTATAATGCCAGTCCTAACTTTTAAGCCTCTTGTGAACAGATAGATGAAACAAGATTTTGTAGGGGCGTTTGGGGACAGCGTAAGGTCATACATATTTCCAATCTGCATCAGAATATTCCCCACCTATAGGATAATGGCCCAAAGAGGCTAAAAGGATGACAGCTTTACTTCGCTGTGATTTGCCACCTTTCCCTGGGTGCCCAGTCTTACTTATAGGTCCTTGTGGTAACAAGCTGTCACAAAGTCACGTGTTTGCAAGACCGGGTGGCAGTGCAGTGCACTGGTGTAGGGGACACTTGACTGGTCTGTACCCTTAGCTCTTTGCCCTAGCCAGCTTTCTAACTGTAGGTGAAACATCTGATGTCCCTGAGCGTCAGATTTTCCGACTATAAAATGGCCGTAAAAAATACTGGCCCAGTGTATTTCAAAAGGTGATAAGAATCAAAGTCATACCTGTTAAAGAATGTTACAAAGCAGGAATAAATGTCCCCATGTCTGTGTGTAGGGGAGGGGGTGATGTTACTAAACAGAGTCCCTTCCCTTCCCGGGCCCTGGCTTTCCAGCTGCTGATCCAGAATGGGGCCAAGAGGCAGGCCTGTGTTTGTATCAAGGTTGCCCTCAGGGCTGCAGGGGCTCTTCCTGGTCCTGACCTAGTGTCTTTCCTTTGCAGGAAGATGAGAGACTGCTTAGGTGCCAGCACTAGTACCATGCCTCCCGGTACTGGTTAAAACCACCATCACCACCTGGAGACAAGGTAAGCAGAGGCCAGTCCAGGCGAGCTCTTGGGATGGGAGTGCACTTCCTCCCCAACTGCCGTCCCGGAAAATCCCAATGCACAAACAAGTTAAGGCGGTGGTGCTTCAGGGTCCCTCCTCCCCGGGCTCCCAGACCCACGGGAGGGGCCAGCTTCCCCCTCCAAGCACTCCAGCTCGCTCCCGCCCACCCCACCCAACCCCCCAACACACACCCGGCTGCCAGATTCTTCCAAGTTAATAAAAGAGAGAGAGAGAGAGACAGACAGACAGACACTGGAGGGGAGGAAAACAAGCCCACTCTCCCTCTCCTGTCTGAACTGCTGGAGCAAGTTCCCAGGAGCAAATCCCGAGCCCTTGTGTGACGGGAGGGGAGTTCGGAGGAGCGGAATGCTTGCAAGACCGAACTGATCCAAAGACAGTGCTGTCCCACGGAGGCCTCCTGGAAGTGAGAGACAGAGAGACTGGGAGGAGAGAAAGAGACACCGGAGGGGGAGGGGAGGCGGAGGGCGGGGGAGCGCCTAGAATGTGCGCGCGCCTACTGGCGCTGGAGAACCGGAGCGTGCGCGCCGCGGGGACAGGGTCTCCATGACAACTGGCCTGGCCGGCCAGCCGCGCTGGACTCACTTGGCTTGGAAGGAGCAAGCGCCACGAAAGGTCAGAGGAAAGAGTCTGTGGGAAGCCCGCAGCAGGTATCGGAGCTTCAGCCAGTGGATTTGGGGAGCCCCGGGGGCTCCCTCACCGACTGAGGTGTGAGTCCGACTCTGCCGAACATGGAGCGGACAGGAAAGCACCGGGACTTTCAGGTGAGCGGCGGCTCTCCGCTCGGGCAATGGGATGGAGTGGGGCGCTGGAGTGTTCCCCCTCCTTCCCGACCCTCTCCGGCTGTTTTCTGGGAGACACATGAGTGTCTGCTGTGCTCCGGGTTCGGGGCTCAAGAATGATGTCATGCTCGACAGTTGGATCCTATTAGTGTCAGGAGGAGGGAAGCAGCCAATTTTCTTGACTGCAAATGGAGTTGATTTCACTCTTGATGAGTGTGAGGTGTTGAGATTTAACTTTGGCAAACTTGGTTTGACTTTTCCGTAACACGAAAAAGGCACAGCGTCGTTGTGCCCGGAGGAGACTTTGAGATAGAAAAGAGCTGAATGCCGACAATTACAGCTGTGTGTGTGTGTGTTTCCTACACGGGAAACTCCAGGGTCTTTTTGAGTCACTTGGTTCCTTCCAGGAAACACTTTGTTTTATCATTTGATGCTGCAATGTCTGACCTATAATAATAATAGTAACAGCAACATCAACAAGAAAGGACAGTTCAGCTCTGTGAAGAGCCTGTGGTGAGTTCCAAGTCCCTCTGGGACTGGGAGGGGGAGGGGAGCGTATTGGGAGGACAGGTCGATATGGAGCTTGTCACAGGGATATCTGAACTGAAAGCTCACTCTTCCTAGAGGACTGGCCTCTGTCAGTCAGAAGGTTGTGCACAGCCCCATCCCAGGGCAGAGGGCGGCGGGGAGTGGGGGAGCAAGAGGTCGCAAAGGGAGGGATCCCTTGGAGTGGGGGTGCCTGCAGAGAAGGATCTAGCTCTGGGGTAAGCTGCTCAGAACGGGGAGATGCGAGGCTCCTTGCCCATGTTGCGTGGATTTCCTTGGTTAGTGTTTGAGCCTTATCTCAGAGCACTTGCTGACCCCACAGCATGTGCCTCCAACTCGGGTGGCCCCAAGTTTTGGGGAAATTGGTTGTGACCAAGAGGAGTGGTGTGTGTGTGAATTCAGTGTTCTCTTGGGCTGGAGAGCTGCCTGGCAGGCAGTTTTGTAGGTAGTTGGGGCGACAGTAATGTGGGGAGGAATAGGAAGGTAGGAGAGACCACTTCCGAAGTGCTCCTAGCCATGTCGCCTCTTACACCTGCTCTTGACCTGAGGGAGCTCCGTGGATGCCACGGGTTTCTATTTGGGATGTGGGAACAGCTGCTGTCTGGTGCTCTTCGGTTTTCCTTCTCCAACCTCTCCAAACAGAATGCCTTTTGTATTCAGGAAGACAAGGAAGGAGGGCCTCCTGATTAATTTCGGGTCATCCTGCCAAGGCAAGCACTGTGTGTCCCCAGTACTGACTCCCAGAACCTAAATGGGTTTGCAACAGTGTTATGGCTTTAGAATCCCCACCGGGTGGAGGCTCTGCATGGTGCAGCTGGGGCACTTGAGTTACTGCTTTTACTGCAATAGGGAATGGGATCCTTGGCTTGGTGGAAATCCAGCCCTGTTAGTGTTAAAGAATGGGGACAGGGGAGCCGAGAAGGAACCAGCCAGCCCTGTGGTGGGCCATGTAAATCAGAATGGCATGTGGTCTGTGGTTGAATCTCCTGTTTTATCACCTGTATTTATGAAGACTAACAGAATGTTTCAGGGGCTCTTTTTATGTTTCAAAAAGAATAGTGTTTCTGGGGTGAAAAGACTAGTCCATGGCCAGGTTTTACTACTTGCAAAGCAAGTTCCCTAACCAATGTGAGTGTCACATGATTTTTAAAAATATGTATTTATTTATTTATTTGCTTGAAAGGCATAATGAGAGAGAGAGAGAGAGAGAGAGAGAGAGAGAGAGAGAGAGATCTTGTATCTGCTGGCTCATTCTCCAGTGGCTGTAATGGCTAGGGCTAGGCCTGATGGAATCCAGGAGTTTTTTCCTGGTCTCCCACCTGGGTACAGGAGCCCAGGCGTTTGAGCCATCCTCTGCTTTCCCAGGTGCATTAGCAGAGAGTTGGATCAGAAGTGGAGCGGCTGGGAGTTCAGCTGGTATCCATATTGGATGCCAGCATCCTGGCTCTGAGCTTCACTTTATTACTGGTGAGATGGGGAGATAGTAACTACTTCAGGACTGTTTGGGAGAAGCACGATGATTTCCATGAAAGTCTTAAACAAGGGGAGTCTTAAATAATGTAACAGTGTTTCCAGTTCCAGCCTGCAGAATGACCTGAGTTTCTCCTGGAAAGTCACTTTGCCCCTCCTAATCCCCCTGCCCTGCCCACATTATCCTTTTTTTGCCCCCTGAATTTTTAAATAAAAGTGAGCAAACCCATAAGGGACTTCAATGTATTTAAGGGCACATTGTGCATACTTTGGGTTGGGAAGTTGACTATGAGTGATATTTAGGGTAGACTTTGAGCTTTCTGAGGGGATCCTCCAGAGATGATGCTTTCCTTGGACCACCATCCGCTTACTCCCCACCCCGTCCATCCTCATGTGTTTTGGTGTAAAGGAGAGGGATTCCAGGAGAGCCTTTGGCTGCTCCAGTGTCCTGCAGCCACCTGTGGTCATTGTGTCAGAGACTGCAGTCGCTACAAGTGGGGCTGCTGAGTGCCAGGGCCACTTCCCTGGTGCTGCTGGGTTCTGCCCAGAAAGCTTTAGTGTGGCAAGGGGACCTTTCTCCTAGGTCCAAGGTTTGAAAGACTGGGTTCTAACTGGTAGCCAGTGTTTTTGCTCTGAAAAGACTCCTTAGGGGATAGGCAGTTCTTTCTGGAACATGAAGGCTACACAGCTTTACAGGGAAACAAAAAAAGAAACAAGGAAGTGGGAATTCCAAGGGCAGATACTTGATATGCTGTGGGACTGTGCCAAGGAATGGAATAGCAGGGGCGGGGAGACTCCAGGCAAGGGCGTCCCAGATCTGCCCTCAGCAGGTCTGTGGGGCTAATGGCATACTGGGGCACCTGTACGCAGCCTCGCCCTTCACTGTGGCTCAGGGGAAAACCTGATCCATGTATCCCGTGGTCATGTCTGGGAAAAGCCCCTGAGCAGTCCAACATACACAGATTTTTTTTTTTTAAAGCAGCAGAGCTCCCCTTCCAGGTGAGTTGCATCACAGCAGCCTCTCAGGCCTGAAGGGGAAGTTGCCTACAGCTTGGATGGGACTACAGCTGTTCCCCACACCCCAGCAGAGTAGCTTTAGCTTCCCAGAGCTGAGTCACACATTGGATCCCTCTGTTCCTTAAGGATTAAAAAGTAACATTCTTGTTCTCACTCCCTCTCTTCCCCCTTTTGCTACTCCCTTTCCTGCACTATTTGTCTGTAGGCTCCCTCTCTAAAATTAGAAAATCACTCACTCAACCAAGTTGTAATTTGGAAATAGCTTGGAGAACAGGCAAAGGGCATCCTCATATTTGTCAGCTGGGCCTCTGGGGTGTCCAGGTTTTTTTTGGTGGTGGTCTTTGGGAGAGCACCCCAGACTCCAAGTATCAGGGTCACACTGCTGGCCTGGAGCTGGGAGGTTGTGACCTAAGAGAGGCAGTCCTCCACTCTCCACCTCATCTGAAGGTGAGAATTACTTCCGGGAAGTGCTTGAGGGAGGAAGAAGCAGGTAGTATTGAAGAGACGGTCTTCTATCTGCCTGTTTCTTTTCTTTCTTCCTTCCTCCCTCTCTGTCTTTCAAATTATTTATCTTTAGTGGAAAATCAGATCAGATTTACAGAGAAAAGGAGAAACAAAGAGAAAGATCTTCCATCTGGTGGTTTACTCCCCAAATAAATGCAATGGCCAGGGCTGAATTGATCTGAAGCCAGGAGCCTCTTCCAGTTCTCCCATGTGGGTGCAGGGTCCCAGGGCTTTGGACCATCCTCTACTGCCTTCCCAGGCCACAAGCAGGGAGCTGAATGGGAAGTGGAGCAACTGGGACACGAACTACTGCCCATACGAATCCTGGCATGTGCAAGGCAAAGATTCAGCCACTATGCCATCAAGCCAGGCCCTCTATCACTTTAAGATTTGTTTCGTTTTAGTTGAAAGGCCGAGTTACAAAGAGGGAGAGAGAAATCAGCCTTCCATCTGCTGGTTCACTTCCCAAATGACTATAAGCCAGGACCCAGGACTTCTTCCAGGTCTCCCACATGGGTGCAGGGACTCAAAGACTTGGGCTATCTTCTGCTGCTTTCGTAGGCCATAAGCAGGGAGCTGGACTAGAAGTGGAGCATCTGGGACTCGAACCAAGATCCATATGAGATACTGGTGTTGCAGGTGGAGGTTTAGCTTGCTCTGCTATGATGCCAGATCCCTGTCATTGCCCTGATGATTCCTGATTCCCAGTGTTGGGCCTAAGAAGAGTTTCTTGAGGGAGCTGAACAAAGGGGCTGGGGTGAGGGGCACATATCTGAGCTGGCTGGAGGCCTGGCTGGCATCCCTTCTGCATCTCTACGTCGGTTTGAGTGGAGTGTGTTTCGGGAAGGCTGGGAGAGAGAACGGGGGCAGTCTGCAGGCAGATAATGAAGTTCTTTGACAGAGGGACGGTAAAGAGGGGAGCAGGGCCAGGAGGGCAGGAGAGAGAGAAAGAAAAGACCATCTGGCACTGTATGCAGAGATTTCTCTTTGAAGCCTGTGGGCAAATTTCGAGGGTATGCCTTCTCCTGGCGGCAGGCGGGGAGGTCGTGCCTCTGTTTTGTGCTCCAGGGCAGGCTCTGTGTGCCGCTGCCTCAGTATGTGTGTTTGAGGGATGCTGGGTACATCTGTCCACATTGTATACAGTATTGCACTGTCAGAAAAAAAACCTGGGACTCTGTAGTTCTAGTCATGGGCTCAAAAAACTACATTTGTGTGTGTGTGCACGCGTGTGTGTGTGTATGTGTGTTTCAGGGGAGGGTGGGTGTTACTTGAGTCTAGACTACCTTGCCTCTTTCACCTCTCATACAATGAGTACACTGTTGTTGGGGGCTGTTGGAACTATCGTAATACCCATCCTCATCTAAACACTGCCTGACGGTTAGATTTCACGTCCCCACGAAAGGCTGGATTATATGCAATCACAACAGAAATCCTTCTGAACCAAAGTGGGCCTGTTCCTAAGAGCTTATCATGAAGCCACTCCTGTTTCCCAAAAATCCAGACTCTTCTTCCATGTGACCTGTTTTGCTTTCAGGGTTTGTGTGTGAACCTAGAGATGGACAAATAGGAAGCAACCTGTTTAATCAGCAGACTGTTTGATCCTGGAGAAAACAAGATATAGTGAGTGTTATGGGAGAAGACAAGATCAGTGACAGGAAAAGGACCAGGAGGGAGGGGATGGGGGGAAGCCAGTGCTCAGGGGAAGCAGGCAGTGACAGATGGAAGGGCTGACTCAGGAGGTCTTCATCATGTGCTGGCTGGTTGGCCATATCCAAGGCACCCTGGGATCTGCTGTGCTGCTTCTAACAAGCATTGGGAGGCGGGGCGATGCGAGTGGCTGACACTGGGGTTGCCTCCCTCTGCCCAATTCATTTACTGTTGTGTTCAGAAGCATCTGTAATACTAATTTGTGTTCTCTTGGTCCATGGACTCATTTAGTCAGTGAGAACAGAGGATCTGGGCTAAGAGCTAGGGAGAATCCAAAAAACGTGAAGAATGGAGCTTACTATTGTGAGTGTTGTCTTAGATGATGTGTTGTAGTTGAGGCAGGCTGGTCAGCATCTCATGGTGGCATTCTGGGTTCTGATGGCAGTTGGTAACATCTCACACTCTTATGATGGGGAAAAGGGGGAGGTCCAACTCGTAGTCTGGATGAAGAGTATTGTTTGAATGATGACAGGAACCAGTTACAGGACTAGAGATCTGAGAGGGTGAAGGTTCTGTGCCTGTGATCTCAGAGTGTCAAAGGAAGGGGAGGCAGTGTGAGAGGTGATAGGAAAAGGGAAGTGGGAAAATTGGAGCACTATAAAAGTCAGCTGGCTCTTAGAATTTTTTAGCTTTGTTCAAAGAACCAAATTTTAATCGCTTCTTGGCCTTTTGGCTAAAATCAAGTGTAAAGAACCAAATTTGTTGTGTCTTGGAACACGGAACAGTTTATGTTCTCACACCCAAGTTTTATAGATTTTTTTAAATGAATTAGCCTATAGTGTGTGTGTGCAACTTTCAGTAACTGTTAGACATCAGTGAGTGTGGTGCTGCTTTGGGTGGAAGCCTTTGCATGCAATGTAAGTGTGTTACATTGCAGAGCTCTGGCGAAGAGCTGGAGCTCAGAGATCTGACAGGCTTAGGTTTGTGAATGGGGGCAATTATTTCATCTCTGTGTGCTTCGGTTTTCTCTCAGACATCTGTAAGATGAATATAAGCTTGTTAGAGTTGTGGTACTAAATGATACATGCACCTGTCAACAGCCCAGTACCTGGTACCTAACAAATGCTCAAGGCTTTCTGTTATTGTTAGGGATTTAAAGCAGCGTTTTGAAGAGAGGAATGCTGATCTGTCTGTCAGGTTGGGGTTACTACCTATAGGAACAAACCAAATTCTTCTTTGAGGAGTGGCTTATCCTTTGTGTTCTGTACTCTTTCCTTCGCAGGCTCAGCTTTTTCCTATAGGATACTTACGCTCTCTCCAGGTAGGGGACACCATTCTAGAATCACTTCCCATTTGCCCCTTTCCTGCTAGCCAGCCTAGGGAGGGCCCCTTAAATCTTCCTTAACCTTGCCAGGATCACGCAACCCTCAGTGTCCTGGACATACACTTCAGTCCCCTCACCCCACCCATCTTAGGTCTAGTATCTATGGCTCCTTCAGGACTCAGGTTAGTGCACAGACTTTGCAACCTGCTCAAGAGGTACATCATCTTACTGTAGTTGACCTCTAAGCCTCTGAATCTTCCTCATCCATCAAATAGGTGATAATATTACCCATCTCAAAGAGCTGTCGTAAGGGTTAAATGGATTTAAATCTGTGAAATACTTAACTTAGTTGTGGTAACTGATGTGCTGTCAGTAAATGTTAGCTGCTGCTGTGTTAGGCGTCTCTGCCTCCCGTCAGTGCCTGCCTGCACACAGCAGAACGCCCAGACCAGCTGGTCAGCAGATCTGAATTCTAGTTCTGGCTCTGACTCACTGGGTGACCATGAGAAGGTGATCTGATTACTCTAGACTTGAGTACCCTTATCCAGAAAGTAAAAGGTACAGATTGAATGTTGTCATTGACCTTCCATCTTGACTTTTCAACTGTGTTTATCTTAACTTTCCAACCAGCCTCCTTGAAGTTCTAGGAAACTGGGAGTAATATTATATGCCTCATATTTCCTAAATGAACAACACACATAGTTTGTGCTTAAAAATATGTGATAACTTTTTTGCAGTCCCCATCAGTTGGATTCTAGAAAGCATTTAAACTTGGTTCACAGAACTTGGCTACTAAAATTTGTTCTCACACGATTGGTTATAACTGCAATGAGGGCCTAGTCCTTAGTAAGCCAAAAAATCTTCTAGGTCAGTAAAAGTGGATTGGGATACTTACTTATCTTACAGACTTAGAACAGCTCTATGAACAAATAACGCATCTCTGTTTCTTTCTTTCTTTTTTTTTTAAAGATTTATTCATTTTATTACAGCCAGATATACACAGAGGAGGAGAGACAGAGAGGAAGGTCTTCCGTCCGATGATTCACTCCTCCAGTGAGCCGCAACGGGCCGATGCGCGCTGATCCGAAGCCGGGAACCTGGAACCTCTTCCAGGTCTCCCACACGGGTGCAGTGTCCCAATGCATTGGGCGGTCTTCGACTGCTTTCCCAGGCCACAAGCAGGTAGCCGGATGGGAAATGGAGCTGCCGGGATTAGAACCGGCGCCCATATGGGATCCCGGGGCTTTCAAGGCGAGGACTTTAGCTGCTAGGCCATGCCGCCGGGCCCTCTGTTTCTTTTTTTAAAAAACAGTTTATTTATTTACTTTTTAAAATGATGAACTTATTGGAAAGACAGATTTGTAGAAGGAAAGAGATGCAGAAAGATCTTCCATCTGCTGGTTTACTCCCCAAGTAGCTGCAATGACAGAATTGAGCCGATCCGAAGCCAGGAGCTTTTTTCCAATCTTCCACATGTCCTCAGTGTCCCAAGGCTTTGGGCCGTGCTTGACTACTTTCCCAGGCCACAGGCAGGGAGCTGATGGGAAGCAGAGCAATCTGGGCAGAGATCTGCACCTGTATGTGGTCCCAGCACATGGGAAGGTGAGGTTTCAGTCACTGAGCCATTATGCTGGGCCCAGATTTGTTTTTTATTGGAAAGACAGATTTTTTTTTTAAGATTTGTTTTTATTTTTATGGAAAGGCAGATACACTGAGAGGTGGAGAGAGAGAGAGAGGAAGATTGTCCATCCGATGATTCATTCCCCAAGTGACCATAATGGCTGATGCTGTGCTGATCCGGAGCCAGGAGCCAGGAACTTCCTCTAGGTCTCCCATGTGGGTACAGGATCCCAAGGCTTTGGGCCATCCTCGACTGCTTTTCCAGGCCACAAGCAGGGAGCTGGATGGGAAGTGGCGCTGCCAGGATTAGAACTGGTGCTCATATGGGATCCTGGTGCATTCAAGGCGAGGACTTTAGCCACTAGGCCACTGTGCCGGGCCCAAAAGGCAGATTTTATAGAGAGAAGAGACAAATAGATTTTCCAACTGCTGGTTCTCTCCCCTTAGTGGCTGCAACAGCCAGAAGTAAGCCAATCTGAAGCCAGGAGCCCAGAGCTTCTTCCAGGTCTCCCGCGCAGCTAAAGAGTTGCAAGACTCTGGACCATCTTCCTCTGCTTTCGCAGAACACAAACAGGGAGCTGGATGGGAAGTGGAGTAGCCAAGACAGGAACCAGCAACTATGTAGGATGCTGGCACTTTCAGGTGGAGGATTAGCCAGTGAGTCATAGCTCTGACTCCAATTTCTTCTTTTCTTTTCTTTCTTCTTTTTCTTTCCTGCCCTGCCCTTCTGCTATATGTGCTGTGATACTGCAAGGAGGAGGATTAGCCAGTTGAGCCATTGCACTGATCGCTGTTTCTTTATTTGAGGAACTGGCAGCATTTTATTATTTTTTTATTTATTTTTAAATTTCTGATATAAGTAAGGGCCTGGCATGAAGGCCTAGTGGCCTAGTGCCTTGCATCTGCTGGGACGCTATGGTTGCTGGTTCATATCCTGGCTGTTCCACTTCCCGTCCAGCTCCCTGCTTGTGGCCTGGGAAAGCAGTTGAGGACGGCCCAAAGCCTTGGGACCCTGCACCTGCATGGGAGACCTGGAAGAAGCTGTTGGCTCCTGGCTTCGGATAGGCTCAGTTGTGGTTGTTGCGGCCACTTGGGGAGTGAATTATTGGATGGAAGATCTTCCTCTCTGTCTCCTCCTTCTGTATATCTGACTTTCCAATAAAAATAATAAATATATCTTTTAAAAAATCTTATTTAAGAGTCAGGGAGAGAGGAAGATAAAAATATTCGACCTGTTGGTTCACTCCCTAGATTGCCGTGTTGTGCCAAAGTTGGGAGCCAGCAAAAAAACCCACATAGGTTTTCCATGTGGGTGGCAGGAGTCCATGTCCTTGAACCATGACCTGCTGCCTCAGGGCTTGTATTAGCAGGAAGTGGAATCAGGATTGAACTGAGACTTAAAGCCCGTTGCTGACATCTTTACTAGCACCTTAACCTCTGGGCCAGATACCCACCACAACAGAGTTTTCCGAGAGTCTCCTTTAGAGTTTAATGTGAGCCAGTTGAGTCCTAGAAAGAAATCTGCTAGAGGACGAGTCCAACAAGAGAATGACATTTATTGAGAACCTGAGCTTTGGAATGAGACTGTTTAGTTCAGAATTCTGCCTCTCCCACTTATTGGTCCTATAACCTTGTACAAGTTGCTGAGCTCATCTCAGTTGCTCTTCTATAAAATTGAGACAGTTGTAATAAAGCCCAAATGAAAAGTGCTTAGAATAGTTGTCCTTAACCTTGTTGCGGAACAAAATGTTAGCAACTAGTTGTACTTAACGATTCTCTTGTAAATCAAACAGTATCTGTTTCTTGTAAGCTAGTGTGTTTGATTGGTTTTGCTAAGTGTGAAGCTACATTCTCTGTACAGCCTGGGCGAGAGCAGAGCAGGTGTAAGTGTCCCCAGTTGTAGACCAGAGCTTTTCAGTTTTGTTTTTGTAAAGAAATAGATAAACCTGAGGGGGAATCTAGTTCTAACCAGAAGAATATCTAGGCTGAAAGGCCCCTGTCAATAAATAAGAAATGACACTGAGGTGGGACATAGAATGTAGCATGATGAGAAGTGGAGGGTTCATGTGGAGGAGACAGGGTATTGGTGGAGAGAGGATGCTCCAAGACAGAATGAGGTCGTCAGTATTGAAGAGTGGCAAATGTCTCCAGGTCAAGTGGTTGAGGTGAAGACAGTGAGCTACCCTTGTAGACGACTTGCTGGCCCTTGATTTTGCCAAGGAGCCATCTGGATCCCAGGCCCAGGTAGGACTTCCCTCCTGGAGAAGTGGTGGTAAGGGTTGAAGAGGTTCTAATCTGTTTCTAAGGAAAATGAGTAGTTCTTATCTCAGAATATAATTATAAAGAGATTTCCTTTTAACTTTAAGAAACAGGAACTTTGGCTGCCAAATTTAGCAGTGTGTTTTAAGTCCCTCAAATCTCCTTTTGAGTGCAACCAAAGCTCTCAGCTTTGTTGCTATCTCTTGTTGAAATGTAGTCTGGAAAGGTCATATCAACAGTGCCAGTTTATGGGCCTGCTGAACCCAGGCAGACCTAGGGCAGCGGGGGGAGTTCTCAGATTAGGTGCTTCACACATTTTTTTTTCTTCAACTGAAGCTATTTACAATTTAAGGTTCTCTACTTTTTAGAAGACCAAACTCTGCAGATTGGGGTGAGACATTCTGTTTTTGTTTTTTGTTTTTTTCTGCAAGGTTACTCCTGTAGAGTTCTGTAGGCAGGGCTGAGATTCTACAGTGACTCACTATCTATCTACTCGGGAGAAGGTTCCCCAAATGGCACCCCATCCTCTTTGTTGGAGGTAACATTTCTCGGGGCAAAAGTGTGCCATAATCTTCCTCTTGTGTGGTTTCTGAGTAGTTCATGACCTACCCTGTGTTCTGATGGAGTGACAAGAAGCTGGTGAAGATGGTGATTTGTAGAAACCACAGGTGGAATTATGTATTTATTTTCAGATCTGAGGACAGGAGGATCAGACATAGGTGTTTACACTTTGTCACCTGGGGAAAAGGAATACAAACAAGGAAAGGAAATTCAAGAACCCAAACGACCTTGCAAACTATACAAAGATGGGGTAAGCACATGTGATAGGAAAACACCTAGGACAGCTGAGAAGATCTTAGCAATGGCAGTTACCTAGGTGGCAGTCTTTGGCTTGACTGACTAGCTTCTCTGTTCACAGGATGAAGGCTTTGGATTCTAGAGTACTAAAGTTCCCTCTATTTTTATTTCATTTTTACTGGAAAGGCAGATCAGATTTGCAGAGAAAGATCTGTCTGCTGGTTCACTCCCCAAAGGGTTGCAATGGTTGGAGCTAAGTTCATCCAAAACCAGGAGCCAGGATCTTTCAGGTCTCCTTCCAGGTCTCCTTCCAGGTCTCCTACGTGGGTGCAGGGTCCCAAGTCTTTGGGCCATTCTCTTCTGCTTTCCTAAGCCATAAGTGGGTAGCCTTTGTTTCTGAATGAGAAATGGAGCATCTGGGACAGGAACTAGTGCCCATATGGGATGCTGGCACTTGCAACGTGAGGATGTAGTCAACTGAGCCATTATGCTGGTTCCTGAAGTTCCCTCTTGTCTTTGCCTTCCTTTAGCCTCCTGAGTTGTTCATCGCTTTGGGTTTCAAGCATAAATGGAATGAACCACACCCTCTGCTCTGGGTTGGTGTCATCACTGCCACTCAGATTTGAGCCTACAGCTAGCTCATCTCTGCTGGTAGAACCAAACTGTGAGGGTAGTGATGGTAATAAAGTTGAGGGGTTTGTTAACTCTCAGGAAGTGCCCAAGGGAAGTAACAGGAATCAGGTTAGAAAAAAAGAATATACAGGGCCCGGCATGATAGCGTAGTGGTTAAAGTCCTTGCCTTGAATATGCCAGGATCCCATATGGACATCGGTTCTAATCCCAGCAGTCCCGCTTCCCATCCAGCTCCCTGCCTGTGGCCTGGGAAGCAGTCGAGGACGACCCAAACCTTTGGGACCCTGCACCTGTGCGGGAGACCTGGAAGAGGCTCCTGGCTCCTGGCTTTGGATTGGCTTAGCTCCAGCCGTCGTGGCTGCTTGGGGAGTGAACCATCGGATGGACAATCTTCCTCTCTGTCTCTCCTCCTCTTTCCAATAAAAATTATTTCCAATAAAAATAAATAAATCTTTTTTAAAAAAGAATATGTGAAAATTTCAGGGTTTTTATCTGAATTAAATTGAGATAAATAAAGGTATATGTTTTTCAGTTCAGAACTCATCTGTTTGATAAATCCAGGTGGGCTTCAAAAGCAGCGCTATCTAGACCTCACCTGGAAAGCACCCAAGGTCATATGTCTACAATGGCTTTGCTGGAAGAAGTTGTGTTTTTTCTGGAAAGCTCTAGAAAGTGAAGCAGAAAACCATGGAGGCTACAAGTGTCTGATGGCTTTCTGGGCGCCTGCTTGCAGTTCGAGTAACCTTTCCTGCTTAATCTTTTATCTTTCCCTGCAATTCCATCTCCTGTTGTCATCAGTTAGCCAGAGAAGGAAGAGGGAGAGTGGGATCTTTCTGTTTCAGAAACTTTGGATTTATTTACTCATTCTCTAAATATTTATTGAATGTTCTTTCTGTTCCAGCTGCTGTTCTGAACCCTAGACATGTAGAGATAACCAAGATAGCCAAGACAACCAATAATAAAGCAATATGGTAAACAAGTAAACACATCAATAAATGGCAGAAAGCCAGTGCTATGACCTAGGAAAGAAACAATGGTAATGCAAAGAAGAGAGTGAGACAAAGAGATTAGGAGAGGGCTGTCTGAGTTTATGACTTTTAAGCTCAAGAAGCCAAGGATGTGCAAATCTGGGGGAAGAACATTCGTAGAAAGGGGAATAGCCCTAAGGTAGGAAAGAACTTGATGTCACTGTTATTAGAGTATAAGGAGAATATGGAGACAAAAGATGTTGGTACAGGCTGATTAAGATAGAACCCTTAAGTCATTTTCAGGGGTTTGGTGAATGGACATTAGAGGTATAAATTCTGTGCCCAAACTGAGATAAAATATGGACGTTTGAGAATAATGGCTAGCCGAGAGGAAAAGTGAATATTAGTTGTGCAAGAAGAAAGAAGATAAAAAATGGGATGAGGGTAAGTGATTAAGATTAATGGCATCCATATCCTCTGCATTGGTTTGCTACCTGGCTCCAGCTCCCCATTCTAGCTTCCTGGTAATACAGACCCTGGCAGGCAGCAGTGACTTCTCTAATGACTGAGTTCTTCCCCCCATGGCTGATCTCTGGGTTGATTCCTGACGCTCACCTCACTACTGGAGACACTTAGGGACTGAAGCAATGACTGAAGCTCTTCTGGCCTCTCAAATAAGTTTGAAAAAAATAAATGAAAAGAATACGGGAGAACAGTAGCTCTGGAGTAGGGATTGGTCTGTGGCCACTGAGCTAAAAGAAGTTGAATGATTATATTCCACATTATTCTTGGGATCACATCATAGATTTCACTAGTAAAATATTAATTTTATATCAGACATCTTACATCATTTTAGTAAATCCTTACAATAATTAAAGTGAATTGAAAAAAAAAACTTATTGGAAAGACAGGCAGACAGACTTCAACATCTCTGACCTGGTAATTCAACTCTGTAAATGCCCATAACAGCCAGGAACTGGGCCAAGAGAAGCCAAGAGCTGGGAACTCAGTTTGGGTCTTCAGTGTGGGTGGCACTTGAATCTTCAACTGCTGCCTCCAAGGTGCACACCGGAAGCAGGGCTGGGACTCCAACCCAGGCATTCTGGTATGGGATGCAGGCATCCCAAGAAGTGTTGTAACGGCTGTGGCAAATACCTGCCCTTACAAGTGAATTTTTTAAAAGAAGACTTATTTGTTTTAAAGGCAGAATGACAGGAAGGGAGGAACGAGAGGAGGAGGAGGAAGAGAGAGAAATATTTTTCATCAACTACTGACTCCCCAAATACTCCCCAAATGGCCACAACAGCCATGACTGGGCCATGACCATGCCAGAGCCTAGAACTCCGTCTTAGTCTTCTGTTGTCAGTGGCAGGGACACAAGCACTTGAGCATGGTTTCCCAGATGCATTATCAGGGAGTTGGATTGGAAGCTGAGTAGCCCACATTCAAAGCTGCACTCATCTGGGATTCAGGTGTTCCAAGGGGAGGTTTTACCTACTGTGCCACAGATGCCCGTGACACTTTCAATGTACAGGTGTCTGTCAGAACTCAGAGAAATCAGCTTGCTTGAAATGGAAATCTAAACCTACATGATTGCAGAACATAGCTGGCTGTGATTCACGTGGTTTCTTTCCTAGAACTGTTCTGTTATTTATTGTCATATCTTCATTTCTATGCCTGGAAGTTAGAATGAATTTTGAATGTAGAGTTGAGTGGATTTCTCTCAGCTTTTTCTGAAAGCAGTACCTGCTACTGAAAATGTCAATCCGTATCAGAAGTTGGGGGCGGAGAGGGTGTGAAAAGACTTAGAAACAGGTCACCTGAATTACCTGTTTACTGGCACCCTAACTACTAGGCTAGATTCTTGTTTTAAACTAGCGTTTTTAGATAGATGTATTCCTTTTTATTTGAAAGACTGAGTTACAGGGGAAGGAGACACAGAAGTCTTTCACCTGCTGGTTCATTCCCCAAGTGGCCTCATCATCCGGAACTGGGTTGGTTTGAAGATAGAAGCCAGGAACTTCTTTTCTAATCTCCCACATGGGTGCAGGTCTCTCCAAGCACTTGGGCCATCTTCTGTTGCTTTCCCAGGTCATTAGCAGGGAACTAGATTGAAAGTGGAATACCTGGGATTCAAACTGGTACCCATATGGGTTAACGACACTATAGGTGCTGACCACGAAACTAACATTTTTAAGTACTCTCTGACTTTTCAATTTACAGAACTCTTCTAGGATCTCCAAAGTTGGTTGAAAATATTTGAGAAAACAAATTGATCAGGCCATAGCTTTTATTTCTTGAAAAATTTGTATTGGTAGTTCATCCTTTTCCTGAAGAGACAGATCCTGTTTGGATCATATAAACCAAGGCCTAGGATTCTGTACTGAAAATTTGGAAGCTATGTGTCTGCTCTCATCCATTGGGTTCATGGATTGTTCGGCCTCACCAGCCTGCATAGATGAGCTAGTCGGTGAAGGACAAGGCAGGATCCTTCAACAGTGCGTGTGTGGTTTCCTCCCACACACAGGAATTTCTTTTAAAGGTGACTGGATTTGCCTTTCCCGTTTCCCCATCCCTGTCTGTTTCAGTAGCTACTTTGTTTCTGTAGGAAAAACAAAAACAAATAAAAAACATGGCTGGGAAAGAGTCATTTAGAGGATTTTTTTTCAGATTATCTTTAGCCTTGACTCATTGAGCAAAATATTAAATGGTTGCCTGCCATGAGCACGGACATACAAATGAATTATGAGATGAGGCTGAAAAGATTAGCTGAGCTCAGATATCAAAGGGTTTGAAATGCCCAGGAATTAGGGAACTGCTTTACTGCAGAAAGCAGGAAAGAAACACAATGGGATTTGGTTTTAAACAGTAAACCTGTGAGACCATGTGGAAGGTATAACTGGAGTAGGAGTCTTAGTAGCCTTGTATCTTATTTATTGTGTGTGTGTATGCGTGTGGAGGGTGATACTCCGGTCTCTCCAAGTTCATTGATAGTGGAAATAAAGGATGTCTGGGGTGGTAGGGGTGGGGCAGGTCTGACTCCAGATGGCAAAGCACTATGGAGCCTGTTAGGCGTGATTTTCACCTGGTGGCCATGGACCAGACTGCATTGGAGAACTTGTTTCCAATTCAGCAGAACTGAACTAGGGCCTGAGATTTTTCATTCTCAATGTTTTGAAAGCACTGCTGCTGGAGGTGGTGGTGGGTGAGAACCCTACTTGGAGAGCCACTACCTCAGGAGGCTTTGCAAGGGTGTGTGCAAGGGCCTCATGCTAACTGGCTTGCTTGCTTCTCCTAACCTCGAACTTGATGTCCGCAGGTGCACGCCCCTAACATTCTGGGGTGGCTTGCCCTGTGACATCAACAAAGCCTGGGAAAGGTGTATGTCCTCCCTGGTGGTAACTCTTCCCATGCATCCGCATCCCTTGCCAGTGAGACTTCCAGACTTGAGCTTCTCCCAGAGCAGTGTGCGCTCTGATTTTTGGAAAACAGTCATTCTGGGCCCCAGTTTGATTAGGATGGTAACCTTTATTCCAGGAAAAACTCCCTGCTGGCCTTGAGCACAGCCTCTTGACTGGCAGGACTGTTAGAGGGACAGCAAGCAGGCTCTCTTGGAGTGCAATCTGTTGATTTGCCAAGTTTACACAGGACATGCCTGGGAGATTATCTCTTCAGCCCAGGAGTTGAATTTCAAGGGCAAAGTCCACTGTTAGCTGAGAACACCTGGAAGAGAGGATTTCACTCAACTTTCACTAAATGTAGGCCTCAGGGCTGCTTCCCACAGAGGTCAGGATTTGTACTTGTTGCAGCCCTGAAAGGGTGACCTTGGGGTGTTTCTCAAGGAAGGTGGCATGGCTCCAGGCACTGCTCCTTACTGTTCATTTCAGTGCCTTTTTGCATCAGGTGTGACCTGGGTTTTTCACTCTCTCTCTCTTTGGCGTTCTCATTTATCGAATCCTTTGCTGGGCTTGCTTCTTGCTTTCATTGCCTCTTCCTGGTCAAGGATCCTCAGGTTTTCCCTCAAGGCCTGCCTTTTCTTCAGCTTCCCTCATGAATTTGTCCTGACTGTACAGTTGTGTCTGTGTGGGAAGGGATGTTAAAGGTTCTATGACCAGTGCTGCCCAACCACATTGTTGTAAGGCAATAGGGGTAGGGGGTAGCAAAGGCAAAGCTCCCAGCAGGCCGTGGTGACAAGACTCAGTGTCCCTGGGGCCAGAGCGGTTCTTGTGTCTGTGCAGTGGTAACCCATCTGGTCATGCTGCCCGAGAATTCAATTCCAGTTTTAGATACTTCGGAGTTCACAGGCACCCAAAGTGGCAAATCTAGGCTGGAACCTCCATCCTTTTGCTTGGGCTGCTTTAGGCTAACCTTGCTGTGTGCCTGAGAACCATAATGTGTTTCCGATTAGTGAGCTTGTTTGAAACTGCCCGGGGCTAAGGTTGTTTTTGTTTTTGTTTTAATAACAGAAGCAACACATGTGTCCCAAAAACTTTATAAAATGGAGAATGTATGTGAGCATCTTCTATAAGCCCATGCCCCATATATACACACATATATACATATGTATGTACGTATATATACGCACATATATAATCACTGTTAACAATTGGGCAACAATGAATTTATTATTTTATTTTTATTGTTAAAGATTGATGTATTAATTTGAAAGGCAAAATTAGAGAGAGGGAGACCTTCCCTCTGCTGTTTCACTCCTCAAATGGCAGTGGTGGCAATAGCTGGGCCTGTCTGGAGCCAGGAGCTTCCTCTGGGTTTTCTGCATGGGTGCAAGGGCCCAAGCGCTTGGGCATCCCCTGCTTTCCCAGGCATGTTAGCAGAGAACTGGAATGGAAGTGGAGCAGCAGGGAGTCAAAATGGGGCTCATATTGGATCCTGGTGGTACAGGCAGCAATTTCATCTACTATGCTACAGTACAAGGCCCAATGATGCGTTTTTTTTTTTTTTTACATGACATATTTAGATGTACCTTTATTTTAGCTTCTAAAAATTATGTTTACAAAAAGAGGCACTCTAATTAAAAATAAGCAGTGAAGAGAATGTAGAGAGGTTAGAACCCTCATACACTGGCATCAAGAATGGAGGTGGTAACTGCTATGGTGAGAAACAGTCTAGTTGTTCCTCAAAAAGCTGAAAATTGCCATTTGGCTCAGACATTCCATTCCAAGACATATACCTCAAAGAACTGAAAACAAGAACCTAGGACTTGCATGTCAATGTTTATATCATACCTTGGTTCACATAGTCAACAAGTGGGAACAACCCAGGTATTCACCAAGCCGTGTGTGGATGACCAGGGTCATCAGTGCATACAGGAAGTGCCATCCTCACCACTTGTTGCATGCCACAAGACAGATGAACCCTGAAAACATTGTGATAACTGAAATAAGCCACGTATCGTATACTTCTGTTTATGTAAAATGGCTAGGAAAGGCCAAATAGAGATAGAGAGTAGATTAGAGGTTACCAGGAGTTTGGAAAGAGGGGAGAAAGGGGAACTATTGCATAATAGTTAAACAGAGTTTCTCTTGGGGGTGAAGGAAAAGTTCTGGAAATTACTGGTGGTGATTGCACAACACTATGAAGGTGATTAATGGCACTGACTCATGCATTTAAAAATGATTACAATGTTGGATCTTACATATATTTTACCACAGTGAAAAAAAATGCAATTCTTTGCCACTGAAAATGTTTTCACTTTTAATTGCCTCTACGTTTTCATTTGCCCCCCTTGCCTGTATGTTACTTTTAACAACATTGTTATGTTTCTGCAGATGGATGTATTGTAATTTATTTAACCGATCCCCCTGCCAACGGACATTTAAGTTGCTTCAAGTTTTTCTAGTGTAAACAGTGCCACAATAAACAGCAATATATAGCTGTCTTTCCCTGCATGTTCCAGTTCTGGTATTTCCATGGGCAAAATTCCTGGAAGGGTATATTTGCTGATCAAAGGGTATGTTCTTTTAAAAGTTTAATAAATATTGCCAAACTGCCTTCCAAAATTGCATCATGTCAATGGCATATAAGGTGCCTGTTTGTACCACACCCTTGCCAACATGGATGGAATAAGTCTTTGTATTTATTCTTCGCCGATCTGATGAGTAAAGGAGGATTTCTTATTTGAGGATTTGTGAGAGCTTTGATTCGTGTGTTCATTGCGACTCACTGCCATCTGTGTTGCTGGTGTATTTCCCCCCCAGTTTAAAGTTTGTTTGACTTTGTTCTAGACATTTGCCTTTCACATGTCTAAGATTTTCATATAGGCAATTGTGTATTTTCTTGCATGGCATTTTTTTTCCCCCTTTCATGGCTTTTGAGTTGAGTCTTGCATCATACTGTGAAAAATTCTCTTCACTCACCAGGGTTTTACAAATAATTCATGATTCTTTCTGGTGTTTTTATGCGTCCAATTTTACATTTTGCTATAATTAATTTTGTTAAAAGGAATGAAGTATTAAGTTTATTGATAAATCCCCTATTTTTATTATTTGTTCTTTATGTAAAATTTCTAAGTATCTTAAAAATTTTTTTTGAAGATTTTATTTTACTTGAAAGCCAGAGTTACGGAGAGAGAAAGAAAGAGATATTCCACCGATTCACTCCCCAAAGAACCGCATTGGCCAAAGTTGGGCTGGTCTGAAGCCAGGAGCCAGGAGTTTCTTACAGATTTCCCAAGTGGGTGTAGGGGGCCAAAGGCCTTCAGTATTCCTCTGCTGCTTTCCCGGGCCATAAGCAGGAAGTTTAATCAAAAGTGGTGCAGCTGGGACTTGATCTAGTGCCAAAGTCGCAGGTGTCGACCTCACCTGCCACACGATAAATTTTCTGTTATCCTATGTGTGTTACATCCAGGTATCTTTTCTTGATAGCTGGGGTTGTTCATCAGTCCCTTCTGAACTACTTTATAATAAATCCTGTATGCAGGCTTCTGGACACTTAGATGCCAAGTCCTGGGCACAGAAGCCTCCTTCAGCTTTGCATTTGTGGAATGCAGGGAAGGGCGGGAAGAGAATTCAGTGGTAAAGATGCCTAGAGGAGAGTGAGCCGCCCAGAGTCTGCAGGACCCTAAGACCCGGGAGGGAATGTGACTCTGGGAAGCAAACAGCAAGAGGCAAGAGTCAGAGCTGCTTGGATTTAGGGAGGTTTTTGAAATGAGGGGAAACAGAGGAATACTGTTTATTGCAAATGTACTTATATCCCAGATACTGAGCTTGTTAGGGCTCACCTTACATATATTTTAAAATGGAAGCTTTTAGTGCTGGATCAACCTAAGGTTGCTGTTACCTAAGGGTCATGAACCCAGAAAAGAAAGCCTCATTCAAGTGCCAGAGTGGAAGTAAAATCCTGGAACTGAAAGTTGGGGTGTGGGAGACTGAGAGCAGGAAGGAGCCAGCCATCACTGCTAGGCTTGTCAGCAGTTTAGACAGAAATATTCATGGAAACATGCTAAGTATGAAAGCAGAAGGAGAAACTGGGTCATCAAGCATTCGTTAAGGGCATGCATGTAGACATACAGTCCATACCATAAGGAACTTAGTAGTTCAAGTTCCTGATCAAGATATAAAGGCCAAACCATGTGGTGCAGTGAGATTTATGAATGTGTGCACTGGTGAGAGGAGAGTGAGGAGGATGGGGGCAGGGGCTCACAGAGGAGATAGTGCAGATACAGATTCAGAAGGATGTGCAGTCACTTGTCAGGTGGACAGACAGGGAGGAACATTCCAAGTGGGAAGATGCTGATGTGCAGAGACAGCAGAGTGAGGCCCTGAGTGCCAAGCGTGCAGGGAGCTCCCGGTCAGTCACGTGTGCCATCCTTAGCCGGGGAGAGTAGGCAGTGTACAGTACACAGGAAGGCTCTAGACAGAAGCAGGCCTCTGGGCTGGTTTCACCAGCGTCCTGCCTGAAAAAAACTACCCCTCAAAAATAATGTATTAAAACAGTAACCTCATAGTCATCTTTCACCGTCCTGGGGGCCCTACTTGGGGTCTTCTCCAGTACTTTTTGTGAGGTGGTCCCTGGGGCTGGAATCTTCTGAAGGTTAACTTGTGCCCATGTTGGTGCTGGGCCTGGAAAGACTGAAGCATCCAGGGCTCCTAAGGTCGCTTGCTCTGCCCTCTCCACCAGCCTCCCCATCCTCCACTCCAGTTAGTGCTCCTTATACTCTCTGGTCGGCTGCCTCAGAATCTGAAATGCAATTCCTCTATAGGAAGAGCGGGCTCAAAACAACCACAAGTGGATTGTAAATTCAGAACATTACAGCAGGCTAATTTTAAAGTTTTGAATGTCCTGCACATTATAAGTGTCCAAATGGCATTTGGCAGAAAGAACTAATTCCTTATTACCTACCTTAGAGACTGGCAAAAGTGGCGTGGTCTTCACCATGTATCCTCACCAGCACCAGATTCTGTGCCTTGAAGTCATCACAAGGGCCCTTGGGTCAAATTTTTCAGACTTGTTTGAAATCACAACAGCCATATAGAGAAATTTAAACTAGAGGGTAGTTTTTTCCAGACTTATTTCATTGCTTAATAATCCTTACAAAATTACCATAGCCTGTTAATAATGCCCAAATTGGGCCTGGTGTGGTGGCTTAGCAGCTGAAGTCCTCACCTTGCACACACCGGGATCCCATATGGGCACTGGTTCATGTCCCAGCGGCCTCGCTTCCCATCCAGCTCCCTTCTTGTGGCCTGGGAAAGCAGTCGAGGACAGCCCAAAGCCTAGGGACCCTGCACTTGTGTGGGAGATGCAGAGGAAGCTCCTGGCTTCAGACCAGCTTAGCTCCAGCTGTTGTAGCCACTTGGGGAGTGAATCAGCAGACGGAAGAATTTCTTTCTGTCTCTCTTCCTCTCTGTGTATCTGACTTTGCAATAGAAAATAAATGAATCTTTAAAAAAATAATGCCCAAATTATTCATTTTTTAAAGCTTTGTTTATTTTTATTGGAAAGTCAGATTTACAGAGAAAAAGAGAGACCAAGATCTTCCCTTCACTGGTTCACTCCCCAAGTGGCCACAATGGCCAGAGCTGAGCTGATCGGAAGCCAAGAGCCAGGAGTGTCTTCCACATGGGTGCAGGGGCCCAAGGCTTTCGGCTGTCCTCAACTGCTTTCCCAGGCCACAAGCAAGGAGCTGGATGGGAAGTGGAGCAGCTAGGATATAAACCAGCTGCCATATGGGATTTCTGATACATGCAAGGCGAGGACTTTAGCTACTAGGCTACTATGCTGGGCCCCAAACTATTCATTTTTAAAAGAGATTTATGAATTTATTTTGAAAGTCAGAAAAGGAACTAGCACCATGGTATAGATTAAGCTTCAGTAGGTTAAGCCTCTCTCTTTCTGTAGTTCTGGCATCCCATATGGGTACCAATTTGAGTCCTGGCTATTCCACTTCTGATCCAGCTCCTTATCCAGCTCCCTGCTTATGCCCGTGGAAAAACACCAAAAGATGGCCTAAGTGCTTATGCCCGTGTACACACGTGTGAAGCCAGAAGCAGCTCCAGGCTTCGGATGGGCCTAGCTCTGGCCATTGCAGCCATTTGGAAAGTGAGCTAGTCGATGGAAGACTTCTCTCAGTGTCTATCCTCTCTGCGAATCTGCCTTTCAAATAAAAATAAATAGCTCTCAGAAAGAGAAAAAGTAGAGGAAGAGATAGAGAGAGGCAGAGATCGTCCATCTGCTGGTTCACTTCCCAAGATGGTCACAGTGACCGTTGGAGGGAAGATCTCTCTTTCTTTCTGTATAATTTTGACTCTGAAATAAATGAATAAATCTTTAAAATAAAACAAGAAAGGAGTGGAGCAGCTGGTACATGATCGGCTACCCCATGGAAGCCAGCACAAGCTTTGACTTTTGCTGCCACGCCACCATGTTGGCCCCTGCCCAAAACCATTACTGACATAATATTTTCAGTCTCCTCATTGTCTCCCTGAAATTTATTTTAAAGGGAAAAGTTATTTCGTTTCTAGAGTATAAATCAGTATTAACTTACCATAAGCAGGAAGTAACTTTTAAAGTAAATACAATGAAAGCAAAAAAAGAAGTTTTAAAATTGTACCCATATGCTACTGCATGTGAAAACTTTCTCTTTTTTAAAGATTTGTAAGTACTCCAGATAAAGACAACCGCAAGTGGGGACTTTCTCCTTAGTCTAATGATAAGGTTTGAGAGTGGAAACCCTAGTGGCTTATCCGGTTGTGATTTCCTGCTGTCGGCTGCTGTGCAAGAACACTGTACCATGTGTCATATGTGGAGTGTTGTGGTTTTTCCTACTGCATTTTGGGAAGCATTGCTGTGGGCGGTTTCAGCAACCAAAAGAATCGGAGCCTGGGTGATAGGGCCACATTTGCATTGTGGAAGTGTAGAGAGTATATTTGGAGGAAGTTATTCTGGAGCAAAAAGATGGTTTCTAGGAGATTGTTGCAAGTGAAGCAGTTGAGTGAAGAGTGGCAAGGGGGTAGACAGTGGCGCTTAGAACTCAGGGGGAGCAGGATTTTCAGTGCTTGGTGATATGTGGACCTGGGATGAAAGTCAGAGGTGACCTGCAGAGACTTGCAGCTGCCTCTGTGGAAGGACAGAGGGGCATGCTGCATGAACGGTGAGGTAGGGGAATGGTGAGTTCACTCTTATTAGACTTTCCTGTCGTGTCTTCAACTAGAATTTGTGTTTCACATACAGGGTTTGTTTGATTGTTTCTTTGAAAGGATTGTTCAGGTTGTTTTTTTCTGTGTTTTCTCTGAAGTGTAAATTAGATACAGAGGCTTGATTGCATTTAGGTTAAGCATTCTTTTTTGAGGAAGGAAATCCATTATAAGTGATGTAGAAGATTAGAGGTGCATAATCTCTAATTGTCTCACTATTGTTAGTGCTAAATTTGGTTACTGGTAAAGTAGGGCCTGCCAGATTTCTTCACTGTAAAATTATAGTTTCCATGTTATACTTAGCAGGTAATCTGTGGGTGGCCCTTGGGCACTGTTTTCAGTTGATCTTTCACTTAAGTGGTTTTATTTTTAATTGTTTTACAATGGAAGATGTGAAACATACACATAAGAATAGGAAGAGTAGAATATGCTTTATATTCCACCCATCACTTAAGCTCAACTTTTATCAGCACACGGACCAGCTTGTTTTGCTTCTGTCGTTATCCACTCTTCTTTTTCACTAGATTTTAAAACAAATTCTAGGTCTCATAACTTTTCATTCATAAATATGCCAGAGTATATTTCTTTTAAGATTTATTTATATTTTTTTGAAAGTCAAATTTTACTGAGAGAAGGAGACACAGACAGAAAGATATTCCATTTCTGGTTTATTTCCCAAGTGGCCATAACTGCCAGAGCTGTGCTGATCCAAAGCCATGAACCAGGAGCCAACAGCTTCTTTCAAGTCTAAAACATGGGTGCAGGGTCCCAAGGCTTTGGGCTGTCCCCTGCTGCCTTCCCAGGCCACAAGCAGGGAGCTGGAAGGGAAGTGCCGCAGACAGGATATGAACCAGTGCCCATATGGGATCCTGGGGCATGCAAGGTGAGGACTTTAGCCGCTAGGCTACTGTGCTGGGTCCTCAGAGTATATTTCTAAAAGACTTTTTTAGCGTTTTGTAGACATACAGTTTTCTGAACAGCATTTTCATTGTAGCAACAAGGAATTGGAGAGTTAGTTAGTGCCTTATAGGGAGGTACGGTGGAAGGACAAAGGGCTTGTGGGTTTTGAGTAGGATGACTCATGAACTATAGTTTGAGTGCTGGTGTAAACTAGGGGAAAGAGGAAGCACTTAAGGCAACAGGAAGCAGGCCAAATTCAAAGAGCAGCTGTTGGATGGTTAAAAAAAAAAAAAAAACAAAAAATGGGCAATAAGGGAAATTGTGATGAGATATTAGAATTTTACAGGACAGGATTTTGAGATGTGTTCTTGGGTGATGATGAGGTCCAAGGCGGATGGTTGTGGGTGACTAATGTGTCAAGGAGTCAGTCAAGGAGTCAGCTGTGAGACCAGAGTTTTTGGTGGATCCCTCTAGACAGGTGTTGAAGTTGCTGGGGACACGGAGTCAGGTACAGGGAGGAGGGGCAGGGAGGGAGAGTCTTCAGGGAGCACCCGGATTGTGGGAGGGCAGGAGAGGATTCCTGCTTCTGTGAAGAGTTTGAAGCTGTGCAGAGCAGCTATTTGCAGTAGAGCTGGAGCACTCTGCAGTAGGCTGGAAGCTGGCGGGAGGAGGGGAGGTGAGAAGGACATACAGAGCATCACTCTCCACACTTAAAGAGCTGTGATGTGTGGGTGGGAGTGCAGCAGGAAATTCTTTGGAGCAGACAGACTTGTTCACTTAAAGGGTGCCAGCATTAGGGAGGTTGGGCAGGGAACTCCTGTTTAAAGTTTTATCCTTGAGGGATGCCTTCATGAAGGGGCTATTTTTTTGAATAAGGTTTGTGCTATTAGCCATTGTTAGTGAGCCTTTATGTTGCGTTCTTGATACTTTGCATATAGGGTCTGGGTGAGGGCAAGTTTGGCAGGGGGACTCCTGTCCCTGCATGTGGCAGTGGCCCAACACTTTTTTTTTAATGATTTATTTATTTTAACTAGAAAGTGAGATTTACTGAGAGAGGGAGAGATAAAGAGAAAGAAAGTTCTTCCATCTGCTGGTTGACTCGCCAAATGGCCACAATAACTGGTACTAAGCCAATCCGAAGTCAGGAGCCAAGAGCCCCCTCTAGGTTTCTCACATGGGTGCGGGGTCCCAAGGCATTGGGCCATCTTCTGTTGCTTTCCCAGGTCATAAGCAGGGAGTTGGATGGGATGTGGAACAGCCAGAACATGAACTGGTACCTGTATGGGATGCTGACACTTGCAAATGGAGGATTAGCTAGTTGAGCCATCACACAATGAGTGATCCCTCTCCTGAGCTTACCTTATTCTGAATTTTGTCTCTGACCTAATAGGGAAGTATTTTTCTCCCAGGTAGTAACCGTCAAACTGGGAAAGAAACAGAGTTTTGGATAGCTTTTTTGATTTGAAATCATGGGTTTACAGATGGAGTGTAAAAGAAAACTTGTTACCGTTATTCCTCCTCTTAAATGTGGTGTTTTTTGAAATAATGTTTTGATGGCTGTCATCACCAAAGGAGAAGAGATTAGAAGTGAGTCAAGAGAAAAGAGCTAGGACCCGGCACGGTAGCCTAGTAGCTAAAGTCTGCCTAGCACATGCCAGGATTCCATATGGACGTTGGTTTATATCCCGGCCACCCTGCTTCCCATCCAGCTCCCTGCTTGTGGGCTGGGAAAACAGTAGAAGGTGGCTCGAAGCCTTGGGACCCTGCACCTGTGTGGGAGACCTGGAAGAAGCTCCTGGCTTTGGAACAACTTTGCTCCTGGCTTTGGAACAACTCTGCTTCAGTCATTGGGCCACTTGGGGAGTGACTGAAGATCTTCCTGTCTCTCCTCCTCTCTGTATATCTAACTTTCCAATAAAGGTAAATAATAAATCATTGAGAGAGAGAGAGTGCTAAATACCAGCTTTTCTTCAAGTCTGAAATAAACGAGTTATTCCTAGAAGTGGTTAGATGTGGGACAGTTTCTCATTCTATTACCAAATGTGCACGTTGGAGGAAGTGACTGACACATGCACTGCATGGTTTTATTTTAACACTGGGAGAAGTGTTTCTGCTAAGTTGGATTTGGATTTCATTTGCTGCTGACTGCTGGTGTGTGTGTGTGTGTGTGTGTGTGTGTGTGTTCCTATGTCCTCTCTGTTTTATCTGTTTTATTCATTTTCCTGGAGGATAATGCCCACGCTTCACAACACATAAAACCTTTGAGTTTGTGTGCCATGATTTATTTGTTTATTGGACTGCCACAGAAGCTTGGAGCTGGAAATTCATTCCAGGCTTACATGTGGGTGGCAGGAATCCAGTTACATGAAACCCTCACTCTGCCTCCCGGGGTCTGCATTGGTAGAAGCTGGAAGCAGGAGCTAGAGCAGGAGTGGGACCCAGGTGTTGTGGCCTCTGAACTACTCCCCAATTCTTTGGGAAGGGGAATTGAACAGGATAGTTTATAGAACACACAATGAAGATAGTACCCCTAGTGCCTCCACAGTGGAAGGAAGGAGAGCTTTGAAATCAGGTGTGGTTTGAATGCTTGCTCCTTTTTTTCATTAGCTGTTTGACTTTAGGCTTTGGTTTTCTTGTTTGATAAAGTTGAATTGGGAGCATTCATCTCATAGGTTTATTATGAAGCATTAAATGAATTAATATAATTAGTACATGGGAGCAGTGTTTGGCATACAGAGGGTCATTGGAAAAGGGAGACTTTAATCATGTTAATAATAGATTATTAGCACCAAAGAGAAGAGCATACAAATGCCTGATCTTGTTCATTAATGTGATTGTCTTAAATGGCCTTATGATCCTGACTCAAGTTACTTGGTGGTCTACATACCACTTCTTGGAGCGGATGAAATCTGTTTTTTCCTTTTTAAGATTTATTCACTTTTATTTCAAAGCAGAGAAAGAGAGACAAAGGGAGAGTTTTCTGTTTGCTCCCTAAATTGCTGCAATGGCCACAGCTGGGACAGTGCAAAGCCAGGAGCTTTATCTGGGTCTCCCATGTGGATGCAGGAGCCCAAGGACTTGAGCCTCCTTCCACGGCTTCCCCAGATGCAGTAGCAGGCTGCTGGATCACAACTGAAGCACCTGGGACTTGAACCTCAGTTCATACGGGATGCCGGTGCCATAAGCAACGACATCATCTGCAGCTCTGCAATGCTCACTGTTTTTTCTCTTTGTAAGGTTTATATTTTAAAAATATAATGATATATATATATGATATGTATTTTAAAAGATTTGTCTTTTATTTGTTTGAAAGGCAGAGTTACACTAAGAGAAGGAGACAAAGAGTGAGAGAGATCCTCCCTTTTCTGGTTCACTCCCTAAATGGCTGCAACAGCCAGGAGCCAGGGGCTTCATCTTGGTCTCTCATGTGAATGGCAGAGGCTCAAGTACTCGGGCCATCTTTCATTGCTATCCCAGGTGTATTACCAAGGAGCTGGATCGGAAGTAGAGCAGCCAGGTCTTGCAAGTCTTGAACTTGTGCCTGTATGAGATGCCAGTAATATAGGTGGAGGCTTAAACTGCCCCAATGCCAGGCCCTAATTGTAATTATTATTTTTAAGCCAGGATTATTTTATTATTTTATTTCTTAATACAGTAGTGAGTTTCCTTACCATTTTTTTAAGATTTATTTTATTTTTATTGCAAAGTCAGATATATAGAGAGAGGAGGAAAGACTGAGAGGAAGATCTTCTGTCCCATGATTCACTCCCCAAGTGACCACAACGACCAGTGCTGCGCCAATCTAAAGCCAGGAGCCAGGAGCTTCTTCCAGGTCTACCTTGCGGGTGCAAGGTGCCAAGGCTTTTGGCCATCTTTGACTGCTTTCCCAGGCCACAAGCAGGGAGCTGGATGGAAAGTGAAGCGGCCAGGACACAAACCAGTGCCCATATGGGATCCCAGAGTTTGCACAGCAAGGATTTAACCCGTGAGCCATCGCTCCAGGCCGCAAGTTTCTTGCTATTTTTACAACAAATGCTTTGAGAAGTTTGTCTTCTGCTGTTGTTTTTGTATGTCCCTTTGTGTTCATGAATGTTGCAAGCTCAGAGCTCAACGCAGCAGTGTGAGTGGTGAGGCCTTTAAGGGGAAATCAAGCCACTAAGCCTCTGCCTTCATGAATGCGCTAATGCCAGAGAGGAATTCAGGTATCACTGAAGTGGCCTTGTTGGCCTGAGAGTGGGTCACTGATCCAGGGTGCATTAGGTCCCCTTTCCCTCGCCTGCTCTGGCAGTGCTTTCTCACCCTGTGTCTTCTCCCATGGGGTGACACTGTCAGAAGCCTCCCAGCAGATGTGGCTTCTCAGTTTCAGAATTTCTAACCTCTGGAATTGTAAGAAATACATTTTTGTTTTTTTTTCTTAATGAGTTTACAAAACAAAACAAAACAAAACAATACCAAAAGCCCATTCTGTTAAAGTGGGTTTGAACAGCTTCCTGCTAAGCAGCTTAGAGCTATGCAACTTTTATGTGACTTTTCTTAAAACATCATTTGTCTATAGTAGCCCTGAGAGCAAGGGAGGCCAATTTAAAGTTTACTTGATTCGTAAGTACCATATATTGGACTTTTGCTCCGTGTTTGAGTGGAAAACTGATTCAGTGATGAGAGATCAGGTGAATAAGCTGATTGCATTTCTTCTTTTTTATCTCCTCCCATTTTTGGTCATAAATGTTGGGCAGAAATTGCACTTTGTGTTATCTCTGACTATTTGTGGACTGGAAATGGCTCTCATCACCCCTAGATAACAGCTAGCCCTGGGCATTTTCTGAGTGAAGTCCAAATCACAGATTGATCATAGGATTATATTAGCAGGGATAGGGAACCTCTGGCCCATAGGCCATGTAAGTTTTAAGTTGATCATTTTGTATGGCTTACAACTGATGTTTTGAATACCCAAATAACAACAATAATAACAAAAGGTACCCTGGATCCTAGGGACTAGGGGGAGATCCTAGTTAAGAGAGGAAGGTTATTCCAGAAGATGAAAAACTACAGGACATGCTCCTTGGTCTGTATCATCCAGGAGAGAAACATGAGCCATGGAAGAAAATGTGCGGGTGTATTCTTTCATCCTTTTGTGTAACGGTGATCTGAAAAAAAGGAGAAGCTACTGTGATTATTTTTTAATTAAAAATTTTATTTGAAAAAGGGGAGAGAAAAGAGCCTTCCATCCACTGATTTACTCCCTAAATGCCTGTAACAGCCAGGGCTGGGCCAGGTTGAAGCTGTGAACTCAATGCAGGTATCGCAGGAAGTAGTAAGGCCTTAAGTATTTGAGCCAACCCTGAGTGACCCCTGGTTGTGCATTAGCACAGATTTTATGAGCAGGAGCCCAGAATTGAGCCTAGACAGTCTGCGACAGACACTGGTGTCTTAACTGCAGACATTCACCACACTGTCAGGTTGTCATGTAAAGAAAGGCTAATGATAGTTTTTCATTGACATAAGGCAGATTCAAGCCTTGGACCGGCAGCGAAGCTGACTATGGAAATGTAGGTTGCTGGTTCCTTGGATGAGATAGCGGATGCTGGATTGACTTGCTGTGCCCCAGAGCCAGCACAGGTGCAAAGTAGTTTAAAATCCATGCATTGTTTTCCATAATACTGATTTTCCATGTTTTTTTTTAAGAAGAGTCTGCCTGTGTATGTAGTGTGTGTGTGTTTCCCCTGGCCCCAGTTGTCCCCTGGGACAAGCGTATGACAGTGTCCACATTACTGTACCTTGCCTGACTCTAGCAATGTGTATGCTTTTTTTTTTTTAAATGGTCTTGTCTAGTAAGATAGATATTTGCCTTTGCTTTATGCTTTTTCCTTGAACACCTTACTTCTTTATTACAGCTGGATTTCAATTTTTCTCATCTCTCTTTTTAAATCAATTTTTCTCATCACTCTCTTTGTTATTTTCTCAGACGTTTTTGAAATATCCTCGTATATCAAAATATCTGAAATACATGCTGCAGTGATACTGAGACAAACCACAGACAGGAAGAAAGTAAGCACAATCCAATCTGTGTAACTGACAAATGATTAAAAACCAGAAAATACAAGAACTCCTAAAATCAACTGAAAAATAGGTAAAATGACCAGAAGAGCCAGGGCTAGTCCCAAAGCCAGGAGCTTCCTCCACATCTCCCATAGGGACTAGGGGGATAGGGAGGGACCCTAGAGGCCTAAGTACTTGGGCCATCTGTTGCTGCTTTCTTAGGCAGACTTTCTGGGAGCTGTGTTGGAAGTATAGCAGTTGGGAATAACATTAGTGCCCATGGGTTGCCAGTGTCATAGGGGGCTTAACTTGCCATGCCACAATGCTGGCTGCTTCTCACCTCTCTTGTGAGCTTCTCAAGTGAAGCTCTTTCACCTCCTCCCCTGACTCTCTGGTCCCAGTCCCACCTGGTAGCCTCTCCCTCCAGAAGTCAGTGCCTTTCTTCACTTCCAGCCTCTTCTCATCCTTGCCTCTTGGCTGTGCACTAATTGCTTGAATCTTCTTGCGTCTGTTTTCTGGCGTAAGTAGGATTTATGGGTTCATGTTGAGAAACCTTCCGTGCTAAGACTTCACAGTCCTGCAATCTTTTCAAGTCTGAGGATTTCATCTTTCCTTTAGAAAATATTTATTTTTTTTGAAAGGTGGAGTTAAAGAGAAGAGAGACAAAGAGGTCATTCTTCCGTCCACTGGCTCACTCTACAAATAGCCACAAAAGCAGGATCTGAGCAGATCTGGAGTCAGGAGCTTCCTCCCAGGCTTCTATGTGGACACAAGGACTGCAGGACTTGAGCCATCCTCTGTTGCTTTCCCAGGCCGTTATCAGGGAGCTCAGTCAGAAATGGAGTAGCTGGGACACAAACCAACGCCCATATGGGATACTGATGCCACAGGTGGAGGCCTAGCCTACTGAGCTACAGTGCCAGCCCACGACTTGTTTTCTTTTAAGGCACCATAGCATGGCCATACTCTTGGCCTTATCGTTTAGACCAGTTCTACTTTCAGGATTCCCTTCCTTCCTGCACCTCTGGTCTGTTTACACCTCTTCCTCTCTGGTTACCCCTTCCCAACAGCTGGCTCTCCAGCTGTTCCGTGCTTGGACAGCCTTGGCTGCCCTTAGCTGCCCTGGGGACTGCCCTATTACATTTCTGTTTAGCCTGGACCTCAAAGATAAGAATTTCCGTCATGTGCTTGTTGATTGTGTCCATTTCTTCCCCTCTCCTATCTTTCCTATAACCTGCCAACGTGGTAGGATTGTGTGATTGGATTTTTCTGGTATAGCCTCTAGACTGCCGAGTGCTTCCTTGTCTTTCAGAAGCACAGTTTGGATCTATCCTTCTTTTCTCAGAAAATTTCTGTGATTTCCCAGAGAACAGATAAATTCCTAAAGGCCTGTAAGATCTGATATTCCTCTTTCCAGCTCCTTCTCCCTCTTGTACTTTTGAGTAAACTCTCATCAGATTGTCTTGCTGGTCTTTGTATGCCTTCTGCTTTCCTGCTCCTAAGACTTTGCTTCATGTAGTTCCATTAGCTCAAGAATGCCCCTTTACTCTTTGGCATTTGGTCTTTCAGGTCCAACCCAAGTTCACCCTCTCTAGGAAGCCTTCCTAATCCTTTAGTTGAAAGTAATCCTATTCTACCTAAATCTACAACATGTCATCTCTAATGGTATCTCTCCATAATGACACTTAAAATTGGCTTGCTGGGCCCAGTGTGGTAGCCTAGTGGCTAAAATCCTTGCCTTGCATGCACTGGAATCCCATATGGGTACCAGTTTGTGTCCTGGCAGCCCTGCTTCCCATCCAACTCCCTGCTTGTGGCCTAGGAAAACAGACAAGGATGGCCAAAAGCTTTGAGACCATGCACCTGTGTGGGAGGACTGGTGGAAACTCTGGGCTCCTGGCTTCAGATTGGCTCAACTCTGGCCATTGTGGCTGCTTGGGGAGTGAATCGACAGACAGAAAGATCTTCCTCTCTGTCTCTCCTCTCCTCTGTATATTTGACTTTCCAATAAAAAATAAATAAATCAAAAAATAAAATTGTCTTCCTGGTAGTGTTCAGTTTTACTTGTGTGTTGTATCCACACTGCCCTGGGCACATTGACTAACACAGGGTTGGTGTTTGGTACGTATTGGTTGAATGCACCCATGATTGTATGCCTTGAAGGAAGAAAAATGGCTGTCCTGTCCACCAAGAACTATACTGGAAACCTTATCCTGTCCATTTCTCTTGTTCTAGTGAGTAAAGAATTAGACTCATAGCTTGACCTGAGCCAGCAGATTAGTCCAGGCTTGTGACCCCACCCTATCGTATGAACAGGAACCTTGGGGACCAAGCACTCCATCAGGAGGTGTTGGATTTAGAGAATTAGGCTGGCTGCACCGTGCCTGTGCCCTGTTAGTGGAGGAAATGTCAAAGTGGTTCAGAGAACAGAGAATGAGCAAACCTGTTCTGTACAGAACTGGACGCATTGGGACTGGAGGGAGAGCCAGGTGACTCCGGTGAGAGTTTTGTTTTCACCAGGTTGGCCCGTTTCTTTCCTCCTTAGCCTCAGTTAGATATGGGAAAACACTACAGGCCTGATGTTTGCTGGTCTCCTTGCTTTGTGACCCCGAGTCATCTTCCAGCTCTTGGTTTCAGACTGCCTTCTGTCATTGTGTCCAACTGCTGTTTGTCCTTTAAAGCCTGGCTCCGTTTTCTCTCCCCTCTGGATGCTCATCTGCCCCACCCATTATCTTTCAGGACCCTTTGAGTCTCTGTCCCTCACCTGGTCTATTCACTGCTCTCATTTTCACATTTTACCCCTTTTTCTGCAGACAACAAAATAGCGATCAGTGATTCCTGCTGATTTTATTGAGGAGCCTGGTCTTGGAACTTAGAAGTTTATCAGCAGACAAACTAAAACTGGGAAAGGGCGTGAGAGTAGTTAGCCTTGACTAGTTCTCCAAGATCTGGGTCCGGGTTGCCAGTGCCTGTTGGCTTTCACACTTTGTTGGTGTCTGAAGGAGGTCCTGGATTATGACTTTGGGAGCTTTGCCCTCTGGCAGTAGTCAGTTTCTAGGCTGGTGGAGTGAGGTGTTAAGGGTGTGGCTTCCATGGAAGAAGAGTGAGGTGCCTGGGCACCCCAAAATAGTAGTTGACTTGAGGGTGAGTAAGCACCGTGAGTCTTCCCCCCAGCCCAGGCTCCTAATGCATGGGCACTGTAGTTGCTTGGAGGTGGACTCGAGCTAGAAGGATCTTTTATACCATCCTCTTTTCCTGAGCTGGAAGCAAGACAGGGAGCAGTGAGCCAGTTGGCCGACTTGCCTCTTCTGCCTTAAAGTACTTTGTTCCTGTTGCTAACAACAGACATGGGTAGTGTAAATAAAACCCAGACACACAGACACATGTGGAGGCCGAAAATTTGAGTTGTCACGAGCAGGCGGAGGTGGATGGAGACTAGAAATGTATAGCCAAGTCCTTGAAGATACTGGCTATGTCCCTGGTGCTCTCTTTGGTCCTGGTGATGGGCCCACCATCCCGGACAGCTGGGTAGGAGGACCTTCCAGAGGCAATTGAGAGGTGCCAGTGTCTGGATGCCACAGGATTGGAAGATAAGTGGCTCAGTCCAGCCCAAGACAGATCTCTGCTCTGGCAGGCAGTGCTTCGAGCTCAGTGCCCATGAAGGCAGGGCTTGTGGCAGCTTCTTTCCTCCTGACCTGCCTGACCTTGCTGGCTTTACTTATTGAGCCTGTTTAGTGCTTGTATGCAAGGATTGATCAGCAGCAGCAGCTGGGGCACTTCTGGACTGACCTGTGACAGCCATCACGCATGTGTGCATGTGTGAACGTGGGATTGTTAAGGGTGGGCTTGGCTCTTCTGGAAAGGATGCTAAGAGACTGACCAGTTAATGCTGTAGGAAGCTTAGAATTTAGGCTTAGAATAAACTTAGAATAAGGCCTGAGGTTCAGATAGATCACAATGAAGGTGGCTGTGAGTGCTCCATTGTTGCAGATGCAAGGAACAGTGGGTTAATTGTTCGTCCGTCCTTCCTTCCTTCCTTCCTTCCTTCCTTCCGTCCGTCCGTCCGTCCGTCCGTCCTGGGTTACACAGGGATCTAAAATTAGGCCTGGAAAGTCTCTTTCAGTTTGAGGAGAAAAAAAGTAACTATATTGATAAAGAGTTTTAGAGCTCCACAACAGGTGTGGCTTTGAATTCTTGGTTTGAAGATTCTCTGGCCCTGGGGATGAATATCCGAGGCTGTGCATGTTTGAAGTAGCTGTTGTCTGGGCTGTCTTTGCTGACTCACTGTTTTCTTAGATCATGTGTGACAGGCTTGAGGAATGTCTTGCACATCAGTAATAAGTCAATGTCAGTTTCAGTCATTCAGAAGCAGTGAAATTTCAGTCCTGTCTGCGGGTTGAGACATGAACACGTGTGAGTGTAGTAGATGCGCTCAGCACTGAAGTAGAGCATCTGTTTTCCCTGGGCAGGGAAAAGGGAATTAGGAGTGTCCCTTGGATTTTGGCTTATAAATCTGCCTTCGAGTCTCATTTTTCTGACAATCTTCCTGGGTAATGTAGGTGGTGCAGGCTATGACACTTCAGGAGCTGGCAGCAGGTCGTTCCTCCGTGGCCATGTGAGGCGGGCATCCCTTGGCATTTGTTGGTACAGGAGTTACAGGACCAAGGTGCATGTGAATGAGTCACCAGTTTTTATAAGTTAGAAGGTATGCAATATTGTGCCTATAGTGATAGCTGTCTGACTCACATAAACTGTCTTGGGTAGGACAGAGCAGGGTGGAGTTACTGTCTGGGAGTTGTGTATTGCCCCAGAAAACCTAAGAGAGTTGACTACCATGCCAGCCCCATCTCCTCTGTAGTCAAAATGGCACAAAGCCTGGGAACCTCTAAGGAGATCAGTGGTTGTTGTCTTTCTGTTCCCAGTTTGAAGCCCTGTGCCTGGGCTGGTCCTCAGGAGAAGCGGTTGGTTTGGAACCGCATGCAGCCTAACGCTGAAGCTATGTCATCTCCGAACCAGGACAGGGGACAGCGTTGATGCAAGGTAGTCAGAAAAAATGGTCTTGTACCGGAATCAATTTTAAACTCTCAGGCTTAAGTGGATTGTTAGAAAGTCTGAAGAGGAGGCAAAAAGACCTCATCCAGCTGAATTCCCCTGGCCCCAACCTCTGCAATTTACACTCAACAAGCTTCCTGGCAAGGAAGGTTACTGAAGCCCCTCCCACTAGTCAGGAGCTGGGAGCACCACATCCTTTTCTTTCCTGTTCTCCGAGACTGGCGTGCCTGGCACAGAGGAGGTGCTTGGTCATTGTTTGTGGAGAAAGTGGTTTTCCAGGTTGAGTTTAAGGGGGACTTTGGCCTAACCTTGGATCATGAATAGGATTTGGATAAGCGGAGAGGGAGGAGAGCACACTAGGTTGGAGCACAAAAACATGGAGCAAAAATGGACACATTTGGAGCAGGGAGCTGTTCTACCTGGAGAGGAGATGGAAGGTGGAAGGGGGAGGAATTGGAACTGGGGAATTGTGGGTCTGGTATAATTGGAAATTGAGGAGCCTAGAAGAATAGAGGTTAGGAGCTGCTTCGCCTGTCACTTTGAAAATGGGAGGATGAAGGGGAACTAACAATAGAATAGTCATATACACATTTATTTTGTGTCTCCCAGGGGCTAGCACTCAGAAAAGTGCGCTCTGTATAAGCAGAGGCCACTGCAGTGAACAACGTGAGGCGACAGCCAGAGGAAAAGCTGCAAAGACTATGGTGTAGTCAGCATCTTCATACTTGGCTATATTTGGGTCTTATGTGGTTAAATAAGAAATGCCTCCAAGGACATCTTCTCCCTGGACTCTGCTTCCTTAAATTTGTCCTTGAGCCTCTGGAACTGTTATCTGGACTCACTGGGGCAGCTGAGCCTTTGCATATTCCCTGCCAGGAACTCGTGTCCTTGGGCTTCAGGGTGTGTTCCTCATGCAACCATCTGGAAGGTCAGAGAAATCAGCCACTAGAATGTGCCCATTAGTGCTTGGAGGGGTTACAACCTGTCAGCGGAATCTCGATCCTGGGAACTGCTTCTTTCACAGGGCTTTTCAAAATTGGAACAGTGCTGTCCCAGCACTGACTGCTCCCTTATTTGGACACTAAACTTCCAGGGTGAGATTGGACTTCTTTGTTAGGGGCAAGTTTTAAAACTATCTACCATCCTTGTGATTGATTTTCAGAGACAGCGTTGACATCAGAGTCATAGATCATTTCACATGATTTTTTCTTCAGCCTCTACCTAGCTCGTCCACTTAGAAGTGGTCATCCACTTATAAGACCACTGAGGACGGAGTTCCCCAAATGTCTGCTTACCTCTCTGTGTCTAGGGGAGAAGTGGATGATATGACCATAAAGCTAAGAGACAGAGCAGCTGAGGCTTAAGAGTCTAGCTGCAGAGGCCTGTGCTGTGGCGTAGTAAGTTAAGCTTCTGCCTATGGTACTGGGCTCCCACATGGATGTCAGTTCAAATCCCAAAGGGGATGCTCCACTTCTGATCCAGCTCCCTGCTAATAGCCTGGTAAAACAGCAGAAGGCGGCCCAATTTCGTGGGCCCCAGCACCCACATAGGAGAGTCCCAGAAGAACCTCCAGGCTCCTGGCTTCAAACAGGCCTGGCGCCAGCCATTTGGAGAGTAAACCAATGAATGGAAGATCTCTCTCTCCCCTTCTCTCGCGATAATCTGCGTTTCAAATAAAATAAATTAATGCTTAAACACAACAAAATAAAACACAGAGTCTTGCTGCAAGGATCCCGGGCAACTTCACACTTACCTTGCCACTTATCTCTTGGCTTTGGGAAGCTTGCTGTGCTTATTGACTTGATCAGCCAAGCTTTATGTGGAGCCAGGACGGGAAACAGAGTGTGAGGTGGTGGTGGGTGGGAATGGCACTAGTAAGGGGGAAGAATCTTTTGTGACAACTTAGAGAGCATGCATGCCCTACCTGTCTTCGCTCGCATGGGTGGACAGCTGCATCTATTAGAAGCCCAATTGAGTCAATCTTAGTCTTTCTTTCTGATTGATCCCATGCAGGTTCTCAGGAGAGTAGTTCAACTGATGACAATGACATTGGATCCTAGAGGAGGAAAGAAAAGCAGGAAGGAGAGCATGTTTCTGTTAGCAAAGGTGTGCTTTTACCGGTTGGAACTTGCTGTAGGACAACCTTCAGTCCCTTGGTGATTTCTGTACTTTGAATGTTTTAAATTTTATTTGATGTGAAAGGTAGAGGGGGAAGATGCTGTGGGAGGGTTAGCCGTGGACTGGGAGGTGGTGGCCAGAGAAATGGATTGCCATTCCCCTGAGCATAGCAGCCGGGGCTTGGCCAGACCAGCTGCTGCCTCCTGGTGAACATGAAGTTAAAACCAGAAGTTCAGCTGCTGTTCAAATCAGATACTCAATTATGGGCTTTAGGCATCCCAGGTGGCTTTTTAATCGTCATGCCAAATGCCCGCTGTGATTGCTGTGCCTGGGCTTAGAGCGTTATGCTGAATGCAGGAGAGGCTGTAAATCGTAAAGACAGGCTAGAACTGAGGAATGGACATAGGACCTGCCACTGCACTTGTTATAAAAACCCCGAACTGGGCAGTTGCTTCCTCCCAAAGGGAAGGCTCTTTCAACAGTGCCCAATCCCTTTCATGTGATAGAGTATTTTAATCTCCACACATACTGTTTGGATTTTTCACCCCTTTTTCACAGGGGAGGAAACTGAAGTATAGAAAGATCAGGTAACTTGTGCAGAGCTTTGTACAGAGTTTCATTCCCAAGGCTCACTCTTTTCCCATTATTCATATCAGAGCAAATCACAACAAGCCTTTTTATAAGTAAGCCATTTTTTTAAAAGAGTAATTTTAGATTTATACCAAAGTTGCAAACAGAGAAGAGAGAGACCATGCAAGCTATTATGCATTTTTTTTCTTTTCTAGTACATTTTATGGGAATTCATTGAGGGATAGGGAACAGATTTGGAGTGAAGACATTTTTTCCGAAGATTCCAATTTGGTGAATTTTCCAGTGATTTTTTTTGTTTGCTTCAAAGATTTATTTATTTGAGGGCCTGGCACAGTAGCCTAGTGGCTAAAGTCCTCACCTTGAATGCACTGGAATCCCATATGAGTGCTGGTTGTAATCCTGGCAGCTCCACTTCCCATCCAGCTCCCTGCGTGTGGCCTGGGAAAGCAGTCAAGGACAGCCCAAAGCCTTGGGTTCCTGCACCCGCATGGGAGACCTGGAGGAAGTTCCTGGCTCCTGGCTTCGGATAGCGCAGCACTGGCCATTGTGGTCACTTGGGGCGCGAATCAGTGGATGGAAGATCTTCCTCTCTGTCTTTCCTCCTCTCCATATATCTGACTTTGTAATAAAAAAAAATCAATCTTTTTAAAAAAGATTGATTTATTTGAAAGATACAGTTGTAGAGAGGGAGGGAGGAAGGGACACAAGGGAGCAGGGAAAGAGAGAGCAAGAGTAAGAGAGAGACAGAGATTGATTGAGGTCTTCCATCCACTGGTTCACTCCGTAAATGGCCACAGTGGCCAGAGCTGGGCTGGTCTGAAGCAAAATTCCAGGAGGTTTTTCTAGAGGTCTCACGTGGATTCAGGGGCCCAAGCCTTTGGGCCATCCTCTGCTAATTTCCCAGGCAGCATCCAGAGCTTGAATCAGTGACCATATGGGATGCCAGGTAACAATTTTACTGCTATGCTACAGCACTGGCCCCTCAGCGAAAAATTTTAAGAGTCCAATCAGCACATATTATTTCCTCGCCATTTACCTTCTTACCTTCTCTCTCTCAGCTCTGCTTATTCTGGCCTGAACCTGGCGTTCCCATCTAGGTTCACAATCAGCTAAGCTGCTTTCTAACTTAGTAGAGTTGAGTAGTAACAGAGTTCCAGAGAACTGGGAAAGGCAGGTAATGATGGGGAGAATCTTCATGAACCTGGTTTCTCTTCTGTCTGATGGGGCAATTACAGGACAGTGTTAATATTTTCAACTGGTGTGGGGTGGCTGGGAGCCAGAGACTTTCCAAGGGACAGAGGGAGCGTCTAAACTTTGAGGCCTGCTGACTTACATGCTCTCTTGAGTCTAGCCTTGTTTGGTGCCAGAGTAGTTTGTGGTGGTCAGTGCTGTGGGCGCACGCTGTGATGTGCAGGCAGGCAGGCTGGCCGTGAGTAGGCTGATGTCTGTGGGCAGCTGGTGCGCTTAGCTTTGGGGCCCAGGCACGTTCTCCATTTAAGGGAAAGGGGTCTGCAATCATTTTGGCTCTGGGTGTGAATGGGCTGGCCTGCAGTTTGCTCGTGGCCTTTGCTGGATGTGCTTTTTCAATGAGATCATTCCAGAATTACATTCCTATGAAATTATATTTCACCCAAGACGTGGAACTGGATTTGTGTGAAGGCACTGGCACTAAAGCTCAGGGATCAGAATAAAGCAGAGAGGAGCACAGATCATCAGATCTGCTTTAGAAGGAGGGGCAGGACAGAGAGAAAACAGTTGTTAGAGGATTTTGCATTTTAAGTTGGTACACTGTAAGCATACCCAGGGAGTCAGAATTAGTATTCATTTAGTCCACAGAAGAAAGACTCCACGTTTGTTGTCCCAGCTGCCTGCCACCCCCGGGAGTGTGGGCTCCAAGGTGCAAACAGGGAAAGGTGCCTAGTCTGCTGATACAAAGTGCTGGGAGCCCAGCTATCTGCATGTTGTGCTACTCAAGGCCCACACTTGTCTTTCTAGCCTCATTTTGTCCAGTCTCCCACAGTTGGTGAGTACCCTTCCCCCCCAACACACACATGCACACATATACACACTTGCCTACTGCTGCTATGATCTATTTATACTTGGCAACCAAATGTGTGGGTTCCCCCCAACCACTTAAATGGCAATTCTCCAGTTCTGAACATTAACTGAATATCTACAGTTTAATCCAATTTTGACACTAGCTACTCAGAGTTCTCACAAACCCTATAATTTTAAGGGTTTAGTCTGCAGGACTGACCTTACTTCAGATCCCAATCTCAAATTCAGGCTTCTCATATTTCTGATTGACTGTGAAGTTCAGAGGGGAGGGTGTCCCACAACTCCCTCCTTGAGTTTGATAATTTCCTAGAACAGCTCACTGAACTCAGGAAACAGTTCATTTGCTGTTCCTGGTTTGTTATTATTTACTTTTTTTCTAATATTTTGCTAGAGGGGTGACGGGAGAGAAACATTTTCGTCCACTGATTTATTACCCTCATGCTCACACCGGCCACGGCTGGGTGGGGAATGCCATCTAGGTTTCTCATGTGGGTGACAGAAACCAAGTTACTGAACCATCACTTCTGCTTCCCAGCTGGAATCAAAAGTCAAAGCTGGGAATACAATCTAGCTAGGCATTCTTGGGCCCACTCCCCAACAGTTGATTAAGGACACAACCCAGGAACAGCCCAGTGGAACAACCAAATGGAAGAGGTAGCGGGGTGTAGGGTACCTGGTTTCCAGGCCCTGTGAAAATGTGATGCCTTCCCAGGGCCATGCTGTGTGTCCACCAACCTGGAAGCTCCCCAAACTCTCCAACATTTAGGAGTTTGTGTGGGGATTTTATAAGCACGATTGCCTAAATGATTGGTCATTAGTGATTCATTCAATCTTCATTCCCTTTCTGTTCCCCAGAGGTTAAGAGGTTGAGGCTGAACATTCCACATAATCATCAGGCTTTGATCTTTCCTGCACCCAGCCCCTATCTCCTCACACTCTAGGGGTCTACCGGAAGTTACCTCATTAGCAGAACCTCCTGTATGATTGACAAGGGACTGTTTATAAATAACAGAACAGTCTCTTCTCTCCCACTACTGAGGAAATTCCACAGGTTTTTAAAGCTCTTCTTCCAGGAAGAAGACCAAATATTTATTTCTTACTGTATCACAGTAATACACACCCAAAGAGCCCCTGCATGCTGGTGATGTGATGCCTTGTATTCCTGTATGTACCCTGTTCTCTTAAAGGGCTGAAATGTTTTCTCCCACTGTGCTGAGAGCACTCCAGTCACCTTCAAACCCACTACAGCACTGCCCTCCCTGAACTCTTCTGTGCTGCCATGTTGTGTTTGCCCCTTGGTTGGCTTGTGTGTTTTTAAGAGATCCATTTTAAAAAAATTTTATCGAAAGACAGAGTTACATAAAGAGAGGCAGATTGAGAGGTCTTCCATCTGCTGGTTCACTCCCCCAAATGATTGCTGTGGCTGGGCTCTGCCAGGCTGAAGCCAGGAGCCTGGAACTGTTTCTGGGTCTCCCATGTGGGAGTAGAGGCCCAAGCATTTGGGCCATCTTCTGCTGCTTTCCCAGGAGCATTATAAGCAGGGAGCTGGATCAGAAGTGGAACAGGCAGGTCTCAAAGCAGTATCTGTATGGGAATGCCAATATTGCCAGTGCTCGCTTAACCTGATAGGCCATGGTACCGACACCTGTGCATCATCCTGTTATTCCTACACTTCTTATTGAGCATGCTTTGGAGGACAAGGAAAATTTCCCTAGTTCCTAGCACAGGGCTTGTTACAGAGCAGATGCATATGAAATTGTTGAAGGAAATGATCTGGATATAACCAAGCGTCATGTACAGCAGACAGGACAAGCCACACCCTGATGAGTAACATAGTGTAAGTATCCTCAGAGGTCAAGAGACCAGCTTTAACTTGTAGAAAAGGTGGGATGGATGTGGGTATGTGTGTATTTCCCTGTGTCTATGGGTGCAGAGAAGTCTGTGGAGTAGCCAGGTTTGAGAGCTTAGTGAGCTCTTAGTTCCGCAGACAATTTCAGGGATTGGGTCTGGGCTCAGCTCGGCTAAGATGAACCTACTTGCTGAGCGGTATCTGCAGAGCTTTAGCACAGTGGAGAGAAAAGAGCTCTAGGTTTAGAATTGAAGATTATGGGAAGTGTTGGTGACAGTAGTCTTAATAACGATGATAACAACATGGGAGCCAGCACTGTGATACAGTGAGTTAAGTTGCTCCTTTCAGTGCTGCCATCCTGTATCCGAGTGCTGGTTCAAGTCACTGCTGCTCTGCCTCTGATTTGGCTTCCTGCTGATGTGCCTGGGAAGGTACTAGAACATGGGTTCCTGCCACCCACATGGGAGACCAGCAGGGAGTACCTGGCTCCTGGCTACTGGTTGCTGGCTCTGGTTTGGCCCATCTCTGACTGTGATAGCCATTTGGGGAGTGAACATTGGGTGGAAGGTCTAATTCTCCATTTCTTTCTTTCTGCCTTTCACATTGATAAAGCAATTAAAAATCTTTTTTATAAATAGTGATAACAACGATAACCTTTGCTGTAGACAGACAGTATTTTGAGCACTTCATACATGTGAGCTCACATATCATTACAATAACCAGGTGAGGTAGATGCTATTAGTTGTTGACTTGTGAAGAAGCTGACATGACAGCTATCAAACAGTTCCAGACTTGATTTTGCAGCTACTGGTTGAGTTATCTTGGGACAAGACACTTAGCTGTCCTGTCCCCGCCAGCCACATCCCAGCTGCCTCTTTGTGAAAAGGAAAAAAAAAACACTAATTGCATTTAATTTCTTGGGGTTGTTGGTAGTCTCAGATGAGATAGTAAGTAAAAATGTGTTCAGAGGGCAAAATGATTGCAGTTTAGACACTGAACTCACACTTAATATGTAAGCTGCTGAACATGGACCATAGTTGTATTTCACAGCTTGCTGGTTAGCTAATGGCAGTATCTCTGAATATATTAGAATCACGCTTTTAGCTGCCATTTAAAAATCAAGAAATTGGGGGTGGGTTGGGGGGCAGCGCAGTGGTTTATCAGGGTGATCTGCAGCCTGCAGTTTTGGCATCCCATATGGGCCTCAGATTGAGTCCCAGCTGCTCCACTTTGGATCTAGCTTCTGCTATTAGCAGCTGCGGATGGTTCAAGATTTGGGACCTTGTACTCACAAGAGAGATGCAAAAGCAGCTCCTGTTCCCGGGTTCAAATCAGCCCAGCTCTGACTGTTGTGACTATTGGAGGATTTGAATCAGTGGGTAGAAGATTCTCTTTTTCTCTCTCTCCCTCATTCTCTCCCTCTTTGTAACTCTAATTTTCAAGTAAAATATGTGTTTTTTAAATGAAGAAACTGATTTTTATTGGAGGCAAATGTGTGCATGAGTTGTCAGATTGTCAATAGAGCAAATCTTGTATACTAAACCAGCACACACACACAGCTAGCTAGGCAAGCAGTGGACAAGCAGGGTGGTGAGCAAATATTTGCATGGGCAAGAATTGCTGTTAGGTCCTTGGGAACCATGAGGCCATGTAATAGCCACCTGCGGGATGTAATGGAGACTGTGTCCAGCAAAGTGACCTGTGGCTGGCACTAAGCACACAAGTGTGCGAACACTTGGGCTTCAGGAGTGAAGCTGTGCTCAGCTAGGCACTGTGGATAAGAAGGAATGAAGTGGATGGAAGGGACAGTGTCTCTGTGAACAGCCAAGGCAGGGCAGTGCTGTCCTTCGGCTGAGGCACGGTCATTGCTAAGAGTGTTTTCTGGACCTTCCTCCAGCCAAGGAGCTTCCTCTGTGAGGTCTGAGCTCACCATGCCTCGAGGCCTGAGAGATGGTTGGATGGGTTGTGATGCCTGTGTGAATAATTATAGATCGCTAAACAGAACCACTAGTCAACTACATCCCTCAAAAATGCATAATTGTAGGCTACAAATACGAAAATATACAAGAGTTTAGCTGCATGTCATCCATCATTACCAAAAGCAGTGGCATGAGTCAGCTGTGACTTGGGTGGCTTCTAGTGTGTTGGGAGCTGCTGGGTGAGCTCCAGCTGCCTAGCCCAGGAGAGGGAAAAGGCGTGTTCCCCAGGAGTACAGAGAAACTACAGAGGGTGACCACAGCCTGCTGCTTGTACCTGCGGTGTCATGGCTGAGTAAGTCTGGCTATCAGAAGGTAGATTTGCCCCCTCTTGGGAAGTTGTCTCCAAAGCCTGTTCACAAACCACATTAGTGAAAAGCATGTTTGCATTGGCAGTCTAGTGTTTTTAAACTTAACCATTTCAGATATTCCTGAGAGCCTGTGACATGTGGTCATTGATAGATAGACGACACTCAGGAATAAAGGTTCAGGCCTCTCAGGACTACTTTGAAGATGATGGATAGCCTTTGATGTATCTGTTGAAAATCTGTTTCATTACTCCCAATTACACTAATGCCCTCAGCTGTTGAAGCCAGGCCTGAAGCCAGAGCACAGCTCGGGCACAGGAAGATTTTTGAATAATTTTCTTGCAGATTGTTCAGTAGCAGTTAGGCTGTCATCCACATGGTCCTTAGCTGGACAGCTGCCTAAGGCTAATGGGGACATTTTAAGCTCCTTAAGAGGATCTGAAACACCTTTTTCCACCCAGCTGGATCGTGTTTATTTCTTGCAGGGTTTAAGAGTCCAGGTTTGTCTGATGGTGGGGTTGGGGCCTTGACAGATGCCTAGCCTGATTGCTGACTTGTAGTGCCACCCCAGACCCCCTCCATGAGAAAGACCTTCAGGCTTGCGGATTGGGGTGTAGCGGGACTGGTTGTGTGTGGGGGTCTGTGGCCTGTGGGTCCTTATTCCTCTCAATTTTAAATTTTTTAGTCAACTTGAAGAAGGCATCTGAAGTGCTACCCATACTGGTCTGCAGTGGGGAAAGGAGAGGGAAGTTGGGGAAGCAGCCCTTTCTGCTTTTTCTTCCACTGTTGTATTCTCATATGTAACGGAGTGAGCACAATGAGATAGAGGCTGAAAAATATGCTCATGGAAATGAGTGTCTGCAGCTACGAGAGTTGTATCACTACTGAATTTTGTTCATTTCCTTAATCCATACCAATAAACTCCTTTCATGCACCATTTATTCTTATATTCTGAGATACCATAATGAGCAAGAGAGTCCATATCCTCAAGAGCTTTACTCTATGAGAAGTCAGAAATTAAAATGCATTTATGATTGGAACTTAATGAAAAGTTGTTTCTCATTTGGGCCTCTCAGGATCTGTTTGAAGAGCCCTAGAAAACATAGCTAAGCCCCTGTTTACCCGTGAGCCTTTCAGAGTCTTGCAGACGGTTACCACTGTGCCCCTTCCCGATGCCAACCTCTGGTCTCCAGAGTAGACATGTTCAATTGCTCCCTGATCTGTGTCAAAGTACCCACTCTGTCCTGGTCACTGAGCAGTCAGTCCACCCTGACGGGGCTGTCCCTCTGTGGCTATGGAGTCCAGCTCCCCAGAACAAAGTGTCAAGGAGTTCTGCAGCCTGCAGCCTCTCCTAAGAGCTGGCCTTTCTCTGTCTCCCCTGGACCAAGGCAGAAAGTGTTCACAAGAGAGGATCCTGGGCATGGCCGAACTCAGCATCTTCATATCTGGCCTGTCTTGGAACTGAGAATGCGTTTCCTTTGACTTCTGTGTCCCCTGTGCCACCCACCCCTCAAGATAACACACACACACACTTGGTGTGGAGGAATCTGTACACAGCCTTGCTGCCAGTGGCTGGCCTTTCCTTTTCTGAGTTAACTGCCCTTCCTTAACAGGGAAATTAGCATGAAAAAGCAAGTTCCAAGAATATAACTATTCTTTTGTCACATTTTCCACTCCACCTCCCCCTCACACCCCATCCCCAAGCTGCAAAAGTTGAGTCCTGTGACATCACAACAGTTGACTGTTGTATCAACAGCTGTGATGTCACCAAATGGAAGGAGGGGGTGTAGCTAACTGAAAACCCACCTAGGAACAAAGAAGTCATTTTCATGCAAATCTTCACCTTAGAAGCCTGCCTGTCCATTGCAGGAGCTGTCCCACAAGCTCTCTTCTTGGTTCTTTCCCACTGATCACTGTCTCTGTATTGTTTGGTTTGTGGACATGTGTGGAAGGTCCCTGCTGGTCTTCTGGGCAGGCTTTGGGTTTTATTCATGAAGTCCTGTGCTGCACAGAGTGTACTGGAGGTTGTTCAGCAGGGAGCCTGGGAGGAGATTGAAGCAGATGTGCATGGCTCCTGGGCCAAGAGGAGGCTGGTACACAGCCACTTCCTGGGCAGAGGAGCTGTCTGCCAGCTACAGAAGGAGGCTCTGGGTATTGGTGCCTATATGCTTGGGGGGCGGAGTTGGGCTGCCCTGGGAACTCCTGGTCTCCTTGACATAGACTAGAAACATCTGCTACAGAGGCTCACATGCTTTTTCAGTTCATGGGCCTTAGTGCTTCCATAAATTTTTTTGAAGTGCCCAGAGGTCTGAAGAAAAGCTGAAGATTAATTTATTAAGTAGTTAAGCTTAAACAGTTTAGGGAGTATTTACACCCTATCATAACAACTGAGTAGTTGCTTGAAAATAATTCTGCACACAAATTGAGCAGAAAATATTTTTTTTCATACTTAAGTAACCGCAGTTACTCATGGACACTGTACAATGTGTCATACTTGGGAATCAGGATGGCTGCTGCCACCCACATTTCCTGTTCCACATTGCTTTTCACATGGTGCTCACATTTTATCACAGCAACTGCTGAAATCCAGATCCACAAAGAAATGACTTTGTCGAAAAGAATGTAGTGCACTATAATGCTGAAACTGAAGTCACAGGGTGTCTGACAGATGTCCAATATGGCTTTGTTTCCCTCAGAAGTTTTCATTATCTTGCAGCACCTCTGTGTGTGCATCAGGGTACTCAAGGGCAGCTCAGCATGCACTTGGAGAGCTACAGACCTGCGCTTATCAAGAAGGAGGAATAAGAGGCAAATACTGTTCCCATCACAGCCCTCAAAGGATTGGACAGGTGGATAAGACAGACTCCCCTCACCCACGTTCTCAGCTCCAGCACCACTGCCTTGTTAGTGGGAAGCCTTTCTGGGAGTGGGGTCCTTGTTAGTGAGCTCCTCCCGTTCACAGATAGGGAAGAATAATGATGAGCACCTCTTCATGTTCATTTTGTGTGGATTCAGAGGTGTCTGAACTACCCGACTTAACAGAAAAATGGAAATTTTTCATACCAAGAATTTGGGGGGCCTGACATTGGATCTTCCCTTTTTATCCAGAGGGCTGGGCTAGAGGACTGTACTTGGGTTAGACAATGGTATTTGTGATGCAAAATGTGAGAGACCAGAGGCCAAGTAAGCTCTGGCTGTCACTTGTAGACTCTTGATAGCCAGACCCTGGAATCTGAAGCTTAGCTGAAATCCAATTACATAGCCTCTCTTTGCTTCAGTTTAATAATAAAATGGTGACAGCTGTCTCATAGTTGTTACAAAGATTAAATGAGATAAATGCATGCATAGAACCGACAGAGCATGGCCACAGAAGCGTGCTTTGTTCTGCTTTTCAGAATTGAGAAGCAAAAAAAAGCCAGAAGGAAACTGAGCCCTAAATGAATTCACAAGACTTACAGTTAGAGAGCTACTATTTGCTACTACTACTTTTAATTTTTAAAAAGATTTATTTTTATTGAAAAGTCAGATATACAGAGAGGAGGAGAGACAGAGAAGATCTTCCATCCATTGATACATTCCCCAAGTGGCCACAATGGCCAGAGCGGCACTGATCTGAAGCCAGGAGCCTGGAGCTTCTTTTAAGTCTCCCAAGTGGGTGCAGGGTCCCAAGGCTTTTGGCCATCCTCGACTGCTTTCCCAGCATACAAACAGGGAGCTGAATGGGAAGTGGGGCTGATAGGGATTAAAACTGGTGCCCAAATGGGATCCTGGTGCGTGTAAGTTGAGGACTTCAGCTGCTAGTCTCCCATGCTGGGCCCATACTATTCCTTTTAATTATTTAAGTAAAATTAATACCTTTAAAACATTTTACTTATTTATTTACATTGTGTACTATCTGAAAATCAGAGAGTCAAAGACTTGCAGAGATCTTGCATCTACTGGTTCACTCCCCGTATGGCTCCAACAGTTGAGACTGGGCCATGAAGCCAGGAGCCAGATTTTGCATCCACATTTACCAAATGGGTAGCAGGGACCCAAGGACTTGAACCCACTGACTGCCAGAGTGCGTTAGCGGGAAGCTAGAATCAGAAGCAGGGCCCTGACTGGAAACCAGGCCCTCTATGTCTTACACAGACTGTCCTAAGCAGAGTTGTGATGGTTTCACCAAGCATCCATTTGGTAACTTCTTCATCTGTGGACCTAATGTTCTATCGAACTCTGCCTTCTGTGTGCTGTTTTAAAATGTTTTACTGAAGTATATCATACAAACAATAAAAGTACATTAGCTGTCTTTAAAACACACACACACGGAAAATGTGTATTATAAAAAGCTTAAGGCATGATTTCAAGGTTTTTGCATCAAAATAAACTTTTTGTTTTAATTCCATTTTCTATGAATTGTTGAAGTACCCTTGTGTGTGTATACCCAACTCAATAAATTTTACAACTGAACCCTTACAATCAACACCCAGATTAAGAAGAGAATATTGCTGATATCTCAGAATTCCACTCTCTCTTTGGTAAACCACCCTCTACATGGGTAACCACTACTCTGACTTCTGATGTTAAGAGATTTATTCATGTTATATGTAGTGGCAGTTTGTTCTTTATAATTGTTGTATAGTATTCTGTAAATGCAAAAATACCTTGAAAGTTACTCCGCATTCTTCTGATGATGGGCATTTGGGCAGTTTTCAGTTGGTAGCAATTGTGGGCTGTGCCGCCATAAACATTCTCATTTAAGGGGATGTATAGTAACTGTGTAATGGAGACCATCATATCTAGCAGCATGTTATTTAACTTCATGGCATTGTAAATTTCTATTTTTCTTCCTGTTGTTGATTTTGTATTGTGGCTTTTCATTTAAGGGGTTATATAGTAACTGTGTAATGGAGACTATCATATCCAGATGGGAGGATACAATGCAGTATGCATCTCTACTTCCAGACAAAGATGGACTCCCAATGAAACTGTTTACTATATCTTGACAATAGGATGCTGGACTCTCTGTCATTGTCCATGCCCACAATGATGGACATATGATTGTATATGAAGAACTATATTGCAGTAATGATATAGGGGAATTCAGTGAGGGGGGAGGGAATTGGGGAGGGTATAAGGGAAATCCCACAATCCATGGAACTATATCATAAAATGATAATAATAAAAAGAAGTAAAATTTTAAAAATTGTTGATATTTGAGTTACATATTCAAGAAAGATTAGACTGGGGCCAATGTTTTGGTACAATGGGATAAACCACCTTTTGTGACATTATCATTCTGTATCAGAGTGCCAGTTTAATGCATGACTTTTCTGTTCCTGGTCCAGCTTCCTGTCAATGCATCCTTTAAGGCAGCAGGTGATGGCCCAAGTGTTTGGGCCCCTACCATCCGTGTTGGAGACCCAAATGAAGTTTTTGGCTCCTGGCTTTGACTTGTGCTAGACCTGGCTGTTGTGACCAGTTGGGGAATGAACCAGTAGACAGAATATCTCTCTTGTCCTGTCCCTTTTTGTCACTCATAAATAAATAAATCTGAGGGAGGGAGAGAGAGATGCCCAGATGACATTAAAGATAGAAAGAACTGGTTGAACAGATGTTTGGAGGGGTAAACATTCCTGGCATGTGCAAGAAATGGCAACTCTTGCAGTTTGATGTGGCTGAATGGAGGGAAGGCACTGATGGGAGATAGGGTTGTGGCCTTTGAATCATCATCATAATTAGGGGACTCAGCATCTTGCTAAGTGAAATAGGACAGTGGTTAGTCCTGTCCTTGGGAGCAAGATTCTTTGTGGGACAAGCCTCCGTTCTGTTTGCTCTTTCCAAGTGATGACAAGTCATTGGGCAGAGTGAGCACCATCCTGTCCGCAGAACTGAGACCAAGTTGCCAAAGTGGCATTACGGCCAAGTCTAAACCACCTTGGAAGCAACTGGATTTCCGGTGGCCTGGAGTCGCCCAGCAAGCCCTCAGTCCAACTTGGCCTTTCAGGAAGTGTTTAAACCAGCTTGAAACCTCTCCAGAATCCGCACTGAAGTGGAGAAGGACCATCTGGCCGGAAAGGGATTGAAAAAGGATTGAGGTTGAAAATCCAAACATCAAGGGCTTTCTTTGCGGAGGAGGGGCTGGGAAAGAGGATGTGGGAGTAATAACCAAAACAGCACAGAGATAGAAAACATTTTTCTTCCCCTCCCCCACATTATTATTCAGCAACAGTAAAAGCAAATTCTTTTCCTCTGTAACTTGTTGAGGTAGATCTCAGCCTTGTCGGAACCTATTTTTTTTTTTTTAAGTGATTCTGACCTCCCAACAGAGTAAGAGGTGGCTTCTGTCCGCATGACACAACTTTTATACTTGAAGAGTTCTATCCAACACAGACTCATAGGACCTGGGGCAACTAGAGTAAGAAAGATCCAAGATGTATGAGGTATGAGGAAATAGTGCAGGAGAAGGGAAAATGGAGTCCAGAATTTGGGAGGGAATGGGATCAACCTGAGAAAACCCTTGTAGGGTACCCTTTTGTATAGCCACTGTCTCTCCTTGACTTTGTTTTTTTTAAGATGTATTTATTTTTTTATCGCTTCTTGGCCTTTTGGCTAAGAACAACTGTATTTATTTTCATTGCTAAGTCAGATGTACAGAGAGGAGGAGATACAGAGACGAAGATCTTCTGACTGTTGATTCACTCCCCAAGTGGTCACAACAGCTGGAGCTGAGCCAATCCAAAGGCAGGAGCCTCTTCCGGGTCTCACACGGGAGCAGGGTCCCAAGGCTTTGGACTGTCCTTGACTGCTCTCCCAGGCTTCATACTGGATGGGAAGCGGGGCCTCCGGGATTAGAACCAGTGCCCAAGTGAGATCTAGGTGTGTGCAAGGTGAGGACTATAGCCTCAACTGACTACCGTGTCGGGCCCTCTCCTTGGCTTTTTTAGAACCTGTTATTTTTAAGCTTGTAAGAACCAAAAACAAGGCTAAGGGCATATAGCCAGAGGTAAATGAATTCGGAAAGGAGGAGAAAAAAAAAGACAACTGATGAAGGACAGCAAACCAGTACATGAGCCATCCTCTGCTCTTCCCAGGGTGCATGTGGGCAGGAAACTAAAACTGGAAGCTGAGCCAGGACTCCACACCAGACACTCAGATGTAGAAAGTGTGCCTCCCAGGCAGTGACTTAACTGTTGTGCTGATCATCTGCTCCAACTGCGTGGATGTGGCCAGTTGCGTGGAGGGGTTGATATGAGGGAAAGGAGGGTCTGAGAAGTGTTTGCTGAGCAGTATGAGCAGGCAAATGACCCCAAGAGCAGTCAGATGACAATTCCAAAACATGCTGTAATTGTGCTGTAACCGCATGGTTCACAGTGACCCTGGTTAAGCGAGTTCTTACAGCACATACGGAGCTCATTGCTCTTGGAAATCTGTAATTCCATCCAGGTCTCCTACATGAGTGGTGGGGGCCCAAGCATTTGGGCTCTCTTCTGCTTTTCCAGGCACAGTATCAGGAAGCTGGATAGAAAGTAGAACAGCTGGTTCTCGAACCAGTGCCCAGTGCCCCGTGCCAACCCCTGAGCTGTTACTTTAAGCCACAGTTTGCACTTGAGCAGATTGCTTAGGAAATAAGTGATGTGTCAGTAGAAATCCTATCATGTGGTTTCAAGGTTTTCTTCTCACCTGGACCAGTAAAGCAGAGTGACTGGAGTGATTATGCTTCCTCTCACTGGCAGCTTTAACCTCAGTGGGACAGGAGACTTCCATTCTAATGTTTGCCCTCTCTGACTCTAAGGACTCAAATGCCTCCTTATTTAAAGACAACGGATGCTGTCACATTCCCAGCTATACCTGCCAGGTGGACTTTGAGAAATGCCACTTAAAAAGGGGTGGGAGGGGACAGGACTTCTGTTTTGTTTTCTTTGAGATGCATTTATGTATTTGAAAGGTGGAGAGAAATATTGAAATTTAGGAAGAGGTCTCCCATCTAGTGGTGTGTTCCTCAAATGACTGAAACAGGCAAGGCTGAACCAGATTGAAGCCCAGAGCCTGGGGCTCCATCTGGGTGTCCTGTAAGTGGCAGGGCCCAACTACTTGGGCCATCTACTGCTGGGACTCAATACCTGAGCTCCTATAGAATGCAGGCGTCACAAGTGGCACCTCAACTCTCTGTGCCGCGGTGCTTGTCCCTCATTTTTGTTGCTGCAAGATAGGTTAGAATCTGGGCATGGCTCAGAAGGAGAAGGTTTCAGTACTGACCTCTGATTGGTCTCCTCCGGGGCCTTTGGGAGAGCTTCTGTGGACCAGCTGGTGGGACTGAATAGCAGGGAGAAGGAGCGCTCTAGATGCTGGAGAGAGAGAGCAGGGAGCCTTGCAGAGGGGCTTTCTTCCTGTGAAAGTGAGGGAAATAGACAGGGTTTCCAGCAGCCACAAGATTGCCTTGCAACTCCTCTTCCCTTGCAGTGCTCGGCCCAGCCAGCCCTCCAGGAGGTTGGTATAATTGCTTGCCATATGGCCACTGATTCATGTCCTTGCTGCTCTGCTTTCAGGTCCACTCCCTGGGAAGGCAGCAGAGCAGAGGATGGCTCAGGTGCTTAGGCCCCGGCACCCACATGGGAGATTGAGAGGAGGCTGCTGGCCCTAGTTTTGGTCCAGCCCAGCTCTAACCACTTAGGGAATAAGAGCAGTTGAAAGATTTCTCTCTTTCTGTCTCCTTTCTCTGTAACCCTACATTTCAAATTAAAAAAAAAAAAGTCAGATTCTGGCTTCTCTTTGAGAACTAGAAAATGTGCCATCACTGTCTGCCTGTCTGGGAGCTCTGGCTGGAGCCAAGGACGAGTGGCCCACCTGGAAGCAGCGAGCCCCCTCCAGCACAGCACTGTTCCTTTGGTCCTGAGCCTCCACCTGGCCAACCTCCCTCAACTGAACTTACTTGCCAGGCGGTTCTCCAACCATGGCCCAGATGGGGAAATGGAGACATTGTCCTCCAAGTGCCTAGCAAACATAATCTGGAAGAAAGACTGACAATTAAACTTCAGTGTGGCAGCCATCATAGTCATGGGAGGCAGGCCATGTTGTTATTGCTGTTACAGTGACAAATTGGATCTCAAGCTCTTTGACTCAAGGTCACATAAGTAGGTGCTGACAGACATGGATGGACTGTGGCCTGGGTTTGCTGTTCTTCCCACTATATCTCAAGTACCTGGGACTGTGTTCTCTGTGTGAATGCAGGGCTTGCAGCAAAGTCCCCACAGCAGTTTACTGTGTTCCTGTCCCTGGGTAGAAACTCTGCTGCCTGTCATTTGTCAGAGCTAGAGTTTTGAGGAGCTGTGACAGTGCCGTCGATGGGCCTGCAAGCTAGTGGGTGTCTTCTCTCCTTCCAGCCTGACTCACTGAGGTACCAGACTGAACGCATGGAGAGATGAGCCCCAGGGAGCCTTCTGGGACCTGAGCAGGCACATGACCCAGGGACCCAGCATGCTCAGGGCATGCATGCCTGCACTGCAGATGTAAAGGGACAGATCCTGATGGCTCTGGAGCAGTCAAGGGTCCTGGTGGGGAGGATTGTATGTTATACCTCTCTTCTAACCTGCTGGGTCCTTCCTTTGGAGGTTTTCAGCAGCACCTGCCCGGGATACCTGAATTACGGGGCTTTTTCTGAGAATGGCATCTGCATTCTTGCAGAAATGGGACTAAGGGGCCCTGCTGTGGACTGGGGAGCTGTGCTGTTCCACTCCCCTCTTGATTACATTTTAGAACTTTTTTCTTGGGCCAAATGTCAGAATCAACTGCTTTTTTTGTTGTTGTTGTTCGCAAGTTGGCTCTCTGTTTTCATATGTAACAACACAATAGCATTTCAGAGCAGTGAGTCTACTTTCCTCAAACTGGAAATTCAGGGCAAGAAAAATGTTTTTTTTTATCATGTTCTTGAATATGTTTCCGTTTCTGTGTGCCCATAGTTGCTCTTTCCCTGAGGACCTGCTCTGGACTAAGTAGGATAGCAAGTGTTGTCTTAATTTGGTATTCATGGTTCTTGGGAACATCGCTACCATGAGCACAGTTGAAAACTGATGTGTAGGGCCCGGCGCTGTGGCCTAGCAGCTAAAATCCTTGCCTTGAACACTCCGGGATCCGATATGGGCGCCGGTTCTAATCCCGGCAGCTCCACTTCCCATCCAGCTCCTTGCTTGTGGCCTGGGAAAGCAGTTGAGGACAGCCCAATGCTTTGGGATCCTGCACCCATGTGGGAGACCTGGAGGAGGTTCCTGGCTCCTGACTTCGGATCAACACAGCACCAGCCATTGCGGTCGCTTGGGGAGTGAATCATTGGATAGAAGATCTTTCTCTCTATTTCTCTTCCTCTCTGTATATCTGACTTTGTAATAAAAATAAATAAATCTTTAAAAAACAATAAAGAAGGAAGGAAGGAAGGAAGGAAGGAAGGAAGGAAGGAAGGAAGGAAGGAAGGAAGGAAGAAAACTAATGTGTAGCAGCTTGATTGCTTGGAACACTGTGCCTGAAGACCTGAAAAACCCAGGGAAACTTCCAGAAACTGCCCACCCCCTCCTTTATACTGTGGCAGATGCAGTCACATATCAAGCACTTGCCTGCACTGAACTGGTACAGGGAGAGAATATCTCCTGCTTCCCCTGACAGCTGACTTCTTCCCTTCCCCCCTCAATCATTATCACTAACATGCAGAGCAAGTAGGGAGCACTTTTCCCCATTTTATAAAGGATAAAAATGAGGACTAGAATTGGTTTTCTTTTCTCCAAAAGCACCTGCAGTTTTTGCCTTGGAAGGATGCTCTATTGCTGACACCATCAGATGGTTGCCCTTAGACCTGCAGGCCTCTGCTTCCCAACAGCTGCTCCACCCACTACAGCATTCACCAAAATCTCAATCCTAGATGTTGACATGGAGCCAAGGAAATTAGATTGTATTCAATGTTGAAACTAGAAAAGAACTGTAAAACATGTCAAGAGCTAGAGTGTAGCTTGCTTCTACCAGTGATTCTAACCATTTGAGATAAACGTGTCTGTAACTTACACATCCAGATAACACTTCACTTTGGTCAGTGTGATGAGGACGCCAGAGTGAGAGGACCACTGTTCATGAACCGTCAGCTTCCATAGTGTCAATGGTTAGCTCATGCTTCACTTGTGTCATGTCACACCCACTCTCCATGGTGCTTGCTTTAATACCTGCATTTATTGTGAAATCCTTCCTTATGATTCTGCCATTAATTCACGGAGTTTTATAATCATTGCTATTATCTAATCCAAAATATTTTACCATCTCCCACTGTAAAAGCCCCAGGCTGCCACCCTCAGTCTGTCCCTGGCAAGCATTGATTTACTTTCTGTCTCTGGAGGTTTGCCTTTTCTGGACATCTCGTAAGGGTGGAAGGAAGATGTGTATCCATGTTGCAGAATGCATCAGTCCCTCCTTTGCTTTCTGTGGCTAAATAATATTCCAATAAGGATACACATCACATAAAAGTTCTCTTTAATATGAAAAAAAAAAAAGGATACACATCACATTGTGTCTACATATTCCTATCAGTTGATGCACATTTGGGTTTTTCTTTTCCTGCTTTTAGGAACTGTGCTGTTTATTAGAAACATTTATGTATAACATTTGTGTGGACATACGTGTTTTTGTGGAATATATGTCTAGTAGTGGATCTTACTCGTTCATGTGGTAACTTTGAGTATACTTTTTTGACAAATTGGCAAATGGTTTTTAAAAGTGGGAGTGGGTACCATTTTACATTCTAGTTTCTCTTCAATGTCACTTGTTAATCTCTCTTGTTTTATTGTATTTGTCCTGGTAGATATGAAGTAGTATCTCATTGAGGTTCTGATTTGCTTTTCCCTAATGACTAATGATGTCGAGTATTGTTTCGTGTGCTTACTGGTCAATTGTTTTATTTATTTATTATTTTTAATTCATTAATTACATTGTATTATGTGAAGCAGTTTCATAGGCACTTGGATTCTCCCCACCCCTCCCCAAACCCTCCCACCATGGTGGATTCCTCCACCTTGTTGCATAACCACAGTTCAAGTTCAGTTGAGATTCCCCCATTGCAAGCATATACCAGACATAGAGTCCAGCATCTTATTGTCCAGTCAAGTTCAACGACTTCTTAGGTATACCCTCTCTGGTCTGAAGACACAGAGCCAGCAGAGTATCATCCCGATCAATTAAAAGCTCCAACATACCATCAGCAAAAATTTACATCATTATGGAATTAATTGACATAGTAATGAGTAACCAATATGTTAAAAGTAAATGCGAGTTCTTCACCACCTTTTGTGTATTCGTCAATTTTTTTTCCTCAAAGAATTTTGTTTGTTTATTTATTAAAGTTTTCAATAGAATGCTTGCTAGTTTAGGGAAGAAGGACTAATAAATTCTAAAATAATTCAGTTTAAAACAATATAGTAATTGTGTAAGTGTTCTCATATTCTCATGTTTGTATCCTAATAATAAACATATTGCTGATTTGGCTAGAGAATATCAATATAAGAGATACACAAAGTATAAATAGATGTTTATGTATCTGGAAAACAAAAGCAAGGTCCATCTTGACTCTGGCAGTTCCTTAAACTGCTGGCTAACTCTGAAATACAATTGGAAGAACCAGCAAAGACATTCTAGGAAAAGCTATGGCTGATGCTGTGGAATAGTGCGTTAAGCCACTGTCTGCAGCACAATCATCTTCTATAGGCACAGATTGAAGTCCTGGCTGCTCCACTTTTGGTCCAGCTCCCCAGCTAATGTGCCGGAAAAGAAGAAGAGGTTGGCTGAAGTTCTTGGGCACCTGTAGACGTGTGAAAGACTCAGAAGAAGCTCCTGACCCTGGTTTGGACTTAACTTAGTCCCAGTAATTGTAACCATTTTTCGGGGAGTGTGAAGTAGAGAATCAAAGAGCTCTCTGTCTCTGTCTTTCCCTCTTTCTCTCTGTAAATCTGCCTTTCGAATAGGTAAATCTTTTTAAGTAACTTCCATATATTCTAGTAGAATGCAATTATGATTACTATTATTTTGCTTATTCTTTCACAAAACTAATTTGTTGTCAAGAAATTATGACATGTAAGTTTAATTCACCCGTTGTTATAAATATTACCTTTCTCATAACTGCACTGAAACAAATTTGTTTCACCTATGAAGCCCTTCATATTTGTTTGGCACAATTACTCAGTACTCGAATTCTGACTCAGATTAATAGATCATATTTATAGAGCCTCACTATTTTGCTACTTCTTTAGGGAAAAAAAATCTATTTTTACTTGGAAGGCAGAGTTACAGAAAGAAGAGCTAGAGAGAGATCTCTGTCATTTGCTGGTTCATATCCCAGTCGGCCGCAATGAACAGAGCTGGGCCTATCTGAAGGAACCAGGAGCTTCTTCCAGGTCTGCCACATAGAAGCAGGGCGCAAGTACTTAGGCCATTCTCCACTGCTTGCAGAGGCTGTTCACAACTGAATCAGAAGCGGAGCAGCAGCCAGAACTTGAACTGGTGCCCATTTGGGATGCCAATGCTGCAGGCAGAGGTTTAACCTAATTTGCTACTGTGCCAACCCAAACTTTTCATTATTATTTTGACTGTAGGATCAAAATAATGGTATTAAAAAATTCAGATCTGGTCAGCAGTGTTGAGTTACAGAGCCAGTATGTACTCTGAACATGAGAAAACTTCCAGAATTATTGCAAATTTCATCATGTTCCTTAATTTTCACATACTTGCACAAAAATATTCCATGTATTTGTTTTACATGTACAAATAGATTAAATATGGTAAGCCCTGTTCTCTTTTAGGCTTACAACCTAAAATGAGCAATAATAAGAACAGATTATCTCAAACAGGTTTCATTAACTAATTATGTGTACATGTTAAAAGAACTACAGAGCTGGAAGAGGTGTTAAAGCATCACAATTGACCTATTTCTGTTTATCGTATCTATTTAGTAGAATGTCTCTCCTTTATTTAAGGATTTATCATTTTTAATACAGTCCTTGCTTCACTAATGTGTTTCCAACTCAACTTGATTTTTCTCTGGAAGATTTCTCACAGTGAACTTTCTCATTCTGTTTCTGTCATACTCACCCTTCGTGTCATTCTTACCATTTATATGATTTTTTCATCAAACTTACTGTCACTTCCACACTTGTTCTGGTCTAGAGAACCAGGAACAATGTGGAATACATGCACAGACATATAATATTGGCCGTTTAAAAAAATTTTTTTAAGTGTCTGTTCAAATTCTTTGCCTAACCTTTAACTGAATTATCTTCCTTTTTATTGTTGAATTCAAGGAGTCTTTATATTTTCTGAAAACAAATTCCTTAGAAGAGGTATGCTTTACAAATAGCTTTCCCCAATACTCTGGTTTCTCTTCAGATCGTATATATCTTTCGCCTTTTACAAATAGCTTTTCCCATTCAGTCAGTTGTCTTTTCACTTTCTTGAAGGTACTATTTATGAAATCAGACTTTTTGTTTTGATGTAATACAGATTATCTTGTTGTTGTTGCTTCTGCTTTTGGTGTCATATCTAAAAAAACACCGTCCAGTCCAATGTTAAAAAATTTACTTTGAAACTTTGCTTATGTCTTGATAGCTCTTACATTTAGGCCTATGGTTTATTTTTATTTAGTTTTTTGACACGTGGTGTGAAGTTAAGACTCTTGCTTTACCATTTTGTATATGAGTATCTAATTTTCCTAGTGCTATTTGTTGAGAGATTCATTTCCCCTCCTTGTTGAAAATCAGTTGACCTTGGGGCCAGCACTTTGGCGTAATGAGTAAAGCCACTGCCTGCGGCACCAGTATCCCATATAGGTGCTGGTTCAAATCCCAGCCACTACACTTCTGTTCCAGCTTCCTGCTAATATGCCTGGGAAAGCAGCAGAGGGTGGCCCAAGTACTTGGGTCCTACACCCATGTGGAGACCCAGAAGAAGTTCGTGGCTCCTAGTTTGGACTAAGCTAGCTCTGGGATATTTGGGGAGTGACCCAGCATATTGAAGATCAATCTCTCTCTCTCTCTTTCCCTCTCTCCCTCTCTCCCTCTTCCCCTCCTCCTGCTACTCCTCCTCCTGCTCCTCCTGTTCCTCCTCACTCTCTGTAACTCTGCCTTTCAAATAAACAAACACATCTTTTTTTTTTTTTAATTTTATTATTATTGGAAAGCTGGATATACAGAGAGGAGGAGAGACAGAGAGGAAGATCTTCCATCCGATGTTTCACTCCCCAAGTGAGCCGCAACGGGCCGGTACGCGCCAATCCGATGCCGGGACCAGGAACCTCTTCCGGGTCTCCCACGCGGGTGCAGGGTCCCAATGCATTGGGCCATCCTCGACTGCTTTCCCAGGCCACAAGCAGGGAGCTGGATGGGAAGTGGAGCTGCCGGGATTAGAACCGGCGCCCATATGGGATCCCGGGGCTTTCAAGGCGAGGACTTTAGCTGCTAGGCCACGCCGCCAGGCCCAACAAACACATCTTTAAAAAAAAAGAAAAAATTAACCTACAAAAGATGTAGGAGTTTATTTCAGAATTCTTAATTCTATTCAGTCATTTCATTTATTACGGGTATATGGTACTACACTGCGTGGTAGCAGACTGGATCATCTAACTTTATTCTTTTGAAAAATAGTTTTGGCTGCTCTGGATCCTTTGCATTTGTGTAAAATATTAAGATCAGCTTCTCACTACAGAGAAGCCAACTTGGGTTTAGACAGGTATCTTGTTGACTCTGCAGATCAGTTTGAAGCATATTGTCATCTTCAGTATGTGGTCATGTTCCATAACCATGGTGTGCCTTTTTTGTCTTTTCTTTCTTTTTTTTAATACATTTTATTATTATTGTTATTATTTTATAATATAGTTTCATATTCCCTTATCCCCTCCCCAGTTCTCTCCCCCCCCAGTTCTTCTATATCATTACTAACATAGTTCTTCATACTCAGTCATACGTCCATCTTTGCGGGCATAGACAATGGCAGAGAGTCCAGAATCCTATTGTCAAGATATAGTAAACAGTTTCATTGTAAGTCCATCTTTGTCGGGAAGTAGAAATGCATACCACACTACATCCTCACATCTGAATGTTAATCTCCATTTCGCAGCTACTGTACATCTCCTTAAATGAAAAGTCATGATACAAAATCAACAATAGAAAGAAAAGAAGAAATTTCCAATGCCATGAAGTTAAATGACATGTTACTAGATATGACAGTCTCCATTACACAGCTACTATACATCCCCTTAAATGAAGAGCCACAAAACAAAATCAACATCAGGAAGAAAAAAGAAATTAACAACACCAAGAAGTTAAATAACATGCTATTAAATGACTAACATGTAGCTGAAGAAATGAAAATCAAGAACCTTCTTGAAGAAAATGATGCCACTGCATGATCTGAGTCATTGAATGATTTAATCAGAAGAAAGTGTTTTGAAGAGCTGAAACCAACAGAAAACAACAAAACCCATGCGATATAGTTTCCGCCGATTTTTGTTGGTGAAGTGTGTCTCTTCTAGACAACAAATAGATGGGTTTTGTTTTTTAATCCAGTCTACTAATCTATGACGCTTGTTTGAGCTTGAGCCATTTACATTCAGAGTTTAATATATATAGGTGGTACTTTGGTCCCGTCATTTTAGGAATGGGTTGTTCATTGGTTTAGTCTTCTGTTGTCATTTTACTGGGTTGTTCCTCCCATTTGTCTTTAGTTTTGGTAGGTGCTATTCCTCTTCTCTGTCAAGAGAACATCTTGAAGTATCATTTGTAGGACAGGTTTGGAAGAGGCAAATTCTTTTAGCTTTTCTTGACTGTGGAAGAATTTTATTTCATTTTCAAAGACAAAAGAAAGCTTTGCTGGATATGTTATCCTAGGCTGACAATTTTTTTCTTTTAGAATCTGGAAGATGTCACTCCATTCTCTTCTTGCCTGTAGAGTTTTCCTGTGAGAGATCTCCTGTGAGCTTAATTGGCATTCCTTCATATGTCAATTGATTTTTTTCACGTGCACATTTAAGGATCTTTTCCTTATGTTCAACTGAAGAGAGCTTGATTATCATATATTGTGGTGAAGATCGCTTTTGATCAAGCCTGTTGGGAGTTCTGTGCCACTCCTGGAAATTGTTTCCCAATTCTTTCTCCAGATTAGGGAAATTTTCCTTTATGATTTCATTAAAGATATTTGTAAAGCCAGTTTCTCTTTCTGCACCTCTGGGACTCCCATAACTCTTATGTTAGGCCTCTTAATAGTGTCTTTCAATTCTTGAATACTTTTTTTGGCCTGATCCAGCTCTGCTTCCAGCTTTTTGTTTGCTTCCCCCTGATGACAGGAAATATCTTCCAATTCTGAGATTCTTTTTTCTGCTTGCTTCATTCTGTTTTGGAGACTCTCCAATGTACTCTTAATTTGCTCTACTGTATTCTTAATTTCTGATATACCAGCCTTGATCTGCTTTATTGCTTCCTTAAATTCTTTGAACTCTTGCATGAGCTTCTCATTGTTGATCAGAATCTTTAAAATGAGTCTTATGGATTCTGTGTCCCCCATTTTCTCGATGTCTTCCTCAGTTAACTCTGAGGTTGGCATAGGGTTTTGCTACTTTGCAGGGGAGTCTTCAGTAATATTCATTGTGCCTTTGTCTCTTCTTTTGCTCTTTTGCTCTTGATCATTGCACTTCTGGTTAGCAGAGCCTTCTCCTTGGGGCAGGTTCCAAAGTTGTGCCACCCACAGGGCTACAATGCAATTTTACTTATTGCGGTTGGTACACACCTTTTTGCTTGCAGCCACTTGTGCCACAACCTCCAGCGAGTTCCAAGTCTGGGTTCTTATATCTGATTTCCACCGTGGTCTCCACAGCCCCAGCTCCTGGCTCACCACTTTCCACTTTCTGTGATACCGTGCTGAGTCTGCACCGTTGTCTGTACAACCTTTCTCCCACTTCTGGTTGGAGCAGGTCCCAGGATTAGAGAGACACCAGGTGTCCTATATAATTAGGTTGTTGGTGGCGCTGATCTTGCTGGAACCTGTTGGACTTTAGGTCTGGTTGCCACACGGACCTATTTTGACCGGTAGGCTGCCCCAGTCGGTATTATTTTCCTGCGGGACCAGTGCAATCACGGACCTCAGCAAGTTCTCACGAGATCAGCACATGCGCAGTTCACTATTGTCCCCTGCAGTCCCAAAGCTATTGCCACAGTGTCCAAAATGGCGCTCGATATACAACCCCTACAGTTCTTGATCTGCTGGCAGTCAGATCCGAGGGCTATTCAGACCTGCCCCTGCATGGAACCCGTAGAATGCAGTTCACTGAGACAGAAATGAGCTCACTCCCAGCTCAGCGTATGCTCAGTCCCTTCCCTTGCCCTTTCCTCCTTACGCAAAATGGTGCCCAATTCAGCTCTAGGGGGCTGACTGGGCTGTGAAATGCACCCTGTTCTCGCACTGCACATCTGAGATCAAACGGACCAGCAGAATGGACAGTTCTTTGTCTGGGTTCACCACCCGAGCTCCCAGTGAAAGTCCCTTCCCACCTGGTTGCTGGTGGAGTTCCGGCTGCTGGTGCAGTTCAGATCGCCATGCTGGAGTATCAGTCACTGCAACACCACACCGTTGTGTCCGCTGCTTTCCTGTGTCTGTCAGTCTCCAGGTACCCCTCTGCTGTTGTTCTGTTCCTTCCTGTTTCCTGAAATATGTCCTCTCTGCTTCATCCTGATTAAATGTTTTTCCGTCCGCATAAACGTGTCCTTACCCTATTCCGCCATCTTGATTCTCCTGTCTTTTCTTTCTTTAAACAGTGTTTTGTGATTTGTGGTGTACAGATTGTTACTTTCTTAAAATATTTCATTCTTTTTTCTTCTATTGTTACTGAAATTTCTTAATTTCATTTGTTTGCTCTCTCTCTGCTAGCATATAGTAATAAAATTGATTTGTTAGCATTGCTTTTTTATATTCTACATTTTAAGAGATTTATTTATTTGAAAGGCAGAGTTATAAAGAAAAGGAAAGTTGGCCATCCATGTATTGGTTCACTCCCTAAGTGTCCACAACAGCTGGAGCTGGATCAGCCTGAAGCCATGACCCTGGAACTCCATCCAGGTGTCCCCTGTCGGGCCAGGTCCCTCATTCCCAGACCATCATCTAATGCCTCCAGGTATATTAGCAAGAAGCTGGATTGAAAGTGCAGGGCAGCTAGGACTTAAACCAGGCATTTTAATGTGGTTGTCCGAGCAGTAGCTTAACCCACTGCACTACCACGCCCTTCCATACATTTTTTCCCACCCCTGTGAACCGTTTCAGTTGGAACTTTTTGTTCTTTTCATTATTTGGCATATTGCGTTCCCCAATGGATGATGCTTTCCCAATCAGTTATGTATCAGATAACTATACATGGTATGTGAATGGGCCTTTTTTCCTTTATAAATATTTAAATGCCTTCATGTTTGTAAAATCTGTTTCAAAGAGTATTAGAAGAGATATTCTTGGCCCACAATTTCCAGTTTCTGCTCAGAATTATCCTTGTGAAGATCTATTTGAAATAAAACACCCCCTTCACTCTCCTTCCTTAAATTTTTCCTTTATGTCACTTATCATCACCTCACACATCATGCACAAATGTCTACACATGACACGTGTGTGGGAATGTACTTGCTCTCCATTTCTCTCCAGTATGATTGAAGCGCCATGTGGGAAGTGACTTTGTTTTAGTCTTTGTGGGATCATATTTGCCTTTAGACATGGGTACCTAGTAAATATTTGTTGAATCAATGGTTGGTTGTTTAGAACATGGCTAATGTTTAAAGCAGTTTTTAAAATGTATTAAGAGAAACAAAGAAAGACAGATGTTGCACTTCTGATTTGCTCCCTAAATGTCTGGATCTCCTGGAGCTGGGCCAGGTTAAAGCTAGGAGCTAGAGTTTTAACTTTGGTCCCTCTTGGGGGTAGTAGGCTCTCCACTACCTCCCAGGGCATATATCCACACAAAGCTGGAATCGGAAGTGGAACCAGGATTCAAATCCAGGCATTCTAATTTTTTTTAAAAAAATATTTGTTTTTGTTTTGTTTTTAAGAAAAGGAAGTCAATTTCAAGTTTAATTTAGAAAACTAATGAATAGTAGGTCAGGGGGGTATGCAATTGTGGCAAAAAAACTCAAATGTGTTCAGAATGATAGTAGTTTAAGAAGTTCTAACTTAAGGAATGAGGAGAGGTGAGATGAAGTTTTTATCATTTTCTGTAAGATGAGAAGTTACCTGTTGGCTCCCAAACCCCCTTGGTACCACAGGTGATGGGTCTCTTGAGGCTCTTAGCCAGTAACACGTGGAATTAGACATAAGTGAGACTGTGGCTCCTACCCCTCGCCACAGAAACCCTCTTGGCAGTTTTGGAGGTGATCTGAAAAATACTCAAGATACTTTGGCTGCCCATGGAAATTTGATTTACAGGCTGTATCTTCTTTGCAGGGCTCTGGCTTTGCAGGGAGCCGAAATGACCATGACTGCCAACAAGAATTCCAGCATCACCCATGGAGCCGGAAGCACTAAGGCCCCCCGGGGGACTCTGAGCAGGTAGGTAGTGGAGAACATTGCTGGGGAATGACATCAAGCCAAACAGCTTCAGTCTGCCAGAATGTACATCATGGCCATCATGACTGGGACTGTCATCCAGCTGCCTGGGCTGGGCCCAGGTCATGCTCCCCATTAAGTAGGTGTATTCTCTATATATAAATGCCATTTTTTAGTTCTTTAAGTGTGCAGGTGTTAAAAGCAGAAACCCTAAAATAAGCTTTGCCTTCTGCTCTTGGAGGTTCCTAGCATTGCAGGTATAAGGCTACCAAACACAAACAATATTCTTCTGGTTGTACTTTCGTCCAGGGTGGGAAGGTTCCAGGCTTGTGCAGACCTAGGCCACAGGGTAGTGAGAGGTTGGCCACACTAGGGAAGGGCGACTGGGCAGTTGTGCATATTAACACACGAAAAGCAACCTCTGGGGGGTTTTAGTATGTATAACCTATAATCCACTTTTCTGGTTTTGTTTCCTTTTGTGAAGTAGAACTGCAAAACTATAAAAAAAAACATGGGTTTGAGATTCTTTAGAAAGATTAATTTACTTTTATTGAAAGGCAGATTTAAGATGGAGAGACTGAAAGAGAGCCTGCATCTGCTGGTTCACTCCCCAGATGCAATGGCCACAGTAGAGCTGGTTCAAAGCCAGGAGCTTCTTCTGGGTCCCCGACATGGATGCATCCTAGGTGTTGGGTGAAAAGTGGGGCAACTGGAGTACAACTGGTACCCGTATGGAATGCCGGCATTAGGACGAGGAGGAGGCATTAGCCTACTGAGCCACTGTGCCAGCCCCAGGTTTTGGAATCTTAAAGAATTGGATTCATACGCAAGCTTTACATACCAACACTGGAGATTTCAGAATTTTTTCCTGTGCCCCTAAAATCTTGGTCACCTCATCTATAAAATATTGATAATAAGGTAGTGCTTATCTCAGAGTCCTTGTGAGGATTAAGTGAGATAATGTATGTCATTGTGCAGCATAGTGGCTGGTGTAAAGCTATTTGGTAAATGTTAACTCCTTCCTTACAATAAAAGCTGGCAAATAAATATACAGTGCCCTCACCAGACCACCTCAGGTTTTGGCCAAAGCCAGATGCTAATGTGTGAGAAGATCCAGGCACCTATTTAGAGCCAGTTAGGTTTCATAGCCCCTTCTGCTGTACCTCAGGTTGTCACATTTGGGGTTGGACCCACAGCTTCTAGGATGGGCAGCTATGAGAAAGATGCTCCACTTCAATGGGATGGGGGCTGCTTTCTTCCTGGATATCTGGGTTGTATAGGGCTACACCAAACTCAGTGGGGTGTGGTACACTTAGGTCTGGCCAGAGGTGGTGGTAGATATTTGCTTCGTTGAGAGCTGGAGTTCAGATAAGGTTGGGAAAATAGGGAACAAGATGTAGTCCCTGGGGAATTGTTGGAATGGTTGAGGCAGAGATTTCCCCATACTATACACATAGGACTTGGTCCCAGTAAAAACATTCTGGATGATCTATGCTGAATAAGCAGGGGTTGGTAAACTCTTACAGATGACTTGTTAAGAATACAAGCATTTGGGGCCCAGTGCTGTGGTGTAATTGGTGTTCTATATGGGTACCAGTTTGAGTCCCACCGCTCTCTGTTGCTAATGGCCTGGGAAATAGAGGAAGGTAGTCTAAGTGCTTGGGCCCCCACACCTATGTGGAAGACCTGGAAGAAGCTTATGGCTCCTGGCTTTGGACCAGCCTAGCTTTGGGTCGAAGATTCATTCTCTCTCTAATCCTGCCTTGTAAATAAATAAATCTTAAAAAAAAAAAAAAGTGCTCAGGACATAGGCTAACAAACTAAACTGAATACTCACTCTACCAGGAAGACCAGTTTTAAAAACCCCTGTGCCAGTAACCCTTCTGATCTATAGTGGTTTCATAACATACCTGCTTTCCTGACCTGGTTGGGGCTGGGGTCTGCAAGGAGCAACAACTTCCTAGCTGGACCAAGTGCAGAAACTGAAGTCTTCCACAGCACATTGGTTGGCCAGGCAGAAACAAATCTGAACTTCAGTCTTTGTTTCTCGTTGCATGCTAGTGGGACCAACCTTGCTGGCCCTTGTGCCTTGTCTTACTCAATCTCACCATGATTGAGCTGGCAGTCAGACTTAAAATTAAGTTTCTTATGGCTAGTTGCTCTTTTTTTTTTTTTTTTTTTAACCTCAGCCTCCTGTAGGAGTGAAATAAACATATGTGACTGCATAAGTTTAGTCTTTATTTCAGACTGATGTATTTTAGAACCTTCCTTGGAGACCACTGTGCCCAGAAGCCCTCAACTGCTTTATTCACCTTTTTCTTGCAGCTTGCACCCTGCGGTGTTGAGGTGGGATGGAGTGTGGGAGGTGCAGTATGTACATCAAATGTCGAATCAGAAGCAAGACTTGTGCTAGGAACCCCAGTTTCTATTTGGAATGCATGCCACCCTGTTTCTAAATGTTTTCAGAAGTTGTTATTGCTTTAGCTTCCCAGCAAGCGTACTGGGCAGTGTTTGTAAATATAAGTCTCAGATGTGCCTTAAAAAAGCACCCTAAAGCTTCGCCTTGTAGGTCTTCACTTGCTTCCTGCCACATTGCTGTTTCCCTGTCCCGCTCCCTCCCTTGCTGGGAACCTGGCCTTTGCCAGAGAGTCACACGCCCCTGTGGCTAGCCCCACCCTTTTCCCAGAGACTACCCCTTGGCTGTAGGTGTCATGTAGGCATTATGATCTGGAGGTTTCTCCACCACATCCAACGTGTTCTTTGGTCTGAGTAAGGCAGTTTAGTCACCGATTCATTTAAAAGTCACTGTCCGTGAACTCCAAAGGTCCTCCTAGGTGCCCAGGCTCTTTGTAACACACTGGAGAAAAAGAAATGATCTGGTCTGTCTCTCCAAGCATTTACAACTTGGATTGCTGATGTGGCACCTCAATTTCCTAGTCTGACCTTTTCAACTGAGCTGTAATCTGGTGCCCTTTTATTATTGCCAGCTTAGGAATCCATGGAGGAGGTGTGGGGGGAGGCTCCTTGCTGTGCCTGGAGCTTTGGTTGGGAAGGACAGTGGTGCCAGAGCTTTGGAGGGCTGGACCTGAGACTGCCTGCTGCTTTAGGGACCTCCATGTCATCTCCGTACAGAGGAACCCAGGGGTACTGACAGGCTTTTAAGTTTAGCTCTTGGGGAAGGGAGAGCTCTGGGACGTGAAGAAGTGGTAGAGTTGATCAGATGGGACCCTGTGGAACATGCAAGAGATAGATCTTGGCAAAACTGTATCCTTATTTCCTGAAAGACTTCATCTAGTGCTATAATCAGGCCATTCTGGGTTTAAGGACCTGGATCCTAGTCACTGGGTTTCCACAGATGTTTCAGTGATGTAGTCCCTTCCGCTTCCTTCACAGTCCCACATTGGTTTGGCAGGAACATGTAGGAGAAGCATGTAGGAGAAGGTGAGGAGCCTCTTTGTTTGACTGCCTAAGTTTGTTCTTTGCTGTGCCTTGGTCTCCTTGAGCAGGTTTCTCTCTCTCTCTCTTTTTTTTTTTTTTTTTTTTTTTTTTAGGTGAGGGGGGATGGACATGTGACCTTACAACTTACCTGCAACAGATTTGTCTATATCCAGCTCTGGGGTTAGGGGATGGGATTCTCAATGCTCCTGGGGATTCCAGAGTTCAGGTTTTACTGTACTGCTCTTGATTGCCTGGGGTGAAACCAGAGGCCGCTGGGTGACTTGCAAACAAGGAAGTATTCGGGTTAGAGCTGATTCACCTGCTTCAGTGGGATGACCTATGCTGCTTGCTGATCTTCAAGACTAGTAGACAGCAGGGGCTCTTCTCAGAAGAGCTGCTTTGTTAGCTGGTTCCTTGCCAAGCTCTTCATTGTGCGTCTCCACCACCTGGGTCCCTGCATCTTGGATGTACAAGCTGTCTTGGGTTTAGAAATTTTGCTTCTGGCTATGGGTCTGGAAAACCTGGGTAAGAATATAGGCTTCCTGCATTCTATATTGACATATTTTTAGAGCCCTGTTGGCATGTAAAAGACATTAACTAATGTTGTGGTACAGAGCATTAAGCTACCGCTTATAATGAAGGCATCTCATTTGAGCACCACTTCCGATCCAGTTTTCTAGAAATGTGCTTGGGAAAGCAGTGAGTGATGGCTCAAGTGCTTGGGCCTGAACCTGGCGGAGTTCCAAGCTCCTGTCTTTGTCCTGGCCCAGCTTTGGCCTTGTAGCCATGTGGGGAGTGAACAAGCAGGTGCAAGGGCACTTTTTGTCTCTCTTCTATCACTCTGCCATCCAAATAAATTAATTAATCTTTAAAAAGAAATAAATAAAAGACCAGTCAGACCATGGGAAGCTTTGCAAGCCAGGTAAAGTTTAGTGGCCACTTAACCCACAGCACCACCATTCTGGTCTCTGGCCTTTCCTTCACTTTTATCTTCAGTGTCCTCTAATGCAAACTTCCCTTTCCTGCTAGTCGAGATGTAAATATGCCTTTCTTGACCACACAGCTAAGAAGGCTCCTACGCCCCTACTGCATTGGCTTTTACAACCCTTGGTTTGGAACTGCCAAGTGATATTTGTCATGTAGTACCCCACAGGGTGGATATCTGTGTGTCTCGTTTCCTCAGTCACATGCCTTTGGAGGCTTAGCACAGAACTTCTGTTGGAATGTTGAAGGTAGGAGGGATATTGACAATTGTCTGGCTTGGTTACTCAACACCACATGTGAGGACGCTTAAGACCAAACAGCTAACTGGCACCAAGGCCATAATTTCAACTCACATTTGAAGATTTCCATGCAAAGGGAGGCGTCAGTTGTGATGCGATGACATCTGGAGATGTCTTGAGGTTCCCCAGCCAAAGTGAGTCTAGATTTGGACCCTGGATCTTAGATTGCAGGAAGATGGGAAGAGCTTTCAGAGAAGAAAAATCTGAGTAAAAGGTTGTGTCAGAGCCTGTCTTGGCCATGGCAGGCTACCTACCAGCAATGCCTGCAGGCCCGGTTAGCTGAAACCTTGCTAGAGTCAAACCACAATGCTGCCAAAACTAATGTGGTTGTGTATTACTTTGTAACAAATGGCACCAAACTTAGTGGCTTCAAACAATGACTCTTGTTTATTTTGCTCACAAGTGGAGGCTTTGAGGAGAGCTCAGCAGGGCAGGTTTGTCTCTGTTCATGCAGCACTTGTTAGGGTTGCTTGAAGGTTGGAAATGACTCAGGTGCTAGAGACCAGAATCTCCTGAAGACTTCCATATCTGACAGTTGGTGCTGGCGGTCAGCTGGGACCCTACCTGAGGAACACCTCAGGTTCATGTGTCCACAGCATGATGTCTGCGTTCCAAGAGAAAGCATCCGGAGGAAGACAGAAAGACCGGGCGTTTTAATGACCTAGCTTCAGCAGTCTCATGGTGGTCTTGTCTTTTCTATGCTGTGTTGACAAAGGCGGTCACAAAAAGGCACCTGAATTCAGGGGTAGACAGATTAGTTTCTACCACCTGATGGGAGGAATGTCAGCAACTCCTTGTAAGAAGCACGTGTGGGATGGGGATGTGTTGCCATAGCCAGCCTGGAAAACGCTGCTCTGTAGCCACAGCAGTTCACAGCCTTCCCAGATGCAGAAATGCGTGGATATGGATCTGTCCTCTAGGGTCCCAGCATCCAGTGCTTGAAGTCTAGGATCCTGTCATCAAAGTCAAGTCCAGGGGACTGGCGTTGTGCAGATTAACCCTCTCAATGTGATATTGGCATAGCAAATTGGCATGCCGGTTCAAGTTCTGCCTACTCCATACATGCAGCTTTGGCTTCCTGAGAGATTACTCTGGGTAGAGCAACACTTCTCGGGTCCTAGGATCCTTGTTGTCTACAATGGGGATCCGCAAGTCCTTCCCCTAAGGTACTTAGAAGGCCTTTGTCTGTAGGGTTCTATGAGATAATGCTTTTAAATAATGACCATATAATTTTTTTTGCAGATTTATTAAGGGATAATTAAAACATAATAAGCTGCATAATTTAAAATACATGGTTTGATGAGTTTTCTCACACACACACTTAATAAAACCATCACCACAATCTGGAAATTTTTTCTTAATTTTGAGAATTTTTTCCTATCTAGAGACACTAGGAATGAAAAACAGTTTTATTTTCTGACTCAGTGAGCTCTTTCTCATTTTTGTCTACTTTAAATTTTGCTTGAGGTGCTGACACTGTGGCATAGTGGGTTAAGCTGTTCCCTATAGTGCCAGTACCCATATATTCACTGGTTCAAATCCTGGCTGTTGTACTTCCAATCCAGTTCCCTGCTAATGTTCCTGACTTGAGTGCTTAGGCCCTTGCACCCATGAGGGAGACCTGGAAGAAGCTCTAGGGTCCTGGCTTCAGCTTGGCATATGTCTGGCCATTGTGACCATTTAGCGAGTGAACTGGTGGATAGAAGATCTCTCCTCACTGTTCTCCCCTGACTTCTGTTCCCTGACACACTTCTAACTCTGCCTTTCAAATAAATAAAAAATTTTAAAAGATCTATTTATTTTTTATTGGAAAGTCAGATATACAGAGAGGAAAGACAGAGAGAAAGATCTTCTGTTGACTGATTCACTCCCCAAGCAGCCGCGATGGCTGGAGCTGAGCCAATCTGAAGCCAGGAGCCTCTTCTGGGTCTCCCATATGGGTGCAGGGTCCCAAGGCTTTGAGCTGTCCTCGAACGCTTTCCCAGGACACAAGCTGGTTGGGAAGTGGAGTAGCCGGGATTAGAACTGACACCCATATGGGATCCCAGCAATTCAAGATGAGGATTTTAACCTCTAGGCTATTGCGCCAGACCCTCAAATAAATTTTTATTAAAAATCCCATCACCACCCTCAAGAAGACAGTAGGTTGGCTATAGAACCTCTAACTTCTGTATTAAAAAATTTTAAATTGTTGCTTGAAAACAGAACGGTTCCTTTTTAGCGCATCTCTTTTCCCTTGAGCAGCTAGAAGTCAAATGGTTCCTTCTGTACTTTGCCTGAAAATCTCCTCAGCTACTTCATCAAATTTGTCAGTTAAAATAGTTTCTATTTTCCATGCTCCCATAAGTGACAGAATCACCAAACATCATAACACTCCAAGGATTATCTTCTTTGCTCTAGCTTCTAATAACTTATTCCTAATTTTCCTTTAAGCCCCTCTTGAGAGCCTCAGAATGAATGTCGTAACGTTTTGTTTCAGCAGTACCCCATTTACAGGCACCAAAATCTGTTCTAGTTATTTACTGTGAAATAACCACCCCTCCCCCAAAATGTAATTATGTAGAATTAGCATGTTATTATACTCCCAGACACTATAGGAACAGGGCATTGCCGGACTGGCCTGGCCCTCTTCCTGATGTCTGGGACCTGGGCATAGAGTGACCTGATGGATAAAGGCTGATGTCACCTGCAGGTGTCTGAACTCATATGCCTGGGAGTGGATACTGAAAGTTGTAGGGACCTCAGTCACCGCATAGCCCAGGACTTCATTGGTCATGGCATGGGAGACAGAAAGCTGCCAGTTTCTTTTTTTATATATATATAACTTATTTTTATTTGAAAAAGAGTTACAGAGAGAAGGAGAGAAGAAGAAAGATGTTTTCCACTTGCTGGTTCACCCCCCAGATGATTGCAACTGCTGGAGCTGGGCCAGTCTGAAGCCAGGAGTCGGGAGTTTCATCCAGGTCTCCCATGTAGATGCAGGGGCCCATCCTCTTGGGCCATCCTCTGCTGCTTTCTCAGGCACATTAGTAGGGAACTGGATCAGAAGTGGAGCAGCTAGGACATGAGCCAGTACCCGTATGGATGCCAGCGCCATAGGCAGAAGCTTGCCTACTATACCATGGTACTGGCGTCAGAAGCTGCTAATTTAATACCTGGGCCTGAGAAGTGGCACAGCATCATTTAATGAAAACTAACTAACTAACTAACTCTCTCTCTCTCTCTCCCATCTACTAGAATCCCTAATACCCCAGTCCTATAGAAACATGGTCTCCACATTCTCTGATAAACTTCCCTGTCAAAATATGATTTTCTCTCTCTCTTTTTTAAGGTTTTTTTTTTATTGGAAAGGCAGATATACAGAGAGAAGGAGAGACAGAAAGGAAGATATTCCATCTGCTGATTCACGCCCCAAGTGGCCTCAACGGCTGGAGTTAGGCCTATCCAAAGCCAGGAGCCAGGAATTTCTGGGTCTCCTACGCGGGTGCAGGGTCCCAAGGCTTTGGGCCATCCTCGACTGCTTTTCCAGGCCACAAGCAGGGAGTTGGATGGGAAGCAGGGCCGCCGGGATACAAACCAGTGGCTATATGGGATTCCAGGAAATACAAGGCAAGGATTTAGCCACTAGGCTACTGCACTGGGTCCCAATTTCCTCTCTTAAAAACTGGGCTTTGTTATTAGTTAAGCAGTAGATGGAGTTGAAATGGGATGGATGTTGGGGCACAGTGGATTACACATTGCATGTGTTGCGCACCTCCCTTATGTGTGTACCTGACTCAGGTCCTGACTGCTTCACTTCCAGTCTGGCTTCCTGCTCATACTCAACCCAGGAGGCAGTAGATGATGGCTGTTTGTGGGCATTTGAAGAATGAGCTAGCAGATGGAAAAGCTGTGTCTCTTTGCCCCATGCCCTCTTTGCCCTACAAGTTAAATGAAAATAAATAAGACAATACACATTTTTTAAAAAGAAGAAGAAGAAGACTGGCTTTGAGTCAAACAAGTATGTACTTTCCAGGGGTGACTAGGTTACTTGATTTATGCTCTGACTGTAGCTGCCTTCCCACTTACTAGATTAGCTGTGACTGACCTGGAGGATCTAGAGACAGTAGCCTACATGTAGCCCCCATTTGGGGGCTAACCTACTCTGGATTCCGTTGAGGGCTCCTGGTCATCTGAGATGAGACCATCTGGGAACATGAAGGCCAAGTTGTGTCATCCTGGCCTCTGGATTTTTATTGGGACTTTTTTGGAGCAGGAGGTCATCAGGAGTTACTGCGTGAGCCTGAATGCTCTTGGCTGGTTTACAGACTCCAGGACTTGCTGATGAATGCCTGGGCAGCCCTCCTGCTTTTCTCCCACTCTGTGCTTAGAGTGCAGCCTTGGGGCCTTGGATCGCACACTGAGGATGTCATCCTGGAGAAGGGGGACAGGAGGAAGAGCACACTGATGTGTGCTGAGCCAGCTGGACCCACCTGAGTTGAGAAACCTGAGAATCGGGAGTGGCTAGCCACGATTGTGTCTCATTCGAAGCAAGCTAGGTAACTACTTGATAGGGGTGGGAGATGTGGCCTGGACCCTGTATCACCTTTACCCAAAGACAGACATTCCTCATGGCACACATTGCAGGTCCTGGTGCCTCTTTCCTGAACTACAAAAGAAAGGTCACCAAAAGGTATACAAATGGAAAGGTCACCAAGTATCTGAAAGCAGTCTGATTACAGAAGCAGCGTGTGCCATTTGTCATTACAATGATCTGGTGGGTAGGTAGGTGTGCACAAGCCCAGCAGTGGGGCTGGACCCAGGGTTGGTGGTCCAGGAAGTAATCTGCTTGTGATGCATCTGCTTAACCATACAGAGCACCTTGCTGAACTACAAGGGTCAGAGAGCACAGCTGGGGGAGCAGAGCACCCAGAATGCACTCACCATACCTACAGAGCTCACAGTTGGATTGTCCTTCACACTTGTTCTCCGTGCCACAGAGATGATCCTCCCCTAGAAAGAGCAAACTGTCTCCAAACCAGAGGATGAGGTGACGGAAGAGAAAAAGATATCCTGGAAGAAAGTGACAAAACAATGGTGTGGGAATGAATACAGCATAAAAGAAATGCAAATAGGGCCTATCACAAAGGCTCAATGGCTAAAATCTTTGCAAGTGCCAGGATCCCATATGAGCACTAATTCCTGTACTGCTCCAATTCCCATCCAGTTCCCTGCTTGTGGCCTGGGAAAGCAGTCTAGGATGGCCCAAAGCCTCGGGACCCTGCACTCACTTGGGAGATCTAGAAGAAGCTCCTGGCTTCTGGCTTCTGATGGGCTCAGCTCCGGTTGTTGCAGCTGCTTGGGGGATGAGCCAGTGGATGGAAAATCTTTCTCTCTGTCTCTCCTTCTCTCTGTAAATCTGTCTTCCCAATAAAAATAAATAAATCTTTAAAAATGCAAATAAAAAGAAAAGAGGTCAACAGTGAGTTCTACTACCTTCAACTAAGAATTTCAGTCTCCCAAAGGTAAAACCTTAAGTGCACTGTTCCCAGTTTGTCCCAGGGACCTCAGAGTAAGTGACTGCTCTGTGCATGAACCCAGGGATGCCTGGGCTCCAGATCAGAAGAGTTGGCTCCTCTTTCTATCTCAAGTTGTCGGAGCGTGTCGGGCTTAGCCTGTGTGGGCAGGCTGGGCAAGGGCACCACCTGCATCCATGTCCTTGGTCAGTAGTGATAATGAAGGTAGGAACTTAGAAAGGGCCAGTGTGCTTTGTCCTTCATGGCAGGAGAGAAGCAGACCCAGGTAAGGCAGGCTGGGCACCAAGAAGAAATGTTTTAGTCATGCCAGAATCCCTAAAGGAAATTAAAGAATTACTGATTCTTGAAACATGCAGAGATCCAACAGGCCAGAGGTCCTCAGCCATCCTTCTTTCCCATCTATGGGAACCGTGTCCCATCCTCACGGAGGAAGTTGTAATTTACTGGGCTGGTTAAGTTTTCCTTTGAGGGCTGGGCAGAGCCATCCTTACGGGAACACAGAGCATTTGCATTGTGGGTAAGGCACATCTTGTTTAAAAAGGTTTCCCAGGAGAATCTGAGCCTCCTTAGATGCCTGCCTATCATTTCCCACTAAGATTTACACTTCGTGAGGATACAAGTTTTTCGTTTGTTTTTTGTTTTGCTTTGCTTTGTTTTTGTATGTATCTAGCACCTAGAACAGGGTCTAGCATCTAGGAACTGGTAGTTATTGAATGCATAAACAAATGATACAGCTATCTACTAGATGCATCTTCCCTATCTTCCAGTTAAGAATAACAGAGTTCTTTGTGTGGTAGCTCACACACTCATTTGCTCCAGGAGCTGGACTGATAACCTTTCCTTGTGTAGTTCAGTAACATGAGAGATCTAAGACTTGTGTCAATCAGGATCTGGTGAGGCTTGAGCCTGGCACACTGCCCTGCCTCGGCCTGCCCTAGGGAGGGCTCTGTTCACACCTCCTCTCTAAATGGAGTTTCTCCGGCCATCAGCTTAGCTGGGCACTGAATTTCTCTCATCTGTGCCCGTGTTCACGTGGGATGGCTGTTTGACTTGCCCTTTTAAAAACAACTTCAGCATGTTGAGGTTTCCTGTTGATCAGGGGCAGCCAGAGGCTATGACCCAACAGGGAATTGGCAGCCAATCCCCGACTCACTAGAGCTCATGTTTTCTATGTGTGTGAGCAGGCAGTGACAGCAGCCTGGCTCAGGAGCAGCTGGCTGCTGTCCCATGGAATGGCATGGCATTCTAGAGCCTGGAAGGCTGGGCAGCTCAGGGTTGTGGGCAGTGTCATTAGGGTCAGGTCGGACTTTGCAGCATGTAGTTTGGCAGAACCTTGCTGTCTTCTACCTAAAACCATTTGGAAACATTTGAAAGTTGACTGTGGTCAGTCCCGGAGACAAGCTGGAAAATGTGCTAAGGCGGCAGAGTGCTCTGGGTTCTCTGCAGTCAACTCGCCTGTACCCTTTCCTTGCTTTCTTTGTTATCACTCAGGACATTCCAGATTAAGAAGTAGCATTCTAACAGGGAAACCCGTGAGGTCCCAACACTTACAAATGCTGTGGTCCAGACACAGCTGTGCCTCGCACTACGGGGTTTCTAGTGGACTGTGTGTAGGGGTCTTGCATGGTTCACAACAATAACAAAGACTACTGCCTGCTGCTTAGGCAACATTATATAGTCCACAAGTTCATGTCCAACCCTTGTCAGTTACCAATTGAATGACCTTGAATGAGGTGTTTAACCTTTCTCTGTGTAATTGTTTTTCATTTGTAAAATGAGGATTATAGAGGGATCAGTGTTGATTTATAGCAATTTGAGCCTCTGCCTGTCAAGGGCATCCCACATCAGAGTGCTGGTTGAAGTCCTGGCTGTTCCACATCCAATCCAGCTCCCTGATAACGCACCCAAGAAAATCTCAGGAGGTGGCCCAAATACTTAGACCTCTACCACCCACATGAGAGACACTGGTGGAGTGTCAGACATATATGTAAAATATTTACTTTGGACTGTTCCTGGAAGTCACTACAATTTGTAAACAGACAAGGGTCTGAGAAATGGCTGGTGCTTGCTAGATGTGATGGCACACCACTGACCTCCTGGTTGGAGAGAGAGTGGGAAGTGCTCCTGATAGTGGGTCGCCAGCATTGTTGCTTCCATAGCTCAGCCACAGTAAGACTGTTTGCATCACAGAAGCTGGCAGGCGCTGTTGGTCCGTGCTTACAGAGAGCTGGTCGTTAGGCACTTGGCAGTACAGGCTGGGCCTTTGTTCTCCTTTGAGCACAGGTGTACCCTTGAGATACTTCTGTTCATCCCGGAGCAGGCTACTATTGCAGACATCGGGGGAGCATGTCCAGCTGTGGTTAGGGATCTCCTGCTCCCCAGGGAGCACTCCTGTCCAGCTGTGGTTAGGGATCTCCTGCTCCCCAGGGAGCACTCCTGTCCAGCTGTGGTTAGGGATCTCCTGCTTCCCAGGGAGCACTCCTGTCCGGCTGTGGTTAGGGATCTCCTGCTCCCCGAGGGAGCACTCTGGGACAAAGGTCATCTTAGCTTCCTGGAACTGATGCTGAGCTCTCTAACCTGGGGCCTCCAGTGGGTGGGGCCATGCACTGCCATCTTCTTTTTCCGTTTGCATTCTGTTTTGTTTTGTTCCCAGGTCTCAGTCCGTCTCTCCACCTCCAGTTCTGTCTCCACCACGGAGTCCCCTCTACCCACTCAGCGACAGTGAAACCTCAGCCTGCAGGTACCCTAGCCACTCCAGCTCCAGGGTGCTCGTCAAGAACTGGCACCTTCGTGATCCTTCACCCCAAAATCCTCAGGAACTCTGCCCAGACACATCACCGCTTGGTTGTGCCCTCAAGGCCAGAAACTTTGGTTCCTTGGACAAAAGCGCTTCTGTGTGCAAGAGAGAAGACCCAAAGGGGAGCGTTCAAGACCTGGCCCAGGATGTAGAGGGAGTAGCCTCCTGCCTCCCCCTTGCCCAGAGCACTCCATTCCTGGGACCTGGCCCCCGGAGTGCCTTGCTGACCCGCACTGGCCCCCGGGCGCACAACCTGGGCATCCGGGAGAAGATATCAGCATGGGAAGGTCGCCGCGAGGCCTCTCCCAGGATGAGCATGTGTGGGGAGAAGCGGGAAGGCTCCGGTGGCGAGTGGGCGGTCAGTGAGGGCTGCCCGAGTGTGGTGTCATCCCCCTGCAGCTCAGAAAAGACTTTTGACTTCAAGGGCCTCCGGAGGATGAGCAGGACCTTCTCCGAGTGTTCTTACCCTGAGACCGAGGAGGAGGGAGAGGTGCTGCCCAACCGGGACTCTCTGTACCGGCCAGAGAAGCGGCCGGGCCGGAGTGAGCCCAGTGCCTTCCTCAGGGCACATGGCAGCAGGAAGGAGAGCTCAGCTGTGCTGAGCCGGATCCAGAAGATTGAACAGGTTCTGAAGGAGCAGCCAGGTGGGGGGCTGCCCCAGCTCCCCAGCAGCTGCTATAGTGTAGACCGAGGGAAAAGGAAGACCAGAACCTTGGGAGCCCTGGGAGAGCCGACAGGCAGTGCGAGTGTGAGCACCAGCAGCCGGGCAGCAGGAGTGGGAGGAGGTGGGGGGGAGGTGGGCCCACCCCTAGAAAGGGAAAACAGTGGCTCCACAAAACCAGGGACCCCTGGAAGTAGCCCCAGCTCCCAGCTGCTGCCTTCAAAGAGTTCCCCTGATCCCGCAGTGAACCCTGTCCCCAAACCCAAGCGCACCTTTGAGTATGAGGCTGACAAGAACCCCAAGAATAAGCCGAGCAATGGTCTACCTCCTTCGCCCACACCTGCTGCTCCACCTCCTTTGCCCTCCACCCCAGCCCCACCAGTTACCCGGAGACCTAAGAAGGATATGCGTGGCCACCGCAAGTCCCAGAGCAGGTAACGCAAGTCCCCTTTCTGGGCCTTCTTGCTGGGTGTGGTGGTTTCCCTTTCCATGGAGGATGTGAAAGACGTTGGCCTTGTGGGTCACAGTCAGTAGTGCTGTAGAAGCTCTGAAGTGCTGGGTACCTTTGAGGCAGTAGTGACAATGAGATGGCTGTGCTGCTCGCATGCAGAAGACTGGAGCATGAGTTGGGAGGTTGAGGTGCTTCTTCCCAGTATTCTTCCCTGGAGTTAGGGTCTGAGTGGGGCCTTTGGAGTGGAGCCTGGACTGTGCCCCAAGACCTGTCAGCTTCCTCGGTCCTCCAAGGGAGGGTCAGAGTTACCCTATTCTTAGGCGCTTAGCCTTGCTGCTATCAGAAGTGCCCATACTAGAAAATGATTGCTCCGAGTGCAGTGTTGTCTGAGTACTGCATTTAGCACAGTAGTGCTGGTCAGTTTAGCAGGAGTTTGTACTTCCTGAGGGCCTCCAGGCTACACAGGGATCCTAGGGCCTCTCTCCACCAGGGGATTGTCAGATCCTGAAAGAGGAGACTGATGGGAAAAGGACTGAAATAACAGTTCACCTGTTTCCTGATTGTATCTGAGAATGACTTGTTCTGGGGTTCCTGTTGGTTTCCAGATCAACCTCCTGGTGCTCGCTTCAGCAGCACATATACAAATCAACCTGCTGTTTCGAACCCTGGACTACCAGGTCCCTCTCTTCAGAGTGATGTGGGAGCTGGAGCTGCCAGACTTGGTGATTGATGCCTGTTGGGCATCTTCCCTGGATTGAGGTGGGGTGGGATAGAAGCCAGCCTCATTCAGACACCTGTGTTCATATTCATCCTGCCTTTCATGTCTAACCCAAAGTCAGGTGGGATTTTAGGGTTTCTTCACTTTTGGGTGTTTTTCAGTCTGTTTCCATACTCAGGTTTCATCCAGAATATCCCATCTCATAGACTTTCAGCTATGGGCAGAAAGGAAAAAATCTTAAAGTTCAAGTTCCTGAGTCAGATAAGGCCTTGGCTAAGGGGTAATTGTGGTTTGCTGCATGCCCTTAGCCCTCTCTACCCTGCTTCCCAATGCTCACTGGCCCTTTAATTCTTTAGAGATCTTCTAAGAAAGTTTGCTTTGTCCTTTGCTTATTTGTTTTTATAAACACCATCCAGAGCTTGTGATGCACCAAGCCACGTACTGATCAGGAGGATATAGGCAAGGAAGAGGTGGTTCTTCCTTTGAAGAACTGCCTGGTCTGGTGCACAGATAAGTCATAAATACTGTGATGCGTACCTCAACCCATGTCTGCACAGGGTGCCACAGAGACCTCAGAAAGGAGAATCTAGATTAGACATGGGAGGTGGGGGAGAGGAGGTAGGGTCCTCACGGAGGCAATTGCTGAACTCGCAAGTTTCCATGAACAAGAAGCAATTCACTTGATGACTAACAGGCATATGGGAAGGACTCATCAGCCTGAAGGTTGCACACATTGCAATTGTGTGTAATACACAAACACATACACCATCTGTGGTGGAGCCACTGCGTATGGAAATTCACATGGCAAGATTTAATCCGTTCTCTCGAAGAAAAAAGGGGAGGCAGTTCAAATAGTGGGTAGGCTGTGCTGTCTCCCTTTGTATACATCAGCATGTTCCCCTGAGTCAGGGGAGAGACACACTGCTTTCTGTGGTGCCGGGTGTGATTTTATATTTAATATGCTTTTTCATCTAAATGAATGCAAGCCAAATATTTCTTCTGGTATTCAGCCAAAGACAAATCTGTTTTAGAAAATCTGAAGGAAAGACTGTGTTGGTCTTGATGCAAATCAGCAGATCAGTACTCCACGTGATTACTTTCCTGCGAGATTTTTAAGGATAATTTGGCTGAATGCTATTTGTGTGTTTTTATTGATGCTGGTATTGCCTTCATAAGATGCTGACTGCAGTGCCATATATCAAGGAAAACTTGGTCTCACACAATCATCCGCAATGTAAGCCAACACTTGGGAACTATTGTGCTCAGCCATTGGGTATTTAATTAATTTTGAGAGGTTTGGGCTAGAGGTGGGTATTTGGGAATCATCGAAGAATAGATAGCAGAGACGGTGATGGCCCGTTGGTGTCTGACCCCTATGAAGAACAAAGTGAGACAGTCCTGATGGTCCAACTCTGAGAGCCTGGGACTTAAAAAGCAAGTGGGAAAGAAGAGTCCCTCGGCAAGAGTCAGAAATTGCTGCTGGGGAGGTGCCCTGGTCACGTGCCAAGCTTATGGGGATTCCATGTAAACTGGAGGGCACTTTTGGTCCCGACTTGCACCCCAGGCATCTCGGGAGGAGTTTGCTCAGTAAGCGAGTGAGGAAGGACTCCTGGTACCCAACCGAAGCAGGAGGTTTTGGTGGATGAGAGAGGACATTCAGTCACTGCTTTGCCTTCTCTCCCTCCCGAGGAGCTTACTGGGCCTCAGACAGGGTGAGGAGTGTTAGATGAAGGCAGTACCTCTCCATAAAAGAGAGGAGTCCGTACTACTCCTGGAGTAGTACTTCTGGAGTTCAGGGGAAGGTGACTGGGGAGAATGAAAAGGAGCAGGCTCTTAGCTGAAGAGGGGCAGGATCCTGCCAATGGTTTTGGGGTGCAGATTTCCCTAACTCCCCACCTCAGAAGTGTTCTGATTTGCTTTGAGGGCTCTACCTTTCCTATATCTACAAGTCACATGATGTCATCTGCTTCCCCAGGAGCCCTGTCACGGATCTAGGCATGACCCTTCCAATAGTGGACCCACCAACTGCTCAGTGTGGCAGGCAGGAAACCCCACAGGGATGCAGAGGGCTGGGGACCCCAGGGGCAAATTAAGTTACCCATTCCTGTGTTGGCCAAAGGTATTTGGATCTGCCTCTGGAGTCCTGATGAGCTTTTCTCACTGACTTGGCTTGTGGGGAGGACCTCTGAGATCTGCCATGGCCATGACCACTTCCCAATAGGGCAGCAGGGCTGTGGCTCAGCTGGAATGACTCTTGCTCTTGTTACCCACAGAAAATCCTTTGAGTTTGAGGATGCATCCAGTCTCCAGTCCCTGTACCCCTCTTCTCCCACTGAGAATGGTACTGAGAACCAACCCAAGTTTGGATCCAAAAGCACTTTAGAAGAAAATGCCTACGAAGACATTGTGGGTAAGCAGTGGAGAGGTGCTGGGTTAGGTCAACTCTGGGGGCAGCAGAAGAACAGGAATGAGGGGAGGTGCCCCCAGTCTCTCCTGATGTCCTGTGAGCAGGCACAATCCCAGCTCTGGGAGCTCCTCCTATAAATGGGCATTTGAGGAGGCCCCTGAAAAGAGATCAGACAGTGAGTGGCTCCAGCCTGGCCATCAAATGAGCTGGGCCCCAACAGAGAGTGCCTGAAGTGGAGGGTGAGGGAGGGGAATGTAACTTTCTTTTCTGGAGGCTTGAGAGTTCAGAAGCCTCACTCTTCCTTAGCGTTATGTCCCCAGCAAATCACCTACCTCGTGTCCAGGCTCTGTTTCTCTTATTAAATGCTGATGATCTGATGACATTAATAACAGCCATAGTAATGGTAACACTCCATGAGGTTGTTAGGATTTGATAAGGGAAGAGTAAGGAGTGGGTGGATCCAGTGTCTGGCAAGGCCTTATTTCTAGTTCAAAGCTGTGAGGTAGAAAAAGCAAAGGGGTCCCTGGGGTCCGTTTTATAGGGCTTTTAAGAGGCTCTGCCCTCCAAACTTAAGTGCTTCCCAGCAACCCCATCCACAGATGCCTACACACTGGATATTACGTGCTCATGGGTGAATTCTGGAAGGACGCTGACATTCAGTCCATAGCACACATTGAGTATCATCACCCACATTGCACAGGTGCTGGCAGGAGACATTAAACTCCAGCATGAGCTTCATGTTCACGAGCCCCACAAGGTAGTGTGGCAGAGGCCGAGAGAGGCCGCACACACTGTGGGCCATGTCCCTGCTCAGAAGACCAGCCTGCTCTAAAAGGCGACAGCATCTTTGTCATTCTGGCCAGGAAACCAATCTCCCTGTCTTCCAAGACTTCTTGCTTTGGACACATCCTTGAGAATACAGTTTGGAGCAGTCTCTTCCTCTGTCGAAAGTTTAAGACCACATAGACAATGAGTTGTCTTTTAACAAATAAGGAGAAGTGTTTTTAGCAAACTTGAGTTCAGGGGTCTTAATCCAGATTAGTGTTGTTTTTTTAGAAAGTTCTGATCAGTGGGGATTGCAGCCATGGCACAGAAGGTTAAGCTGAGCCTGCAGCACCTGAATCCCATAAAGGTGCCTGTTAGAGTCCCAGCTGCTCCCGTTCCAGTAAGGCTCTCTGATAATGTGTCTGGGAAAGAAGCAGAGGATGATCCAAGACCTTGGGTCCCTGCACTTTCGTGGAGGACCCAGATGAAGTCCTAGCTCTTGCTTCAGCCTGGTTCAGCCTTAAATGTTGTGGCCATTTGAAGAGTGAACCAGCTGATGGAAGATCTCTCTGCCTCTCTCTCTCACTCGAACTCTACCATTAAAATCAATAAATCATTTTTTAAAGATTTATTTGTTTTTCTATTGCAAAGTCAAATATACAGAGAGGAGGAGAGACAGGAAGATCTTCCGTCCAATGATTCACTCCCCAAATGACCACAACGGCCTACCTGTGCCTACCTGAAGCCAGGAGCCAGGAACTTCCTCTAGATATTCCACATGGGTGCAGGGCCCCAAGGCTTTGGGCCGTCCTTGACTGCTTTCCCAGGCCACAGGCAGGGAGCTGGATGGCAAGTGGAGCTGCCGGGATTAGAATCAGTGCCCATGTGGGATCCTGGCATGTTCAAGGTGAGGACTTTAGCCACTAGGCTACTGCGCCGGGCCCAATAAATCTTTTTTTTTAAAAAAGATTTATTTATTTTTATTACAAAGTCAGATACAGAGAGAAGAGAGACAGAGAGGAAGATCTTCTGTCCGATGTTTCACTCCCCAAGTGAGCCGCAACGGGCTGGTGCGCGCCGATCCGATGCCGGGAACCAGGAACCTCTTCCGGGTCTCCCACGTGGGTACAGGGTCCCAAAGCTTTGGGCCGTCCTCAACTGATTTCCTAGGCCACAAGCAGGGAGCCGGATGGGAAGTGGAGCTGCCGGGATTAGAACTGGCGCCCATATGGGATCCTGGGGCGTTCAAGGCAAGGACTTTAGCCGCTAGGCCATGGTGCCGGGCCCTAATAAATCTTTTAAAAATATAGTCTTACTAGTTAGAGATGCAGAGAGTGAGTGTACCTGCTAGTTCACCCCCTAGATGTCTACAGTAGCTAGCGATAAATGGGTGTGGGGAGTGGTGGCTCAACCAGGCTAAAGCTGGGAGCTGAGCTGTCCTATGTGAAGGGCAAGAAGTCACCTGGGTCATCACTGATGTTCACCTGAGCAGGAAACTAGAATCAGGAGCTGGATCCGGGGACCAGTGCAGATACACTGATGTGGAATGTGGGTGTCCCAGTCGGCATCCCAGCTGCTGGGCCAGATGGCTGTCCTAGTGTTTGTTTTAGTTCAGCTCTCATCATCTTCAGTGAGGGACTTTTGTGGCACTAGAGGATGAAGGGAGAGCCCCTGGGTGCTGCCTTGCTCCCCTGTCTCAGGCCTTGAAGCTAGAGGACATGATGTTAGTTAACATAGCAGAGAGAGAAGCGGCCTCTGTACAGAGAGCCCTTTGGATTCTCACGAGGCTGGGAGTCGTGAAGACAGGACCGTTCAGTCCCTCGTTTGCCATGAGCTCTCCCTGCCTTGCCTTTCTGCTATCAGCTGACAGGCCAGCATCCTAGGGGGGACAGCAGCCATGCTTTGGTCCACACAGAGGGTGAAACTGCTCTTCCCGGAATGGAGGGTGCAGTGTGCAGCCAGGCACAAGCAGTCGGGGCAGGCAGCTGTGACTAAGCAAGAGTCCTAAACCAGAAGGAGAGTCAGGATTGGACCATCCCCCTTACCACTAGGAAAAGGCAGCTTTGTATCACAGGCCACCCAGAGCTGAGATCAAGCACTCAGGAGATTCCAAAGTGAGGACGCAGTTAAGAAAGATGTCCCAACAGCAGCTTTACCCCCCATGCATCCCTGGAGCTGGAGCTCATTCATCTGAAAGGCTTCCAGGCTTCCTCTCTATGCAGCAAAGTCTTCTCCAGCGAAGATGCTGTTACCGCATCCTCTCTGCCATCTCATTGCAAAATAGGCCCTATTGTTCTCTGGTTTGATAGGAGTTGCTCTGTGTGGTAGCTGCCCAGGGCTCTTGGGAGCACTTCTGGTGTGGCTGCCACAGTGTCCAGAGAGGGCCATTTCTGCTGTGCCCCCACCCCAGTGTACCTCCCTGGTGTTCTTGCTGCTCTGCTCTCCTTTGTTTGGTAAGGCTCAGGCAGCCTTCTGAGCTGTGTTTTTGCATCAGGTGTACCTGGTCCCAAGTTCGCAGTTTCACAGTCCATGACCTTCTTTATGTTGGAGCCATTGTCTAGGGAAGATTTTTTGAGGCACTGTTCCCAAGCCGTCTTCAGACAGGTTAGAGAGAAGGAGAAAAGCAGGTGAATGTTGCTGGGCTTATGCCCCTTTGCTCATTAGAAAGGACCTTGTCCCACATGGGATGTTGCATGAGGAGGCAAGGAAACACAGGAGCAGCTCTGATGAACTAGGGCTAAGGGCTGTGGCAAGGAGGTGGGAGGTGCAGTTGGACTTGGGGCATCTTCTTTAAACACTCCCTTCATTTCTGGATAGGAGTCAGAGAAGAGGCGGAAGCTATAAGAAAGAGGCAGGAGGCTACTCAGTCACCTGTTTGGGAGAATATATTGGATATTTGGGTCTTGCTTCCGCCTTTTGGCATGCGAGTGGGTTTCAAGAATCTAAAGTTAGGACACTTGCTTGGGATTTTGCTTCCTTCCTTCAGACTCCTCAAAAACAGTCTGGATCTCTGGGACCTGACCAGGGAGGCAAGAAGGAACTACAAGGGAGAACAGTCTCCTCTGTTAGCATGTGGTCAGTTTACCTCTTAATCCTTCTCTGGAGACAGGCCCAGGAATGTGGAGCCTCCCTCCCTCCCCTGGCTTTCCTCCCTCCCTCTCAACCCCTCTTCCACCTCTTCACCCTCACCAGGCTTCAGGGGTTCTCTGATGGTTTGGCTCAGAATGTCAGCTTCACTTTTGGCCTCACAAGGATTAGTGACTGACTTCCTGGAGGCCCTTGCTGTCGCGGCATGGTCCAGTATACATTTTGTTGGATGAAGGTCATTTCTCATGTTGGCTGGACTGCCCAACCCTGTGCTGCTTCACTTCCACAGGGACAGACGGTGCTTTGCTCCAGGCATATGACAGTGGGGCCATGGGCAGGGGAGGGGAGTCAGAGAGCAGCCAAGCTGTCTCCTCCCTACCAGCTGACTGTGGCTCCTGGGCTCTTCAAAGCGGGTCCCAGGACTAACATGTCTTCATGTCAACAGTGGATTTAAACTGGGGGCCAAGGAGTTTGCTGGCCCCCTGCTCACCCTGGGCATGATGTCTAGGGTGCTGGGGCTAGGGGATCCGCCAAGCAGGCTGAAGTTTATTCTGCTACTGTACAATAGGAAGAGTTCAAGAGGAAAATTGCCGTCTTGATGCTTTCTGCGGCTGTTCGTTCTTGTCTGTCTAGTTTGACATCTGCTCTGGGAAGATGCTGCTATTCAGCTAAGCCTTCAACTCGTTTGCATTCTGAGCCTGACATTTAAAAATGTACCCAAGGAAGCAGCTTGTTAGGGAGTTATGTAGAGTGGCCTCGGCGCCGGACCAAGGAGCCTGAGCTGCATTCCTGCAGATTCCCATTCCCATCAGCTAGCTCAGGCTGATGGAGAGTTTCCAGGAACTTCTGTGGGATGCAAGCTGGGGACCAGGCCAGTGGCCTGCACTGCAGAGCATTTTGAGCCTCCACTCTCTGCCTTCTTCTCTCACTCACCACCCAGGCTGGGAAACAATCAGGCACAGAGGGTACCTACCAGGATGGAGTTTGCCACAGGAAACCAAACAGCTAAGAGGGGTTACCCGGGAAGGGGGCTGGGGTTGGGAAATGGGGTGAAGACTTGGAGGGTGGGTAACAGCTGGCCCGGCGGGGTTGGGCTTGAGCCTGACTTTTTTTCTTTGCTGCATGAGAGGGGAGGAAAATGCTGTAAACCAGGACAGCAAACAGTTAATGGGAACTAGAGTCTCAGGGAAAGAGGCTGCAAACTCCAGTACATAGCCATGGGTGTGACCCAGGAAGCTGGGACTCTCCAGTGTACACACACACACACACACACACATCCCTTTCCTAAGTGATTCTTTTAGGTTGGGGATGGGGGAGTGTGTGTCGCTCTATGATTACCAGGAGTGATGGGAAGGAGGTGGGGCAGGGCCCAGTGGGAGGATCAGCGCCCAGTGGGAGGATCAGCAGGCTGACTCTAGGCTCTGACAGGCCTCTTTTAGAAGAGTGCAAAGCAGACATTCTTGGTGATGCCCTTGCCCCTTATCTCATCAGCAAAGCTGGGAAAGGTTGAGACCCCCGGCTTCCTCCGCAGGGCTGGATGAGATAGGGCTGCACGGGACCAGGCCTCCTAGGAAAAGGCCGTCCTTAGTATAGACTGTTCTGAGGAAGTTTTGTGGGCAGGACGGTAAGTGGAAGTCTTGTACTGCCATGTGCCAGGCTTACTGTCTCCCTTGCTGTCTCCACCAAATCAGCCCCTCGCTTCCCTGCCTGGCTCAAGCTTCTTCCAGCTCCCTGGAGCTCTGTTCTGAATGCTGTTCCCCAGCTCTGCTGCTCTCCCCACTCTGAGCTGTTGCCTGGGTGTGTTCATTTGCTCTCAGCAGGTCTGTTTAGTAGTGGACCCCAAATCTGCCTGGCCTCTGCACATCCTCACACCGCCGCACCCTGGGCATGCCCACTGCCTGGAGAGGTACTCTAGAGACAGCTCCTAAAGGGTGACCTGGGGCAGTGCAGGAAGCAAGGGAGGCAGATAGAATGAGGTTGTGAGAGTTTTGGCTGGGGTTGGTGTCAGCCTTGGTTCCTAAAGGAGTCACCAGTGGCTTGGTTCCATCAGAGAGGTGCTAAATATTGCTAGAGAAGGAAGAGGCTGGCTTTAGGCCCTGGATAGGAGCCAGCATTTGATACCTTCCTGAAATCAGGGTCCCGGGGAGAGACAGGCCCAGCCTTGGGAACGCGCTGCTCACAGCTGTTTGGCCCTGCGTGGTCGCTGTTGTGCCTCAGCACTGTGCGTCAGACTGTTCCTTAGCCCGGAGCCCTACAATTTGTGATGGGGCTTTGGATTTATTATCAGAATTCGATGGCTCTGATTCCAGGGAAGGAAGGAGGGAGTAAGGAGAAGGGACAGAGGAAAGGATGGAAGAAAAGAGGGTTAGCCTTGGGTTTAGCAGTGGTTGCTAATAGCAGGCAATGCCTTTCTGCCTGCATTTTTGCTTCCTTTCATTTCCTTTCTTTCCATTCTCCTTAAACCACCACCTCTTCTTTTTTATAATGATTTATTTTATTTATTTGCAATATAGAGTTACTCACAGAGAAAGAGAGGTAGAGACACTGAAAGAAAAATCTTACATCCACTGATTGACTCCCTAAATGGTCACAATGGCCAAGGCTGGGCCAGGCTAAAGCCAGATGCCTGGAGCTTCTTTCAGGTCTCCCATATAGGTGCAGGGACCCAAGCCCTTAGGTCATCCTCGGTTGCTTTTCCCAGACACACTAGTAGGGAACTGGATTGGAAGTGGAGCAGCCAGAACTCAAACTGGTACTCGTATGGAATGCCAGTATTGTAGGCAGCAGCTTAATCTACGATACCAGCTCCTGTCTCCCTCTCATCCTTGGCTCTACCCCAAAGGGGCTTTGGTCCATGTCTGGAGACATTTGTAGTGGTTAGAGCTGAGAAAGTACTGATGCCAGCTAGCAGATTGGATAGACAGAATGGTCCGCCACAAGCATTATCCAACCCCAAATGTGCAGAGTGTCAAGGAACGCTGAACTGGAGGGATTGAGACAGTTCTTCACCTTGGTTGTGGCATGATGACAAAAACTCTAGCTGGTCTTCCAGTCTGGGGCCGTTTGGGTTTGCTCTACTCGGAATCAACCTTCTTCCTATAGCCATCTGAACGGGGAGGCTCTTATCCTGCTTTCCAGGATCATAAAGATTGCATAGACCTCACCTCCTCACCCCTGCAGATGAAGGGGATCCTGCAGTGCCTCACTGCGCAGCCCCCCAGCAGGGTGGGCTGGAGAGCCCTGGAGATGCATCAGTGGGACCATGTCACAGGGAGAAGTCAGCTCCATTGCTGGAGACGCTGCTCAGTGTTGGGCATCACTTCATGCAACCCCAAATTCTTTCCCGACCCAACTTGGACTCCTGAGTTCACAGAGTTGTATTGCTGCTGCTGTTGTCTCTTCAGCTGTGACTGACATCCTCCGCCCCCCCAACTTCCTTTGGGAAGGCATTTCCGAAACTCATTGTGGTTCCTTACAGCAGCAGTAAGATGCCGCAGTGTGGCAGAACTTCAGCTGTGGACATCGAGGAATCCGGAAGCATATGGGGATGAGTTTTTCTTCACCCTATCTAGGAAAGCTTATTCTCTGAGCAGCTGTGTTTGTATGGGAGTTCTCTAGCTTGCTCTTCTGCCTACTCCCCAAGGAGTGGGGTCTGGGCTTTTCTGGGGTGGCTAGGTGCATGCAAGCATCTGTAGGCAGATGGCCACGACCCATGCTGAATTCTGCTCTCACCAGGTATGCTCACTTCAACAGAACTTTACTCTATGCCTGGTAGCCAAGTCCCAATCCCAAAGGACATGAAAAAGCAAGACAAGTAAAGCAGAGGACTCTGTCCACTCAGGCTCCATTGGGCCTTGTCACTGCTGCTGTTGTGCCACTAAGACTGGTCTCGGACTGCACTGGCTTGTGATTTCTTGTGCTTTAGGAAAGTCTAAGTGTATGTTGGAGGGGAAGGAGCAGGAGGGTGTAGCCTGTGGGAGGGGTCTGTCTCAAAATCTCTCACTCTTCATGGGCAGTCTCTGCTGAGATTTCTAGGTGGTGCCAATATAATGCCAACTGCCAGGAATTTTAGCAAGAACTCTCCCCACTCTCCCTGTGTCTTGGCCTAGAGTCCTTCCAAGCCTTTCATAGCTCCCTGGGTCACAGCAGGAGAGTTTGTTCTAAAAGAGAAGTGAGGATGCTTCTTTTCTGCTGTATTCAGCTGCAGAGGAAATATCCTGGCATTGCAGTTAGTACCATTCATTGAGCAAGGAATTACTTCGTACACACTACTTGCTAAGCACTTGTTCTAGTGCTGGAGTTGCCTCCATGAACGAGACAAAATCCCTGCCCTAAAGGACACATTGAACGGTGGAAAAGGTGAGAGGAAGGCTTCATCAAGCCCCCTTCCATACTGCTTTTCTCCCTGGTCTTCCTTCAGAAGCGTGATCCTCAGTGAGCTGGGAAAAGGGACAGCCATGTGACCCTCTGAACCCCTTTCCTGCCTAAACTACTGATCTCTAGGACTTTAGCAGCCAAGGAAAAACTCCTGGTGTTGGCTTTGTCCTTTGACTGGGCACAGGCAGGGGTAGCTGAGCCCAATCTTGTGCGATCTCTGCATTTATAAAGCAGAATCCCGAGGAGGCTGGGCTGAGCTGAGCTGCACTAGAGGTGGGGGCGCTCCACTTCTGGACTTGGAGCCAGGATCTGTTTGTAGCCCTCCCACTGCAGATGGGCAGCTATGTGACTCATGAGCTGAAGGGGCCAGGCAGGAGCCGTGCTCTTTGGTTTGGAAGAATTCTGCCTCTGTGTGTGTGTGTGTGTGTGTTTCCTTCTTCCCTTCTCCCCCTTCTCTAACCCTTCCTCCTCTGCAGGGGATCTGCCCAAGGAGAATCCATATGAGGATGTGGACTTAAAGAGCCGACGAGCAGGCCGAAAATCCCAGCAACTGTCTGAGAACTCACTGGACTCTTTGCACAGGATGTGGAGTCCTCAGGACAGGAAGTACAACAGCCCACCCACGCAGGTAATGCAGCCTTGACGTGGGCTGGGGGGGTCAGCCCGAGAGTGGCAGTCAGGTCCTGTCTGCTCAGGTGAGCAGCCAGAAGGCAGGGTCCTGGTTGGTATTCTGTAACTCAGAGGTGACCTCCAGGTCAGCCTTTAGGGATGGGTGTAGGCCCCAAACCAGACATGCAGAGCCAGGCAGGTATGTGCGGCACTGGAAGGAAACCACTTTCGCTTGAGGGAGTATGAATCCATAGAGAATGGACTGAGACGAAGCAGAATAGATGCATGTGTCAAAGGTGAGTTAGGTTCATTCTGGTCTTGTACAGGAGCTAAGAGGAAGTCATTCCAGTTAGCTGCAGATGAGGGACCTGGATAGTTACCACATTGGCCAGAGTGTCCAAAAATTGTTTCTTCTGCCTTTGGAATGATAATTTTTAATACTAAAGATGTATTTATTCTTTATTACAGTTCAAACAGGCTTGCACTGAATTTGTATTTCCAGAGCGAGGGTAGAAGGAGGGTATCGAGGGGTTGGAAGGAAGCAGGATTTGCTGACAAGTGGCCAAATGAGGAGAGGCAGTTCAGATCCAGACAATGGGTGCGCATCTGCAGGGACCCCCACCTGCCCAGCTGTGATCAGGACCCACCACAAGCAGAGACACGGGAGATAGAAAATAGGTCAGGGTTGAGGCCCCAGGGCAGCCCAGGATCTCATGTCTGGAGAGCCAGTCAAGGGTGAGGCGTGCTTTGCCCAGTATTGGTCAGAGCCCAGATTCCTTGGGCTGTTTCTAGAAGAAGTAAGTCCTGGTTACCAGGCTTACCCAGACAGGCAGGCCTTAGGGAGTGGCAAGTATTAATCTAATCCTGATTGGCAGCTCAGGTCTGACAAGGGGCAGTGTGGTCAGTGGGAATCCAGGGGAGGATGGTGTAGGGATAGGGGATCAATCTAGTTACTTGGTTCAATAACTCTTGGGACCCAGACACGCTTATCCTGTCTAGTTTGCCAGACCATGGCTTCTCTGTCGATGTCCTAGCATCAGGTTCTGGCAAAGGAATCCATGGTTCCTCCTTGGCTCCTCCATCATATCCTCTCTTTCTCATACCAGCTCTCCCTGAAACCCAGCAGCCAGTCCCTGCGCAGTGGGAACTGGTCAGAAAGGAAGAGCCACCGGCTGCCACGATTACCCAAGAGACACAGCCATGACGACATGCTGCTGCTGGCTCAGCTGAGCCTGCCGTCTTCCCCCTCAAGCCTCAATGAGGACAGCCTCAGCACCACCAGCGAGCTGCTGTCCAGCCGCCGGGCCCGCCGCATCCCCAAGGTAGTCTCCTAGAGAGTCTGCCCGGGCCGGGCAGGTGGGCAGGCAGGCAACCAGCTCTCTGGCCCCTCTGTCCTTCCTTCCTTCCTTCCTCCTTCTGTGCTGCTTCCTCAATTCCCTTTGAATGAGGTTAAGGTCCATAACTGGATTTTCATTTGGTTCATTTCCTTTTCAAACCAATGAAGATGCATTCACTGATCTTGGTGCTCAGATGTTAGAGAAAGGCTGGCTGAGACTCTGTGTCAGTGAGGGCAGTGTATAAATGTTGGGGGTCTTTGTGCAAACGCAAACATTTCCAGATAGTCCAGGAGCTGGGATTCAACTATGGTCTTTCTTTGACTCCCCAGGATCTTAAAAGTTTTTAGCAATGATTTGCACATATGGGCAGTCAGGCTCAAACCCCCAGCCCAAAGCAGCAGGATTTCTCCAGCTGGTATTTATAGCCTGCAAACAATGCTTGGGTATATTGGGAATTTAGCTTCTTCCTGTCAGGGCCGCAGGTTATGGCCCAGAGGGGAAAGGCTAGAATCCTTGTTCCTGTTATTGCATCTGAGAAGCTCTTTGTCTCAGTTGGTTCAATGACTCTTGGGACCCAGGAGCTCCCATCCTGTCTAGTTTGATCACAGTTCCTTCCTCTGGGGAGCTAAGTTTAGTGTCTTGGTCTTAGGGCAGGAGACCACTCATAGGGGAGCAGGCAGATGGAGAGCAACCAGGCATCGCTGGTGAGTCTACTGGAGCACAGCTCATTAGGAGGACCACTGCTAGGCCCAGAGCCATGGGGTGCAGAAAGCTTGCACCAATTAGGGAGTGAAAGGGATGGACAGATCCACCTAGTTGGAGATTATTGAGGTCACCTCACCTTCCCTCCTTTTCTCACCCAGCTTGTTCAGAGAATTAACTCCATCTACAGTGCCAAGAGGGGAAAGAAGAGGTTAAAAAAGCTCTCTATGTCCAGCATTGAGACAGCATCGCTAAGAGGTAGGCTGTTGCATCTGAACCTGTTCAGGTGTCTGGGGCCCTTGGGTATGAGGAAAGGGGAGTATAGCATAGACCAGCCTCAGTCTATGGGCCAGTCCTAGGGTCTACCTGCCATCCAGGGCAACAGAACCCTTCCAGAAAATAACCACATTAGAAGGGAAGGCCAGAGAACACAGAAGCTCCTTGCAGATGAGGTCCTTCAGGCCTCGGGCTGTGGGGCCTAGGGTCAGGAGCAGGTATGGAACTCTGCTTCTGGCAAAAGGAGAAGTCAGACACAGGGCACAGTGGTCTGTTTGCCATTTCATATCTTGGGCACCCAGAGGCAAGGCCCTGGTGTTTTAGGCCTGTAGGCCTCCCAGCTGGCTCAGCTCACTTACCTGATCAGGCCTGGATAGGGGTTTACAAATAGAAGAGTACCCACAGTTTGGATTTTGATGGACCCTGACCCCAGCTCATTCAGCTGCCACCCACAGATGCCTGACAATGGGCCCACAGCAACCCAGAGTGGGTACAGATCCTTCCTGTGAAAAGAGTTGGGAGGGACATAGAAGCAAAACGCTTGGGCTGTGGGTCAGCAACGTGCACTCCTGCCATTTCTTTTCCAGATGAGAACAGTGAAAGTGAGAGCGACTCTGATGACAGGTTCAAAGGTGAGGCCTGACTCCCCAACTCCTTCCCAGCTTTTGCTGCAGGGGATCCGTCTGCCCTTCCTTCACATATGCAGTTCCAGTGTGCAGCAGCCAAAGGCAAGATAACCAGGCCTACAAAACAGGGAGCTGTAGGGCGTTCCATTCTTACAGATGTTTGAGCTCAGCCCTGCAAGGTTAAATCCACATATCTCCCTGTGCCAAAGTGAAGGCAAGTGATCCTGGGAGTCACATGCTCAATTTGCATGGTTAATGTCACTCTAGAGGGTCGGAGAGGGGTTCATATTAAAAGCATCTCTTCTGATTGCAATAATTGTAATCTCAAAGACTGGGGAAATCAGTCCTCTGGAGGCCACCCCATAGATGACCCCATCACCAGAGGAGAGATCACCGCCCTCCCTGAAAAGGTTCTGTGACCTTCCCGTTCGGGGGACCTGGGCAGGTCTCTGCTGTGAAGCCCTGCCTGACCCTGCTCGGGTGATTGAAGCGATACAAAGCTTACTTCCTCCTCCCTTCCTTCACTACTGGGTCCTAGGCAGGTGGGCAAGTGGAGTTTGAACTGAGGGACAGAAGCCAAGAGCCCAAGGTCAAGGACTCTGGTAGGAACCCAGGAGTGAAGCCTCTGCAGATATTTATATTGTGCACCTCTGTTGGCACTAGGATAGCATAGGTGCAGTGACTCATCCCTGGGCTTGCCTGCCTTGGGCAGTCCTGTTGGCCCCAGCTCAGCCTCCAGCAGCTCCAGAGGACTAAGCTAGTGACGTCCTATTCAGGGACCTAGCTGGGGAAGGGGAAGTCTGGGAGGCTCATGTGCTTAGAGAAGATCCACAGAGAGAGCCCTGGATCAGAGCAGAGTGGCTCCTGGGAGGCTGTGAGGGGCCAGCCTGTGTGTCCCCTGATGTATGACCTGCCCCCAGCCCACACGCAGCGCCTGGTCCACATCCAGTCAATGCTGAAGCGCGCGCCCAGCTATCGGACCCTGGAGCTGGAACTGCTTGAGTGGCAGGAGCGGGAGCTCTTTGAGTACTTTGTGGTGGTGTCCCTCAGGAAGAAGCCATCCCGAAACACCTACCTCCCGGAGGTCTCCTACCAGTTTCCCAAGGTAAGGCACCTCTGCCCCTAAAACCCTGCTCCCTCCTCTGTAAGACCCAACAGGGGAGGACTAGATGCTGTAACTTGTTGCAGCTGCTCATTCAGCTGCTGCAGCCCTGAACGAGCCTCCTCCCAACTGGAGGGCGGCCAGGGCCTCAGGGGAGCAGTAGGTGGGTGTGGGCCAGCACTTACTCTGAGGTGCAGGGCTGAGAGCCCCTCCTCCACCCCATCACTGTGCTTCCCATGAAGAGCAAGTTACTTGCAAGGACTGCAGGGTCCAGAGGGAGGGCCCTAGCTCCTTTTCCCACCTTAGCCACTTCATTGAGATAGAATCACACACTGCACAGTTTTCTCACTGGAAGTGTAAAACTCAGTGATTCTTAGTGTATTCATATCACAGTTAATCCCACAACCTTTCTGTCACCCCTCAAAGAAAGCCAATAGCCCAGAGTATTCACTCCCTCTTACCCACCAACCTTGTCTGTGACCTACCGGCGGCCTGGCCTCCTCTCTCTCTCTTTGCCCTTGCCTCAGGTCCTCCCAGGTGCCCGAATGCATGCACCCCCTGCCCTGCCCTGTCCCCTCTGCCCCATTACCGTGCTCCTTGCCCTCACACCCTTCTGAAATGCTGTTACTGCTGTCCCTTCCCCTGACCAGAAGGAGCAGGGCAAGGGATCTTGTCGGCATTGTTCACAGCTGACAGTCCCAGCAAACAGCACATTGTCAGGTACTAGGCCTGTGTGAGAAGCAGATGTGGACAGGGTGGCTGAGAAGCGTGCCCATCAGTGGGCTGCATCTAGAGCTCCTGGGAAGACAGGTTTCCCAACCAGTGCACCCTCTCCTGAAGTTCCAGGTGGTCTTTCGGTCATTTGTTCCCAATCTCCCTCTTCCCTGCAGCTGGACCGACCCACCAAGCAGATGCGGGAGGCAGAGGAAAGGCTCAAAGCCATTCCACAGTTTTGCTTCCCTGATGCCAAGGATTGGCTCCCTGTGTCCGAGTATAGCAGGTGAGGATCAGCCTGGCCTTACTGGAGGGTGGAAAGGGGTACACAACCTTCCTTCCTGCACAGTACTGCGCAGCCAAGTGGGGCCTGCAGCAGCTTGGTCCTTCATTTCACCCCTGAGGCTACAGTTCCTGTCTTTGGGACTGTTTCCTGGGTCCCCTGAGACCTCCCTGATTCCGGGCTTCTCCCTGTTTCAGTGAGACCTTTTCTTTCATGCTAACCGGAGAAGATGGCAGCAGACGCTTTGGCTACTGCAGGCGCTTACTGGTGAGTAGGCCCGTTGGGTCCTTGAGGGCTGGGCCAGGGAGAGAGAGAGTGTGTGTGTGTGTATGTGTCTACACGTACTTGCACACGTGCATGTGCATAAATGCACTTTTTGGCATTTTCAGCTTGTGTGAAGTCCAGTGTTGTGAGGCCACCCAGTGACCCCTCTAGCTGGGCCCCAGAATGCAAGAGCATCTCCAGTAAGAGAGTGGACCCACTGCTATGCTGCTGTCAAAGCTTTGTTAGCCTTTCTGTGCTTTTCCTTTTCATTCAGCTTTCTTGGAATCCTGAGCTGAGGTTTCAGGGTCCTGCCACCCTAGTAATCCATATTCATGCATCAGATTTGGTGGAGGACAATCTTTTTCACCCCCATAGCAGGCCAGTCTGGTCTAAGGAGGGGTCCTGTCCTTGGCCTCACCAGGCTGGAGGTCAGACAGGGACAAATACCTTCTCTGGGAGAGACAGCCTAACCTTATGGGAAAGGGATTCGGTTTTGAATACAAGCTATTTTGTAAGGAGAGAAGTCCTTTTTCATCTGCTTTCCCTGGAAAATAGATTGAGGTAGAGTCACCGAGTGCCAGAAAGGACCCACCCAGAGCCAGGCTCTTGTTGCACACTCCTCTGGGGCTAGGTCTTCCAGGTCCTGGTGCAAGAAGCCCTCAGCAGACACCAGTCTAGGGACAGACGAGGAGAATCCTAGGCAGGTATACCATACAGCAGGAAGCCGAAAGGAAGGATTCCAAGGCACTGATTCATTCAGAAACACATATACACCTGCTAAGGGTCAGGTTCTATGCTGAAGGCACATAAAGAGCCCACCTGCAGGGAACTTCAGATGGGCTAGTAGAGGAGGCTGGATTTTGAACCTAGAGGGAAAGGGTTGAAGAAGTAAACTTTTGTTAAGACCCCGTCATGTTCCCAGCAAGATGCTCGAGCGTATCTTTTCTGGAATTCTCACAATAATCCCAATGGATTTCATTATCCTTGATCTCTAAATTAGGAAAGTGGGACTCAGAGGTGCAGTGACTTGCTCAAGGTCACACAGCCAGTATAAGACAGAGTCAAAATTGACCTCAAGTTCTTGATTACCGGTCACACAGACAATGGTCTGGGGGCAAAGGATGATGCCCAGTGCATGAAGCCAAGGAAATGCAGAGCAGTCCCAGGTGCCAGATGGGGAGCAAAGCAGAGGCCGGCGTGCTCCAAGTCCCTTGGGCCTGTGGGGAAGCATTCCAGGCGCTGCCTTGGCCAAGCCCCCATGGGGGAGAGCTGCTTCTTTGCAGCAGGCCGGCCACCCCCAGGGAGGAGCGTGTTTGTCCTGGCGCTGTCAGAGAAGGCCTGGGCTGGGTTCCTGCCATGGGGGCTGGCACTAGCTCGGCATTCCTGCAGATTGGACACAATGATTCTAACCCAAATCCCACATACTTGATTTAATCACTTGGGGCTTTAGGAGAGGCGGGGGAGAAGGAAAGAGAGAGGAGTGTGTTTCAGGCCTAATATGGACAAAAACAGATCCTGCCTTCTCTTTAGATCTGGGACTTGTGGCCAGCAGGTTTAGAGACTGAAATAGCCGCATCTGCATTTGCTTAGCAGCCTTCACAAGGGGCCAGCACCTGCTGGTCTGTTCCCTCCCCACTGGACCCTGCCAGCCCCTTCCTGGAGAAGAGAATGCCCTGGTAGACTGACCCAAACCGCTTCTAGGGTCTTGAGGCCAGGACAGCCCCATGCATTCAACTCCTCCAAACTGCCTACCTTTTCTTCTTTTTTCCCATTGTTCCTCTCCACACCGTAGCATCCCTCTGTCCTGTGTTTTTGGGTCTCTTTGCACTTTCTTCTTGTTAGAGTGCAGCTTGCTTTGGAGGACAGCAAAAACAGAGGCCAAAGCAGACCCTGGCCTCCATGACCACAACTTCCAGAGAGATACTTGACACCTCAGACAACAGCTTAGACTCTTAAACTCAGTTGCCTTAGCTGGAAGATGGGGGGGCGGGGAGTAACAATGTATCTTCTTAAGTTTTTTGGTTGTTTTTTGTCTGAAGCCAAACCGTAGGACTCATAATGTAGCGAACCTTCAAAGAACAATAGTTTTGTGCCCTTTTCTGTTTTCTGTTTGCCCTCTTAGAGTGAAGGTGGGTCAAAGAAAGGAGGGCAGAAAAAGCCGCCGAGAGAAGGGCTGTTTTCTAGACTGTCGCCTGTGGGGGCCTAAGGCCACACTGCTTCCTCCAAAGAATGTACACAAATCCTCATCATTGTCACATCTGCTGAGGCCCCAGCCTTAGCACAAATAGCTCCGTGGCTTTTGTCAAACTGCTCCATCCTTCACCAGCCCTCTCCTGGGAGGATCAGGGCGCCTGCGCAGAGCTTTGCAGGAGCCAGGGCACCTGGGGGGCTGAAGCCTGCGCCTGTCCTTTGGCGGGGGTTGGGGGATGGGGGTGGAGTTTAGAAGAGGCCTGGTGTCTTCCTCCACCAGGAGGGTGGTCCTTAGTCCTCAGCTCCCAAGGAGAAGGAGCCGTGTAATGATTCATTCTCTCTCTGTCCATTCTTGTCCCATCCCGGTCCAGCCAAGTGGGAAAGGGCCTCGGTTGCCAGAGGTTTACTGTGTCATCAGCCGCCTTGGCTGCTTCGGCTTGTTTTCCAAGGTAAGAGTCTCTGGCTCACTTCCCTCCCGCTCCCCCAGCCCCAATCAGCTGACAGCTCTCGCAGGAGTTTGTAGAAGCAGCTTAGATGAAAAAACCACCTGTGTGTGAGAGCAGGCAGGGGAAAGAGGACACAAGAGCCAATATAAGTAAGCTCTGCTTCCCTGCTGATGCCGAAGCCTGGCTCCCTACCTGGCTGGCAGGCATTTCTCCAGCTCCTGTGTTGGCAAGTGCCTGTTCATGTCACGGCCCAGTCTGGTCATGGACAAAACCCAGAGTCCCTGGGGGAAGCCAGGAGTGCCCCTGGGAGTGGGGGATCTGACTTTCAGATGGTATTTCCACTACCTGACTGCTCTCTGCGTTTGGGGACTGAAATGAGGCCAGCTGGGGAACAGAGCTGGGCACTGCTCAGGTGTGACAGCTTGGCCAACCGGTCCTCTTGTCTCCCAGCATCTGGCCAGATGCCAGGCTCCCCTCCTGCCTGCCCAAGAGGTGAGGAGAGCCAACTTCCTGACATGCCTCCTTTTGTGGGCGCAGGTGCTGGATGAGGTGGAACGCCGGCGTGGGATCTCTGCTGCCTTGGTCTATCCCTTCATGCGGAGTCTCATGGAGTCACCCTTCCCGGCTCCAGGCAAGACCATCAAGGTGAAGACGTTCCTGCCAGGGGCTGGCAATGAGGTAGGAATTCATGCTGCCTCTTCTCTCGGACTGCAGGGCCAGGACAATCCAGGTTGCAGTCATTGGGAGGTGACACAGCACACACCCCTCCATGGCCCCTTTGTCTGGTACCTAATCCATAGAGGGTGGAAGTGTTGCCAACTCTTGCTCCTCTGAGGGGCTTTCCTGACTCATTAGGGCTGAGCTGCATTCCACCTGCTTTTCTTCTGCTGACTCGGGAAATACTTCTGAGTCTGTGCTCTTCTCACAGCCAGAGGTTGTGCCAGACATTGGGGCAGAGTCAGAAAGTTAGAGAGGGAACACCACTCTGTCCTTGTGGAGTTTATAGTGTAGAGTGAGGGTGGGGGACGTTTTGTTTTTCTGCCAAAGGCCACTTGGAGCCTTATGATGTCATCTGTGGGGCCTACAAAGTTGTCAGCGTGAAAATTAGACTGCTGTGGGTTTATTGAATTTCAGGTCCCACCTGGGATAGCCTTGGCAGGGCCAGACCAGACAACTTCATGGGCCTTAAATGGCCTGCAGGCCAGATGCTAGACTAGAGGGGCATGCTAGTATTAAATACATCTCTCTCTCTCTCTCTTTCACCATGATTTATAGATGTGTTAAGAGGTAAATGAGGGAACACGGCCTACTGAAAGTATTTAATGAGGGACCTGCTTTAGGTTAGAGGTCATGGGAGGCCTCCCCGGAGAAAGTGACAAGGAGCGTCTGGGGAGAAGACATCCTGTTGATTGAATAGCAGATAATGAAGGAGAGTAGGAGGAGGGAGGCTGAAGGAGGAAGGTGTGAGAGTGTGGGTGATCCCAAGTGGAGGAAGCAGCAAAGGCAAAGGCTGGGAGAGTGGTAAAGCAGCTAAGGAAAGGCCCAGATGGCTGAAAGGGTGTGGAGTAGGGCAGTGAGGTAGGCAAGGACCAAGTCCTCACCACGTTCCCTGTTCCTGCAGGTCCAAGATCAGGACTTTAGATGTTATCGCAGCATTGTTAGGATAAGATCTGATTCATGTTTTTAAACCTGCTGTTGGCTGCTCTAAAAATAACGGCTTGGAATGAGTACAGAGAGACCAGATCAGATACTGTTGCTGTAGTAAAGGCAAACAATGACAGTGGCTTGGACTGAAGTGTAGCAGGAGAAATGAAGTGGATGAAGTGGAGATGTAGTTTAGCAGTAGGAGCAACAAAACTTTGCATGTGTTTGGAAGTGGAGAGTGACTATTAACAGTGTTTGTAAGGTTGACTCCCAGTTCTATGGACTTGAGCCACACAGGGTAGGATGGAACTACATCCAAAGATGGGAGCTCCAAAAGCAGAAGCAAATGATAAAGAGGAAGAGTTCAGTTAGGTGCATGTTAGGTTGGCGATAGCCATGAGATGCCTATGAGAAGGCATTTAGCAGAGAGAAGTGTAGCTAGGGAAGGCAAGAGAGCCCAGAGCAGAGTACTCTCCAGCCCACGGAACCCAGCAAGTAGAGGACATAGCAGCCCCCTCAGGGTGAGGGGGCATACTCAGAAGCCATGGCAGCAGGTACCTCCTCAGGAGTGGTGGGGCCAATGTGGAGAGAGTTGAGAAGTTAATGAGGGTGAAGAACAGCCAAGGTAGTCATCTTGCCAAGACTTTTGAAGAGAAACTGGGAAGGGGCACCAGGTGAAAGCCATGGTGGAGCTGGGGAGTGTTTGTGAAAGGCAGCTATTTAGGGCTGGTGGGCATAGCTCCAGCAGAGGGAGGATAACCACACTGCCACTGAGAAGGCAGCGGGCAGGCTACATGCAGACACTGGTTGGTGGCCAAGAATAGGAAGGGGTGCTGGCCATCAACTGGTGACTTTTGGTGTTCTCAAGCTAGAACAACGAAGTCAACCCGTGAGAGTCAGAGGCCAGCCTTGGATCCTGGGAGGGGGAAGAAGGGATGCATTTGTTGTTGCAGAGTGGGCAAGGGGACTGTCTAGAGAAGCATACTGGACTATTTGATGGTAAATACCCACCTGGGGTTTTTTTTTTGTTTTTTTTTTTTTTTTACCTGCTTCTCCCCTTCATCGTTTGCTATGGGGACTGGACAGTTGCCCCATCTGGAGAGCCCATAGGAAGCCTGGGGGTCCACTGGGATCTGGCCCTGGCATCTTCACCAGACTTACTTCTCATCACTCCAACACTCCCTGAGCCCCCCTTTGCCCTGAGGGCACTGCCCGCTCCTCTCTTTGGGTACGCCAAGCCCAGCATCCTGTGCACCACAATGCTTACCTGACCCCCTGATTGTTGCCCTCCCCTACACCTCCCAGCTCCTGTGTGGATCTTCACCATATCTTTGTCCTGTCCATCTTAAGGCTGTGCTGTGGAGGCTCCTTGAGCCTGCTGGGCTGTGGTCTCCTGCAGGGTCAGGGAAGGAAAAGCACTCTGTCCCTGGGTAGCCAGACACAAAGGGTAGTGGCAGTGTGGGGCTGGGTGCTGGAAGACAGAGCTTGTTGAACTGTACAAACAGGGCTTTTAGGAGACAGGGTCGGTGGGCTTCCTGTTAGGATGCAGAAGCCTCTGACATGACTGTCAACGGCATTCCATCCTCCCACGTCCACTGCAGCAGGGGCATAGCCAAAACTGCCAGTCACTGAGCCTCCTAGCCATTCCCTGTTCTGCAGGAGAGGCAGCCTTGGAACAGCCACAGAGCGATCTGGGGACTGGAGGGATCTCTTCAGAATCTCTTCAGAAATTCTGAGAAAAATGAAGGTTATATAGGGTAGAAGCCTCTTTTTTTAAAAACAAAGATTTATTTGTTTTTATTACAAAGTCAGATATACAGAGAGGAGGAGTGACAGAGAGGAAGATCTTCCATCCGATGATTCGTGGCTCACTGATCCGAAGCCGGGAACCTGGAACCTCTTCTGGGTCTCCCACGCGGGTGCAGGGTCCCAAAGCTTTGGGCCGTCCTCAACTGCTTTCCCAGGCCACAAGCAGGGAGCTGAATGGGAAGTGGAGCTGCCGGGATTAGAACCGACACCCATATGGGATCCCGACGCGTTCAAGGCAAGGACTTTAGCTGCTAGGCCATGGTGCCGGGCCCGGTAGAAGCCTGTTAAAAGAGTTAGCTCTGATAGGACTGTAAGAGAGCATTTGCTTCCCACCTCAGTTCTCAAAGGCTGCAGGGCCAGGAATGAGACTAGGGAGGCTGCAGCTCATGCTCTCCCTGCTGTGGCGGGTGGTTGTCATTCTCCACCCTCACAGCTGTGCCCAGAGAAGTGGCTGCTAGAGCCATAGCACTGACCTTGGGAATGGCCATTGCAGGGAAGAGAGCTAGGCCTGGCTCTACGGTAAAGACAGTCCTACTTCCTGGCAGGACCAAGGAATGGCCAGCCCTTTCCTCATGTTGTCTTTGTCCCTGATAAAGGACGAGGTGATGGTGATAAGGGCCAGGATGGCAAGATAAGCATAATTTCTGGAAGGAAACTTTCTAGCAGGAAAGGGAGGAGACATGGCAACAAGGACAAGCAACACTGCCCATCCAGAGATGGCTGAGAACAGAGGTGTTGGTCTTCCAGTGGGGTCTGGTCAGGATGGAAAGATGGACAAGAGGGCCAGGAGGACCCTACAGATGAGGCCGTGTGGCTCCTCCTGCTTTTCATGGTTCTCCTCCCCTTCTTCATAGAGCCTCCCCAACTGTCACAGGTAGCTCTCTCGCCCCCAAAGTGGTGGTTGGCTAGTGTGGGACAGAGCTGTGGTCTGGGAGACAGAGCCTGGCTCACATTGCACAGTATGGCAAAACAGAGGTCCTTGTCCTGAGGGATGGAAGGGAATGTAACCTCTGGGTGCTTTTCCTGGGGCCCCACTTTCCCCGTGGCTCTCCTGCAGGTGTTGGAGCTACGGCGGCCCATGGACTCACGGCTGGAGCACGTAGACTTTGAGTGCCTTTTTACCTGCCTCAGTGTGCGCCAGCTCATCCGGATCTTCGCCTCGCTGCTGCTGGAGCGCCGGGTCATTTTTGTGGCAGATAAACTCAGGTGGGGCCCAGCAGGGCAAGGGAGAAGGGGGAGATCATACACTCTCCGATCAATTAATTCCACAAGTGTTTACAAACTCCACTGTGTGCCACATTTGATGTGGAATTGGTGTGTGGGGTGGGGGTGTGCTTGCACATGTGTGTGGTAAGATAAGGCCAGTATGAAGAGGGGAAGGTTGGCACACTGGGGCAGAGAGGATGGCTGTGACACACACGATGGCAGGAATGAGAACCCAGTGGAGGACTTAGCCTGAAGGAAGGGGAGAGCCACATCTGCCTTTGCGGGGGCCAAGCGCGCAGGTGCAGGTAGCTTTAGAGAAAGGTCAGCAAGTGAAGTTTGTGGCTGAGGGCTGTGTTTTCGCTGGAGGGGTAGGCAAGGCCATTGTGGTGGGCTGCTGAGTTGGGAAGGAGCAACAGAGTTCCAGAAGAGCTGCTCCGGGAAGCACCGAGGCAGCCAGAGAGAGACCGAAAGAGGTGTGGCCTGGAGCAGGCAGCTGATGGGAATGAGTCAGAACTGAGCACTCGGAGAGTTGTAGAGGAGGAGGGGGTGTTGAGGGTGCAGCTGCAGGCAGTTGGCCACAAAGCTGGGAGGATGATCTGCAGAGCGATCAGCGTGGGAGCAGTAAGGAGAGAGCTGGACAGATGGCCGAACCTGGGCCTCAGCATCTGTATTTATGATTTCAGGGGTGGAGGTGTGAAGAAGGGAAGAGGTGAAAGCTTTCCTAGTCAGTTGAAGACTTAAAGAAGAATGTAAGGGGCATGAAGAAGGGGATAGGCAAGGAGAGATGGTCCCAGAATCCATCACAGATGGTGGCTTTTCCAGATTGGTGATTGGGGGAATTCATTCAGTCATATAGACAACAGTAAAGGTTCCTGATCTGTGCCATGCCGTGTCATCTGCAGAGAAGAGGAGACTAAAGGAAACTTCTCTTCATGTATCAATTTCCAGTATGGGGGTGCTCTAGTAGGGCCCTGGAGCAGGAGCCTAAAGGAGGGAGGAGTAAAACCAGAGCTGCTGACTTTTCCAGAGAGGCCCTGGTTTAGAAATGAAGCTGCCCCTTACTTATTCCTGTCACAGCCTCAATGCTTCTGCATCTTACTATTCTAGATGTTTCCCTGGGCCCCTTATGTAGGTACCCCATGGCAGCAGGAACTAACAGTATCTGGTGTCCACAGTGGGCTCTGGCTACCCAGACCTCAGGGGCCTCTAGCAGGACCTGTCCCTGGGGTTTCTTCTCCTGAAGGATCCCACCCTGCTGGCCCAGGCTTGTGCCTCCTCTGTGCCCCAACCCCCTAGCTCAGCTCCTGGAGGACTGTGAATGCAGCCATTGTTTGCTGTGGCCATAGCTGCCTCTGAGCACATTCCAGGGCCATTCTAGGAGGAAAACATCCCATGGTGCTGTTCTTGGCCTGTCCAGACCTTAAGCTCTGCCAGGCTTGGTCTTAGAGACACTGACTCTCCTACCTGAGGCTGGCCTGTGTCGAGAGAGGGGAGGGGCAGGCAGCCCCAGAGATGGCGCATGGAACTGGACTGGGATAGGTCCAGCCAGCTCAGGTTGTGTTGCTTGTGTCTGAGGTTTTCCATGTCCTCAGTTCCTCTGGACCTTGTTCTGCATATAGTGGTGGGAGAGAAGGGACCCGTCTCCATGTTCATTTTCCCTAGGAGTGGTCCTACGCTTGGGGCTTCCAAGGCCGGGGATCCTGGAGAACAATGTGTCCCCACCCTGGCAAAGCCCTTTGCAAGGTCTGTGTCCTTGAGGGTATGAGGAACTGCTGTCCCCAGGGGAGGGACCATCCAGGCCAGGGCACCCATGTCCAGTCCCAGCACCATGTTAGATGTCTGTGAGTTGGCAGGAAAGCCAGGTGAGCACTGACAAACACTTGGAACATTCCAGAAATCCTTTGAGGAAAGGAAGTTTATTCTGTCTCAGAAGGGATCCATGTTTTGTCACATGCTCAAATCCCTGCTAGAACACCTGGCACTTTGATGGGTGATTGTGGGGTCTATGCTTGCTTGTGGCAGAAAAGTGAGCCCAGAAAGTGAGCTGAGCTTGTGGCCTCTGTGTTCCCATCTGTGATGTCCCTGAGAGCAAGCCTCTGGCTCAGCCCCAACACATGGGGTCCAAGCCAGGCAGGTCTCCAACATCCCCTAGAATCTGCTCTGCCCCCAGCACACGTGGGGACACATGTTCACTTCTGTCCATTCTAGCTGGCACCGTTGGGATTGTCCTCCCTTTGTCCCCTCAGTCATTCTGCTTGGCGGCCAGGCCCAAAGAAGGCTGACCTTTCCCTTTACTCCCCTCCCCCAACCTGCGGCTACTTTGAGAGGACAGATGGAAGGTGTCCCAGCCTGACCAGGATGGTGCCGACCACCTCCCATGTGATTTCTCTGCACTTCTTCCTCACTTCCAGTGCTGTGTCCAGTGAAGCGAGAGCCACCATAACCCTGGGCTCTACAATGGACTAGACAGGCGCTGGGTGTCACCCCAGCTGTGCACAGTAGAATGGATGCAGCCACACCTCTGGGAATCTGTGGTCAGCTCCTGCCTATCTTGCCCCTCTGTGTTCCCTGAGCTGGTCCTTACACACCTGGTGAGGCCCTGCTGTGAGCGTAAGTGTGTGATTTTGTGTGTATGCAAGTGCTGAGGCCTTCCTTCATGTTTATGAGTGAGGCCCCCCCACAGGAAGGTCCTGATGTCCTTGTGGCCTTGAGCAACAGCAGCTGGGGGCTTCACTGGCCCAGGGGGTCCACCTAGATACCCAAACCCCATGAGCATTTTTGTTGTGCTGGGGGGTTGTGCTCAGCGAGCTCGGACCACACTTCCCCAGAGCTGCTGGGCCCGGGCTTAGGGGCTTGTGTCTGTCCTTTGGCAGTACCCTGTCCAGCTGTTCCCACGCCGTGGTGGCCTTGCTCTACCCCTTCTCCTGGCAACACACCTTCATTCCTGTTCTCCCGGCTTCCATGATTGACATTGTCTGCTGCCCCACTCCCTTCCTGGTTGGCCTGCTCTCCAGCTCCCTGCCTAAACTGAAGGAGTTGCCTGTGGAGGAGGTAGGCCGCATGGGGACCTAGCTTGGGAGAAAAGGGTAGGGAGGGGAAGGAGGAAAGCAAAATCCCTGGGAAGGAAGGGAGGGTGGGGGAAGGTGGAGAGGCCCCTGGGATCTCATCTGTGGCCTGGGGCCGCTCTTCCTCCTGGAAGTCCTTTCCTCCAGTGCCACTCACCCTGTTCTGTGGCCCTAGGGCTGTGGGGAGTGTAGCGGCCTGGCAGAGGGTGCTGAAGGACTCAGATCCTGAGCCTTGTCACTAATGACTCCTTTTCTCCTCAGGCACTGATGGTGAATCTGGGATCAGACAGATTCCTCCGCCAGGTAAGCGTGGCACACCTGCACCAGGGTGGGTGCTTCTGGGATACAAGCTCCCAGCATTCCACACCTCCTTCTCAGAACACTCAGCCACTGTTACCTTTGTTGAGCTCTGGATTCCATACTCTAGTCCTTCAATTTAGGAGAATCTGTCTCTCTGATCGGCATTGTCAGCTTCTAGAAGTCAGTGTGGGAATATAGGAGCACAGCCTGGATGTCCGGACCTGACCTCTGGGCTCTGCCTGCTCTGAGCCATGTGGACCTGGATAGGCCTCCAGATTTCCCTGAGCCAGGGCCCTTGTCTCTACAGCAGTGCTGGTGATAACAAATGCTGGGAACCCTTGCCGAAAGATGGGGTGAACCACTGCGGCGTGCTGATATGTAACAAAAGCCTACAGTCTATTCTGTTCACCACAGAGCTGTGGCTAGTCATGGAAATCCTCCTGGCTCTCCACAGAGGAGCACAGCCCAGCACGAGCCCCTCTGGGAGTGGACTCTGCTTCCACACCACTGACACAGCCAAGGTCTGTGGATGCAAGGCCCTAAGCCAGACCATAGAGGCAGCCTAAGCTTCTCCTGGAGATTCAGGCTGGACCACAGCCTCTCTGCCCCCAAGCAGATGTGGCTGAAGGGGCCAGAACTAGGGAGAATTCATGAGGATTGTGGGAATAGGAACCCAGGCTGGTCCTGGCCACAGTGGGTGGTGAAGGCCACTGTCTGCTGCTTTTTATCTGAGTAACTTTGGACAAGTTTCTTAACCTGTGCTTAGTTTCTTATCTTAAAATGAAGCTGACAGTTGTGTCAGAGCTATTGGGCAGAGTACATGAGATTATATATTTAAGGTATTCGCACTCAGCAGATGTCTGCTCATCACTGCCCACTGTGACAGCTGTCACTCCTCCTGCAGATGGACGATGAGGACACGTTGTTACCTAGGAAGCTCCAGGCGGCATTGGAGCAGGCTCTGGAGAGGAAGAATGAACTCATCTCCCAGGACTCGGATAGCGACTCCGACGATGGTGAGGGAGGCCAGCCCGGGTGCAGTCGGCTCTGGTCCCAGACACCTTCCGCTCTCAGTCTGGCCCTCATGGGGGCTGGTACCATGCTCTGTGCACCTCACCCTTTCAAGCTTACGAGGGCCCAGGTTTGGGACCCCAATTTAGCATTTACTCCAGGAGATTTGGGGAAGACAGCCCAAAAAGGTAGCAACCACTTAAGACCTTTGTTGCTGACAAGAAACAAACGATTCCTCTCTCCCAGGCCCCATCTCAAGCCTGATAAATGGAACCTCCTTGTCCTGGGAAGCCAGGACAGTCACTTCAGGCCAGGGATGTAGGAAAAGTGGTGTTCTGGTCTTTGATTTCCCTTTCGTTCACCCAGTAAGGATTATTTGCCAACTCCCATGTGCTGAGCAGAGCAGGGTGCTGGCCGCCAAGTGTTCTTGGGGAGAGGGAAACTATACCTGTGGGGGTTGGGGATGCCTTGCAGGCTGTTGAGCTGCATTCCAGAGCCACTCTTTCCCTTTCTAGAATGTAATACCCTCAACGGGCTGGTGTCGGAGGTGTTCATCCGGTTCTTCGTGGAGACCGTCGGACACTACTCCCTCTTTCTGACACAGAGTGAAAAGGGGGAGCGGGCCTTCCAGCGCGAGGCCTTCCGCAAATCTGTGGCCTCCAAAAGCATCCGCCGCTTCCTTGAGGTTTTTATGGAATCCCAGATGTTTGCTGGCTTCATCCAAGACAGGGAGCTGAGGAAGTGCCGTGCAAAGGGTAAGGCTGGGAGAGCTTGGGTGGACAGCTACGGGCCTTCCCTGGATTGAATGAGTAAGCCCTGTGATGGAAGCTGGAGGGTGTCAATGAGCACCAGGCTCTCTCTGCTCAGAGAAACTTCCAGGGGACCTATTTTTCCTTCTTTAGCCCCAGTGAATGCCTCCACAGGCATGTCTTGCACAACTAAGAGCAGTGTGCCATCAGCTGCCCATCTCCTCCCCAAATGCCCTTCTCATTCTTAAGAGGCCAGCTGAGCAGCTGGTGGGGTGTGGGATTCTGAGAACCCAGGACTTGGGCAGTGCCTCAGGGAGGACCGGGCTTGCGGTCTTACTTTGGTGGCCATCCCTATTCAAGGCACACATGGTTATGTTGTCTTGCAATTTCATCAGTTTCACTCTAGAGTTTTCCTGTTTCATCAAGATCCATCTAATGTCAGGGTTGTCTCTCCTATCTACTAATACTGAACATTTAGGGCAACAAATATATCTGGAACCATACAATATGAGTCTCCTGGAGGCATGGTTGTTAAGATGCCTCTTGCTTCAGCCACATCCTGTGTTTAAGTTGTAGCTCTACTTCTGGTTGCAACTCCCTGATGATGCATAGCCTGCAAGGCAGTAAGTGATGGCTCAAGTCCTTGGGTCCCTGCGTCTATGTGGGAGACGTGGATTGAGTTCCTGGTTCCTGCCTTTGGCCTTACCCAGGCTGGGCCTTTAGAGATTGTACCGTGAATGGGAGATTCTGCCTTGCCGCATCTCTCTGCCTTTGAAATAAAGGTTTTGTTTTTGTTTATTTAAAAAGTGCTCTAAAGAAGCTCAGGTTTCTAGTCGGGGCTGCTCAGAAGCAAGTGACGTCACCACCACACTGCAGTTCAGGACTGCACACTGGGTCTTCCTGCTGTGTAGAGTGAATGTTTGTGAGATGCCGCTGGGGATCATTTGGATACATTGGCCTGAATTTTGATATGATGCTGCTAGTAAATGAAAACCCCAAGTGTCTGATGTCTTCTCCTTTGGCATTCATGCTCCAGGATCCCCCTCCTTTCCCCAGTGACAGTTCTGCTTGTCTTCCTCCTGGTTCCCAGGTCTCTTTGAACAGCGAGTGGAACAGTACTTAGAGGAACTCCCAGACACTGAGCAGAGTGGGATGAATAAGTTTCTCCGAGGTTTGGGTGAGTAAACCTGTGACAGACGGAATGAATACTTGGCAAGGGGACCTGTATCCCCGACTGCCCTCCGGCAGCACCAACAGGTGTCTGTAACGGGGCTGCAGCTAGAACGGGAGAGACCTTGGTGAAGACGGTGGCAGCATTTAGTGGAGATTCTCACACAGCTCAGCTCCCTGTGACTGCATTCCTCTCTCTGGGAATGTGAGAGCTGTTGGAGCCCTTGAACTGTCCTCTGGACCACAGGGGTCCACACAAGTCCAGGAGATTGAGGGCACTTCCTGTGAAGCTCCTGGAACTTAGCCAGCTAGATCACTGGATCATAGCGTGTCTCAAGGGAAACAGGCCACACAGGTTAAGTGGCTTACCCAAAGCATCCTACTTTGTTTTCACTCCCCTGGATCACATCTGCCACAGCTGTACTCAGTCTTTCTAATCCATAGGCTACCACCAAGATGGTAAAGTAGCGGGAAGGAGAGGGTTGGGAGGTTGGAAGCCATGGCACTTGAAGCCTTCTCACTTTCGCCCTCTCTGGCCCACAGGCAACAAAATGAAGTTCCTCCACAAGAAGAATTAAAACTCGTGTCCCAGTTCGTGGACTCCAGTGCCTTGCAGAGCCTAGAGCCAGGGGAGGGGGGCCCAAACGGGAATCCTTGGGACTGCCCCCTCCAGGCCAGCCCACCTCTGCCTCCACTATTATCCCAGGATACTGTTTGTAAATAATCTGCTGTAAGCTTTCTTAACTGTTTTATAACAAGCAAAAGAGTCTGGTAAATATTTGTATATTCCCAAGGGGCTGGGTGCTTTCCGGCCCTGCCTGAGCACGAATGAAGTTTCGTTGGGTGCTGGTAACTGGCCAGTTCTGTGCAGCTGAGTGTCTCAGCTAAACCACTGACCTTCCGGGAGCCTTGGCCTACCCGCCCGCCTGCCTGCCTGCGACCCCTGCTGCCAGTCTGGGGTCCCTGATAGCAGGTGCTATCTTGTGATGTACAGCAAGACGATTTTTTAAGAAGTCTTAGAGTTTCTATTTTTGTCCTGAGTGGCCCTCTCCCTTCCACCTGTTTTAAAAGGCAGAAGCCAGTCAGTTCACATTTGCAGCATAGCACCAAGGCTCCTGGGCTGGTCCCTTTCTGAGATGGTCAGTGAGTCCCCAGAAGCCCACCCTCCAGCTCTGCCAGCGCTGTAGGCTCTCTGGGCCCAGCTCCCGGTCAGCGGTGGCCATGATGCGGTACAGGGCATCCCCACTCTCTCCCACCTTCTACGGGTGTTCTCAATAAACAGTGTACAGTTGTTGGGGCCCAGAGTCCCACGTGTCCTTTGGCTTTATTGTCTATGGAGTTCCCTTTCCAGGAAGTGGCCCTGAGAAAGGCCAATCAAGGGAGTCCCCACCATGCAGGTAACTCCATACTTGAGTCAGGGTCTGGCTTCAGTGTGGGTCGCCGGCCTCCCCTGAAATCAAGTTCTCTGGATTGATTTGCATGACTGGTATTAGAGTTAGAAATACTAATCACTGTTCAGCTCTGCTTCCCTCTGGTAGCCAGCTGTGCAGACTAGTCAAGTATTTCTAACAATGGCGGAAAAATGCTCTTTTCCCTCTGCCTCCATTTTTGGGTGACTCTCAGCATGGCTGTTTTCTGTCTGAACTCTACCAGTAGGCATGCTGACTTAGGTGTAGTGAAGCTCAGCTAGTGCCAACCCAGGGCAGAGCCGTGACCCCATTGCCATGTCACTCTATGGATAGTGTTTTTCACTGGAACTCTGTATTTACATGCAGAATGTTCACCACATTCCATGGAAGAAAGAAGCAGGATGGGGAAGTAAAGGTTTTAAGGTCTTGAGTAGAACAGAGAACGTAAAACTTCCCAGAGGTAAGGCGTGAAGCTGAACGCTCCTCCCTGGCAGTGGGTCAGGCTGGATTTGAATGGTGAAGGTTGCTTACCTTTCCACTCTTGCCCCGTTGAAGAGGCGTTTCATCCTGGGCTGCTTGCTTTCCTCTATCCATGCTGGAGCCAGTACAGTCCTCCACCTCCCTCATAGAGCGAAGGAGAGGGTCTACCCTCTTGGAAGACAAAGTCATCTCCACTCTTTGTTTTTTTTTTTAAGATTTATTTATTTTTATTACAAAGTCAGATATACAGAGAGGAGAGACAGAGAGGAAGATCTTCCATCCGATGATTCACTCCCCAAGTGAGCGCAACAGCCGGTGCTGTGCCGATCCGAAGCTGGGAACCTGGAACCTGTTCCAGGTCTCCCACGTGGGTGCAGGGTCCCAAGGCTTTGGGCCGTCCTCGACTGCTTTCCCAGGCCACAAGCAGGGAGCTGGATGGGAAGTGGAGCTGCTGGGATTAGAACCGGCGCCCATATGGGATCCCGGGGCGTTCAAGGCGAGGACTTTAGCCGCTAGGCCACGCCGCCGGCCTCAGTCATCTCCTCTCAAAGAGCCTCCCGCATTGCCGGCTTTGAGTGTTTGTCAGCAATAGGAGGGCGAGGATTGCGGCCGTATGCATTTCAGTTTCCAAGTTGGAGAAGGCAGATTTTAACCAGAAAATTTAGAACTGAGTGTAGCTATCTCCAGAACTCATCACTGTTAACTCATCCTGGGCTGGGCTTTTCTCTGAATGGCAGTGTTGACTAACAGGCAGCAGCTGGTTCACTCCTCAGATGCCTTCATCAGCCAGGTCTGGGCCAGGCTGAAGTCATGAGCCTGGAACTCCAATCCACATCTCTCACATGGGTGGCAAGGGCTGCAGTGTTGGGGCTGTCCTCTGCTGCATCCCCTGGGCACATTAGAAAGAACTGGAAGGGGTCTGGTGTGATAGGCCAGTGGCACACCCTCACCTTGTAACTGCTGGGATCCCATATGGGTACCAGTTCATATATCGACTACTCCACTTCCCATCTAGCTCCCTGCCTGTGGCCTGGGAAAGCAGTCTAGAACAGCACAGAGGCGTGGGACCCTGCACCTGTGAGGGAGACCCAGAAGCATACACGTGTAAATTCCTTTTTGGGGGGCAGGGGGTTAACTGCTATCTTTAAAATACTAAGATACTTGAACTGTATGGAAAATAACAGGGCTTTATGTGACGGCTCAGTGGCTAAATCCTTGCTGTGCAGGCACCAGGATCCCATATGCTAAAAGGAAATCCTGGTGGTCCATGTTCTTCCAGAATGCCCCCAGGCGGGCACAGCGATTTCTCCTTTTAGGTCAGGATACCCAGGGACATAACGGAAACAGAATTGTTTATATCCTGACCATGCTTGTCCTTTAGGAGGGGCAGAGCTCCGAGGCCGTGCTCTTGCCGACCCGGAAGTGCCTCTGCGCCTGCGCAGCGCGGCCAGCCCCGCCCACCCCGGATGTGGTCGGGGTTGCTGGAGTGGGCGTCGCTTCCGGTAGGAAGGCGGTCCGTGCCCCCGGAACCAGAGCCCGGAGCCCCCAGGAAGCGGCTCTCGGGACGCCGGCGGGGCGGCGCGCTGCTGGCCGGAGACCCCGCCTCCTGCAGCTACGTAACCCTCAGCTAAGGGGCCTGTCGAGCGGACAGGCCGGCTGTGCAGCGTGGCCTCACGCCTGGTGCCCCCACAAGCCCCTCGCTATGGACGGACCCAGATGGGCTCAGCCCAGTGTCACCGAGGGAACCTGACCACCTGGGATAGCCAGCTAGCTCAGCTGTCCCTGCGCAGGGCAGATAGCCCGCAAGCATCCGACTGCAATCTGTAATAACCCCACTCCCACAAACCCTAGCGTTTCCTATGCTAATTCTCATTTTCTTGGTCTTGCTTCCAGCCAGTCACTTAACTACAGCCTCAATTTTAAATTCACTACAAAGTCCAAAGCAAATACATTCCAACTCTCATATCTTAGAAAGCCCAGGTTTATTGGCAACTGTAATGGTACACAAACCCAGATGAGTTGGACAAGATCATGCACCTGGGTCCTTGAAGTTTTGCTTATTCTTAGCCACAACTTTGACAAATTTACCCCATAACCAAGCTCCCCAGGCCACGTACAACACCTAGCAGTATCAAGTATTACATTAGTTTTTTTGCCCAGTATTCTAAACTACAAGTCTTAAGAGACTCTTTAAAAAAAAAAGGCACAAACCGGCATTGCAATCCCATGCACTGGCTAAACATTAGCATGGTCTTTAAAATAGGAAATACCAAGCCCAAGAAGACCAGATCGTTATAACACCAGGATTTTCTGATACAGTGCTTCCCGCTAAGGCTCACTCTGCAAGGTGACAGTGAGTAGCATTTGGGACACTCAAGATGTAGCTCTGGCTTAACTTAAGCCTGGGACAGATGTGACTGCTACAGTCACTGGGAATAACCCAGCAATAAATACCTCTCCTCTTTGAAGGAGAGTCTCTTTTCCTGCACTAAGGGAGCACCCCGGCCCCCACACATGGAGCAACTGGAAGAGGTGAGGTGGGTTTCTGGCAGAAAAGTCAAGGAAAGCGCATCAGACCAGCAGAGAAGCACTTTAATGAACGGTGGCCTCAAGCCACCAGGACACAGGCTCCCCCAACGCCCTTAATCTTCTCCTCAGCTCTTCTACTGAAGAATTTGGCTTTGACAATGACTGGGAGCTTTGGGAGTTTTCCTTTTCCCAGAACTTTGTAGTAGCCCTGGAAGAACAAAGAAGGAGGTTTGGAGAACACCCCAGCAGGCACCCACCAAGTCCTAAAGGGCAGAGTCCCCTAACCCACCCTTTCAGGCATGTCTCTGATCTGGGCACTAACGGGTGCACTACAAGCCCCCGCCAGTGAATCAAGAGCAGCAGATTCTCTCCGAGAACTCTAGCACACCAGGACAACACGTGTCGGGATGTGACTCTAGTCTCGGCCAGGCTAACCCTCCTTTCCTGCCCAACTCCCAGCAATACACAATGACAGCAAAAGCTGCGCACGGGATCTGGTCTCTGCCTCCCTAGGAGCACCGCAGCTTTCCACGGAAGATCCTTTCACATGCAGCCAAAACCTTCGATTACAGGAGCCCATTCTGGCCATAATTGCCCATGGTAATTCCACGAAAAGGAGAATTATCTGGTGGGCATCTAACCAGGCAAGTTAGGTAGTCTGTGTGGGAGGGCACGGCACCAGAGCACAGCAAGCATGCACTCACCGACCGCACAACGTCGATGATGGGAGCTGCTCCTGTCTTGTTCTTGGCAGCATTCACCCGGGTCTGCTCACTGACCAGCGTCCACAGCTTATCCAGGTTGACAGTTGGGCAGAAGCTCTGGTTCCGCTTTAAGTGGTAATGTCTCATACCAACTTTCCCAAAGTAACCTGGGTGACTGAGAGAAAGCCACTGCTTTCACAACTCACTGGGGTTAAGGCGGACCACCTGTTCTCCCCTCCCGCCACAGTATCAACTGGTGTATCAGATTGACTGCAGTTTATACATCTGCTAAGTCCGTCAAGGTGTACCAAATGGAACAGTCTAGTGTTATTTCATGGAGCACATCACTAAGGTCATAGGGCCGGGTCACTATCCTGCAGCACACGGGAGACAAACATGTGTCACTAACCTGGTGACTGACCGTGCCACGAGGCCCACAGCCAGTGAATAAGGTCAGCAGTTACTCTCCGAGGACTCTAGCACACTAAGGCAACAGCCAGTACCCAAGCGTGACTCTAGCCTCGATGGCAGGCTGGCCCTCCTCCACTTGCCGGCCCACACACTCACTATTTGTCGAAGTTGATCCTGTGGTGATGCATGCCACCAGCGTTCCCACGGCCTCCCGGGTGCTTCCGGTGCTTGCCTGCAAAGACACAGAGCTGGGCGGCTCAGCCCGCGCACACCTGGCTGCTGCTCCAGGACTCGGGGTTCCCATCACAGCACTGCCCCAGGACCCGCTGACGTCAACTCATGCAACACTGCACCCCAAACCCTATCCCTTCTGATATACAATTCTCTAAAGCTGTGTGCACTGGAAGAGCCGGGGAGGGGGGAGCCCCAGCGTCTGGACTCGATCCTACAAGCGCTGTAAACCTCGCCGGGAAGGGCGCGCGCACGGCCCACCTGCAGGGCAAGGCCACACTCACCGATGCGGCCGTGGCCATGGCTCACGTGGCCGCGCAGTTTCCGCGTCTTCCTCAGTCTGGATGGCTGTACGGAAAAAGCAGATTGGTGGCAAGGCCCGCGGGGAGAGGCAGCGCGGCGCCCAACGCCTGGCACTCGCACGGGCTGAGGCCACGGCGGCCTCGCGCCCCGTCCGCGGAACCCCGAGACGCACACGCCGGGCCCAGCACGCGGCCCCCGGCTCCCGCTCCGGCCCACGCCTCCCCATCCCGCTCCCCGGTCGGCCAGGCGCTGCCAGGAAAGCTCGACCCGCGTCGGAAGCCAGCGGCCGGGGAGCGGCGGGAACAGAACCGGAGACCCCGACCGGCCAGGAGCCGGAGGCCAGAAAGCTCACCTACCATGTCGGCTGCCGAGCGGAAAGAGAGAGGGCGGCGCGAAATCTCGCGAGGTAACGAGCTCGGGGCGGAGCCACGGACCTCACGTCCGGCCAGGGAGCGGCGGGCCGGGGCGGGGCCTGGCGGACTTCTCTTCCGGTGTGCGGCCTTCGTCGTCATCACGACCCAGTCCCCGAGGATGACGGGCGGTTTGTGTGTGGGCTGCCTCGCCCTCGCCTCGCGGACTAGGAGCCGCTGAAGGATGCGGGGTTTTAGGCGCCAGGGTTCGGAGGCTTCCGCGGTCGAGGGGCCGCCTCGCCGGCCGTGGCTGCTTCTCAGACGCCGCTGCCTGGAGCGGTGCCCCGCGTCTCCCCAGGGTGCTCTTAGTGTTCTGTTCGGGCCTGGCCGTCTGAGGAGACTAGAGGCACGGTCCAGCCGTCTTAGGAAATGCCCGTCCCCTCCCCTACCGGAGACCCCCTCTCCCACACTGCTTTCTCCTTTATCCTTAGGCTGCTTTTGTAATTGAGAGGGTGTTCGGTGCTTCGGGGAACCCGACTCAGTATGAATGAAACGCCATGTTTGAATTTCTTCCCCCGTACGAGAAGGCCGTGGTCCAGGCTACATCCATCTTTCCGGAACCTTCTCTCGCTTCCCTCCTAAAACACTCAGCTAGCTTTCGGAGCGCCACCCTGTGTGCTCACGGAACCTATTCACGAATAATTGTGAAAGGAGTGAACGTACCTCTTAATTGTAGTTGAACAGCCCTCCCTCAGTTTTTCTTTAAGATTTATTTATTTTTATTAGAAAGGCAGATGTACAGAGGAGGAGAGACAGGAAGAGCTTCCCGTTCACTCCCCAAGCGGCTGCAGCGGCTGGTGCTGAGCAGATCTGAACCCAGGAGCCCGGAGCCTCTTCAGGTCCCCGTGCGGGTGCAGGATCCCAAACCATTGGGCTGTGCTCAACTGCTTCCCCAGGCTGCAAGCAGAGAGCTGGATGGGAAGTGGAGCAATCAGGATTACAACCGTGCCCATAAGGGATCTCAGCGCTTGGAAGGTGAGGACCCTAGGCACTAGCTACTGCATTGGACCCAGTCACTCCTTTCTTGAACTGGGTCCTTCAGCCAGCGTCTGCGATCCCATTCCCCTGCTTATTCTGTGTATGAGAGACATTTGTTTCCACTGTGTTCCTGATAAAATGTATTTTAGCTAAAACATCTTGAATTCTCTGTTGACAACTATACTTGCTCCTTACAGCCATGCTGACCAGAAGTGTGGTCTGCAGATCTTGTCTGCTCACTCCTGTTTAATCCTCCAGTGTTTAGTTGTCAGCCACACTACATGCTTCAGGGAGGTTGCCCTTCCAGCAGCCTCAGGGAAGCAGCTGCTGAGTTGAGCGAACTCTTCCCCTGCTACATGTATTCTTTTAATTGACCTTTACTCCTTTGAAGAAAACCCTGGGCCTTCCCCGTGTCTGTAGCAGTTCCTCTCTTTTCAAGTTTTTCTTTGTCCATCATTTAAATGTTAGTGGTCTTCAAATTCCTGTCCTTATATTTTTTTCATTGTAAGTGAAATTTATTTTCATGCATATAATACATGCCGATTTATTTAGCAAAATTCATATGTGCTACACATGGCTTGTACAAAACTTGTAGAAAGTTTTTTTAATTTACTTTTTATTTGTATTATTATTATTATTATCATTTTGTGATACAGCCCATATTTTTTAACTCCACATTTTCTGTAGATTGTAAATATTCATTTGGAAGGTAGAAAGAGATCTGCTCTTTAACTCCTCTGATGACCCCAGGCCCAATCAGGAGCCTGGACCTCCGCCTGGTTCTCCCGCATGGGTGTCAGGGACCAAGGGCTTGGGTTTTCTGCTTCCCCAGGCACATGACAGGCAGCTAGATGGAAAGTACAGCAGTTGGGACTGGAACTGGCATGCTTACATAGGATGCTGGCCTGCAGCAGGCTCCAGCTTAGCTCACATGCCGCAATTCTGACCCCCCCTCGTTTTATTTATTTATGTATTTGATTTCAAAGGCTGAATGAAAGAGGAAGACATACAGATAATTTTTTTTTTTGTAAGAGTGATTATTATTGGAAAGCTGGATATACAGAGAGGAGGAGAGACTCACTCCCCAAGTGAGCCGCAACGGGCCGGCACGCGCCAATCCGATGCCGGGAACCAGGAACCTCTTCCGGGTCTCCCACGTGGGTGCAGGGTCCCAAAGCCTTGGGCCGTCCTCGACTGCTTTCCCAGGCCACAAGCAGGGAGCTGGATGGGAAGTGGAGCTGCCGGGATTAGAACCGGCGCCCATATGGGATCCCGGGGCTTTCAAGGCGAGGACTTTAGCCGCTAGGCCATGCCGCCAGGCCCTAGATAGTCTTGATAAGTCAGATCCAGGCTAGGCCAAGGCTCTGAGCCAAGCATGCCCTGCCATCCCCTACCTCTTCTTCCTTTTAAGCCCTCCTGCCACTGGTTTCATTCAGGCCCTTGTTATTTCTCCTGGCTGGAGTTTGTCACACCCTCCTGTAGTTTGCTTGCTTTCTGACCCTTCCCCACTCTATGCTTAAACTGTCAGGTTGGTGTTCCTACAGGACCTGGATTCTTCTGCACCCCGTTTTACCAACAGTGCAGTCCACTTGTCCTTCCAGCTTTGCCTCAGCTTTTCCCCTACACAAGCATTTTGCTGTGACCATACTTGGGACATGCACACTGTGAGCCGTTTTTTTGCCTGGAGTGCTCTTTCTCTTTCTGACCACATTTTCTTAAGTCATCTTCAACCTTCAAAGGTCCACCTCATTCATCCAAGAACACTCTAGTTTATAGTGCTGATAGTATTTTTGGAGTACCTTGCACTTTGCAGAGTGTCTCTGCCCATCTCAGTTGATGTTTGAGAAAACAGCACAGCAAGAGTTGAGGAACTGAGCTGGGGTCTCAGCCAGGGGTTGGGCCTAGCCTGTGGTCTGTGTCTGGTTCTGCTTTGTTTTTACTTCAGTGACCACGCCCCTCTCTGACCTCATACATGAAGGCTATCATTGGTTCAACCCTAATCACAAATTGCCTGTGAGCAGCAGTTAGGGGAGTCTTGAGAGAGAGTGGGGGCCAAGTGTAACACCATCTCCTCTTTGATGTCAAAACCAGCCAGCAAGGGGCGCATAAGCAACTGCACTGGGGAAGGTGATCTGTCGATGATGGTAAGCCTGGCAGAGTCTTGGGGTAGGAGTGAGGGTAGGGGGATACCTTTTCTGAGTGGTTTGCAAAGTTGCTTGCTTGTAGAAGAGCTACATCTTGTCCCTCTGGCCAGGTGGCTGAAACAAAGGCCAACTCAAGTAGACCCAGTATTCCAAGTTGGGTTCCATGGTCACCTTACGTTTTTCTCATCAGTGCTGTGATCTCCAGGGTATTGGGAGTGCCCTAGGCTTTCTGGTTTCCCAACCAGCTCCCTCTCCTTCATAAGGCAACTGTGTCACTTAAGCATTCTTGGCGCTTGTTCAGTGCAGAGCAATTTCACTAGGTTACTTAGCTCTGAGAGGACAGGCGCTGTGAGTACTGTTGCCCAATTGGATAGCAGCCAGATAATAGACATTAAATGACTGCCCCCTCCTATCAGGCACACAGGGCGTGACTTTGGACATGACCCCCAGGAGGTGTCCCTCTCTGTGACATCTTCTGACACAGAGCATGGCCTTGTGATATCTCAAGGGAGAAGGAGTCAGAGCCTCCTAAATGACCTGGGAGGTGCACGGAAGGAAGGCCGTGGCACACAGCAGCCTGGTGAGACATGTAGATACAGGGCTGATTTTTCTCTTTTGCCACCCCAGGCCTCTCTCCAGGTGTTCTTGAGAACGTACTACCACCCTGACATGGGATCTGCTGCTCCCTCTCCTTTCCCCTCTCTTGGTTCCTGAGTTTGTCATCGGGCCTGCAGGAACCAGCCTTATTTTCCTCCTCTCCATCTACACACTGGACACAGGGATTATGCTATGGTGCTTTCCTTTTTCAACTAGAGGACTGTTAATTTAAGATAAGAAGAGCCAGGGTTTCTGCTCTTTTCTATGAGTGGAACTCAAAAATTCAAATCTATGTCAAAGAATTAGAAAATTTGGGGTCAGCACAGTGGCACAGGAGCCTGAGTCTTGCCTGTGGTGCCAGGCATCTCAAATGGGCACTGGTTCATGTGCTGGTGATTCCACTTCCCATCCAGCTCCCTGCTTGTGGCCTGGGAAAACAACAGACCAGAGCCCAAAGCCTTGGGACTCCACACCGACGTGGGAGATCCAGAGGAGGCTCCTGGCTCCTAGCTACAGATCAGCTCAGCTCTGACCATTGTGGCCACTTGGGCAAATAAATCAGAAGATAGAAGCTCTCGCTCTGTCTCTCCCTTCCTCTCTATAACTCTGTGTTTCAAGTAAAATAAAGTTTGAAAATTTGCAATTGAAAGAATAGTATAATATTGAAGAAAATTTTCAAATTTACCATCCAACTTCTTTGCTTTCATTTCATTTCATTTCTTCCTTTTTAAGAAATTATCTGAAGGGCGGAGCTACAGAGAGAGAGGAAAAAAAGAGACCCATCTGTTAGTTTGCTTTCCAAATAGTTGCAGCAGCAAGTCCTGGGCCAGACTGAAAACAGGAGCCAGGAGCTTCCACTGGATCTCCCACGGGGGTACAGGGGCCCACGCACCTGAGAAGTCCTCTGATGCTCTTCCAGGCACATTAACAGGGAGCTGGATTCCGAGTGGAATGGCTAGGAGTTGAACAGGCAGCTGACTTAACCCAGTATGCCACAGTGCTGGGCCCTCTGTTTTCTTCTCTTTCAGCTTTTGTCTGTATAGCGTAGCTGGCCTGCAAGATCATAGTGATCACAGCAAATACATTCTTCGGGTTCTGCTTTTCACTTAATGCCATGATATTTTTCTGTATCATACTACCTACTCTTCATGTTTACTTATTAATAGCTGGAGTAGTTCTTTGTCACCAAATACTATAATTTAATAAACCGTTTCTTGTCATTGTTTCCATAGTTTTGTTCTCCTTGTATTCTTGACTGTCAGAGACAATGCTGCAGTAAGTATTTGTATCTCTACAGTTTTTTCTTCTGTTGAATAACTTATAGAGGATAAATTCCCAGGAGTAAGCTTCCTAGTTTGTTATAGAGTACGAACACTTTTTTAAGATAACATTTTCTTTATTTTTATCGGAAAGTCAGATTTACAGAGAGAAAAGATGAAGAAGATCTTCCGTCCACTGATTCACTCTCCAAGTGGCCGCAACGCCTAGAACTGAGCTGATCCCAAACGTGGAGCCAGGAGCCTTTTCTGGATCTCCTACATGGGTGCAGGGTCCCAAGGCTTTGAGCTGTCCTTGACTGCTTTCCCAGGCCACAAGCGGTGAGTTGAATGGGAAGCAGGGCTGCTGGGATTAGAACTGGCGTCCATATGGGATCCTGGCACATGCAAGGCAAGGACTTTAGCCACTAACCTACCATGCTGGGCCCTTTTATGATTCATTTTATGTTGCAGTATATTTTCCCAACTAGATTATAACCATTTATGTACCATCAATAGGTACAGTTATCAGTTTCATTTCAGTTTTCCAGGCTTGGAATTTTTTGTTTACTTTTATGGGCAATTTTTTACATGGCATTTAGAGAGAAATACATAGGATCACAGACTTCTCATCAACACAAAGTATGAATAATAAATTTCAGAGTTAGAAATTTCTTAGACTTTTTCTTAAGTTGGATGGATTTTTAGAAAGGTCTCATTTGTACTACATGGAAATTTTATGCCTAGAATTTTTTCTCAGGTTACTATTCAGTTTGTAAGTGTTGCACAAATTCTAATAGTTTAAGTGGTGCATATGACCAATAGAGACTTGCATTGACACTTGCTGTAGTTGTGTGACAGCACTGGTTTGTTAGGCTCCTTTTCCTTGCTATTGAGAATGACCTGGGTCTCCAGGAGGATTGAGGGTTTACACTGTATAAAAAATGGCACTCCTTCAGTTTTAGGAGCATAGCTGATTATTAAAAAATTAGGAAACTATCCCCATTTTTACATACAGAGAAACAATCCCAGAGAGGTTCCATACCCTGCCTTAAGAGAGCTACTGAGTGGAAAGCCAGGATCCCAGTGCCGTCTCGCCCAGTTTGATGCCAGAGTGGAGGTTCAGTGGGGATGGGAATGTAAGGGATTGATCCCTCTGACTCCAAAGATGAGGCAAGTGTGAACAGAGAGTTGGCCAGGGTCAGGTGGGAAGGGATAGCAGGGGTAGAAAGCCACTATCTTCTTGCCTGCAGTTCCCTGCTCAGCCCTGATTCCAGCTCAGCAGGTCAGAGAGGACAGCAAGGAGCTGGACAGCAAGGAGAGTCACTCCCTGACCCCCCGCCTTGTGATCCGGCAAGCTAGAGCTGATCACTTGGCTGGAAATGCAGTCAGGTGCAGTTCTGAGTGGAAGCAAGACCTGGACTGGGCCTTTACTGTCCATCAAAGTAGAAGGAGCCCAGGGACTGACAGGGACACTTGGTACCTACATGCTAGGTAGTTGGAATTTAAGACTTGCAGTACCTGAGTCATCTGTGTTCTCCATAAACCCCACTGGACCATGTCTATCCTGGAACAAGGATTTAGGAGTGTTCACAGTAGTGAGCTCCCAGGAACAAAGGAAACATTGTGCTCAGTGAGCCTGCCATCTGCTGTTCTCCCCTAAACAGGGATGGACTCAGACAGCAAACTCTGGAGTTTGTAAAAAAACAAAAACAACAACAAAAGTTTTTTTTTCATCTATCTGAAACACAGAGAGATCTTCCATCCCCTGGTTCTCTCCTCCATGCCTGCAAAAGTCATGGTTGGGCCAGGCAGAAGGTGGGAGCTTAGAACTCCATCCAGGTCTGCCATACAGGTGGCAAGGGCCCAAGCACATGAACCATCATCTGCCTCCTGGGATGTACATCAGCAGGCAGCTGCGTCAGAAAATTCCCACTCTAAGGTAGAAGGCAGGCACCCTAAGTATCACCTTAATACACTGTACCACAGCGTCTGCCCTATTTTTTGTTTAAATTTATTCTATTTGAGAGATGTAATGACAGAATCCCTAGAATTTGAATAGTTAAGCCCCAGTAAAGAGAAAATCACAGTAGGAGGGGGGCCAGCAGCTAACAGTGAGTGGACAGCAATGGACAGCTTACTCCATGCTAATGACTGCACAGCCCTGTTTCTTACTCAGCACAAACAAAGTGCGACTCCCCTCTGTGCCTTCCAAACCCTTCTTCCTGCATTGCCACGCCAAGCCTTTCAGCATCCGGCTTCCTCTCCCTGAGGTCCCATGGCTCCAGTCTGTGGTGGGAGACACTGCCATGCAGGCAGCTCAGTTGGGCCTTAGCTGCTAGTCCAAATAGTCCTTGGCCTGCAGGATTGTCACCTCATTGACTTAGTCACAAAAGTGAGCTAAAAACAAACAAACAAACAAACAAAAACCCACATCTTTCAGCAGGGCCTGGATGTCTGCCTCTGCCTCACCATATCATGTGTGATGTTCTGTAGACAGGGATGTGGTGTGGTACATCTGTGAACACTGCACAAAGTTAGGCAGCTTGGAGCCATATGTCTCTGGGAGGCTGCCAGCCACGTGGGTGGCATAGTGTTCATGCTTTGGGGCTTTGAGGATGCTGATTAAGGTGACAGTTGTTTAATGAACTGGTACTTATCCACAGACTCCACACAGATGGGGTGATCCTGAGGCCTGTGGGTCTGGCTCTGCCCCTGTAGCCTGCAGCCCAGCTGCAGGCCAGTTCTCCAGCTCCACAGGGCAGCCCCAACACTGCTGCTACTGCCTTAGCTTGTCTTCTGTCACTACCCTTCTGCTTATCACCCTCTGCTTCTACAAGTTTTGTTGGAATCAAGAATGAAACCCCATCCCCTCCCCCCACTATTAAACTCAGAATTGCAAAACTGTGAAGAGAGGAATTCTAGGATATCTAAGAGGAATTTATCTTGTAGTACAAGTGAAAGGAAAGCAGAAGATTGGTTGGATTTCCTAGTGGTATTTTTATAAGCCAAATGACAGCAAACAAAGAGCATATTGTCTTTGAATCTGTTTTCTTGTCTATGTAAAGAATGGCACTCCTGCCTTCATTTTCTAAATATTTATTAAATGTGTACTGTGTTTTGGCTGGTGCATAGGTGCCAGGCAGTGAGAAGCAAGTACAGTTGTGAATAAGAAAGACCAAGTCCTGCCCCAGACTGTGTCTAAGACAGAAAATGAACAAGCAGGCAAATGTAGCATGTGCCACACAGTCCTTAAAAGAAGGGGTGCTTTGTTGTTACCTAGTGATTTTCCTAAAAAAAAAAAAAAAAGATATACTATTTGGATTATAATGAGTTCTGTAGATCCCTGTGAAGAGTTCTTGAAGGGTTTGCTCTCTGCATGCTCTGGAATGACTTGTTCCATTATTCCTTGACTAGTTTAAAGAAATTCAGTGACTATTTCCCTTCCCTCAGATTCCAATGTGATATGATGTAAAAAAAAAAAAAAGGAGGTGTGTCCTGTGGAGAATTTGTGTTTTCGCTTTTTCAGGGATTCAGATTTCTCCATGCAGTCACAGGCTGGTTGCTGCTAGTATTTGTTGTTTGACTCACACTATTTTCCAAAATTTAATTAGTTGCTGGGCCCAGAGTGATGGCTCAGTTGGTAAATCCTTGCCTTGCATTTGCTGGGAAACCATATAGGTGCCAGTTCATGTCCCACCTGCTCCACTTCCCATCCAGCTCCCTGCTTGTGGCCTGGGAAAGCAGTTGAGGATGGCCCAAAGCCTTGGGACCCTGCACCCACATGGGAGACCTAGAAAGAAGCTCCTGGCTCCTGGCTTCGGATAGGCACAGCACCGACCGTTGCAGTCACCTGGGGAGTGAATCATTGGATAGAAGATCTTCCTCTCTGCCTCTCCTCTCTGTGTATCTGACTTTGCAGTAAAAATAAATAAATCTTTTTTAAAATTATAAAATTATATAAAAGAGCAGGTCTAGGTATAAGAGCAATCAGTGGATTTTAAACATTTGTTTATTTTTTGGAAAGGCAGATTTATTCAGAAAGATCCTCCATCTGCTGGGTCACTTCCCAGTGGCCTCAGCAGCAGGAGGTGAGCCTAGCCCCAGCCAGGAGCCAGGAGCTTCTTCTGGGTTTCCCACTGGGGTGCAGGGTCCCAAGACTTTGGGCCATCCACTACTCTTTCCCAGGCCACAGGCAGGCAGTTGGATGGGAAGTGGAGCAGGTGGTACATGTACTGGCACTCAAATGGGATCCTGATGCTTGGAGGTGAAAAATTAGCCAGTTGAGCCATTGGCACCAGTCTGATTTTTACAGCTATTTGTTTGAAGTTTCAGATTGACATAGTTTCAGATTCCATAGTGCAGTAACACTTAAGAAACTACCACTTGATGAATTTTGATATGGTATCTAAGAAATATATCCACAGCTATTTGCTAGCACTATATTAAAATCCTCTTGTCTTTTCCATCTGTATGTGATGCTGTGTTTTCTTTAATATTGTAAGCAAAATAAAAAATCAGATTGGCTGCAGAAGCAGGCACCAGAATTCAGTTGTCTATTACTGAGTTAGATATGAAAATATGAAAGAAACAATTTCACTGTAATCTCTAAATTTATTTTTTTAATATGGTTACTTTTCCTGAAAGTATGTTTCTCATATCACTGTATAGCAAGTTTATTATTTTAAAAGTAAATTAATTTTACTTTTTCTCAGTGTCAGTTTGTAATGTGAAAAGTAGCAGTAAGTAGCAGTAACTATAACACATATAAACAGAACCTCTTAAGGCTCTTCAATAATATATGAAAAAATCTAAAGAGGTTCTAAGACCAAAATGTTTTGAGAACTATTACTGGTCTAATGAACTGGACTTAGCTTCCTTAAACCTTGGGATAGCGACCAGTCACCTCAGCTGGGGCTGCTGTCTGGACAGCAGGTGCCGCTCGAGCCCTAGAGGACTTGGAAGTGAAAGTTTAGCCATTACTTGAGGTGGTTGCACCGCTCTGGGCTCCAGACAAGCACAGCCTCTCTCAGCCTCATCATCCTTCCTGCTTGGTTGGCTTGGCTCCCAAAGACTTTGAATTGTAGTAAGAATTTTTTCAAAATTACACATTACAATCCAGATTTGAATTCAATAATTTTTATTTCATTTCTTAAATACAGATAAGAAACAGGCAAAACTCTTCTGTTTTTTAGCCTTTATAAAATTATAGTGTGATAGTTTACAAATTCTAATTATAAAATTAGATTACATCAAATTAATGATGTTGATTTCAGATGTAGATACTGCTTTGCTAAATTATATTGCCAGTATAACCTAAATGTGGTGCTCACTCTTGGAGCTAAGTTCTGCAGGTTGTAAATGATGGCTGTATTATTCCCTCTCCTTACTCTATTCCAAATGGTGAAAACTTGGAGTAGTAACATTTAAACTTCCCCTGGTGAAATTCCATAACTTACATTTTGAGTCTGGCCCTCTCCTCATTATCCTGATACAAGTGATGCTCATTGTGAACTGCATCCCAAGTTTTTTAACACTGCATCTGAAGTCTTACTGTGGTTGAAAACATAGATGATCCTTAATATTTGTACCTGAAACTCTACATCTTCAAATTTTTATGTCAAAAGGAAATACTGGGCCCAGTGGCATGGCCTAGCGGCTAAAGTCCTGGTCTTGAACTAGCCGGGATCCCATATGGGCGCCAGTTCTAATGCCGGCGGTCCTGCTTCCCATCCAGCTCCCTGCTTGTGGCCTGGGAAAGCAGTTGAAGACAGCCCAAAGCCTTGGGACCCTGCACCTGGGTGGGAGACCTGGAAGAGGTTCCTGGTTCCCAGCTTCGGATCGGAGCAGCACCAGCCGTTGTGCTCACTTGGGGAGTGAATCATCGGACGGAAGATCTTCCTCTCTGTCTCTGCTCCTCTCTGTATATCCAACTTTGTAATAAAAATAAATCAATAAATCTTTAAAAAAAAAAAAGGAAATATTGATTTTGAAAGTTTTTGTAGAGAACGTAAGTGGACTACCACTTGAGGACATCTCAGTAATTCCAAGTGTGGAATCTAGAAGTAGATTCACCTGGAGCTGAGTTTGAATTTTTACTGGCTCACCATACATCATCCAACCCTCTCTAATCCTCATTTTTATTTTCTCTGCCTGTTTAATTTATAAAAAGTAACATAATCTCTGTTTCACAGATGATTGTGAGGATTGAAATGAAGTATTTGGCGTGAAACTGGCACTTACTAAATTTCCTTCCCTTTCCCAAATGAAAATCTTGATTCAGTCTCCTCTACCAAATAAGGAGGGGATGCAAGTGAATCTGGGAAACTTTGGACAACGAATCAACCCTGTTAGAGGCACACAGCCCAGCCAACACTGCCAGTCTTCATTTTCCCCAGCAGAGATGTCATTTATGGTTGGGGCATGAGCCTCCAGGCCTGTGTAGAGACACAGTTCAAATTTCTGAGGCCTCATTGGCCTGTCCAGGAACTTCCTCTACTCCCAAAGAAACCTCTCATTCTGCTTTCTGCTTCATTTACAGGGAGTGGAGCTTGCTCGCTGTACCTGCTGCTTCATGCTTGAGGATATCAATGGAAAAGGCCAGGGCATGAACATACGGATGGCCATGGGCCTGAGCTTTATGTGGCAGCAACTGGTTGACCAGAACCATAGCTCTAGGAATGGACAGATGGAGGCCGTGGTGCTGAGCTGTTCATTGTGCCAACAGGACCTGCGAAAAGTAGGCTCTCTGCAGCTTCCCTGCCAGCATTTGCTCTGTAAGGACTGTTTCCAGGCCCTCATCCAGGAGCTGGGGCACATAGCCAGAGCTCACGGATCTGTCTCAGATGGTAAGTACAAGAGCGCCACAGATTCATCTGCTTGTGCAAAATAAGTATATTTTTGTTTTACAGGAACTGAATTGCAGGTGCACAAAGAATCAGAATTTAAATGCCCAAGGGGGTACTTATTGCTAAAAGCAACTGTTTGGGGTCTCAGTGAGACAAATGCAACCCTCCTGGTGTCTAGTATGTATGTTTTGTAAGCCAAGACTTCTCATGCTTGGGGGTTCCTTAAACTGGCGATAAATGAAGAAGCCCAGATTGGTTCATGGTTTGGCTGACTTGTGAAATGACAGGGTATGTCCTCTTTGAGGGAGGATGGCTGACTGTGTAATGTTGCTCAAAACTGATTCTGAACTGAACCACACTAAGGCGCTGTGCAGTATGGACGCTGCTGCTCAGCAAATGGGGAGCCAGTGTCTTGGCTCCTAGTGTCTGATTTGCTTGGACATAATTGCGTGGAGAACTGTGAAATCCTTGACAACAGGAAGCAGTTCCCTTCATTCAGCATTCTAGCACAGGCCATACAACAGAGATACAGGTATCCATTTAATGAAATTGTACATGAGAAAGTTAACTATGTGGCAGTACTTAGAAGCATCGTTATTGGTCTCTTCTATTTGTTTTGCTCTCTGTGATGTTTCTAAAGTGATGTGTTACACACACCTAGGCTCTCTTTGAGGCACTGCTTGTGAAGAATGGGCTTGTGCTCCAGAATCTGGGCCCTGTGAACCCAGGGACATGCTACTTACTCTCTCTGAGTCTCACAAGAGTTTGAATCTCTAACGTGTTTTAAAAGGTCTAGAATTGTTGAGTGTAATTCATTGGCATGATTATCAAATAAACAAAAAATGATAGAAAATAACAAATGTTGAAAAGGATTTTAATTGCTAGAATCCTTGTGTAGCGCTGGAGAGAAAGTACAGTAATATTGCCACTAAAGAAAACAATATGGTAGTTCCTTCAAAGGTTAAAAACAGAATTACTCTATTAGCCACAATCCATTTCTGAATATAGCAATAAGCCTAAAAGGATTTAGAATCAGGACTGGAAGAGATATCTATGCCTGTATTTATATTAGTAAATTCACAATAATCAAAAGGTGGAAGAAACCCAATTGGTCATAGACAGATGAATGGATAAATAACATGTGGTTTATAAGACAATAGAATATTATTCAACTTCAATAAAGAAGGAAAATCTGACACGTAATACAACATCAATGAAACTTGAGGGCATTATGCTAAATAACATAAGCTAGTCACAAAAGGACAAAAACTATACTGTTCTGGTTATATGACATATCTACATTAGACAAAGGTGTGATAGCAAGTAGAATGGGGTTTGCCAGTGGCTGGTAAGGAATGAAGAGTTGTTTAATGGATGTAGAATTTCAGTTTTGTATATTAATTTTTTTAGGTTATTTTTTTTTTTAAAGCAGAGTGACAGAGGGAAACACAAAGGGTGACAGCTTCCAAATGCTTGTTACTCTCTAATCCCCTGCATCGTCTGGGGCTGGGCCAGATTGAGAGCAAGAACCAGGAAGCCCGTCTGGGTCTCGCACATGGGTGGCACAAACCCCGTGCCCGGCCACCATTTGCTCCCTCCCAGGCACGTTAGCAGGAAGCTGAATCAGAAGTGGAGATGTCATGCAACACATTCCAATACAGAACGCAGGCATTCCAAGAGGGATTTAACTTGCTGTGCCACATTGCCCACACCATTGCCTATTTTTAAATGATTTTTGTTGTTGAATTATAGGAGTTCTTTATATTTTCTAGTTATCACTCCCTTATCAGATACATGATTTAAAAATATTTTCTCCCACACTATGGATTGCTTTTTCATTCTGTTGATAGACATCCAGAAGTTTTTAATTTTGATAAAGTGTGCTTTTCTTCCCTGTGCTTTTAATATCATGTCCAAGAAATCATTGCCAAATCCATTGTCATGAAGCTTCCCCTGGATTTTTCTTCTAATGTTTCATAGTGTCAGGTCTTACTTGTTTTTTTTTTTTTTTTTAAGACTTACTTAATTTTCCTTGGAAAGTCAAATATACAGAGAGGAGGAGAGACAGAGAGGAAGAGCTTCCGTTCGTTGATCGGCTCATTTTTTTTTTTTCTTTTAAAAAGTTTAATGGCACATACAACATATTCCAACATAAAAATATATGGGTAAGTTAAAAAAAACATACTGCAACTTCCAATTTCTTCATTCCTGAGAAAATAAAATTTGTGAATTCAAAGGAAAACCTACCACCACCTTTAGCTAAACCCTAATATCCTCCTTATGTGAAGGGGAGCCTGGCTCTGTGTCAGACTTACCATCCACTGGCTTAGGACATGACTTTGGGGGTACAACTTTTAGGAAAAAAAAGTCACTTGAATTATGACTACACAGGAAGTTATAAATTTAAGCGAGCCTAACTATCACCAAAACCCTGAATTTCAGGAACTAAGGGTGGCTCAAAAATCAAACAGATAATCATAATAATCATGTAGGTCAACCACCACGGCAGATGCATTGCTGCTCAGACACACGCAGTCATCAATGAGCGACCGCATCATGTCCTCACTGGGGCATATGCAGCGCAATTTGGGATAAGCCATTAGTCTCTGCAGTGGCACCAAAAACTTTGTTCCCATAACAAAGGGCTTGGGGGAATTCTCTATCCTGGCTTTTTCGGCCTCTGTGAAGACTGGCCCAAAGGATGGGAAGTCACTGTCCGCCTCAGGGAGCTTGACGCCCAACATCCTCTCCTCCTCCTCCTTCAGCTTCCGTAGATGCTTCAGCCGCAAGCTCTCCACCTGCCGGGACACCTCGTTCACGAGCACGAGTCTGAGTAACCGTTCCTGCTGCAGGCTTGGATAGGAAGCTGTGAAAACAGCTTTGTAAGCCCACTCCTGGCGCTGCTCCGAAATACTCGCCTCGGTCACCTTGCCTTCGTTTTTCTGGAAGATGCCTATCTGGGTACAGTACCCCACACTCTCGGCTCCAGCAGGTGGTTCCCCAACGCCAGTGAACTCCACGGAGTAATCATAGCGACTCGCCACATACAAAGCCCAGGTCTGAAACTGCATTCTGTTCCACTCAAACTTATGGTCTGAATTTCTTAGGGTCTCTGTTGGAAACGGGGTTGAATAGGGGAGACCTGAAGCAAGTTCCCTGTGCCCAGATTTCACGGGCTCAGCTGTGGCCATTGTGTCTGAGACATGAGCCAGCAGGTGGAAGAGCTGTCTCTTTCCTCTGTGACTTTGACTTTCAAATATTAAAAAAAGTCTGAATTAAAAGTGCCACCAAAACCCCCCACCCACAGGGCTCACAAATCCAGCACCCACCTCACAGGCAGGCCGAAGGTCCTGGGTTAGATGATCTGGGCCCTGCCAGATCCCACCTCCAGGCTTACAGACCCTGCACCCACTGTGCAGGCCAGCGCCACGGGCCAGGTAATTGGGGCCCCACCATACACTGTACCCTCATCCCTGGGGCTCACAGATCCAGCACCCACCTCACAGGTACTGGCCCCACTTTTTTTTTTTAAGATTTATTTATTTTTATTTCAAAGTCAGATGTACAGAGAGGAAGATCTTCTATCCATTGATTCACTCCCCAAGTAGCCATAACAGCTGGAGCTGCACCAATCTGAAGCCAGGAGCTTCTTCCAGGTCTATCACATGGGTGCATGATCCCAAAGCTTTAGGCCATCCTCAACTGCTTTCCCAGACCACAAGCAGGGAGCTGGATGGGAAGCAGGGCTGCCAGCATTACATCTGGTGCCCATGTGGGATCCCGGCACATTCAAGGCAAGGACTTCAGCTGCTAGGCCACCACTCCGGGTCCCCCACTTCTTCCCTGTTTGAGATAGGGAGTGGGGAAAGAACAAGCAAGAAAGCAAGCACCATGTGCTGGTTTATCCCCGTAAATACAAGAGATAGCTAGGACGGAGCCAGGCCTAAGCCAGGAAGCAGGAACTCAACCCAGGTCTTTCAAATAAGTGGCAAGAATGCAATTATTTGCATGACCACTGCAGCTTCTCAGGATTGGCATCAACAGGAAGCTGGAGTCCAGAACCAGAGGTATAAGACTTCAGTGTCGGGCCCAGCGCGATAGCGTAGTGGTTAAAGTCCTCACCTTACACGCACTGGGATCCCTTATGGGCGCCGGTTCTAATTCTGGTGGCCCATTCAGCTCTCTGCTTGTGGCCTGGGAAGGCAGTCGAGGACGGCCCAAAGCCTTGGGACCCTGCACTCATGTGGGAGACCTGGAAGAGCTCCTGGCTCCTGGCTCCTGGCTTCGGATTGGCTCAGCTCCAGCCGTTGAGGTCACTTGGGGAGTAAACCATTGGATGGAAGATCTTCCTCTCTGTCTCTCCTCCTCTGTGTATATCCGCCTTTCCAGTAAAAATAAATAAATCTTAAAAAAAAAAAAAAAAGACTTCAGTGTCTCAACCTGCATCTGAGCCATTAGGCCAGTGCCTCCTCTGTTGATTCAGCTTACACTGAATCTCTATCGTGATGTTTTGAGCAAGGCTTCAATGGATATGCTGGTGCAGAAGTCTGACATATTAATTTCATTTCCTGTTTCTGAACCAAATGCGAATCCTTAATTAATGCAACTATAGCCTAGCTGAGATTCTCTCTGGCAGCTCCAGGACACGAGAGAAATGAGTCTGTATCACCTATAAGGGTCTAGGAAGACTGGCTGGGCATGATCTTCAACAGCTGATGGGGTGACAGGGATCAAAGCACAGGTGTCAGTATGCTTGGTACATAATGGCTTTGTCATATAGTTGGATGACAGGATCTGCAGACTGTGCAGAAAGGCTAATGATGGAAGTTGATCTACATAACCTTTGAGAATATTTACTTAGGCTGCTCCCTATTTAAAACACTGCAATTTACGATTTTTTCAAACGTTAAGATGCTGTGAAAGAATACCCATATTATCATTCTGGGTTTTTATTTTGTTTTGTTTTACTTTTAATAAAGTTTTCAGTAAACCACATAAGACATCCAACACTTTATTATACACTTGTGTTTGTGTTAGATGGTTCTATCCAACTGAAGGTTGATATAAGTGTTCTGAACACATTTGAAATATTCTTGGTTGGGGCTGGCCCTCTGCTACAGAGGTTAAGGTGAGGCTGAGACACTGGCCTTCCATACGAATGCCATTTTGAATCCTGGCTGTTCTGCTTTCAGTTCAACTTCCTGCTAATGTGTCTGTAAAAGCAATGGAAGATGACACGAGTACTTTGGCCCCTGCTACCCATGGGAGAGACCTGGGTGGAATTCTAGCTTTGACTGAGGCTTGTGACCATTTGGGGAATGAATTAGCAGATGGAAAATATGTCTCTCTCTCCCCCTGTAACTGTGCGTTTCAGATGAGATCTTTTTTAAAAGCTTAAAAAAAAAGGCTAAGCAGTAATATTCAGTAGGTTGAGTGTAATTAATGTATTTTCAACTTAATGATATTTTCAGCTTAGTATAGATTTATCAAGACACAACTCTAGCATAAGTTGAGGGGGACATGGATATACTTTTAAGTTTTAATTGTAAGTGGTTGTAAGTTAAATTCTACCTGGACAGTTGGCCATTGAATACTAAAGTGATATGTTAAATAAATGCAGCAAGCTCTGAAGGGGTCCCTGGTGCCCTTGACATTGACATCTAGTATGTACCAGCTCCACCTTCAAGATTCTCAGGGTTCCTGTGATTTTGTTGTTTTGGGTCATGGGGGAGGAGCACAACTAATTGGATATTTCCTATGTAAGTAAAACAAGCATTTTTAAAATTTTCCTTTTCAGGTAAACTGAATGTCAAATTGTGGCTGAGAGACTTTGATTCTCAGATCCAAATTCTAGAATCTATTTTTAATATTTTCCTTATTTTCAAAGTGGGAGATGCAGTTGGAATGAGAAGAGCCCTGGTCTGCCTCTCTGGGTCATGCGAACTCTAGCACTGTCTGGGCAATCCCTGGTCCTCTGTGGCTTTCAAGGCTGGGCTTGATGAACTCTGAGAACACAAATAACTACTGTTAGTCCATCTTCCTGGCGAGAGTGGAGGGTAACAGCATGTCTCTTGTATACTCAATGCTGAAAGGGGAAGTAATCGCTCTCCCTTGGTGGGCGGCCTTGGGGCTTTGGGAGGATTCAAAGAGAGGGAACTGATGCAAGATGCTACAACCTCAGAGTCAGAGAGGAAACACTATCTTAATGAGCAGCTCAGCCAGCTCAGCCAGAGGGGCTGTCACGGTTTCAGATGAGAATAGGAGGTTGGGGGTAAAGTCTCAGCTTCTGAAATGTGGTAGGCTAGTGACTGCTGTTGTTTCATTCCAGGTGTTAAAAAGCTTGTCCAGCTGTGGTGGGATATACTGTGGGCAGTGACCTAGGTCTCCCAGCTGGAGGGCAGCTGCTGAACTGGGCTGTGGGTGTGCAGCAGGTGCGGAAGCCAGAGCTCTGGAGCCCTATCATTGGGGCAGCTTTTTTAGTTCATGTACGTTTCTCTCACCTTAATTGGCTCTCTGGGGCCCTGCGAGTAGTGCTGGCACCTCAGAAAAGCACACGTTACTGGGAGAGCAATTCCCCTGGTGTTTTAGGAAGGAGGCAGGCTGTGCTGTGGGGATGTGCGTATTGGTGCCAGTACTGCTTGTATGTAGCCAGTAACACTGCAGCTAAGGATGGAGTTGAGCGAGGGGCTTTGAGGTGGTTGTAACTAGTGAATGGTGTCTTAGGGGGTCTGTTCTACTAGAACACTTGTTCCAGAGGGATCTGCCATGGTTGAGGCCTGTGAAAGCCAGAGAGCAGGAAAAGCCCGTAGAACTAATTTCCAATTACTGGCTGTGTAAGTGAGGTGCTGGGATTCCCAAAATGGATAGGATTCTGCTGAAGGTTGCATAATTGCTCACTTGCAGCTCTAGGAAAATAATGCAGCACCCTTTCCTAACAGTACAGGGTTTGACTATGCCTGAGGCCAGCAGAAACCGCAGTATTCTCTGTCTCCAGGCATGGTTGGAAATGTGGTCAGTGCATTGCATGACAAATGTCAGTGCATCAGTTTTGGGGTTGGTTCTTGAGATTTGGAGTAAAATCTACCTGCATCAGTGAGAGTCTGTCATATGAGATGAGCTCAAACTCAGGCTACTTGTACCTTCTGCCTTCCACTGTGGATGTTTTCTTGGCACGGAAAGGCTAGTTAACAGCCAGGTGGTTCCTGGGAGCATGAGCTCTGAGGGCTGTGGAGTATGTATCCGTTTTCAGCCAGGCATCTGGCTTCACACATCTGTTCTGACTCTTGGCTCAGTTCTGGTGTTGGCCTGCCTCTCAGTCCCTAAAAACTCCTGCCTGATCTCAGAGAAGTCTCTACACCTGTTTCCATTGTGGGTTATGCTCAATTCTGATCATTGCTTCTGTGCTTCTATTAAAAAGTTCCTAGTTGCTTAAAGTTTAAAACAAAAACTTACCTCTTCCCATTTTCCCAATATGACTTTTTTAAAAAAGATTTATTTATTTTTATTGCAAAGTCAGATATACAGAGAGGAGAAGAGATGGAGAGGAAGATCTTCTATCTGATGATTCACTCCCCAAGTGAGCGCAATGGCCAGTGCTGCGCCTATCTGAAGCCAGGAGCCAGGAATTTCCTCCGGGTCTCCCACGTGAGTGCAGTGTCCCAATGCATTGGGCCGTCCTCGACTGCTTTTCCAGGCCACCAAGCAGGGAGCTGGATGGGAAGTGGAGCTGTCTCTGTCTCTCCTCCTCTCTGTATATCTGGCTGTAATAAAATGAATAAATCTTTAAAAAAAAAAAAAAGAGAATCCTAGCTGGGGTGTGGTATGAGCCTCTGGCACCTGGAGGAGAGACAATAGAAAATATTTGGAATAAGAGTTAATTTTAGGGCCTGCCAGCTTAAGTCCTTGCCTTGCGTGCTAGGATCCCATATGGGTGCCCGTTCTAATCCCAGCAGCCCCACTCTCCATCCAGCTCCCTGCTTGTGGCCTGGGAAAGCAGTGGAGGACGGCCCAAAGCCTTGGGACACTGCATCCAAGTGAGAGTCCCAGAAGAGGCTCCTGGCATCTAGGTTTGGATTGATTCCGCTGCAGCCATTTTGGCCACTAGCGGAGTGAATCATTGGACAGAAGAGCTTCCTCTCTGTCTCTTCTCCTCTCTGTATATCTGACTTTCCAATAAATATAAAATAAATGTTAAAAAAATTTTTAAAGTTAAAATTAAAGTTAATTTTAGGTCTGGTGCAGTTGTATAGTAGCTAAAGTCCTTACTTTGCATGTGTCAGGAACCCAAAAGGGTACTGATTCATGTCCCAGCTTCTCTACTTCCCATCCATTTCCCTGCTTGTGGCCTGGGAAAGCAATAGAGGGTGTCACAAAGCCTTGGGACCCTGCACCTGCATGGAAGCTCCTGGCTCCTAGCTTTGGATTAGCTCAGCTCTGGCCATTGCGGCCACTTGTGGAGATGGAAGATTTTTCTCTCTGTCTCTCCTTTTTTCTGTAAATCTGACTTTCTCAAAAAAGCAAAACAAAGCAAAAATATAGAGACAATAAAGACAAATCTGATAAAAATCTTCAGTGTATCTCAAAGTCCACACAATAGCTTATCTGGGCTAAGACCCTGCATAAAATTTCTATCTGAAAAAAAGTTCCCATTTCCCTTCTGTAAGCATCTCATACCACAGGCCTTCCAAAATTAACTTTTTAAAACGTGAAATATGAAGAAGTATGCATTTAAAAATATAGTTATCCTGGCTCAGTCTGAGGGATTATTAGAGGAGGCAGAGCCTGATAGAAAACTCCTGTAGCCGTCCAGACCATTCAGTTAGTAGTCTTTAAACAAAAGCTGGCCTCAGTGCCTAAGGAGTGTTTGGGAAACTTGTTTAAAAAATACAATTCCTGGTCTGCAACCGTAATCAAGACACTTGGATTGACAAACTGAGGATTCCTAGCAAACCCTCCAGGTCTTTGGTCTGGGCAAAAACAGAATGAGGCCTGATTTGTTTTTTTGGATTTTTGCTTTTTTTTTTTTTTTTTTTTTTGGAATGTCAGAGTAACCCAGAGAAAGTGAGAGAGAAAATATACATCTGTCTACTATTTTACTTTCCAAATGGCTGTGACAGCTAGGCTTTGGCTCGGCTGGGCCAATGCCAGGAGCCAGGAGCTTCTGTTCTACTGTGTGGGTGGCAGGGGCTCCAAACCAGGCACATCAGTAGCAAGCTTAATTGGAAGCAGAACAGCCAGGACTCAAACTTAACAGCTAAACCCGCCGTGCCACTCGCCCACCCTGAGAGCTGAGCTCAAGCGGGCGTGGTTCTCAGGAGAGTAGGACAGAGGGAACCCGGGATGTGGCAACTGTGGGCTCCCTCCTCCTCGTCTTAACTATACCTGCTCAGGACAACCTACTAGTTGGCTTTTTTTTTTCATACCACTGCTATATATGAACATCCTGTGGAACCAACTCGGCATCCTTTTGCACAGGGTTCTTCCTTGACCTCCCACTTCCCTAGTTTTTTAAGATAATTAGAAATCCGGCTCAACTACTTTGCAGAACGTAATAAGGATGTCTTTCTGCCCTTTCCCCTCATAGTCCCCCCCAAGCTAGAATTCAAGTTCCTTAATGTAATATTCAGGGTCTTTCAAGAGCTTACCCCCTTGACATTCTTTATAACTTAGCCCTTCCACCTCCCCCAATCCAGTCATTCTGTGATTTTGAAATTATCCTGTAGATGCAGTCTTGTCCCATCCTGAAGCTTTTCCTCCCAATCAGCCCTGTTTTCCTTCCCTTTCCTCCTCCCTACTAGTGTCTGATTGTTATCTCCCTGTGGGGTAGATTTGCTGCCCGGAGAGACTCCTCCCAGGACCTTTGTGCACCGTAAATGTGTGTCTTCCCTATCTGAAGTCCTAATCCTCTGCTTGTGACGGACAATTGGTCACTATGGCAACTGACTGTGACGTCACAGGATAAAGACTTCAGGTGAAGTGGCAGGAGCAGGTGAGTATGTAGGAGACAGATCTTAATGTCTGTCGCAGGTATTCCCCCCACCCTCATGCCCTCCTTCAGTGCGGGGGTGGGGCTGGGGGGTGGGGAACCTGGAGGGATAGCTCGGGCTCCTGCTGTTTTTTAAAATGATGCAGTGAGAGTGTGTGCCTGGCATCTGCGTGCTGCAGCAGTGTGGGGCTGACAGAGTGTGTCAACTTGAGCTCTGGCTGTGCAGGCACCGCTGCTGTGCGAGCCTGTTATTCCATTCTGGATTGCTGTTTTGATATCCAGATTGCATCATTCTTCCTACGTATAAACAGGGGGTCCCCAGGGCCCTGCAGCTACTCACTTCACCACCACCACTGTTGTTATGATGAGCTCTATTTAAATGAGCTGCCGGATCGGGGCAGGTTCCAGCCACACATGAGCACTGTCATTTTGGGGAACATGGAGGGCTGAAGGATTTTTGGATCGAGTCCTAAAAGTCTGAGAGTGATGGCCTCCCGAGCTGTGCAGAGGGCGACAGAGCTAGTTCCTGAAAGTTGAAAATCTTGTTTTCTTCCTTCTGAGCCTCTATTCCAAGGCACCCAGAGGATTAGGAAGGAGATGCAGCTAGGAAGAGAGTCGCCTCTTTGAGGTCTGCCTCTTGCTGTTCAGTTTGGGAAAATTGCTGCAGAGCCTTCGAGATAAACAGGAACAGGAGGAGTCAACCAAGCTCTTTCTTGAAGGAGCATCTCAGGTGAGCCAGAGAAATGCAGCCCTGGCTGAGGGTGCCTTAGGAGGAGAAGCTCCAGGCTGCTCCCCCTATCCCATCCAGGACCCAGCTCCCTGAGGCATAGGCCCTGCAGCCCAGCTGGCTGCAGCATGCGGGGCGGGTGTTCCTGGGCACTTTGTATGCAACATCCTCCGGGACCTGTGGTGGTCTCACCTGTCGCTCCTCTGACATCTCTACTAGGTGTTGCTCTAATCTCAGGACAGCAGGGCCACAGGTAAGCCTGCTGGCAGCCAGGAGCAAAAACAGCAGTCACCTAGCTGTATGTCGTATCAAAATCTGTCTTTCCAGTAGGGACTAGGCATCTGGTGAATGGGATGGGGGCATAGTGTTTCTCGAGGGTGATGTTTCTCTGCAAGCTTCATGGGCATGTGTGGTGTGGGGGCTTTAACTGGGACTGCCCTGGGCTGGGAGGGCAGGAATGGTTAGTGAGGGTGGCTAGCCTGCTGGAGGGTCCAACCAGGTACTCTTTCCCCCACCATGCTTAGTGCCTGGCAGAGGCTGAGGGAGATAGTGTCTTGCTTGTGGCTGCAGAAAGGATCAGGGACTGCTCAGTGGTTCAGATACCACCTGTGCTTTATGAGGGCTCTGTGGTTTTTGGCTAACCTCTCCCTCTTGTGGAGTGTGTGGTAGGGAACCCACTAGAGGAGCAGTGAGTCTTTGTCCCTTTGGCTCTGCAACGGGAACTGATGGAGGAGCTCAGGCTCCTCCAGGAAATGGCGCTGCTCTTGCGGGGTCAGTACTGGGGCCCCAGCTACAAGGTTTTTTGGAGCTATGGGCAAGAGCTGCAGAATGAAGGACTTGCTAACTTTGTTTAGTGCTGGAAAAAGGGCTTCTGCACTTAAGGTGTGTGTGTCCTCACATGGTGGCCCGAGTTGACCCATTGCCTGCTTTCTGAGAACTCTTTGGGATGGTGCCCATGTTGCCTTGGCCTGCTGTGCATGTCTCAAAGGTGGGCTACCCAGTCTGGGCCCCTTTCCTTGCTGCCCCACTAAGTCCTGGGTTTGGCAGTTTTGCCAGGTCTGAGCTCCACTCTTACTGCCGAATTTCAGGGTGTACCCTAGGCCTGTTTTGGTTCCTTTAGCTGAGCTGAGAGCATGGAGATAAAAATGTGTCCTCAACTCAGCACCAACCTCCAGGTACCAGGCAGCAGGATACCATTCTGGCTTTTGGAAATTTGCCTTGCTGGCCAAAGTGAAATGTGTTTTGTGGTTATGTTCAGAGTTTTTCTTAACTTCTTGGAGCCTTTTTAAGTAAAAAGGCTGTCAGACCGTCTTTTTTAGCTTTACGATGCAGGGGAAGAGCTCTGAGGCTCAACCTCAGAGGAGGAGGTTGTTTTCTCAAGGCTGCTGGTCCTCAAACTTGTCATATGTTGTGATCACTTGATGATTTTTCTTTTTTTGTAGATACTGCTATCTGGACTCAACCTGCTGAAACTAAGTTAATTGATGTGAGGATAGACTGGGTGTCAGGACATTTAAAAGCTCCCCTTATGATTCGAATTTATAGTAGTTGGAAAATAAAACTGCCTGCAAATTTATTTTCTCTGGGCAGGAAAACTTCATCTGTCTTTGTTCCAAAATCATAGTTCTGAAAACCTCCAGTAAAGCTGGAGCTAACGTCCAGCTTCTTTAGTGTTCTCAGAGCTGAGAGCCAACGACCAAGCTGTTATTATATTCTGATCATTGAGATGGAATATATTATTATTTTTATTTTTTAAGATTTTTTTGGAAAGTCAGATATACAGAGAGGGGGATCTTCCATCCGATGATTTACTCCGCAAGTGGCTGCAATGGCTGGAGCTGAGCCAATCTGAAGCCAGGAGCCAGGAGCCTTTTCTGGGTCCCGCATGCAGTGCAGTGTCCCAAGGCTTTGGGCTGTCCTCATCTGCTTTCCCAGGCCACAAGCAGGGAGCTGGATGGGGAAACGGGGCGGCTGGGACATGGACTACCACCCATATAGGATCCCAGTGTGTGCAAGGTGAGAACTTAGCCACTAGGCTACCATGCCAGGCCCAGAGATGGAATATTTTGTTTATAATCAAATGGTTAATTAGAGGGAAATTATCTTGTTTGTTTACAATTGAATTAGGAATAGAGCATGTTAGAAAGGACATGGTTTTTGAGACATGTATTCTTGGGTTCTAGTCATAGTTTTGCTGTGTCTTGTCTAATCTGTGATGGGTGACAGCTTCTTGGAGCTTGAGTCTCTCCAATTGTAAAATCAAGACAAGGCCTATCACTCAGAGATGGTTTGATAATTCATGAGATAACATCTGCAAAGTGTCTGATATAGAAAAGGGTAGTAAACGGAAGTGAATTTGTTCCCTATCTGCCAGGGATCAGAACCTTTTACCACTATGACTGATGGACTGGATTTCCTCAGCTTTCTAAGCTGTTCTCGAGGCCTACCAGGAGGCATTCTGCTTCTGTGATGCCCTCATTTTGGAAGCAGAAGTGCCGCCTCCATCGAGGAGAGTCATGTGACTCTGCTTCTCAGTATTGACGTTTCTGTGTGGAAAAAAAAAAGCTCCAGGCTGTTGATTTGCATCACCCAATTGGAAAGAGAACCCAGCACATATAAAGTTTTTCATATGATATAATTTAAAGATGTACTTGTAACTAAATTAATATTATTCTAAACAAATGTTGGATTATTTTATATGCATCAATATATATGAAATAGCCCTGAGAGTTTATACTTCTTTGTTTCTGTTATCTGAAAAGAAACTTCATTTGGGGATCCTCAGTGAAATGTGAGAAAAAAGCCCAAAGTTGACACAGCTTGATGGGGGATGAGGGAGCCTCTGCAGGAAGAGGAGACAGAGCTGTGTATGACACAAAGGGCGCAAGGCCTCTGTGTCCCTCCTGGCCTGCAGCCTCCCTGGGACAGTGCATGTGCTGTCATGACCATGTTGTCTCTTTACCCTCTGCTGCAGCTGCCCCTGTTCTGAGGAGTGCTTGTTCACAACCAGCCTGCCGCTCAGCCATAAGCCTGTCCCCAGACCTTCTGCCGAGGATGATAGCAAGTGGCCCGGGGGACATTCATGAGGCATGGCTGCCATAGGCAGAGACAGAGGATCCAGAAGTTCAGAGAAGGGGTGACTTGCGCTGGGTTTACGCAGTCATATGGACCAGAACTGGACTAGAACTCACGAATCTCAATGCGTAGCCTTTCCCAAGCACCGTACTTCTGTCTTCCTTTATCATTCTGGGCTGGATTTTTTTCCATCACTCAGAAAATTTCCAGGTGGCTTCTTACTACTTTTGGCAGCTGTGAGTACAAGAGATACACATGGAATGTGCAAATCCAAAAGAAATGCAGTTCTCCAATCTGTTGAAAAACTAGGCAGCATCCTTTAGTGCCAAGTGTGAGTTATTTTTGTGTACAGACATACGAACGAATAGGCAAAAAGCAGTGTGATGTTTGTTGTACTAGAGGGATGTTCAGGGCATTGTGGAATCCCAGAAGAGGGATTAATTAGCTTGTCCAGCGGGAAATCAACCCTGCTTCTCAAGGGTGGAACATTTGACCAGGTTTGAAAGGATGAATAGGAGTTTATCTGAAAAGGAGGAAAGCAAGAAAGAGTATTGCAGGGAAAGGCACCACACTTTTAGAGTCATGTAATTGGTATGTTCAGGAGATAGGAATATTTGACACTGCAAAAATAGGTGTGTGGCAGATGAAGTTAGAGGTGAGATAGGGCTAAACTGGAAAAGGCCTTGAGTGTGCAGCTGGGGATTTTGGCTTGAAGGTCAAGGGAGGTAGTAGATGTGTAAGGAGGCCTTCTCTGACCTTTTCACTTCCTTCCTTCCTTCCTTCCTTCCTTCCTTCCTTCCTTCCTTCCTTCCTTCCTCTCTCCCTGGATGCAGGCATCTGAGGATATTTTTCCATTCCACCACTCAGACTGCCTGACTTGAAAATTGAAGTTATTGCCTTACCACGAATGAGGTGGTGAGGAGTCCTGGATTACGAGTCCACATTCATAGAGGACTGCACATTTTTTGCAAATTTTATCTAATTTAATCCTTATAACAAGTCCTATTTTTCCTTTCTGGTGTCTATAAAGAAACTGGAAAAGTAAGGTTAAGTGATTTCACCCAAGATCTTTGGATGATAAACATGATATTTGGACTTAACATTTGTCTGACTGCAAGTCTAATGTTATCATTATTTTCAATTTTGATGAGATGAAGCAGAGAAGCCTGCAGTGGACCTGATGCATTTACTGCCCAGGCCAGCCCCTTCCCGGGTCGTCCTTATCCCAGGACACAGGTGCATTGCTTTGTTCAGGAAGCACAGTTCCATGTTCCCAGTGGGCTGGCTGCTGTTGGGGTGGACCTCAAGAGTCAGGCCAGTCTCCACTGTGACAATCTCATGGCACTTCTGTATTTCAGAAACTCACAATGCTGAGGAATGTGTTAGTTGGTTTTATTTCTCTGGGGGAAGAAGGAGTAGGTCTAGCTGTCACAGGTGAAATACACTTGTCCTGCCTCCTGGAGAAGATTGTCCAGCAGAGGACCAGCTGAGTCCCAGGGGCAGGTGGATCACTCCTGACTGTTCCAGAAGAAAAATACCTCCTCCTGGCCCGGCGTGATAGCGTAGTAGTTAAAGTCCTTGCCTTGAATGTGCCAGGATCCCTTATGGGCACTGGTTCTAATCCCGGCGGCCCTGCTTCTCATCCAGTTCCCTGCTTGTGGCCTGGGAATGCAGTCGAGGATGGCCCAAAGCTTTGGGACACTGCACCCACATGGGAAACCTGGAAGAAGCTCCTGGCTCCTGGCTTCGGATTGGCTCAGCTCCAGCCATTGCGGCCGCTTGGGGAGTGAACCAGCTGACAGAAGGTCCTCCTGTCTGTATATCTGACTTTCCAATAAAAATAAAGAAAAAGAAAAAGAACTCCTCCAGGAGCAGGTTGTTAGAGTTTCCTAGAAACCCTGGTTTTGAGATCTTTAAAGTAATCCTGCTGTTTGGTAATCTCAATGATCTGAAACTGTGCCCTGGGTTAAGCTGACATTCTGGAGCTTGGTCAGTGATGGGAGCTAGGCTCTCAAGGTGTGGATTAAGAAGTGGGAGAGAGCAGCAGAAAACTGGTTGTCAGAAGCAGAGTGGAGATTGACCCTGTAGTAAAATAGCTTGGTTGGGGAGGGAGAAAGGTAGGAAAGGGCAAAAACAAGGGCATGAGGAGACCAGATGGTCTGTGGGGTAGGCTTCTGATGGGATGGCCTTGTTCAGAGCACCTGTGTGTATGGCTGTGGTATGGAGTGGAGCTCCTTTTATCTCAAATGAGTGTTGACACATGCCTTAGGGTGCTTTGCACCAGAAAGCCTCCTGCCCAGGCCTCAGGTACAGTCTGTAGTGTTGTCTTGATTCTGCTTTTTCTCTTCCAGAGCTCATCTCCTGTCCAGGGTGCAAGCAAGTGTTCCTTACCAGGGATGTAACTGAGCATTTTTTTCTGCAGTGTTTTGCTACTGGGCAACCCAAGATGGCCAGGGTAAGTCACGACACCGAAAGCAGCAGCTGCTGCCTTTCACGGATCTCCGATGCTTCTGTCCATAAGTCTGGCTTAATACTCTCCAATCAATTTGCCCAACCATCGACCCATCCTTCTATCTGAAAGAAAATGAAAACTTTTGAAATGGGGATAGCCAAGTAGGGGTTTTTATTAAGTGAAAATTGCAGGCTGTTCCATTTTTGTTGTTGTTGATGCCCTGAACAGAGGGCAAATGTATCTCAAGGTACATTAAGCACCACTTAGTATATCTGAGTGTTTATCACCCTCTTAAAGCTCTTACTGAAAAATGCCAGCACTGGGCTTTTATTTTCTCTTTTCTCCATCTAAATTGAAACTCACGTGAAAAACTGGATTAAACGAGCCATAAATCTTTTTTTTTTAAAGATTTATTTATTTTTATTACAAAGTCAGATATACAGAGAGGAGGAGAGAAAGAGAGGAAGATCTTCCGTCCGATGATTCACTCCCCAAGTGTGAGCCGCAACGGCCGGTGCGTGCCGATCCGAAGCCAGGAACCTGGAACCTCTTCCGGGTCTCCCACGTGGGTGCAGGGTCCCAATGCATTGGGCCGTCCTCAACTGCTTTCCCAGGCCACAAGCAGGGAGCTGGATGGGAAATGGAGCTGCCGGGATTAGAACCAGCACCCATATGGGATCCTGGCACGTTCAAGGTGAGGACTTCAGCCACTAGGCCACTGTGCCAGGCCCACTGAGCTCATAAATCTTGAACCCACTTGACAGTTACGTTTGTCCCGAATTTCTTAAATTTCACATTCTGGGCTAAGTGATGCCCCTTCTGTTACTCTCTCTGCTACGGTTTCCTTGCTACTGTATTTTGTTCACTCATTGATTTACTAACTTGTTCCATGTCTAATTATTACTGAATGTGTGCCTGTGCCAGGTCCTGTGCTGGGTGCTAAGATGACGCCATGTACTATAACTTCATGGAGTTTAGTTTGTAAAACTTTGAGAATCAGCGTCAGTTTGGTGGTCTGTATGACTCAGCTCTTTCCAGATCTCCCGCTCTCATAATGTTTCTGCATTAATTCTGGCAAGATGTTTGCTAACCAAAAGAGCAAACGCTTGGACAAGGGACTCTTAGGCCAGGAGGACCTCAGGTGTGGGAATGCAGCTCCGAAAATTGATCTGTACTTGCTCTTTCTTGGCTGTATTTGATTCTCTCTCTGTGTACTCCCACGTCTGGGACTTTCTCCTCTCTGCAGGCGGGTTGCTTTTTCTGTATTGACCTGTGTTTTGCCAGTTTTGTAACACTGTCTGCCTGGGAGTCTACCTGTCATATAGTATTCAATTCATATGTTACCTGTTTCTGGAAACTTTTCTGGCCACTGCTAGACAGTTCCAGGCAGTTACCTTTGCGTTTTTAGCACTTGTATCCTTTAGGGCCAGTTGAATGGGTACCACCTGTCCAAGCTGTATGTCCTTGGAACAGGTCCTTATTCATTTGGGTAGCCTCTGTTTCAGGATGGGACGTATGTAACCAGCTCTCCTACAGTCACTGCTTTTTTAGGTAGGAAAGGATGCTTGGCTTCTCAATCCCTTGCATGCCATTCCCAGGCAGCTCTCCAGAACAGACTGTACTTCAGGGTAGTAAAGGAAAGCCCTAAAGGACTGGAGCCTAGAGAGTTGTCATTTGTAGAGGCGGGTCAAAGTGAGGACATCATCAGTAACTCCAGAACTCTGCTTCTAGAACTGCTCCGAGTGCAAGGAGAAGAGGGCGGCACATATCCTGTGCACATACTGCAATCGCTGGCTGTGCAGCTCGTGCACCGAGGAGCACCAGCACAGCCCTGCTCCTGGGGGCCCGCTCTTCCCCCGGACCCAGAAAGGAGCTCCAGGTACCACTGCTGCCACACCCTACATACATGCTGACACTATAAGCCCTGGAGAATAACTCTGACCTTGTTTCCCTTCTGGGAAGGAAAGTAAGGGTAGTCTTTTCCCAGAGGAAGCTTCTTTCAGAGACTAGCTTCTCCCCTGTTGGGAGTGGGAGTGCATGAGTCTGATGAAATGGTGTATGGAGAATAGTTCTGAATTAGCATGGATGCTGGGTGGGTTCCGTGTGTTGCACTTCTCTTTGCAGCAACCATGCCTGATTTCTGGTTAGCTGCTTGATTAGCTCAGCAGAGCTCCTCCATTTTTCCACTCGACCTTGTCTGAAATGACAGTCTTCCTGGAAGTCTTCCCACATGACTCTTGAACTGTGAGAGGGATCTTACATTTGTCAGACACATGGAAACTAAGTTTGTGATCTTTATGATGTCGCCCAGATCTTGGCCAGGCTGATAGCTGGTTTTAGCCCTGCAACAACAGAATCCTGATTAATAAAGAGGTGTACTTTAGGTGTGGAAGTCTCAGTATTCTGCAGTAAATCCACATGCATCAGTAGCAAACTGTGTCCTCACCCCCTGGCAGGTGGTGGGATGCTGGGACTTGAGCAAATCCACCTAAGCTATACCTGAATTCCTTATAGTGCTCACAAGACACTCACTGCCAAAGAGAGGCATCTTCTCTCAGTGTCACCTTCCCACAAGCTCTGTGTTTGTGCAGTGTCCACTAAGAACCAAGGGCTGCTTTACAGGATTTAGCTGCAAGATCCACCCTCACTATCCCCATGTTCTCCGACAGGAGTGAATGGTGGTTCTGGGGAGTTTGCCTTGTACTGTCCTCTGCACACACAGGAAGTGCTGAAGCTATTCTGCGAGACCTGTGATGTGCTCACCTGCCATAGCTGTCTGATGGTGGACCACAAAGAACACAGGTAGGGTTGGTGACTGCCTGAAGTGTGCTTGGGAGGGCTCTGGACTCCCGGTGCATCCAAATCTTCTCCCTGCCCAGGCCAACCTGTAGCCACGAGGCTGAAGCTTTTCTCTGCTCTTGTAGACGTCTCTGGAAAATGCCTAGCAAGTCAACCTCCTACAGGGCCTTTGTCCTTCCCTAGATATCCCATGGCCTCCACAGGCCTGACTGAAGCAGTATGCTGTAGGGTGTATTCAGAGTGGGACTCAGGTCTCCTCTGCCTCTTCCTTACCCCCTCTCCAGGTGCAGACATGTTGAAGAAGTACTGCAAAACCAGAGGATGCTTCTGGAAAGTGTGACTACACAGGTGGCCCATAAGAAGTCCAGTCTACAGACATCTGCCAAGCAAATTGAGGACAGGTAGCACAGGCTAGTCATTTGTTGTTGCTAGAAATACTAATTCCCCAAATCCTGGGTTCTAATACCAGACCATCAGCGGTAGTGTCTATGAGGAGAATGTGTGTGTGGTTAAGCCTGTGTGGCATGTATCTTAGAAGACATATGTCATGACTTGAGTCTCAGGGCCCTTAAGGAGGTCCTCAGGGCATGACTTGGTGATTGAAGGCAATGTACATCAGAACAGTTGGAGTGAGTATAGGCCATAGTGTGTGCCTATGACTGGGGCAGGATTAAGTGCTTAAGAACAAGAATACAGGGTAGATACTAGAGGAGAGAATTCTGTTTATTGTGCAGATATGTAGCAAGTTCATAGCAGTCACACCTTCCTGACATTTTCCATACAAATTTACAAATCATGTGACTTTGTTGACATTTTTTCACAGGAAGAGGGATTATTACATAATGGTAGCTCATCACGTGGCATGCACTGGGTTGGGTATCATATGTGCAATCTTTTGTTTAATTCTTCCAGTCAGGAACAGTCTCTATCTTACAGACAAGGGGACTAAGATTCAGAGAAGTTAGGTGATTTGACTGAGCTGGGCCTTAAAGCCATTGTCTGGGGTGACTTCAAAGCCAAAGGTTTTTTGTTTTGTTTTGTTTTGTTTTTTTTAAGAAAGATCTTCCTGGTGTACTTCTCAAATGGCCACAAAAGCCAGAACAGAGTCAATCAGAAGGCAGGAGCCAGGAGCTTCTTCCAGGTCTCTCACAGGAATGCAAAGTCCCGAGGACTTGGACCATCCTCTGCTGCTTTTGTCAGTCGTAAGCAAGGAGCTAGATGGGAAGTGGAGCAACCAGGAGCAGAACTGGTGTCCATATGGGATGCAGTGGAGGATTAGCCTGATAAGCCACCAGATTGGCTCCCAAACCACTTCTGAAAATGTACAATTCAGTGTTTTTTGCTATGTTCACAGAATTGCATAATCATACATAATTATTATCTGTTTTTAGAACATTTTTGTCCCTCCAAAAGCAACCCCATAAACTAGTCACTTTCCATTTCCGCTTATATTCCCAGTCCTCAGAGATCACGAATCTGCTTACTGTCTTTTTTCACCTCATGGCATGGTTATTGTAGTGTCTTCCTGGTTCCGACAGGTAACTACAGGACCTCATGCCTTCTGTGCCGCTTCTGACTGATGAGCCTGCTGCGTTGACCTGGATATGGGCTTGAGGTTTATGTGGAGGAAAACCAGTTGTACTTAGTCTACTTACAGCAAGTGTGCCTGGTTGTGCCAAGGATAGGGTGGATGAGGAATGTTCTCTTTATGTTTGATGCTTGCTAGGCCCTGCTCTCAGTAGGTAGCCTCCTGGTTGTAGACTGGTAGATTTGCTTTATCTCAGCCCTCACAGGCTAGGTGGGAAGGGCTCACTGTGTTTATTCTATTTTGTTTACAGGATTTTTGAAGTGAAGCATCAGCACAGGAAAGTGGAAAACCAAATCAAAATGGCTAAGATGGTGCTGATGAATGAGCTGAACAAACAGGCCAATGGACTCATAGAGGAACTGGAGGTATAAATGCACACATGGAGTGGATGGGTGGGTTCTAGGCCCTCTATGGGCTGAGAAACCAGACGCAGTTCAGACTGGATGCAGTCCCAGAATGGCCTGAGGTAGAACTCAGATATGTAATTTGCTGTAACTCTACTATTTCATGTATCTTAAAAAGTTTAGCCTAATTATGGGAGGGTAGCTCACTAAAGACTGGGAAATCAGTTCATGTTCTTATCAGTACTGTGGATCAGTACTTATCTCTTTGACTATGTAGGGTTATAGTCTTGGAAGTCATGAAACAACTGGCCTTCAGAAATTGTGTTCAAGAGACACAGACATTTGTTCATGCATCATGCATTCCATACTTGCCCTGTAAAGTCTCCCACATCTCTTCCTCCCCTCCTCCATCCAACAGCAGCTCATGACAACACACTCTGCCCTGCTACCCTCCTCTCAGGGGTACAGTCTCATCCTATTCCATCATCGTCACACTGATTTCACACAGGTCATCTTACTTTCCAAGCAGGTTAACTGTCCTCCAGGAATAGGAATCAGGGACTCTATCTTCTGTCTCTATACCTAGGGCATAACTAATGAGAGAAAGCGGAAACTGGAGCAACAATTACAGAGCATCATGGTTCTCAACCGTCAGTTTGAGCATGTGCAGAATTTTATCAATTGGGCTGTCTGCAGCAAAACAAGTATCCCTTTCCTTTTCAGCAAGGAACTGGTAAGAGAAATCCCCAGCTTGAACCTGTTGGAAGCACCATCTCTGTCACAGGGACACTAAGACTGTCCTTGGAAATGCCTCTTTTTTACATTGGAAGGAGGAGTAAGAAAGCAGCTCTATCCATCCTTCAACTTCATACATTGCTTCTGGGTTAGAATCCCATCTCCTTGCAAATCCCTTAAATACAAAGAATTCAGTAGCTGAAATGGTTCTGTCTCCTTCCCAGTAACTCAGCTGGGAAAGCATGTTTTAGCTCATGGGTTCAGATGTTATCCTGGACATGAACAATGTGTTGAGCATTCCATAGATGCTGCCATAGTCTGAACAGGGGCCGAAGAGGAAAGGAGGAGTTGAAGGTGAGGTTGAAAGTCTTGGGCTTGGGATGATGGTGATGTCCAGGAGAAAAAAGAGGAATCTGGGAGAAGTTGGTGGAGTTTTTGTGCCAGTAGAGTATCTAAAAGGATTGTTTTATTTAGATGGGTCTGACAGTCCAGGGTGACTTTTAGTAGTCACTGAGATATCATCAATAGTATTATCTTGGGAGAGTCTGTGGAAGAAAAAGTTGAGAGGAAATCTCGAATACTGTAATTTCATCGTAGAGGAAGAAGATGGAGGAAGTACAGCTGGAGGCAATGGTCAGAGGTTGGTTGGAGGACATACAGAGAAGGGTGGTGCACAGAAGGTAACAGACTCTAATTTAAAGTGGTGGTTGTGGTCTGGGATACGCAGGTGAAAGAGGATAAATAGTAAGAGAGAGCTTAGATCTTGGAGTCACTAGGTCCTTGGTGATCTTTTGAAAGAAGTTCTGAGACTCGAAGAGGACCAAAAACCACAACAAGGAGCCTGAGGGTGGGAGGTGAGGAAGTAGACACAGAAATAGAAGGGAAATACAAATAGCTTGAGAAGCAGGAGAGTTGGGGAACTTCGTATTCATCAATATGGGAGAAGAGGTTGAAAAAAGAGATGAGTTCGTGGAGTGAATACTCTGAAAAGGCATAAAGAGGAGACATCTAGAGTGAACTGGCTGACAAGAAGGGAACAGTGTAATGTAGTTAACTTTGGAGGTAGGAGGGGTACACACTAGGGGGAGTTTTTCCTTTATGATGTATTTTTTCCTCTGTGAAGTGGGAGGTAATAATAAGAGGCACTGAGTAAGAGGCACTGAAGTGAAGATTCAATAAAAATATAGGGCAGTGAAAGAGGAAGCTGACAAAAAAGAATTGACAAAAAGAAGGACTGAAGAGTCCGTTACTTATCATTGAGATGTCCCTAGATAATGTGACTTTGAGATGGCAGGATTGGTCAGGGGGTAGGAAGAGGTGATAGGGAGAGGATTAGAGTGCTAGTGATATGTTAATGAACAAGATAGAAACTGGGAAGACCCTGTGGCTGGAGGGGTAGGGCTGGGACAGTTTAGCGAAAGTTCATAATTGAACTAGTTATGAGCAGGGAGTAAGTTGTTGGAATTTAAGGTCTCATGGGTATGGATGGTTTTAGACAATGAATAGGATAAGGAGATGGTGACTGAACTGAACCTAGAGTTGAAGGTGATTAGGAGCTGAAGGAAATCAGAAGCCAGGACGTTGTTTAGGATGTTAGTTAACTAGATGATGTCAGGATAAATTGGACACTTGCCAAAGTCTTAGATAAATGGGAGTCGCTGGTGGGAAACAGATGAAAGTACTGAGAGAGGAAGATGAACATTGGTAGGTAGAAGGATACCAATAAGACACCTGGAGAATATCTGCCTTACATAGGCTTCTGAATTGAAGTGATGGTAGAATGAATGAAGCTGCTAGGCAAACGATGCCCTGAGAGAGAATTAGAAATCACTTGTGACCTGGAAGAAAAAAGATGATTAACGGTTTTAAAAGCCATGATAAGGGGAGGATCTGGAGAGAGGATAGAAAGGCTCAGCAAGAAAGAACAAATTGGGCGGGGAGGTGCCCAGTGCAGTAACTTAGTGGCTAAATTCTCGCCTTGTATGCACCATTATCCCATTTGGGTGCTGGTTCATATCCCAGCTGCTCCACTTTTCATCCAGCTCCCTGCTTGTAGCCTGGGATAACAGTAGAGATGACCCACAGCCTTGGGATCCTGCATGCATCTGAAAGACCCCGAGGAAACTCTTGTCTCCTGGCTTCAGATCAGCTTAGCTCTGGCCAGTTGGGTAGTGAACCAGCAGACAGAAGATCTTTCTGTCTCTCCTTCGCTCTGTATATCTGCCTTTCCAATAAAAAATGTGGAATAAATTTTTAAAAATAACAAATTGGAGGAAGAGGGGTTTGTAACCAGAGTGTTCTGTGACTTTGAACCGTTTAGCCTGCCCTAACTGAGGGAGAGGGAATTTCATTCAAGCATAAGATATGCAAATAAATCATCTTTGGTGGTGTTGTCAGATTGTGTTTCAGATGCAGCGATTACTGGAGACAAGTTGTAACACAGATCCCGGCTCCCCTTGGAGTATCAAGTTCACTTGGGAGCCTAACTTCTGGACCAAGCAGCTGGCTTCCCTTGGTGAGTCAGGGCCCACCCTGTAGCCTCTGATCTAATTGCAAATGAATATAGAAGAGTAGGTGTGTGGCCTGGCAATTAAGATACAGGTTAGGACTAACCTGTGCCCCACCTCAGTTTGATTCCTGGTTCTGGCTCCGACTCCTACTTTTCACTAATACAATCACTAGAAGACAACAGTGATGGTCCAAGTAACTGAATTTCTGCTACGCACATGAGAGTTCTAGGCTCCCAGTTTTGATCCAGACCCACCCCTTGTTGTGGGCATTTGGAGAGGAGAACCAGTGGATGAGAATTGCCTGCCTCTCAAATAGATTAAGAAAAAGAAAAAGAAATGGCTATGGAGCATACTTACTGGGTAGGTCAGCATGTGCTTAGGGTTAAACACTTCTTAAAATTGTTAGTGGTCACAAATTCACCCTGCAAGCCGTATTTTAGGAGTGAGTAGCAGTAGCGGTACAGGACTTGGTGATAGGATCATTTCAAATCTGGCTTCCGCATTATACGCAAATGTCCCTGTTACCTTGGTCATGCAGTTATATGTGTGTGGACTCAAGTAGAGGTATGTAGCAACAGTGAGGGCATGCATGTATGTGGTGTGTGCGTGTATGTGTGTGAGTGTGATACATACATCCTTTGGAGTTGAGATGTTGGCAGATTATTCATGACCTTGTGCATTTTACCCCCTGCTGCAACGTTTCACTGCCATTCATCTTTAGGCAGTGTGTAGACAACTCAAAGTTGTACCTGTGTTAACATTTTAGTGAGCTAGTTAAATAGCTAACTGCTGTCTTCATTTAAAGCTGTTAATCTTACTTGAACTTGGATAGTAATAGATAAATAAATAATGTTTAGGTTTTTTTGCTTGTTTTCCTCATCCCTTTGATCCAGTTCAGCAAATCTTTAAGGGACACATTCAGCAAAGGTAAACAAAGTACACCCTCTGCCCTTTAGGAGCTCAGTCTTCCCCTAAGTAAACCTCCTCAAAACAATGAGGTTAAGAAGCCCTTAGAATGACATAGCCATACATACAATCTCCTCATGCACGAAGGACCTAGAAATCTTAGAGGGTGATGCTAGTACCTGGCACTGGAATTCCTTCTCTCTTTCATCCAGTTGGTGTGAGACATGGTTCCCTAGCCCCGTACCTGGAGTCTTGTATTTGGAGCACCTGCTCATTTATCCCAGGGATGACTCTCCATCCTTGGCTACTTTACGGCTCACTCCTTCCCCACCTCTGGGTATTTATACTTTTGGTTTTGCCACAGTTTCAGCTGGAGTATGATGTTACAAAAGGAGCAGGTACTGTTTGCAGGAGCCCAGGCTTTCCCTAGTGGGATAGAAACGTTTGAGGCTGAGCATCTGGGTAAAAGTTGAGCTAATTTCTCAAATGTTCCAGGCCCCCAAAGCAGGTGCATACAAGTGCTGTTCCCGGCAGCATCTCTGAACTGAGTCCTGGAAATCAGGGGTGGGATTTCTTTTTTTTTTTTTTTAAAGATTTTATTATTATTGGAAAGCTGGATATACAGAGAGGAGGAGAGACAGAGAGGAAGATCTTCCATCCAATGTTTCACTCCCCAAGTGAGCCGCAACGGGCCGGCACGCGCCAATCCGATGCCGGGACCAGGAACCTCTTCCGGGTCTCCCACGCAGGTGCAGGGTCCTAAAGCCTTGGGCCGTCCTCAACTGCTTTCCCAGGCCACAAGCAGGGAGCTGGATGGGAAGTGGAACTGCCGGGATTAGAACCGGCGCCCATATGGGATCCCGGGGCTTTCAAGGCGAGGACTTTAGCTGCTAGGCCACTGTGCCAGGCCCAGGGGTGGGATTTCTTAACGTCTAGGCCTGGTGAACGCTTGTTGAGTGACATCCTTTGGTCCCAGGAGCAAGCAAGAGCAATGGAAGAACAACTGCTGGTTACCTTTGGAAAAACTCTCTATTTTGGATTTCCAGGCTGTATAACTACAGAAGGTGGACAGCAGTCTCGGGCAGACACTCCTGCTTATGGAAGCTTACAGGGAACGTCATCCTTTTATCAAAGCCACCAGTCCCCTGTGGCTCAGCAAGAGGCTCTAAGCCACACTCCTCACAAGTTCCAGGCTCCGACACTGTGTTCCTCATCTGTGTGCTGCTCCCACTGCACCCCAGTCTCACCCTCCCTCAAAGGTCAGGTGCCCCCACCCAGCATCCACCCAGCCCATGGCTTTAGGCAGCCCTCTGAGATGGTGTCCCAGCAGTTGGGGCCACTGCAGTGTCCCACCCTGCAACCTAGGGAGAAAGAGCTGACCTGTAGTCCGCATCCACCAAAACTGCTTCAACCCTGGCTGGAAACCCAGCCCCCAGCAGAGCAGGAGAGCACATCCCAGCGGCTGGGGCAACCACTGGCTTCCCAGCCCGTGTGCATCGTCCCCCCACAGGATGTCCAGCAAGGAGCCCACGCCCCGCCCACCTTGCAGACACCCTCTATCCAAGTCCAGTTCGGCCACCACCAGAAGCTGAAGCTTAGTCACTATCAGCAGCAAGCACAGCAGCAGCTGCCACCTCCCCCACCTCCGGCCCCGCAGCAGCCACCCCCGCCTCTGCCTCCATCCCAGCACCTGGGGTCTAGTCAGCATGAGGGCCCCCCTGGTCCCACCTGTTCCCAGAATGTGGACATAATGCACCACAAGTTTGAGCTGGAGGAAATGCAGAAGGACTTGGAGCTTCTTCTACAGGCTCAACAGCCCAGCCTGCAGCTGAGTCAGACCAAATCTCCTCAGCATCTGCAGCAAACCATTGTGGGGCAGATCAACTACATCGTGAGGCAGCCTGCGCCCGTCCAGTCCCAGAGCCAGGAGGATACTGCTCAGGTGAGGCGCAGGGTGGGGTGGGGCTTGTTTTCTCATCCTCAGGAGGCATTTCCTCCCCAGGCAGAGGGTGTCATAGGGACACAGTTTCCTCATCTTAGGGTGCCCTTCAAGTCATCCCTCATGTTTTAAAAGTCACCTGGACTCAACTTCCCACCTCAGGAAAGCTTTAGAGAACACAGACCTATGGATCTGGTCTTGGACATCTCCCCTTACACATGCACTGGTGTGGCTTAGCTGCTCCCTGTCATTATGGATGACACTAGAGATCTTGTCCATAAATAGCATCCTCTGAGTTGTCTTTATGGCCCCTCAGACTCCCTTGCTGGGAACTTAGGAATCCCAGATGTGGTAAAGGGGAGTACTTCAAGAGTGGATTGAGGGAATGCAATAGATCCTGAAGGGGTAATACTGTTCAGGCAAAGACTTTATTTCACATCTGCTGAGCTAGATAGAGGAGTTTAATGTGTGCTGTATCACTGATCCTAACAATAGCACTTTGAAGCATTATCATCTGTGTTACAGGCACAGAAGTCAGGGTTAGGGAGGAGAAGCCATCTGCTTAGAAATCATCCAGCACTGGGAAGTAGAGCTGAGGCTTGGATCCAGGCTGCTGGCTGTCCTGGAAGGCTGCAGGGGGGCCTTGTTCTCTTCCTGGAGGATACTGAATATTGCTCCTTCCTTTTCTCATCTGAAGGACAGTTGAAGATGTGTAGTTTGTACCTTCGGAATCTTGGAAGCATTCCATGTTTTCATTCGTAGCTCCTGCTTATTTTTTCTCCCCAGAACCTTCTACTGTAGTCTTTCCTCCCCACCATTCCCCGACCTTTTCCCTCAGATTGTCTTGTTTAGATCTATAATCACGTATATATTTTCGAATTAGTTCTGGATACTTTTGCTTTGTTACAAAATGCAGTGTCTCATGTTTATACATCATCACTGACAACTTCAGATAATGCTACAAATGTTTTCCCCTGAGGCTTCCTTAGTTCCTTTGAGGGAATATTTAGTAATCTCTCTCATTACACAGAATGGACTAGGGTTCATGGAGAACTACAAGCTAAATAATAATAAAAAAACTGTTATGATTGCTCAAGTGACTGTGATCAATGAGTTCAATGTTCTCCTAGGTTTGGGTTCAACCCTGATACTGTCATACTAATATTGATTCTTAAGAAAAATTTTGACAAGAGCATTTTCTGCCAGTGCATAGGTAGTGACAGTGGGCAAGGCAGGGGGAACTAGCCCGCCCTCACTGCTGCTTATTGTGTCTCTGCTGCTCTCCATGGTGAAATACACCCAGGTTTGTATTTTTCCTTCAGGCTGCAGATGAGTCCCCTGCCTCTGAGGGCCCAAAGCCAGCTCTCCCAGTTGACAAGAATTCTGCTGCTGCTGCCTTGCCACAGGCACCTGGGGAAGAAACTCCTCACATTGTCCCCCCAGGGGATGGCGCCATCCAGCACTCCTCTCCCAGTGTGGTGAGAAAGGTACTAACGGAGCCTGCTTTCCCTGATCACATGGAACCCACTGGCCACCAACACCCCAAGCCCCTGGATGAGGCTGATGGGGTGGGAGGTGGAAATTCCCCATCGCATCCACGGATGCTACACAGCCCTGACTCATGCCTTCTGTCCTAATGAGTCAGCTATGTGGGTCCTCCTCCATCCCTCTTCCCACTCCTACATGTGTGCTTAAAATGAACCTCCTGGGCTTCATTTAGAGTGGAATGGGAAAGGGAAAGAGATCTAATTTGTTGAACCCTTATTTGGCATGTGGAACTTTGTATGGTGTCTCACAAGCATTATCTCATTTAATCCTTCCAGCATCTGTGTAAGATGAACTGTGTATAGCCAAGAAAATTGAAGTCCAAGGCCATACTACTAGTGGAATAGATAATTGAGATACATTTTAAATGAAATAGGTTGAAATAAAGAGCCTGGACTTTTTTCTCAGTAATGAAAATGGGGGAAATATTTTATTTAACTCCTCCACAACCTGAAGTTGCTTGGTTTAGAATTTGAATCAATAGAAGCTGTTGGTGAGTGGTCTACAGGAATATCCCATAGAGTTTGCTGAGCATCTAGAAACATTTAGATCTCTTGAAAATGAGCAATCGGAGGTATTCCTATTCCCTTCCTTTCCAGCTTACTGAGTATGTTCATTTATTCTGGCAGTAGCTAAGAACTCCAAACTCCTCAGTTGTCAGTTCTCATTCTGCCCATTAACCCTCAGTTCTGTGATTTTTTTTTTAACTGGGACTTCAGCACTGTGACATGATATCCATCTATCCCTCCCTGGGTTCCTTGGTCCTATTCTAGTTAGACTATTGCCTTCTCTGGCAGGTTACCCCGAGCCCTCCTGATATTTCCATTCAAAATAGGACTTGGAGCTCTGTTAGCTATTTGATACCTTCCCAAACTATCTATTGACTTTTCAGTGTCTCTGTGGTCTTGTAGTCCCAACTCTGCTGGCTAATCAGTGGCTACCCCTTACCAAGTTTCCCCAGCAATACCATGGCCATTTAGGAGTATGTCTTAGATCACATAAACTTAAGAATCAAGTTTAGATGAGGAAGGGATGGTACTGACACTGTGGCACATTAGTTTGGGCCACTGTTTGCAGTACCAGCATTCCATATCAGAATTTGATTCCCAGCTGCTATAATGTGCTTGGGAAGAGAGTAAATGGTGACCCAAGTATTTGAACCCTTGCCATGCACGTGGAAGAGCAGAATGGGATTGTTGGCTGCTCGCCTAGCCCTGGCTATTGCAACCATTTGGGAATGAACAACAACAACAACTGAATGGAAGATACCCGTTCTTCTCTCTCCCTCCCCTCACCCTTCTCCCCCTCTCCTCATTACTCTCTGCCTCTCTCCCCACCAAAGTAAAGAAATAGAAGGGTTAGGGCCCAGTGCAATGCAATGGCTCAATTGGCTAGTCCTCCCCCTGCAAGCTCTGGAATCCCATATGGGCACTGGTTTGTGTCCCTGCTGCTCCACTTCTCATCCAGCTCCCTGTTTGTGGCCTGGGAAAGCAGTGGAGGGTGGCCCAGAGCCTTGGGATCCTGCATCCACATGGGAGACCCAGAAGAAGCTCCTGGCTTCAGATCGGCTCAGCTGTGGCCATTGTGGCCATTTGGGGAGTGAACCAGTAGATGAAAGATTTTTCTCTGTCTCTCCTTCTCTCTGTAAATCTGCCTGTGTGATAAAAATACATATAAATAAAAAAATTTTTTAAAGAGAAGGGTTAGCATAAATGACAACTTGGCAGTTCCTGACAATGCTTGAAGTTTCAAGAAGGCCTAATATAATTAATAGCTTTTTTTTTGTACCTGTCCTAGAGGCTTAGCTTCTTATATTTGACTCAGCCACCTGTCAGCCCATTTATTTATTTATTCAATGTAAGAAATATGTTGAATATTCTTTATTCAAAAAGTTTGGGATTTTGATTAAGGATGAGACCCAAGTATAAGTACAAAATTTGTTGTGTGTATACCTTTTTTTTTAAAAAGATTTATTTTATTTTCATTACAAAGTCAGATATACTGAAAGGAGGAGAGATAGAGAGGAAGTGGAGCTGCCGGGACTAGAACCAGCGGCCACATGGGATCAAGGCAAGGACCTTAGCCACCAGGCCATGCTGCCGAGCCCGTGTGTATACCTTTTTAAATTAAAAAATATTTGAAAGGCAGAGTTAGAGAGAGAGAGAGAGAGAGAGAGAGAGAGAGAGAGAGAGAGAGAAATCTTTATCTATAGTTTATTTCCTAAATGGCCACAAGATTGAAGCCAAGAGCCTAGAACTCCATCCAGTTCTCCCACATAGAAGACTGGAGCCATCTTCCACAGCTTTGTCTGGTGCATTATCAGGGAGCAAGATTAGGAATGGAGTAGTTGGAACTCAGACTGATGTCTATATAGGATACTGGCACTGGAGATTGCAGCTTTAAGGTACAATGCCATAAAGCCAACCTTTCATGTATATACCTTATATACATAGCCTTAAGATAACCTTATATAATAAAAATACTAGTTACCTGTGTTTTTGCATTACCCATCATATGAGATTAGGTGTGAAATTTTCTATTTGTGGTGTTACTTGGATTTTGTACTTTCGGATTAAGACTATTCAATCTACACGTGTGTCTCTAAGTATTTTTGTTTGTATCTCTTATGTGTACACACTAACGAATAAAATGCTCATGCACTGGAGCTTACCATTTTGTGGGAAAGGGTGTTAACTAGGCAATAACAACAGACTATGATAAAGTGCTATGACAGTCATTGAGGTGTGCTCCAGTGGTGTTCCTCTCTATGAGAGAAGAGGCTGTTCATAGAACATGTCCTAGAGAACATTTTTATTTGTTTTTGTTATTCAGGAGGCATAGCGACAGAAAGCTGTCATCTGCTGGTTCACACCTCAAATGATTACAGTGATTGAGCCCAGTCCAAGTCAGAGCTGGGAACTCCATCCGTCTCCTACTTGGGTGGCAAGAACCCAATTACTTAAGCTACCACTACTGCCTCCCAGATTGCACTGGCAGGAAGCTGAAGTAGGCTGCCAGAGCTGAGTATTAAAACCAGGTACTCTTATGTAGGATGTAGGGGTCCTAACCACTAGGTCAAATGCCTAGCTGGAGGAGATGCTTTCAAACATGTTTTTGTGGGTGTGTGTGGCATTATGGTATAGTGGATTAAGTTACTGCCTGTGATACTGGCATTCTGTATAGGAGTGTAGTTTTTGAGTTCTAGCTGCTCTGCTTCTGACCTGACTCCTTCCTAAAGCACACAGGAAGGCCTTGGACCTCTGCCACCCTGTGTTGGAGACCTGGATGGAGTTCTTGGGTTCTGGGAGACCTGGATGGAGTTCTTGGGTTCTGACTTTGATCTGTCTCAGTGCTGTGCATTGTGCTCATGTGGGCAGTGAACCAGCAGGTATAAGATCTCTCTCTCTCTCTCTCTCTCTCTCTCTCTCTCTCTCTCTCCTTTTCTTACCCCTGCCTTTCAAATAAATAAAGCAGATATTTTTTAAAAATGAGAGGAGGGGACGTTGGCTTAGTGGAGAGGGAAGAGATAGAACAAACAGTTGAAGGGGAAGGCAAGTAGGAATGTCTAAAAGTGAGAGAAAGCCTGGGACACTTAGTGGAATTTGGATAATTTAGCTTGGAGATAACAGGTAAAAACCCTGGGGATGGAGAGTGATTCAAACTGGAGAGATTGGAAGACCTTCTAAAATATGGTTTGAAGTTGGGCTTTGGTAGTAGAGGCTATGAGTGAATGAAGAATTTCCAGCAAGGAGGGACATGGCTTAATTTCAAAGGTTTCTTGTGCCGTTCTGAGGGAGATCAGAATATAGAGGAATAGAAGGCTAAATGCAATTGGTAATGATAGGAATGGAGACGAGGATCTCAGCAGGTCAGGTCCCGGGAGCATTGGATTGTGTCTGATGATAGAAGATGAGGCAGAGGGAGTACTTTAACTCCACACTCAGGTCTCTCTTGATGGGAACATGGGGGAAAAGGCATGTTTAGGACAGACTGTGTTAAGCTTTAAGCTACTGGTGTTACCCCATGGAAGACATCTCAGAAGTGACTGGAAGGATATAGCTGTAGCTGTAGGTGTTGGTAGTTCAGAAGTAAGTATAGAGCTTGGCAGTGCTCAAGTGCTCATGGAAGCCATGCCCTGAATGCTCATCTGATGAGGCCCGGTGGCCTTCTGGCACACAGTATAGAGGGAAGGAGGTGAGGGCTTAGAAGTGTGGAGTCTGTGCTGCCTGTGTGAGTGGCCCACAGTGCTCTCTGAGCACAAGGGTTGACGGGGGGGTTAGCAAATATCCTAGACATGAATTTCTCAGTTTTTGTTGCCCTTGATCTTACTGACTCAGACTCATGCAGAGGGCCATAGATAGCCTGATATGTTTCAGTTGCTTGTAGGTTTCTTAATGGCTTGCACTCCTATGTTGAAGAAGTTTTGTGGCCTGGAGGACGCTCTGCATTAAGAGGTCAGCCTTGACAGAGAGCCACTGGTTATACCCAAAGTGACTGCATTGAGAAGAAGGGCTTGGAGCTGGGGCCGGGTAGAGGTTTGAAGTCTGAGGCTACCTAGCAACATTTCAGAATCTCTTTTCATGGAATGACAACATTTTGTGCAGTATTTTTCTTTTCATTGGTTTTTACATGGATTATTCCATTGCATTTCTTTGTGTATATTAACAAGGTTGTGAGGAAGCCACCATACTATTTCGTTTTGAAAGATGTGGAAACTGAGACACAGAGAGATTAAGTAACCCATCTAATGTTACACAGCCAATATGGGCCATGTTAGAATTAGGAACCAGACTGCAGGTTCCTGATTCATGCTTGTGCTCAGTGCCTGGGTTAGATTGCCGCTCTGTGCACTGCAGTAGGGGAAGTAGGGCTCCATTTGGTCTCTCACCTGATGGATTTTCCTGTCTTTATTTGAATCTTTAATTAGCCTGAGACCTTGCTGAAGGGAGATCTTAATACCTAACATCTGGTAGGGGTTTTTTGGTCTTTAGCCTGTGTTGGCCTCTGAGTGTCAGGAAGTCAGACACCTGTTTAAAGGTCACAGACCGGAGGAACAAGTGGCCCCGACGTCTCTGTGTGTCCATACTAGCTCCCTGTCAGCACAATGGAGGCTTTGATTAAGGTGGAATATCTCCCTGCAAGTATGTTGGAGCTGGTTCTGAATGCTTATTGGTGAAAACAGATTGTGACTGAAAGTGGGATGTGAAAATTCTCAAATGTGACATGAGCTTTGAAATCTCAGGAGAAGCTTATCCCACCACTTTGCCTGAATCCTACAGGATATTTTTGCAATGAATTTGGACATTTTGATTCTACTAGATATTGCCCACACCTTCTAGTCTTGGTTCAGCCACTCTGAAGGAAAATCTTGGTTACAACTGTACGAAAGACTCCCTTACAACCCAAGTGAAATTAGAAGACATTTTGAGAGCTTCATTTATACTCGTGAACTAGTCAACTACTGAAAAATACACCTGATTCTTTATCAGAGCTCTCATGAAACAAAGCTGTATGCATCACAAAGAGCTGCGCCTGAGCCACAGTTCAACTGCAAGAACGGCCTCTGCTGCTGCTCATCCGTTAGCTCCAGATCTTCAACAGAAGACTTTGGGACTTGCAAGATGCTGTGCATTGCTCAAGAGGAGTCTGGAATCAACTTCCAGTAGATGAAAGTAAAGTAGTAGGATTCTTGTGATGCAGAATATTAAGAATGATCAGAAGAGGAAAGGATGACAACTGAGGTAGATGGTGTTTTATGCCTGGATGCCTGAGCTCTTCATTTGCTTCTTATAACAACTTAGTGAGATTCAGATTAAATCTATTGGGGTAGGAAATTAAATCCCAGAGATATGGAAATGACTTGAAACTCATATGCTGAACCCTGACGTCTATGAGAAAGTTCTTGTATTGTGTATCCTGCCTTCATAGTCTCCAAATACCTGGCTGCTGCCAGGTCCTGTCGTTCAAGGACTTAATCATTTAATTCAGTTCAGCTCTATCCTTGTGTCCTCATCTATTTCCTCAGCCAGAGTGAAGGACTTCACTTTGTTTCCAAGGCACAATTGTTAAATCTTTGGTCCCGTCTCCCACTGCATTTTTACCTTCTGGAATGAAAACCTGAAGCCAGAGGTGACCAGGAAGAACATGGGAGCAACAGCAGACACAGATGTCATCAATTCCATGCATTATAGTCCGTGTGAGGTCATAAGCCCCAGTCAGGTATCCTGTCAGCCTTATTGATCCAGCCTGCTTTAGTATATGGTTCTCTTTGTAAATTTCTGGTTTTCCTCCATTATAGCAATAGCAGGTTGGGAGCATGGAGCTAGGACTTCTATAATGACAGATGACAACAAACACCACCTGTAAAAGTGCCACCCAGGATGAGGTCATTCAAGGAAAGGATAAGCTAATGCCTGGATTATATTAAAAAGCAATTCAGTAACACCGACTCTTGCAACACTGATCAGATGGGGCTGGAGTAAAGCTTATGGGGCTTCAGATCTCTCTCTTCCAACTTTGTTAATACACTCATCTGGGAGCTAGACACCAAGCACAAGCAGGTTCCAGTTAGCAAAATGGTAACATTTCCCAGTGTTCTCTAAAACACTGGTACTTTCAAACACATGTGTTCTGTAATCAAAATCGTGATCAGCAATCATTTTTTGCTAAAATATATTCTGTGGGAACAGAAGTAAACTAAGATTAACTGTCATTATAAAAAAAAGGGGTGGGGGAGGACAACCTAAGCTCTGCATTCTGAAGTTTCCAAGAGCAGCATTGAATTACTTGGTAGTTCAGTGAAACTTCATGCTGTCACTCAGGAATATCCTCACTGGGCTCGAGGTACTCTATTTAATAAGACAGGATAGTAGATGAAGTGTTTTAAAAACTCCCATTTAAAATGATGTAAGCCATTTGTATTTTGTGTTGAAAGAGTTATGTTTCAGATATCTTGCAAAGCTTATTTACGTGGAACACTGCTCTGCCTGCACTACTATATCCTTGGCAACATTATCTAGCTGTAAGAATGTGAAACTGACATTAAACTCAGGGCATGTGCACTAAGTGTCTGTTTATTGACTTCTCAGTTGTTTCTTACTAAGGGCCTAGCTTTCTAGCTAATGGCACAAAATCAGCCAGCAAAGTTTCAAGGTTGAGTCCAGATTCCCAGTGTTGGGCTTGTATGAGTTTGGGAGATCTGGGTAATTGCTCTATGTCTCAATTTCCCTTCCTGTTACACATAGAAAAAAAAACCACACAGTATTATTTCCGAATTTTGGTGGCAGTCTTTAGAATAATAATGTCAACACATAGAACTCCAAAAAGGATTTGGGTGCTGAGAGTAAGGAACAGGAGAGCAACAAGCAATAGAGCACAGACCAGCTGGAAGACAGCTTAGCTAGACGAAGGGTTGCACGGGTGACTGATAAAAGGAGTTGAAAGACTATTTAGGGAGGTTATAGATCGGGCAAGTGATAAATACAGGTAGGTGGAGTAGATTATAAGTGAGAGATTAACTCAGGCAAGTGACAGTTTAGGAGAAAGAGATAAACATATGAAAGAGAAGAGGAAAAAGAAAGGAACATGAACATACAGTGTGGGAGAAGAAAATTAGGAGCAGATGAGGAAATGGCCAGTCAAGGGTGGGAAGAGAAGGCTCTTTAGGCTCCGGCTGTCTCCTTCATCCCCCAAAGATGACCTGAGCTGATTATCAGTGTGATTTTTTTTTGACATTTTGATACTTCTATCTGAACTAGGGAACCATTTCTTGTTACTTGCAAACCTCAAAATACATATTCTCCTTCATAAAATCTGAAGGTTTTATACATGAAGGTGAAGTCAGTGCATCAGTTACATAGTTGATAACTTGAAAGTGTCAGTGATCCCTGGATACAGACCTTATAGCTAGACGCACACTCCGGTCTGCTCTCATGTGACCTCTGAGCAGTGCTGGTGCTGGAGAGCAGGGGCAGCAGCAGCATCTTTGGCAGATGAACTCCTTCTGTATGTGAGGTACCAAACGTCAGCCACTGTGGCCGAGTTCCAGGTCTTTCTCCAATTTTAACAGGTCTCCAGAAGTCCTTTCCTTATTTCCAGTTCTTAGAGTCTCAGCTTGCTTTCCTTGTCCTAAGAGTTGGAACTACCCATGATCCCACTCACCTTTAAAACAAAACGTATATTAGAGACAGACTCAGAATGAGTGAGTGAGAGAGAGAGAGAGAGAGAGAGAGAGAGAGAGAAAATTTGAGCAGACACTCTCATTCACTGGTTTATTCCCCCACATACCTGCAACAGTAACAGCCCTGATAAAAGCCAGGCTGGGAATGCAATCCGGTATTCCCACGAGGGTGTCTGGACCCTAGTTACTTGAGCCATCACCCCTGCCTCCCAGGAGGGCTGCATGGGTGGGAAGCTGAAGCTAGGAGCCAAAGACAGGGATTGAATCAAGCACTCTAATGTGGGATGTGGGCATCTTACCTTTAGTCTGCTCCTGACTTATTTTGTAGCCCTGACAACAAATAGGATAGAGGCTCTCCTCTGTTTTTTTTTTCCTATACATTAAATAAATGCTATGTTTTCAGCAGTTTAATGTTTTGTAGCTCTTCACTGCAGAGCCACAAATGAGGTAGCTGGGATAATTACAGACAAATTTGATCAGTAAATCCTGTTATGTTTATGTATATTCTGCAGAAATGCTGGAGTGAGGCAAGAGAAAGAAATAAGAAAAAAGAAGGAAGGAAAATTAAAAAATGAGTAAGGGAGGAAAGGTAAAAAGGAAAGAAAAAGGAAGCAAGCAAGGAAGGAAAACTCTTGAGTCCCATCTCCTGTGGCGGTTTCTGATTCCTGCTGCTTCCACCTGCATTGCCACACCCCCTGATAGCATTGACTTCACTGTAAATGTGAAGACGAAACAGATCAGTCTAGTGTGATCTAGTTTACACTGTGTTTCTGACTTCATTCTGTCTTCTGAGTGTTAGGGGAGCTGTTTCATGCTGCTTATCTTAGATTAAACCATGGCAGGAGTGAGTGTTTGGCCTACAGGTTATTCCCCCAAATACCTACCAAATTTGGATTCCCACATCCCATGTCAGAGTGCCAAACTCTGCCTCCTGAGTGCAGCCTCTTTGCTAACACAAGCAGCAGTGATAGCTCAAGTAGCAGGGTCCCTGCCTGGATTGAATTTCTGACACCAGTTTTGGCCTCAGTCCATCCCTGTGCTGTTGTGAGAAATTGGGGAGTGAACCAGTGGATTAGAGTTAGTGTGCTCTCTCTCATAAGCTAATTAGTCAATCAATTTATTAAAAACCAAAGATACAGAGTTTCAACAACACAGTTTGCCTGTCCTTCTCCTATCTTGTGATATTTACACCTATCTCATGATATGTAAAAATTAACCAAGTTACGAAATTTCTGTCCCACAAATGTGATCATTCCTGCTTATCTGGGAAGTTTCATCTATTGAGATTTTATTTTGTGCCCGAACTGTGATATACAGTGCCAAATGTTGTTGTTTGGGTAGGCTCAGATGAATCTTGGAGTGCTCTTGATTAGAGCACTGTTAGAGCAAGGATTGTACCAAGAGACATCTATGTGTAGATGAAATGAGCATCAGAATTAAATGTACACATTCAACAGAGAATGAGTCTGGCTCATGGGATTAGACTATTATATATTGTGAAAGGGAATGCAGTCATTGTTAGTTATTCTCATACATAGATAGGGAACTTACTATAGAATTTTAAGAAGCTATGGCATTATACAACCAGGAAAGCAAGGGGAATGCCTGGGGCTGCTTCCTGGACATGTTTGCCGTGACCATTGATTTCTAGACTCAGTCCCTCAAACTGGGCTGCATGCTTCATTTACCCAACTTGGATTGAGCATTTTTATCACCCCTCCTTTTCTTCAATCTTTCTTATTTGGAAACTTAGACTAGAGAGCAAATTAAAGCTTTTTTTTTTTTTAATTGAAGACTATTGAACTGTTAAGGAAAATATTAAAAGCAAACCTTTCTCCGGAGAAATAAATAAGAGGTAGAAATAAATAAGAGGTATTTAACTCATCTGCTTTTAAAATAGGGAATTAAGAATAGAAAGTATAAGCTTGACTAAAGTAGTTAATAAAGGAAAAGGGTGAGCAGACAGGTAAGAAGGAAGGAAAAATAGGAAGAGAGAATGAGAAGATGTGAGGTAAAGAGGAAGATGAGGGACGGGTCAAGAGATTGTAGAACAGAGGGTGAGAGAGAGTGAAGGGTAAACCCAGGGAATGGGGACAGACACACAGGGCAAAGCTGAAGGTGACTTCGGTACCATAGAACTAAATTCTAGCTTCACAGAAAGTCTATATCAAATACACTTTGTGGTGGAACACTGAAAGGGTCCTTTGAAAACAGGAATGAGACCATGCTGCCATCACTGTTTCTGTTCAGCCTCATGTGAAAGTCTTAGTGAAGTGAAACAAGAAGAACAAGAGTAAGAAAAGCAAGAAGTCACAGATTACATGGCTTACGTGTACAGAAAATCCACAATTTTTGAAGTGAGTTTATCAAGCATACTGGGTACAAGGTAAACCTGTAAAACCCAGTTCTATTTCTGTACAGTTAGTCATACAGGCACAAGTGAAGGCAAATGGAAATTTGCAGAATTCTGTTTTATATTAAAATAATAAACCATATACCTTTCTCAGCCTCACTTTTCCCCCTCAAGTATAAAATAGGAGCCACAACAAAATAATATCAGTGACCTTGATAGCAGCAGTAGAAGCTGGGATTGAGTACTTGCAAGATTCCAGCCAGTGTTGTAAATGTTTACATGGATTATTCCTTTTAACCTTCACAACAACCCTATTATGGTTATTGTGAGGATTAAATGAGATTAGTATATGTAAAACATTTAGCAAATTGCTTTGCCTATAATGTATTCTCCATATATTTTAGTTATACAAAAATAACCATTACTTTAGAGAGACTCATGGACTCAGCTTTTAGTAGAACTAAACTATTGTTCATTTGGTTTAAGATTTGTGGAATAAGCAGTCACATATTGTTGTTTTGAAATTGTAAATAGCTCATTAATTCATTTATTCATTCAGGCACTGCTCTTGGATAGACAAAATAGACAAAATCCATGTGCTAGGAGAATTCACATTTTAGTATGGAAAGAAGCCATTAATCAAAGGATATCAGAGATTGTGCTGTGTGAGACTAAAAGAACAAGTACAGGGCATTATGAAAGCATCAAGGGGAAGACCCTAGTGTGGCCAGAGAATGAAAGCAGGCTTTGTTGCAGAAAACTGCAGTTGAGCTGAGTCCTGAGGGCTAAGTGGAGCGGGGCGGGGGGCGGGTAGGGGAGGAGAATGTTCCACACATAGGAAATAGTCAGTCTCAAGGAGTGGGGGTTCTGGGTGGAGGGAGGGCTTGGTGTGGTTCAGGAGCTGAGTGACTGGAGTTCAGAGAAAAAGGGTTGTTGTATGAGTTGAGGCTATAATCGGGGCTGGAGGTCAGGTCACTGGTAGCCTGGCAATCCCTGTAAGGCATTTTTACAGTTCTCCTAAAATGAATGGAGTGCTCTGCATGGTTTTGTGGAAGGGAGTAATACCATCATATTTGCATTTTTAAAGTAATTCTCCACTGAGAGGCTTCTGTTGTTGTCTGGGGGAGACAGAAAGATAGGCTAGACCTTCAATAGAGAGAAGAATGTGGTGGGTGTATCAGAGAAATGTTTAAGGGGAGAGTGGTTGGGGCTTAGGTATGGGAAGAAGGGTGCTCACCTGAAGGCTTCCTCCTGGGAAGAAGTAACGTACAGGACTGGGTAACAAAGTGTGATGTCCACTGAGCTGAGGACAGTTTCTTTTTGCCAGGATGCACTTTCACCATGTACCGGTTTGAAGTGTTCCTTTTCCTATGGAAATTTGAAGGCCTCAGACATGGGGAAAGGAATGGCCAATTGGTAGGGATGTTGGAAGCTTAGAGGTGCTTGCTCCCTATTTTTTCCATTTGATTTTCAGAGATATCAATTTGTTACTGCCTTTTTTTTTGAAAGATTTATTCATTTTTTATTACAGCCAGATATACACAGAGGAGGAGAGACAGAGAGAAAGATCTTCCATCCGATGATTCACTCCCCAAGTGAGCCGCAATGGGCCGATGCTCGCCAATCCGAAGCTGGGAACCAGGAACCTCTTCCGGGTCTCCCACACGGGTGCAGTGTCCCAAAGCTTTGGGCCGTCCTCAACTGCTTTCCCAGGCCACAAGCAGGGAGCTGGATGGGAAGTGGAGCTGCCAGGATCAGAACCAGCGCCCATATGGGATCCCGGGGCCCTCAAGGCGAGGACTTTAGCCGCCAGGCCACGCTGCCGGGCCCTGTTACTGCCTTTTAAAAAGAAGGGCAGAGTTAGCAAGTTTAAGCATTCCTGAAGATTCTGTTTAGAGCCAATTACCCACTCCCCTCCACCAAATCTGTTTCTTTTTCTTTAAAGATTTATTTTATATTTTTGAAAGGCAGAGTTACAGAAAGAGAAAGAGAGAGGTCTCCCCTCCATTGTTTCACTCCCTAAATTGGCCACAGTGACTGGGTTAGTTTCAGGAGCTGAAGTCAGCAGCCAGTTTTCCCCAGGCTGAAGTCAGCTTTATCCAGTTCTCTCATGTGGACACAGGGCCCAGGACTTGGGCCTTCTTCCTCTGCTTTCCTAGGCACATTAGCAGGAAACTGGATTGAAAGTGGAAGCAGCCAGGACTTGAACTGGTGCTTATATGGGATGGCTTAATGCTGGCTCCTAGGTCTGTTTCTTTTTTTCTGAAAATTAGTCAATTCAATGCAGAAATCTATATCTTTATTGTCTTTTTATCACCCTTTATCAACCAGTGTTTTATGTGATAAGTAGTTAGGTGAGGAGAGAATTACCTCCTCCAGTGATTGGAATCATATTAAAATGTGACAGTTCTGAAGTTGACTGCTTCAGACTTGGAATGTCTTTGGTAGGTACCTGTATACTAGGGATAGAACATACCTTCAGATGCCTCAGTTAGAGCCTGTGTCAAATGCTTCAGGTGCTTGGAATTGGTATGAATAAGCCTTTCATAATTCCCTGGAGTTGACTTAGATTCCCTAAGACTGATTGCGACTCCCTGAGTCAAAAGGTCTTGAAGCAGGTAAGAATGTGAGTCTTTAACCCCTTAGCATTTTTCTGTAGCAGAAAGTATTCTATAGGACTCCTTAAAGGGAAGGGAAGCTACTAACAGTATATTAAGAGATAGATATGAAATTAGAGGTAGTCTGATTTTGACCCTTGCTACACAACTGGGAGTGGGGGTGTGTGTGGCTGGTGTGTGTACACATACATCCTTCAGGTCAGATCACAGTGCTTCTCCCGGCCCATTTACACACACCCCACCCTTCCATATCTTTGTCCTGTGCCTCCTTTTCTGTGTCAAAGCCTAACAGCCTCGTTGGTGTAAGGAATGGGAACAGGACTTTCCAACTTCTTCAAAACTTCTGGACTCTTGTGGGCAGGGTCTCCTTTCTCCCCACCACCCACCTTTCCCAGCTGCTGTCTGATTTCATGCTGTTTGTACTCCTGCAGCATTCCACCTCGGTCAGCATCATGGGCTTCTCCAACACTCTGGAGATGGAGGTGTCATCTACCAGGCTGGCAAGGACTGTGGAGCCGCCACAGATCAAGGGTGGGAGCAGCCTCACCACTGCACCTCCCCAAGCAGTACCAAGCCTGCTGAGTGGCACCCCTCATTCTGTGCCAAGTCTGATGAGTGTTCAGAACCACACCATGCCCACCCTGACAACCAGTCACCTACAGACTGTGCCCAGCCTTGTGCGTGGCACTTTCCAGTCCATGCCTAACCCAATGAGTGAATCCCCCCAGGCCATTGCAAGCCTCAGAAGTGATCACTCTCAGACCGCGTCCAGGCTGATGTCTGGTCACATGCAGTCTGTGTCCAGTTTGACCAGTCGTCCTCTGCAGAGCGTACCTCCGATGCCTGAAATGCAGCCAGAAACTGGGTCCAGCTCCAGCTCCAGCTCCAGTCCTGGCTCTGGTCGACCAGCAGGGAGCCTGTGTCCTGGGGATGGGGCTGACAGCTCCCTAGTGAATGCCCTGTGTAAGGTAAGACTTGGGAAACGCCATTCAACTTCCCCTGCTTGTCACTGGGTGAAAGGCTAGCCTTTGAAGGCTGAATCCTGGCCTTAGCCTAACCGCTCTAAGACTGCTTATGGCAAAAATGACTGACTTCTTTGATTCTTGTTGTTGTTTTACTTTTGAAAGATGGAGAGTGAGGATTCCACCAGCTTCACTGACTTAGTGGGACAAGGCCCTCCACCTTCTGGACTGGCTGCCAAGGACTTGGCAATTTCCTCAGAACTGGAAGAGCCAATTAACCTGTCTGTGAAGAAACCTCTCCCAACACCAGCGATCAACACATCCACGGCTTTGCAGCAGTACCGGAACCCAAAAGGTGAGACTGACACCAACAGCCTGCCTTTCATGTGGCCCACAGGCTTAAGCAGTCGGACTCATCACTTGCAGGCGAGATAGAGGCCAGCAGACAGGCTCCAGGCCTCAGAGAGTGCTGCTCCTCTCGGAGGCTGAGTTCTGGTCTCTTCTCCACAAGGCAGGCTCTGACACCTGTTCTTCATTCATTGTTGCTGGGTGGCTCCTTTGTGACCTTACCCAAGTAGGAAGTCCTGGGAGGTGTGGGTTAAAGTTGGGGCGGGGGAAATGAAGATTGTGCTAAGAGAGCTAGCCCTGGGGGAATGTTACAGGGAGAAGAACATGGCCGACTTGCCATTAGAGGGGTTATTATTTCATGGAGAAGAGTGTGTGTGTGTCTTAGAGCCAGACAGATGTAACCTAGAAAAACAGCTTTGTTTATATTTGATCCTGGGTGAGATACCTAAACTCCCTGATCTGTTTTTCTCTGTGAGTGGAACTAATCTTACTTACTTCATAGGCTAAGGGGCACAGATTACTGCAGGGAAATCATTTGATAACCTCCTGTGTGATAGCAAGAATTTTCCTTCTACTTAACAAGTTGTGTTGTGCCTCATTGCAAAGGGAGTTTAGACCACTGGAGACTGGTTCTTTTCTTTTTTCTTTTTTTTTTTTTCTGTATTATCCTTGCCCCTTCTCAAGTAGGGGTAGACTAAGGTTTCTCTCTCTGGTCTGATTGGGAACTTGGAAGGCAGCTACCTAGTATTCATTTGAGACTTGTTCAATTCATTGTGTGATGTGTCTTTAATTTGTAATGACCAGTTTATTTTCTATACATCTAATAATTGTAAACTTAAGAAATAGATTTTTTTCCTATTTTTTTTACACTAGAAGACCAAAAATGATTGATCCTTCCTATACGCAGTCCTGTATGATTAACTCTCATCCACAGCATTTCAGTATTAAAGATTCTGCTTTCTCTTCATTGCTGCCAAGATGCTGGCTGTGAGGCCTTTCCTGAGCCTCCAAGTGGGACGGTAGCTTAGCTAGACCTTGTCCTTGCTGCGAGGGGCCTGTGAGGTGCATGTTATGAATGAAGTTAAATGTGCTGGACCGTGCTTATCCACATACAGCACCTGGGGCAGTGCCTGGCGCTGAGTGGGCACTCAGTAAATGTACATTGCCTCCTTCCTGTTGCATCATCCTTGCTTCCTGCTCAACTGTGTGGCCTGCGCTGCTCAGAAGGGGGCACTCTCTGGAGGCTGTTGCCCACCACACGCAATGGGTTCAGGTAGTGCTGTCATCTGAGCACTTGGCTAAACAGGCAAAGCCTGGACTAGAGGATTCTCAAGCAGGTGGCGCCAGTGTGCTGGGAGAGATGATCTGTGTGCTGATGGTGAGGGTGAGAAGCTGGCCCCACAGTGCCTGATGCTGCACTTGCCTGTAGGCAGCCTGAGTGTTATCTGTGCTCACCTTTTTAAAAGCAGGAGGCATTTCCCCTCTCTCAGGAAGGAGATCCATGCTAGCAATATTACCATGACGAACGACTACAATTTAGGTAAGAATTTGTGGCCAAAAGTATAGACAGCACATGCTAGTGGAAGGTGTGTGTGACAGGGCGTGTCATCACGAATGCATGTCATGAGTATTTATTTGTTTATTTGCCTTAGAATTTGAGAATTTTGAACAAGGAGCCCTAGAACTGGATACAAAAAAGAACCAGAGCATCAGGTAACACAGAGACCCTGAGCCAGCCTCGCTCTGCTGCCCCCAACTTCAAGTCCTGTGAGGCTGGCATGGGAAGTAAGCATGCTGGATGACTTAATGAGAAGCAGATGTTGGCCTCAAACTGTCTTCCAAAATCCCGAGGCCCTTCAGTGGAATGCCCAGGGAGGGTTGGGAGGATGTCCTGGCTCCTGCACTGTGAGGTATGAGCCCTTGGTGCAGGCCTCTTTCTTTAGGGAGGCTGCCTCAAAGGGCCTTAAGTGGCTGATTGGGCCCGGCCAGGCAGGGCCTGGCAGCAGGGCAGAATGTGGGCCTGCAGAGGGCTAGATTGAGGAGATTTTGAATGGGGGCCAGGGGTGAGCCTGACTTACAGAGGGTGGGGCCCAAGTAGGCCCCCATGGAGATTCAGGGGTGTGTCTCTTACCACAGATCCTTCCACAGTGAGCCCAAGATTCCTTATGTGAGGCTGGAGCGACTCAAGATCTGTGCTGCCTCCTCTGGAGAGATGCCTGTGTTCAAGCTGAAGCCACAGAAGAGTGATCAGGATGGGAGCTTCCTGCTGGTTATTGAGTGTGGCACCGAGTCCTCCAGCATGTCCATTAAGGTGCTACTTCCCCAGCCCAGTAGCCTCTCTCTTTGCTGGGTTCCTGCCGGGATTCTGTTGAGGAGGCAGTCCTGCACTTCTTGATGGGGGGCTGTAGCATGGCCAGACTATGTCTTACTGCCAGGGGCTTGTGAGGTGCGCATTAGGAGTAAGCTGTCCATGCAATTAGGAGCTCTCAGAATAGATGCTCAGGGCCTCTCAACTCCCACCTTGCCTCCTTCAGTGCCTTCTTGCTGCTGTGTTCTGTCTCTCAGATGCCCTTCTGCCCCCAGGTCAGCCAGGACAGCCTGCCTAATGACATCCAAACTGCAGGCCTGGGGGGCAGAAAGGTCACTGTCACTTCTTTGACTGGGCAGCGGCCACCAGAGGTGGAGGGCACATCTCCTGAAGAACATAGACTCATCCCTCGAGCATCTGGAGCCAAGAAGGGACCCCCAGTCCCAATCGAAAATGAAGACTTCTGTGCTGTGTGCCTCAATGGGGGGGAGTTACTGTGCTGTGATCGCTGCCCAAAAGTGTATCACCTCTCCTGCCATGTGCCAGCCTTGCTCAGCTTCCCAGGGTGAGTCATGCCCAGCTCGGGCCACCAGCTGCTGGCAGGGTTATTTTCCAGAAGTGACGATTCCTGGCCTGACCCACACAACTCCCAGAATGGGCTCACTCCGCTCTTGTGGGTATACATGAATTGTAACGTGTCAATTAAAGGGCCCTACTACACTGTGCCTTCTGCGCACAGGCATAGATGTTTGTCCGACTTTGCTTCCTCTGTTCTCAGCTTCTTCCCTCATATACATTTGTCATAATATTCCTGCCCCAGCCCCTTCCTAACTTGTATCATTCTGGGCTCACTAAATCCCGAGTTTCTAATGTTCTCTCACACTTATAGCTAGTAATCTGTGCTATAAGGGGCAGGGCTGGGGACCCTGTTTCCTGTGCTATCATCATGCCTTTGTCTCAGGGCTGAGGGACAGGAAAGGGTGCTCTTGGGTACTGTATTGAGGCCTAACACAGCTTCCCCTGCCCGCACAGGGGAGAGTGGGTTTGTACCTTGTGCCGCAGCCTGAGCCAGCCAGAGATGGAGTACGACTGTGAGAATGCCCGGTATAGCCAGCCTGGAATGCGGGCACCTCCCGGCCTGAGCATATATGACCAGAAGGTAGGGAGGTGTGTGAGGGGAGCAAAGTTCCCTTCCCAGGGTGGCTGCTGCTGTGCCCATAGGGGCAGGGGGCTTTTGGCGGGGAGGAAAGGCCGCTGAGGACCTTTCTCAGGGGCCATACCTGACAATTTGGCCTGTAGGGATTTGTGTGATTTTTCCTTCTCTCAATAGTTTCCCTCTAGCCTGGGAGACTGAACTATACTTTCTGCTAATTCTGATTTCCACAGAAGTGTGAGAAGCTCATCCTGTCCCTGTGCTGCAACAGCCTCAGCCTGCCCTTCCACGAACCCGTCAGCCCTCTGGTAAGAAGGCCTCCCTCTGCCTCCCTGGGCTCAGAACATGGCCACTGGCCGTCATGACGATGTTAACTGTGGGCATCACAGCCGCTCCAGCCAGCCTCCCCTCCACCAGATGTAACAACTGAGCAGGGATACAGTCCTGCTTCTCTGTTTCTCTTTGCCTTCTTTCTCTGTGCTTTTCTTCCCGCTGCTCCTCATCTTTCTCCTCCTGTTTTTCTTTCACTTACATTCTGACTCACTGCCCATCTCTCCTCCCTCCAATTCTGAGGGAAACTTTTGCCTCCCTCTCTGCCTTCCACAAGGCCCGGCATTACTACCAAATTATCAAGAGGCCCATGGACCTGTCCATCATCCGGAGGAAGCTGCAAAAGAAGGACCCTGCTCACTATACCACCCCAGAGGAAGTGGTGTCCGACGTGCGTCTCATGTTCTGGAACTGTGCCAAGTTCAATTATGTATGTCTTATCCATTTCTCTCCTGCCCATCTCCAGTGACCCTAAGGCTAGTGTGGCTGGGTAGCGGTGGGTGGGTCAGTTTTGATGCTGGGCCACCATGAGGACCTGGGAGCATACCGCTGGGCGTACTGTGGCATGTATTTAAAAGTTTGCTCCCATGCCTGAGACTTGGCTTGGACTGAGAGCAGCAATATGGAGGTGCTGGTGACTGGCCATCTTGAGCTGCCTTCTGGGGTCACCCCTAGGAGCTGCTGCCAAACTGATTACTCTGAGCCCTGGGATAAAATACCTGACTGCAGACATCCCAGGATGAAAGGGCAGGATGGGCCAGTCAGGTCTTTTGTTGTCAGAATAGCATGTGAGGGAGCTGGAAGAGAGGGGCTGGTGGGACCAGGCCAGACCTTCTGTTCTCCTGTCCCATCAGCCCGATTCAGAGGTGGCAGAAGCCGGCCGCTGCCTGGAGGTGTTCTTTGAGGGCTGGCTGAAGGAAATCTACCCAGAGAAACGGTTCGCTCAGCCACGCCAGGAGGATTCTGACTCCGAGGAGGTGTCGAGTGAGAGTGGATGTTCCACTCCCCAGGGCTTTGCGTGGCCCCCCTGCATGCAGGAGGGCATCCAGCCCAAGAGGCGGCGGCGACACATGGTAAAGGTGGGCAGGCGGGGGATTGGGAGGGTGGGAGGACACCTGAGCAGCACTTGTGACCCAGAAGTGAAGCCCCTCAGGTAGCACAAGAGAGAGCAGTGCTGACGAACCCTCATTCTCCAGCCCTAGAGAATGAGGGAAGTCAGGACAGCACAGGGCCCCTTAACTCTAGTTACTATTGAGGGGCACAGTTACCACCCCGAGAGGCCTATACTACCCTGCAAATTAGCAGAATGAAGAGGTGCCCTGACTGTAGGTGGGTGCTGGTTTTATTGCACTGGGATGTTCGTGCCCATAAGAGAAGCACTTGGTGCTAGTGTCTGTTGTCTACTTAGGTTTAAGGGAGAAAAGAAGGATTTTTTGAAATGTGTTATGGAGGCTGGTGTTGTGGCACAGAAAGGTCAGCCAGGGCTTACAATGCCAGTGTACCATGTTGGAGTACCTGTTTGAATCCTAGCTGCTCCATTTCCAGCCCATCTTCCTGTTAATGTTTTTGGGAAAGCAGCAGATCATGACCCCAATGCTTTTGTCCCTGCTTGACTGGTCCTTATCTGTTTGGTCTGAAACATCAGTTTAGTGCTATTAAATTCTATAATATATAGACTGCCTCCTCTGTGCCAAGGTTTGATCAGCCCATCCCAGTTCTTTAAGATACTATTTAGCACATAATGCAATGACTTTTGTGAGTTTTGTTGTTGATTTGCTGGTGTAGAATAAAACCATGTTGACTCTGGAGAATGTTCATCTTGACATTTAGCCTTTTCCTGTTACCAGATTGTAAATTTAGCTATACTAATTCCAATAATACTTTTTTTTTTCTTTCAGGAGAATGAGAAAGCAAAGAAAATGTCTTTCCGCCTGGCCAACAGCATCTCCCAGGTGTGAGGAAGGAGCCTGAGCACTCTGGTAGCCAGCACCCTGTCCTGTTGACTATTTCTTCCCATCTTCCAGCTTATTCTCTTCGGAATGTGGCTATGACATGAGTCTTGTTGAGCTGTGTAGTGGTCTTTGCCATGTGCATCTAACAGCAATTATTCGAGAACCCTAGTTCATCTATTACCAAGAAGAATTCAATAATAAACAGGACAGAGGGAGGCGTTCCCTACCACCATAATAATCAGATGTAGAAGATCCAGTGGACAAGAACACACCTTTTCAGACCCAGGAGGACCTATGCTTCCTTGGGAATTTTTCTGCTGAGGAAAGCAGAGCTTTCTTACCTTTCAGTGTCTAAGGCTCAGGAACGATACATACATTGGAGCTCTTCTTGGGCTCAAAATGGGGTAGAAGAAGGGACAGAGGTTTGGACATATGGCAGGCCTGTGATCCCTGGCCCAGCCTAGCCAAAGACTGCCACTGTTTGCCTTTGCTTGTCCTGTTGGGGCAGAGGCACTTGCTGGTGGCAGAGTGATGGAGGCTTCTAGATGCCATAGGTCTCAATTGGTGCCTGTTTGGATTCTAACGGTTTTCAGGGTATTTGTTTTTGACACCCACCCCCATTTCTTGTGTTAATTTAGGTGACCTCTGTGAAAGTGCAATGGGTGGGCTGGTGTTTTAAACAGCAGGATCACTTTCAGCTGAGATTTTCAGCTTCCACATCTGCCCTCAGTGCCACCTGTTGGGGCTAATTGCACTACTATGGTGTCAGAACCTGCCTCCATGGAGGTGATTGTCAGTAGCTGCCTCTTCATCCTCTCCACTCAGAGACACAGATCCTGAATTTTGTCTGGGAAAACTGTGAAGCAGGTGCTGTCGGCTTTAGGTACAGAGTTCCCTGGGCAAGGAGGGTGACTCCCAGCCAGCTCACTCTGCTGGAGCTCTCCTCCTACTTAAGCTCTCAACGTCTCTGTCCTCACCGAGCCAAAGATCTCAGATCTATCTTCTGAACAGTTTGCTTCCAGGCTGCCCACAGTCCAGAAGGAGCCAGCCCTTTGTTGATCTGAGAAAGCCACAGAGCCCAGCAGGAACCAGACCTAGGCATTGGTGGGGAAAGTTAGAACTGAGTTGAAGGAGCAGAGAAATTGAGATGGGAAGCCAGTGTTCTTTAGTGTCTCTGAAGTGGGACTTGGGTTCTCCTAGAATGTAGAGAGAGGTGTTCTAGAAGCCTTGGAACTTGAATTTCAGGCTTTATCTCTAATGAATCTTCATGGTCCAGGCAGGATGTTTGTGAGGTGGGGTCATGGGCACGTATTGGGGGTCAGGCCACCTTCCAAGCAAGGGCTTGGCTGAGAAGAAGCCTGTGGCTGATATTGTATGGACCTGGCTTTAGTGACAGGGGCTGGAGGTAGCTCTGCCTGGTCTTGTTAGGTCCTAGCTAATTTCAGGGGAGGCTTAGATCATGGCTTTATTTTTGTGAAGGAGTACAGTTTAAGGAAGTTATTATTTGTAGAGCTTTATTCATGAGCAATTTTTAAAAAAGATTTTTTGTATTTGAAAGGTAAGGTTACAGAAAGAGAGAGAGAGAAATAGAGATCTTTCATTCACTAACTTACTTGCTAAATGGATATAATATCCAGGGCCAGGCCAGGATGAAGGCAGGAACCTGGACCTTCATCAGAACATGGGGGTAGGGGCCCAAGCACTTGGGCCATCTTCTGCTACTTCTGCTACTTGCCAAGGTGCATTAGCAGGGAGCTGGATCAGAAGTAGGCCAGCTGGAACTTCAGCTGGTGTCCAGATGGGATGCCAGCATTGCAGGTGGCATCTTTACCTGCAGCAACACATGTTGGCCAGTATGAGCAGTTTTTTTTTTTTGTTTTTTTTTTTTTTAAGTATTTTGAAGTAAGGGCTATGAAGAAAGAGAAATGGTTGCAAAACCTGGGCCAGGCCAGAGATCTGGGAGCTTCTTCCAGGTTTCCCACATGGGTGACAGGGACAAAACACTTGGTCTATCCTCTGCAGCTTTTTTTTCCAGGCTATTAGCAGGGAGCTGGGTTGGAAGAAGAGCAACCGGGACACAAACCGGTACCCATATAGGATGCTGGCATTTCAAGCAGCAGCTTTACATTATACCACAATGCCAGACCCAAGCAATTCTGTGTTACTCAGAACACATTTTTCATCTCCTTGTGAGTTGATGGTACTTGCTCATTTTCTTCTCTGCCTAGGCTCAGAGATCATCCTCATTTCAAAGCAAACTGTGCTCATTGAGTTGTTGTCTGCTTAGCAGCATACACGGAGCTCTCGTAAGTGTATGAGCTTCCATAAGCCTGATTTCTAGTTTGGAGTTACTACATCTTCTGTGTACTACTTGGTCAGGCAATCTTTGGGTATAGGCCTCTGTTCTTTGTCATACACTGACTTTGTAGTTTGTACTCTGGCCATTTCTTTAATTTTTTTAAAATATTTTTCCTCTGGTTGGCTTGACAAGGATTCCTCTCTCACTAATTCGTGTCTGAGTCATCTTTCCTTGTGTGGCCTGCATTCCCATCACCCTTAAAGAGCTTCATGATGTTTGGTGTTAAGCAACCATCAAGGGCTGTGATAAACTCACACCTGGTGGAGATTCTTCTACAGGGTCAACTGGAGATCACAAATGAAGCAGAAATGCCTGGTTCAAATCTTGTCTTCCCAACTGTTAGCCACTTTCCCAGCTGGGGGTGGAAGTGATATTGCATGCTGAGTTCAAGGATCAACCTGCTGAGCCAGGGGTCTTAGTAGTGTGGTAGAACCATATATTCCTCCTCCATCATAGGGACCTTGCATGCTGAGAGGCTCCCATGCTGGGAAGGGTGGTCTGAGCCTAGCTACCACATTGTTCCAACACTGATTATCCTATGGCATTGCCCTCTCCCTGCCTTTTTCTGTATACCTAGCACCGATGATGTGGGTCAGGGTTTTATTTTATTTTTGCATGCAGAAAACAGAACATGACTTTTTAGCAATTAAAAATCCTATTGGTCAACTGATGGCCTCTATTGGCTCTTTGCTAGTATTTGAGCAGATCCTGTTTTTGACTAGTTCATAGAATGGCCCCATTTTGAATCAGTCAAGTCCTTTAGTCTTTGACAAAAGTCCTGCAATAGAAATACAGTGAATTCTGTATTCTTAAGGTATAGCATGAAGTCCTGGGAGAGCAGTGGCTTTTTGGATATGCTGAGAAACAGACCAGTCGAGTAGCTTCTGTTGATACAAAGGGGATTTTAGCATGAAGATGTATACAGGGTGAACTTGGAGAGCATTCTTCCACAGCATATGGTTGGTTCTACCCTGCCTGACTTCTAGCAATCACTGATTACACACCCTGCCAGCCTCTGGTCCTGTCTCTGTTCATGGGCTGTGTGCCACAGCACTCCCTGCCAGCAACCCTGGTGGGCATTTTGGGTAGCAGGTTTTGCCTGGCTCTGAAGCCCCAGGCCCTTCCTGTGTGTCCCTGGGCTCTGCTCCTCTCACTCCATGTTGCTGGCTGCAGTCTTCTCATGTGGGCTCCAGAGCCAAGGCTTTGCTCTCCAAGCAACACATGCTCTTCTCCTGCTCCCTCCCTCGCCGCTGCTGACATTGCCCTGCTCCTTCATGCCATTGCTGAGACCTCAGCCCCGTCTCCCTTCTCCTAGACTTCCTCCTTTTTCCAGCCTGAGCCCATAACCAATCACCTCCTGACATTTTTATTGAATCTGGAACCTTCCCATTCCCCTCCTTCCCCCACTTTGTCTGCACTCCCCACATCACCTCTTTCCTGCTTCCTCTTTTGAGCTGCTGATCAAGACAGGTTCATAACTGGTAGCCTCGTTTGGGTGTTCAGTGTTGACTGGAAGTTCTTTAACTGCTGTTCTTCTTTCCTACCCATTCTGCTCTCAGCCAATGACTGATCTTGTCAGCTTCATGGATTAGAGTTCTCAAAGCTGGAACTTCCTTGCTCCCTGCTTCTCTTCCCTCACGTGTGTCCCTCCTCATCCCATCTCCTCTTTCTCCCTGTTAGTTTCTTGAATCCCACTGTATGTCTTCTAAGACTTTGCTGCCTCATTTATCCCACTCCTCTTCTTTCCTGGGGTCAACAACCTCCCTCTATGTTGGAGTTACCTCCAAAGAGCCTGCAAACACACAGTTAGCCCCAAGATTAAAAAAAAAATTGTTGGAGTCTGCTGCCCCCTGTACTTTTTTCCTTGTTAGCCAAGTTCCTTTAAAAAATTTTCCACTGATTCTTCTTTGTTACTCTTTTTTTTAAAGATTTATTTTATTTTTATTGGAAAGTCATATATACACATACAGAGAGGAGGAGGGACAGAGAGGAAGATCTTCCATCCGATGATTCACTCCCCAAGTGAGCATAATGGCTGGTGCTGAGCTGATCTGAAGCCAGGATCCAAGAACTTCTTCCGGGTCTCCCTCGTGGTTGCAGTGTCCCAAGGCTTTTGGGCTGTCCTCAACTGCTTTCCCAGGCCACAAGCAGGGAGCTGGATGGGAAGTGGAACTGCCGGGATTAGAACTGGTGCCTATATGGGATCCTGGCACGTTCAAGGCAAAGCGAGGACTTTAGCTGCCAGGCCATGGCGCCGGGCCCTTATTCTTCTTCCTTACTCTTTAACGCCCTGGAGTCTTTCATCAGAGTCATCAGTGACCCTCTAGTTGCCAAATCAAATGAATACCTTTCAGTCCTCAGCTGGTCTTGAACTCCACGCAGGGTTTCACCCCATCAACCACTCCCTCCGAGAAACACGCTCTCCACATGGGTCCTCCTACTGCTTGGCTGCATAGGCTGAGCCTTTTTTGACACGCAGACAAGAGGACACTTCTGAGCCTGTCTGTCATCTCCTCTTCAGAAGTTGGGGAGCCAAGAAGAGGCATCCGCTCCTGCTTCCACTGCCCCAGTCCAATTTCTTCGAGTCCTTTCGTTTTCCTGGACTTGGTTCTCATGCCAAACATGTTGAGCTCCTGCTAGGAAGACAGCACCAGGAACCTCTTCCCAATGTTCCCCAGTACAGTTTGGATACATACTGTAGTCATGTCTGCTAGGAGGCCCCATCTAAATCAGTCCAAGAGCATGGCTTGGGTCTTACAAATGTGAGCAGCAATCTGAGTAAACTGTGTAATAAGGCCGCCGGGCTGCTGATCACCCATTGCAGCTAGATTCTGCTGTTGGTAAGGAGCCTGGAATGCAGGGCAGTGTGCTGCACACACGCCTCAGTGTTACCCACCAGGAGGGAAATCACGGCTGAGTGGGTGTCTGCCTCTGATGGCATTCTGTTGCCAGGAGACTGGGAAGTGCTGTGGTTCCTCACGTGCTGGCTGCAGCGGGGGTCACTCTACCTCCCTGCAGTAGGGTTCTTTCTCACTGGGCTGTTCCTTACTACCTGCTTGTTCCTGTTATTCCTGGAGCTGAAAGCAGATGTTGACTGCTTTGTTAGAGGTAAGGAGGTATACTGGGAAAACACTTGAGCTGTGAGACCCTAGGGTATAACTATAAAGGTTGTGTGTTTCTGTGTGTGTGTGTGTGTGTGTGTGTGTGTATGCACGCACACTATGAGAACAGTGGTTTCTCAAAGGCTGTTCGGCTTAAAAGGTGATGCTGGTGCCTTTAACGCTGGAGCTTCGGCCCTCACGAGGCGCATGGACATTCTCGTGGTGGAACACGGAGAAGGCTTCACTAGGGCAGGGAAGAGGAACCACAGGCTACATTGAATTGCTTCAGGGAAAGTCTCCATCAGCTGAGGCTGCTGCTTGAGCCATGTGCCCGTTCCTCAAGCTGTACTCACTTGGGGGATTTCTAGAATGAGTTCCTCTTAGGCCTTTTCTTGAAGCAACACATTGGCTCCAAAGTGGTAAGGGGCAGGAGGGAGGAATAATGTAAGGGTAAGTGTCACATTTTAAAAAGACCTACACATCCAAGGAGAAATAAAACAATAGCATTTTTATTTACCAACAGTTGTGTCCTGGAGTGTTTTTCAGCGAAGACTATTAAATCTGTGTACAATTTTGCCTGTGGACTTGAGTATCACTAATATCACAACGTGGGGCTGCAACAAACTGGTTGCCCTTTTCTAAGGAAGAACTTGTACCTGTCCTCCTCCTCATCTTCTTCCCCATCCTTCCTTGTAAATTTATTTTATTTGAGAGACAGAGAAATCATAGAGCCCCCCACCACTGATTCACTGTACAAGTGCTCATAATGCCTGAGCTGAGCCAGTGCCAAAGTTTGGAACTAGAAGCTCAATCCAGGTCTCTCCTGTGGTGGTAGAAACCCATTTTCTCACCATTGCTTCTACATCAGCAGAAGATGGAGTTAGGGGTTAAAGCTAGGAGTCAAACTTAAGCATTCAGATGTGGGACATGAGTGTCTTAATTGCGAGGTCAATTTCTACTCTCTGCTATTGGCCCTTTTTTTAAAAAAATATTAATTTAGTTGAAAGGCAAAGTTATAGAGATAGAGAAAAAGAGAGATCTATCTGCTGGTTCATTCCGCAGATGGCCGCAACGGCCAGGCCTTGGCCAGGAGTCAGCTGCGTGCATATCTTCCACCTGGGTGAAAGGGTCCAAGGAGTTGGACCATCTTCATGCTTTCCCAGGCTAATTAGCAGGGAGCTGGAAGTGGAGCAGCTGAGACTTGAACTAGCTCCCATACGTGATGCCAGTGTTGCAGGTGGCGGCTTAACCTGTTGATGAAAGTCCTGGGCCTCTTGTGAGCTCCATGCCCACATATCCTGTGACCTTCAGATACCACTTGTCTCAGTGTCACCTGACACTAGACATCCTCAGGCTTCATTAAAATGTAATCTTTGTATATTCCCTATTTTTATAACTAGGGATGGTTGTTATGGAGAAGATAAGGCTTCAAGAAACAATGTTTTAAGGAAAGATGATCAGTTTTCATTTTATTTGTAAATTAGAGAGGTCTTCCATCCACTGGTTCACTCCTTGAGTGGCTAAAGCAGCTAGGGGTGTACCTGCTAGGAATTATCACCACAAACCCACATGCCAGACTCAGTGAGTCACACAGGAGGTCTGAGAAAGATGGCCATGGGGAAGAGAGCACATGAGGGAGCATGCATTTATGCAACGGGGCTGGTATTGGAAGTATGGGGAGTATGTGAGGGGCTGGTGGATAGGGCCATATAGAGGTATCAGGGTTATGGAGCCTCCAGGGATCAGTGGCTAGCGCTGTAGGGTACTGGGCCACAAGGTTACAGCAGATTGGTGGAGAACAGGGCTACAAGGTTCAGATATCTAAAATGGCACCTGGCCTGAAATGGCGTGAGTGCTGTCAATCTTTGGGGCTGACATTTCAGCAACTCCCCACAGTACCGGGCTGAAGCCAAGAGCCAGGAACTCCATCTAGGTCTGTGGTATTCATGGCAGGAGCCCAAGCATGTGGGTTGTCTTACACTGCCACCCCAGGAATGTTATTAGAGAGATGGATTGGAAGCAGAACAAATGGGACTTGAGCTGGAACTCCAACAAGCTGCAGGCTGTGCCACAACACCAACCCCTGGTCATCATCAATGTGTGAGACAAGATCTCAAAATCACTGACCGTCACCCTTCTCAGACAGGCTCAGGTACCTGAAACCTTTTCCCTTTCTGCTCTTTATGTTTTTGTGTGTTTGTTCGCTGGAGATTTATTTATATTGAAAAGTCAGATACACAAAGAGAAGGAGAGACCGAGAGGAAGATCTTCTGTCTGCTGATTGATTCCCCAAATGGCTGCAATAGCCCATGGCTGGAGCTGAGTTGATCCAAAGCCAGGAGCTTCTTCCAGGTCTCCCATGTGGGTGCAGGGTTCCAAGGCTTTGGGCCACTTTCCACTGCTTTCCCAAGACACAAGGAGGAAGCTGGATGGAGGCGGGGCCACGTGCCCATATAGGATGCTGGTTCGTACAAAGCAAGGACTTTAGGCCCTAGTCTATGGCACCAGGCTCTCTGTTGTTTTGATCTTATTGTTACTAGATCCAGTGCTTCTGTAGGTCCCAGGAACACAGTGCCTCTACTGTCATTCCTCATGCTCCATCGGAAGCTGAAAGCCACACTCACTCCCCGAGAGAGCAAAACCTGCCATCACAGGTAAGTCTGTAGCCTGGTCTTTTCTTCTTTCACACCTGGTCAGTGGATTATTTATTTGGCATGGAATTTTTTGTCAAGAGCCTATGCAAAGTCCTGAAAAAAACTATAAAGTGATAAACCAAACATCAAGAAATGTCTAATTAGTTATCTAAACTGTACCATTATATTAAACCCATTATATGTGGTGTTATAAACAATTTTTGTTATGCTCAAAAATAAGGTTCTCACTTAACAAGAAACTGTAGGTATTTCAAGTGATTACTAAGAAATTTGAACCTAATGTACGGAAAGTGAATGACTATAAGCCATATAAACTAAAAAGCAATTTATAAAAGAACAAAACCAAAGACAATAAAAACATCATACACTGACTATGGCAACTGCATGTTTATGGTTGATGTGTTTGTGGTGTTGTAGGGCCTGCTTGATTGAGAATGCCTGGTCTCTGGGGGGAACCTACATCCAGAGCCCTGGTGCTGTGTGGGAACATGACTTTGTCCTACCAACACTGTACTCCTGAAGGCCCTGTCAGGATATGGTATGGGAAATGAGACTGTCTAAGGAGTTCCTAGAAGCAGTTGTAGTGGGGACTTGATTTTTGCTAGTGTCAATCTTCTCCTTTTTCTGTTTTGTCATCATCATCTCCTTTTCCTCCTTTTAAGAACATTTAATCTGTGAGGCTGAGTTAGAGACTCACAGAGAGAGGTGGAGGGAGAGGGAGAGACCGAGCTAGCTGCCATCTGCTGACTCTCTCCCCCAAATGACTGCAAGGTCAAGTCTAGGAGTTGGGGGGTCTTCATTCAGATCTTTCACGTGGGTGGCAGGGGCTTAAGCACTTGGGTCATCTTTTGTTGTTTTACCAGTGCATTAGCAGGGAGCTGGACTGGGAGTCAAGCATTTGGGGCTCGAATAGACACTCCTGGGCTGCATATGGAATTGCAGGCAGTGATTTAATCCCACAATGCTGCCCCACCTCTGTTTTTTCCCTTAATCTTAGTAATGGTCCCTTCCTCTGTTTTTGTAACCTCCTCTACAGCTGGATGTTGTTTTTAGTGTAAGTTCCAGCTGAGGGGTCATAGAAAGCAGTGATAACAACAGCTCCCAGGATGTTTTCTATGGTATTGTTTGTTCTCCAGACCCTCTCTACCTCTTCCTTCCAGATGCTACTGGTCCTGTAACTGTGATCACACAGATGAGAGTGATATTTTGGACAGTGGTAAATAAGAAATTAGAGGCTCATGACAAACTCATGAAGCACAGTCATCCACCTACCTTGAACAATCTGCTTATCTCTTTGGACTATTACCTGTGGAAAAAATACCTTTGGAGTTTGTTTTAAAGCCATTTAATTTTGAGACTTCTTGTTACAGCAGCTAACCTATGCGGTAACCAGTATTCCAAAAACAGAGCATTATTTGCCCACTGGACTTAGAGGTATTCCCAAGCTCCTAGGAAGTTGCTGTGGAGCTGGCGTCCGGCTCTGTCAGAAGGTTAAGATGTGCTGAGGCCACATTCAGCACTGATGGAGAAGCTCAGTGTCTGCCCCCTGCTTGTGCCCATGAATGCCACAGCCTTGCCCCCACCTAGTGAAGCAGTTGGACTCATCTGGGCCTCCCCTTTTGAGCCAGGGATTCCCAGGTAAGGCATGACCCATTGATAATGTCACTTCCTGGCAAAGGTTTGTCCTGCACAATGCCTCTGTAGCTTCTGAAATGTATCAGTTTAATGAAAACTTCAACCTTCATTGTGAATTGAATCTCTGGGTAACCAAATAATTGATGAGGGTAAGTTTCTCTTTCAGAAGTATTCTACTAATAATTAAAGAAGGTCTGATAGATTTGGAATCTCACCATTTTTCAGCTCCTGGTGAAGTAGTGGGTCTAGGCAATGGCCGTCACTGGCTGCTCATCTCACAGAGAGAGACAAGTGGATGTTATTATGTTTCCTGACTGATGAATATGTCACCTATGAAATGCTTCCAAACAAATGGAATGTGAGCCTAATCAAGTCCTACATTTAACCACCTGGTTACAGGTGAACTTCTGATGGATAGGAATGCAGACAACAGAGAAACTCCTTAAATGATCTCATGAATGTCCAGCAGCCCAATGTAATCCATGAGAATCAATCAGCTAAATGGCCTGGTTTACAATGCAAGGGAAAAGCAGGAGTGAGGTACAGGGGAAACCTACAGGTTTAACAGACTTGAAAAGTGCAGGGAGCAATTACAGTACATGAACTTACTTATATGCTGGTTTAAACATACTAAGAACATCAAAAGAATAATTGAGAAAAGTTGGGAATTATCAGTACATTTGATGAAATTAAGAATTTTTAAGGTGTGATCCAGTTGTGCAATGGTAGACTATTAGAGATCGAAAAACAGATGATGATTAAACAATAAGGTAAAATGTATAATTATGTTTGAGGAGTCTAGGTTTTCACTTTAAATGAGACAAAGTTTTTGAATTAAAAATACAACAGAGAAGTACAATAGTAAATAGAAGGCAACTGCAAAGTTTTGATCTGAGAAACTTCTCAATTATTTTTAAAAAGTACAGGTGTCAGATTTGGTAATTGCCAGAACAGTAATAAATTATTAAGGCAACCAGATTGGTAGATTAGATTTTCTGCTCTAATTTCTGTATAAACTTTCATACCCTCTCCACCCTGGACAGCTGGATAAGCTTGTCTAATTTATTTTTATCTATTTGTATTTACTGGAAAGGCAGATGTGCAGAGAGAAGAAGAGAAAGAAAGATCTTTCATCCACTGTTTCATTCCCCAAATATGCAACTGCCAGAGCTGAGCTGAACTGAAACCAGGAGCCAGGAGCTTCTTCCTGGCCTCCCACACAGGTATGGAGTCCCAAGGCTTTGAGCTATCACCCACTGCTTTCTCAGGCCACAAACAGCCTGAGATGGGATGTTGAAGTGGAGTTGGATGGAAAGTGGAGCAACCAGGATGGTAACCAGTGCCTGTTTGGGATCCCCAGCACTTGCAAGGAGAGGATTAACCAATTGAACCATTGCACCAGGCCTAAGATTGTCTAATTCTTTAGTGGTGTTAGAGTTGGCTGATTTTCATGAGCCATTAGTGTGGCCAGAGGTTTTGAGAATTAACTCTGACATCCTGTAAGTTAACTCAAGACAAAATTGCCTGCTGAAGAAGCAGGAAGTATATAACATAGTACAAGGCAGCTAAATGAAATACCGGGTCTTTGATAGACACTAGATCGGAAACAAAATCTGGTTCCATTCTAATTACTGGGACAAATGGGAAAATTTAAATTTAGACTAAATACTAGATGATGGCGGGGGCCAGTGTTACATTTTCTGGGCAGAATTATTTGGACTGTGGCCATGAAGGGGTTGGTCTTGCTTGCAGGAACTATCCGCAAACCAAAGCATTCAGAGATGAAGGTTTAAGAAGTCAATTGCTCCTCTAATAGATTCAGGCAGTTCAACGCCAATTGGAAAGTGAAGGTGCCAGGTTTACATCCAGAGTAGCCATATGGAACAAGCTTGTGAGATAATGCTAAATTTAGATAGGCAGAACGTAGGCAAAATGAAAGAGATAACATAGAGACAAACATACTGAAATAGCACTGGTGAATACGTTTTCTTTTTTTTCTCCGAACGTGGTGTTAAAAGGTTATACTGCCTTCAGATTACATACTTGTCCCAACTGGCCACAATGGCTAGAGCTGAGCCAACCTGAAACTAGGAGCCAGGAGCGTCTTCCAGGAATCCCACGAGGTTACAGAGTCCTAAGGCTTTGGGCCATCTTCTACTGCTTTCCCAGGCCACAAGCAGGAAGCTGAAAGGGAAGTGGAGCAGCCAGGATATGAACCAACTCCCATATGAGATCCTGGTACATGCAAGGTAAGGACTTTAGCCACTAGGATACTAAACAGGGACCTAAATTATTTTTAAGATATTTGTTTATGTACTTAAAAGGCACAACAACAAAGTGACAAAAGGAAAAGGGTAGGCGGGAGGGAGAGACAGACAGAGAATCTTCTATCTGCTGGCTCACTTCTCAAGTGGCCATGACACCCAGGGCTAGGCCAGGTCAAAGGCAGGAGTCAGGAAATCCATGCCAGTCTCCTACGAGGGTATAGTGCCCCAAGTACCTGGGCTTGGACTGTCTTCCACCACTTTCTCAGGTGCCTCACCAGGAGCCTGGATCTAAAATATAGCAGCTGGACTCAGACACCCCAACATAGGATGTGGGTGTCACAAGTGTTGGCTTCCCAACCTGCTACAGCACACCAACTCCCACAAGATACTTTTAAATCATTGCTAACCTCAGGAAGATGAGAGGGGATATAGTGGGCAAAACAGCCTGAAGAACCCAGGGCCAAAATACTATTCGATCCTGCCTACTGGGAAGCAAGATAAATTTCCAAGAAAAATTTCCAAGAAAAACAAAACCTGTAAGCTGAAACTAGAGCAGGAAGCAGGAGCTGCAGACAGGCTGAAAGGCCAGTGTCCCTATGAGCAAATCTTACTGCCAGCACCAGATGCTAAAGCTAAGCTCATGCCTGTCTCAAGGTGGGAGAGCTGAACCCTGAGAATTTGCATTACATCAAGACCCTGAAGGCAGCTGAGCTGTAACAGTCACAGCCTCGTTTTTTGAGTAGAGGTGAATGTAAACCAGGAGGAAAGTAACACAACCCTCAGATTTCCAAAAAGTATAAACACACCAAACTGATGACTAGCCAACACATGGAAATTAGCCACTGTGAGTGAGAATTGAAGTAATAGTGAACCCCAGACGTGAATCTTGGTAAGGAAGAGTGGTTAAGAGTTAGAGGGGGGCACCAGCATAGTAGCCTAGTGGCTGAGGCCCTCGGCTTACATGCACCAGGATTCCGTATGGGTGCCACTTCAGTCCTAGCTGCTCCACTTCTCATCCAGTTCCCTGCTTGTGGCCTGGGAAAACAGAAGAGGACAGTACAAGGCGTTTGGACCCTGCACCCACATGGGAGACCCAGAAGAAACACCTGGCTCCTGGCTGCAGATTGAATCAGCTCCAGCTGTTGCAGCCACTTGGGGAGTGAGCCAGCAGATGGAGAATCTTTCTCTGTCTCCTTCTCTGTAAATCTGACTTTCCAAAAAAAAAAAAAAAAAAAGTTGTAGAGGGCAGAGTATCTTCTCACATGTTTACTCAGAATGGAAAATTGAAGAGAAACATTGGAAAATACAATGGCCAAGAACTGCCCAGAAGTGATGAATGACATGAATTTACAGTCACAAGATGTAGAACTAAATGTTCTAAGGAATAAAGATAAAAAGAAGCATGTTGGGTTTGGTGTGGTAGCCTGGTGTCTAACGTCCTTGCCTTGCATGTGTTGCATGCGCCGGGATCCCATGTGGGCACCGGTTCTAATCGTGGCAGCCCCGCTTCCCATCCAGCTCCCTGTTTCTGGCCTGGGAAAGCAGTCGAGGACGGCCCAAAGCCTTGGGACCCTGTATCCATGTCAGAGACCTGGAAGAAGCTCCTGGCTTCTGGCTTCGGGTTGGCTCAGCTCCAGCCATTGCAGCTGCTTGGGGAGTGAACCATCGGATAGAAGATCTTCCCTCTGTCTCACCTCCTCTCTGTATGTCTGACTTTGCAATAAAAATAAATAAATATTTTTTTTAAAGAAGCATGTGTTACAGTGAAACTGTCCAACATGGAAGACAAATGTTCCACTCAAGCAGAGGGGTGGTTAGGCATGTCCTGGGCCGGTGTGTCAACCTCATGTGCTTCAGGTGCCTGGGTAGATGCCACCATGTCACACTCTTTGTTTTAGGCGTATGTGTGAAACATGACTTGGCTAATGAACTGCGAGGGGATGAGATGTAACGAGTAGCGTGTAAAAACCAGTGCTTGGCTCTTTGTTCTTTTTCTGTTCCCAGTTCTGAGAACATGAATTGAGATGAAGGTGCCTGAGGTTCAGCAGCTAGTATGCTGTGCTGGTATGTGAAGAGCACATGCCTTGGAGTGGGGCCTGTATCCGTACCAGATTTTACATTAGTGAGGCCTTTATGTTGTGTTAACCCAGGGTGAGTTGTGTTTCATTACTGTAGCAACCGACTAGCCTAATATGTACAAAGAACCTTGGTTTTCATTGTTGGAAAAAGCAAACAGAAGCGAAACACTGAGTTCCAAGGCACTGACTTAGGTAGTGGGAAAGAGGCTGAAAACAACATGGGTAATGTGTGCTGATTTTCTATTGTTTAGTAAGATGGTTAAATAAGAACAGTTCAGAAAGAACTGCCCTGCCCGTAAGCAGGAGGCAAGGAAAATGGAATTCCAAAATCCAGGGACTCAAAAGTTCTTAAGAGGTTAATTGCTTCTTGACTGCAAAGACTAAAAGATAAAATTGACAGAGCCTTTGCATATTACAAGCCCATGACAAGTCATCCCTGAGACAAGGATCAAATTAAAAAATACGACATTATTATAAAAGTTTGAATGGATTAGAGTACTTCAGGCAGGGAAAGTATCAAATTAAAAGTTCAGTGCCCAATAAAATCCTAGTTGGAAAAGATTCTGTGGAAAGATGTCTGGGATGTGGGTTTTCCACAAAAACCAGGGAGGAAGGCATAAGAGATAAGAAAGAGAGGCATCAGCCTGAGAACCAGTCCTCAAAGGTTACCACGGGGAGCACCTTGGCCCCGGACGCAAGGAGAGCATCTTGTTTCCTCCTTCGTGGAAAAGATTGCTTTGCTGCCTGAGAACCCTGAGCCTACACCAGCAGGAACAGCTGCTGTTTCCTTGAACCTGAGATGATGCTCGGGTCTCTCACCACCTAGACTGGGAACGCATTTCCCACCTGCCTCGCCAGCAGCTAGAACATGGAAAAAGGATGACAATTCCACGGCTGAACCAAGCACTGTGAGCAACCTGGACAGGGACCAGAAGTGGATAATAAAAAATCCCATGCTGCCCAGCTGGAGTGCAGAACTGCCCTAACCAATGGCTTTTCCAGGTCCCCCATTCTTCCTTGCTCATCCTCTCTCTCTCTCTCTCTCTCTCTCTCTCTCTCTCTCTCTCTCTCTCTCTCTCTCTCACACACACACACACTCTCTCTCTCTCTCTCTCTCTCTCTCTCTCTCACACACACACACACACACACACACTCTCTCTCTCTCTCTCTCTCTCTCCCTCCTCTTGCTGCACTTCAGGAAGTCTCCCCCCACGACCCTCAACTTCCCAAAGAACCAAAGATCTGAAAGTAGATAAAGTATCAAAGACCTAAACATCCTCCACTCCTTTCCCTCTGCACCCAAAAGGGCTTGGAGCCAGGCTAGGTGCCCTGTACCCGTTGTCCTGGCTCAACCTCCTTCTCAGAACTTTGCCTGGCCACAGGCTTGCTCTCTCAGCCCTGTGATTACTGTGAGGTGTGTTCCTCCTCCTCTGCTTCCTGATTCCTTGTCTGGATCACCCCTCTCCAGGGACGAGCCTTTCTGAGAGCAGAACCCCTTCCTGGGGCTTGGAGCAGTGCCTGCACAGTTGCTCAGCAGAGCTTTGTTGAATAAATACACCTTAGGTCCTCGTCACCCAGTCCCCTGTGTCATTGTGGTCCCTGAAGCCTGGAGAAGTCCTTCACTGAAGTTCCTCACCAATTAGGGGCTGTGTCATAACTCGAACCCCAGGCTGCATAGACTCATCTTTCAGACAGCTCCCATCAGGGAGTGGGTACCAGGCAAGTGGTGGGAAAGGCCCACGTTCTTGTCAGTTCCCAGGTTGCAGTGCACCTGACGCTCCAAAGGTGGCACCAGTGGCACTTACTTAGGTCCAGAGCCTGGGTCAGGGCTAACTCGCCAGGGAAATCTTGATGAAGAACATATTATGTGCAGTCTGCAGTGGCCTGTCCAAGGACCATTCATTCATTAGTTGTGGGGGAGAAAGAAGTGGATGAGTCAGCACCTGGGCTGTGTGAACACAGTCACGTAAGGAGGACGAGGTGGGCGGGGGGGTGTACTCACCGCACGTGGAAATGATCCCCTGAAGAGGACTCCTCAGCTACACAATACGGTGAACACGGCTCCTGAATCTAATCACGGGGAAAGAGCCATTAAACAAAGCGGCATTCTAAATAAGGTAGGGGCATATGGCACTGCATTCTTCAAAAATGTCCCTGTCATTTGAGTCAGAAGTCATGAACACATGGCAGATTACAGGAGACTAAAGAGACCTGACAACTGAATGCAGCCCCTGATCCCAGACTGGGTCCTGTAGTGAGGCGGACATGCCATTAAGGCCGTCACTGGGTCCACGGGCAGCATCGGGATGTGGATGGCTGGCAGCGGATGCGCCAGGGTTAAATGTGTTGAGGTTGACAGCTGTGGTTATGTGGTAAAACGCCTTAAGGGAGTCAGAAGGAAAAGTATTTACAAGGAAATATTTAGAACTATTTAATATATAATACTATATTATTTAGAAGTATTTAGAAGGAATAGTTCACACTTGACAGAACTTATTCTCAAATGGTACTGAGAAAAATTCTACAGAATTTCACTAATATTGCCTCTTCAAGTGCTGAGATCCCATATAGGCACCAGTTTCTGTCCCAGCTGCCCCCTTTCAAATCCAGCTCCCTCCTTCTGGCCTGGGAAAGCAGCAGAGAATGGCTCAAATTGGCCTTGGGACCCTGCACCCATGTGGGAGACCCGGAAGAAGCTCCTGGCTCCTGCCTTTGGATTGACTCAGCTCTGGCCATTGCAGCCATTTGGGAAGTGAACCAGCTGATGGAAGATCTTTCTCTCTTTTTCTCTATAAATCTGCCTTTCCAATAAAGGTTGCATGTAGCCTAGTGGTTAAGATGCAGCTTGGTGTGGCCAGCATTGCTGGTGCAACAGGTTAAACTATTGCTTTTGAAGCCAGCATCCTATATTAGAGTCCCAGTTTGAGTTCCAGGTGCTTTGCTTCCAGTCCGGCACCCTGCGGCAGTTGGGAGGCTGGGTGCGGCTTCTCCATTTGTCTCCCCCTTCCACCAGATATGGGATAAAGAAAAACAAAATTTGGAAACAATGGTCTCACCCACTTTCCCCTAACCCCACTAACCCTCGATCCTTCCCACTCTGATCAACTATGTAAACATAAAAAATCTCTCAGGAGAAGGCATTGTGGCGTAGCAAGTAAAGCTGCCACCTGTAGCACCAGCATCCCATATGGACACTGGTGCAAAGGCTGGCTGCTTCACTTGCGACCCACCTTGCTCCTAATGAGCTTGTGAAAACAACGGAAGATGGCCCAAGTGCCTGGGCCCCTGTGCCCACATGGGAGACAGTGAAAAGGCTTCTGGCTTCAGCCTGACACAGCTATGGCCACTGGGGCCATTTGGGGAGTGAACCAGCAGATGGAAGTTCTCTTTCTCTGTCTCTCCCTCCAACCCTTTCTCTGTCTTTCAAACAAAACAAATCCCTTTTAAAAAAAATCTCTAGTAAATGCAGAAGTATCAAGAGAATTCTATAAATTTAATAATGTCTCTTGCAATAACTCCCTAAATAAGTAAATGGCGTAAGGTTGGAGCATGGGTTGGTGCAGGCCTTTTTTTGCAAGGGTGAAGACCATGCTGGTACAAACACGCAGCCTTTTGATTACCAAGTTTAATCCTGGATGCAGGTTAGTCTAGTGGTTTCCAGTTTGGTTTGGTAGCAAACTCACTTGAATTCCTTTTAAAAATGGTTTCATGGGTTCTATTTACTCAAAATTGTGGCCAGAGTAACCTGAGAGCCTGTGAAATGTCTCTGATGCGTATGTGTGGGCAGGCTCTGGAATCTCTGGGTGCAGACCATGAGCTGCGCAGAGGTCCTTACCCCCTTCCAAACAATTATCCCTAACTGCGGTTTCTTATATCCAGCTTTCCTTAGGCCAGGTAGGTGCCTCACTTCCTGGAAAGGGTTTGCTTGTGTAATATCAAGTTGTGCCCAGCTTAGCTAAGGGAAGCCAAAGGTAGAGTTTTGCCCCCTTTGTGGTCACGGTGGCACTGACAGCCTGGGCTGGAGGATCATGGTGCAGAGCGAGGAGGGTCACAGAGGGACTCTTGCGAGACAACAGTCCTCAACCTCTCTGGAACAAGATGCGGCCAGAGCCCCACAGATCTACAGGACAAGGTCAGCTGGGGGAATTATTTGTGCTTGACACAATTGCCTAACTGAAGCCACATAGTAACACACACCTTTGCAGAACAGGGCAAGGATGAAGTGGTTGCCAAAATGTACCCCTGTCTCTAAGCTGCAAAAGGACTCTTCACTCCGTTGCACTAAGTTACAGGCCATCCATCACTCAACGTCATTTCAGAGGACATCTGCCTCCAATTGTTAGTCTCTAACTGGGGGGAGTTTCATTCCCCCTTTCTGGAAAGATCTGCCCGGGAGCCAAGCTGTAAAAGCCACTGCTAGTTGCAGTCAATAGGGACATTAGCATACAGCTGGAGGCTGTGATGGCAGGGGGCGTTCACTCCCCCCCCCTCCTCCCGTAGCCCCATGGAGGTTTATGTTTGAGACATATTCCTGGGAATTGTTTTCTGATCTGTCAGGAGCCTGCTCGGCCCCTGTGTGAGGACAAAAACTCTTTGGTATTTTTAGCCCAGCTCCGCAACCACCGCCGCACCAGGCACGCAGCCCCCCTCAAGCTTCAACCGGCTGGGCCTCTGAGTGAGAAGCCTAAGGTGCCCGTGCGCTCAGCACGCGCGACGGCGGTTATAAAGCTCCCATTGTATGCCACCGGTGGGCCTTGAGACGGGATTCTCGGGTAGGCGCTTCAGGAGGAGGCGCGAGGTCGCCTCGCACTGCAGCCGGGCCACGTGCGCGCCGTTGTGCGCGCCCCGCGCCTCCTCGCCAGCAGGGGCTGCGCGCCCGCCGTCGCTGTGTCCCCGCGCGGCCCCCGTCCACTCCCCTGCGGGTGCTCCCGCCGGCCGAAAAGTTTGTCTAAGGTGCGGGACTCCGGGCTGGGCCGCAGCCGGCGCTGAGTGTGAGTGCGTGTCTGAGGCCCACCCGCCTGCCCGCCGCCTCCCGGGGTGAGTGGTCCCGAGGGTCGCCGCGAAGGGGGCCGGCCCCACGGGAGGGGGCGGCGGCTTGGAGCGACGTGCCGGGCTGTTGCTATGGCGACTCGCGGGGCAAACGGGCCTGAGAGCCTCCCGCCGCGGCTTGGCTGGCCGCCTCCTCCCCGGGCTGAGGAGGGACGGGCCCAAGCCCGTCGACCCCCTCCACGGCCCCGTCGCTGGGACCCCATTATTCCCTCGGGTCCGGCGTATGGGGTGGGCCGTGACTACCCACGTTCCTTTTGCCCTCACCTCCACCCCGACTTGGGACGTGAACCGTTTTGAAATTTGAAGTCCAATGTTTCACAAGGGTGAGTGTGTGGAAAGTAACACGTGCCAGTGGTCTGAGGTTCTGTTTTGTTGGCTCTTAGGGCCTCCTTCTGTAGTAGTTAGGTCTGTTCCTGCATCCAGTGGGTGCACACAGGGGGAATGGGATGAAACAAGAGTTGGTCCCTCTGCATTGGCTCTGTGGATGGGCGAGTTAAACATCCTGTCTCGGTTTCCTAAATGCAGATGGAGAATTGTGCTTGAAGCCATCCACAAGGGGGCGTTGTGATGGGCAAAAGTCGAGGGTTAATTGAGTCCATCTGTTGGCTCGCTTCCCAAATGACTGCCAACAGCTAAGTCAGGCTGGAATGCCATCCGCTGCTTTCCCAGATGGGTTAGCAGGAAGCTTACTCAGGAGCAGAGTAGCTAAGACGGGAACAGGCATTCTGACAGGGGATACCAGTGTGGCCCACAGTGGCTTAGCCCATAGTGCCAGTGTTGGCCCTATGCCACTCATTTTTTTTTTAATATAATAATTTTTTCATTTTTGTTTATTTTACCTTGATTGAAGAGGCAAAGATACAGTGGAAGAGAGGTGGAAGCAGATGGAGAGACCTTCTGTCCTCTGGTTCATTCCCAATTCCCTAGAACAGTTGGGCTGGGTTTCCCTAAAGTCAGGAACCGGGAACCCAACCCAAGTCTTCTACATGGTGGCGGTACCCAGCTGCCTCAGCCCTCATCTGCTGCCTCCCAGGAGCAGGAGCAGGGAGCGGATCAGAAGTGGAGCGGCCGGGACTTTACCCAGGCACCCTGAGAGCCACCTCAGGGCTGCACCCAGCACCCAGCATCCTGTCATCTTTGTTGTCTCCATAGTCAACACTATGGATGCCAGAAGGAGTAAGACGCAGCTGACTTACTGCTGGGGATTTGTATTTTAAATACAAAATGTGACAATGAGTATCTTTGCGTTTAAATCCTTTCATGACATCTTTATTTCTAAAGATTCATTCTTAAGAATGAATTACTGCATTCAAAGTGCTGGAACTTTGTTAATGCTGCAGAAATATGGAATCTTGTTGCCATACTGTCTGCAGCAACCTTACACCAACTTACAGTCTCACGTTCAGTTGTATAAAAACCTTGTTAACATTGTTATTATTTTTTAAAAACCTTGCTAGTTGCACAGGTTAAAACTGTATCTTTTTTTTAAAAAAAGATTTATTTATTTTTATTGCAAGTCAGATACACAGAGAGAAGGAGAGACAGAGAGGAAGATCTTCTGTGCAATGATTCACTCCCCAAGTGACCTCAATGGCTGGAGCTGCATCCATCTGAAGCCAGGAGTCAGGAGCTTCCTCCAGGTCTCCCACACGGGTGCAGGGTCCCAAGGCTTTGGGCCAGTCCTCTACTGCTAGTAGGGAGCTGGATGGGAAGCGGGGCTGCCGGGATTAGAACTGGTGCCCATAAGGGATCCCAGTGTGTTCAAAACGAGGACTTTAGCTGCTAGGCCACTGCGCCAGGCCCTGTGTCTCCTTCTTTTAATTTACACCTGTCATTATTTTTTTTTAAAGACTTATTTATTTTATTACAAAGTCAGATGTACAGAGAGGAGGAGAGACAGAGAGGAAGATCTTCCGTCCGATGATTCACTCCCCAAGTGAGCCGCAACGGCTGGTGCGCGCCGATCCGATGCCGGGAACCTGGGACCTCTTCCGGGTCTCCCACATGGGTGCAGGGTCCCAATGTATTGGGCCGTCCTCGACTGCTTTCCCAGGCCACAAGCAGGGAGCTGGAAGGGAAATGGAGCTGCCGGGATTAGAACCGGCACCCATATGGGATCCCGGGGCTTTCAAGGTGAGGACTTTAGCCGCTAGGCCACGCTGCCAGGCCCCACACCTGTCATTATTAATGTGTTTCATCTAGCATTAAAAACAAAACAAAACAAAATTAACAAACAAAAAAACCAAAACTCTTGTCGTTAGCTATTAGATACTTCTTTTCTGAGGTCTGTGTGAGCCCTCTGTTGGTTTTTCTGTAGGTGGCTCTTTTGTTCCTACCAATTGTTTAGCTTATTTGATTTCTTCCTTCCCTAGCCAAGGCAGGAGCTGGTACACTGGTCTTTGGCTGCTGTTAGTTGAACAAGGTGTCTCTGGGGCCTGGGGCAAGTTGTTACTTGCCTGCAGGCTGCCAGGCCAAAGAGAAAAGGCATTTCAGGGGTTGGAGCTGGGAAACTGCAGGCATTCCTGACCCGCTGCGTGTTCCTCTGGACCTCGTCCAGACAGAGCTTGGAGGGAACAGGACCCCAGGTAGGAGGCGGAGGAGAAAGGAAGATGGCGGCTGGTGAGTAGGAACGCTGTGGAGAGAGGTTGTGGGGACAGGGCGTGGAGGAAGCAGGCTGGGGCCACTGCGTTGTGGTATTCATGTTTGGCTTGGCAGGTGGGACCCTTCTCCTGCACTGGCCTTTCCATCTAGTTTATGATTCCTGATTCATAGAAGTTAAAATAATTTCAGTGTTGTCTGCCTACTAATCTTTTCCTTTGGGATTCATTGCTTTGTTGCTTAGAAAGTTCTTTTGTTGCGGAGACCAGGTTCCTTTTAAAAATGTTTTCTTTAAAAATGTGACTTTGTGATGTCAGCGAGTCAAGAGGTAATGGGAATAGGTAAAAGAGAGGTGCGTAGTTTGATAATCCACTACAAAACCTGAAAGATGATGGTACAAAGGCTGACACTCATGCCATCCTGTGTGTCTTTGAAGAAAGAAGAAAAGGGAAATCGAAGAAGCTCGATCTCTGCCAGTGTCTGCTGCACACTGTGAACTTGTAGAATGTTATCTGCAGAGACTTCTAGAAGAAGTGTTTTTCTAAAAGGGAAGATGTGATTTTTTGGAGGGTTATTCTACTTCTCATGGTCCTAGCATTTCACTCACAGTTGATAGAAACTGGAAAATCATTTCCCCGCTTTTCAAAAAGGAGGATTAAGAATGTAGCAAAATCAGTGACCAAGTTTATTGCCCTTGATAAACTGGTATATTTTAAGATGGGTTTCATTGGAATTTTCCTTCCTGCTGAACTCTAACGTGTATTAATGTGGCTAATTGTATTTTTGCTTGAATTGTTATTAGGGTCCTAGAATGTGAAGAATGGACACCTGTTGTTAAACTCTATTAATGTATCTTAATGTATTAATGTATATTTTTTAAAGTTAGAGTATATTTTTTCCTATTAAAAATTTAAAAAATTTTACTTTTGATAATGTTTACTTTCCTGTATTTAAAAAAATTGTTTCAAAGGCAGGATGACAGAGTAAGAGACACTCAGAGTGAGAGATCTGTGTGTGACTTATTCCCCATGGTCATAAAGCTGAGACAGGGTCAGGCAGAAGCCAGGGGCTGGTAGCTCCATCCGGCTCTCCCATGTGGGTGGCAGAGGGTTGGGCCCGTGGGCTGCCATTCCCACTTTTCCAGGAACATGAGGAAGCTGGAGCAGGCTCAGAGTGCCTCCACTCAAACCAGCAGTCCAGTGTGGGATGCTGGGGTAACAAACAGTAACTCAACCTGCTGTGCCAAGTGGTGGCCCTTTCTTAGTCTATTAACTAGAATAAATTGTAGAATGCATGAAAGCTTTCAAATCCTTGCAGCTTTATTGACCTGAGTTGTTTTAAGAAAATTTCATAAGGTGAGGATTAGTAACTTTAATATTAATTAGGATATCTTTTCTACATGTACTAGACTATATCTTTCTATTTTAATATTAATGACCATGTGGTATTAATATTACAATAAAGTGAGGAAAAAGTTTTTCTGTTGATGAAGGTAAGTTGATTTGGAAGTATTGTTGTCTCATTTTTAATCTAAAGTATTTAACAAGTGATATTAACTGTTATAAACATTCCTTTGGCATTGTGATGTGCCATACCAAGGTCTATATTGTTATATTTTCAGTTTTATACTCAGCTCTTGTGTATGAAAAGTTCATTTGTTATTCAGCATTAATTTAAACTTACAGTTATTTGGAAAAATGGTCATTTGGACTCACAAAAATACTTCAGGAACAATTGAAAATATTATCAGAAATGTTTGCCAAGTCCCCAAGGCTGAGCTGTTGGTTGGTAATTCAAGATTCTTCCTAGTTGCTTGGTCGTTATCTTGGCCATTGTCCATCTGCAGCTCAGAGCTCCCTGGGAATCCATTTACATTTCCCGAAGATGGCACCTGCTAGGCTCAGGCTCCTAAAAGACCTGCATTCTTTCAGGTTTGATGTTTTCAGAAAATCCAACATAGAGGCATTTTTTTAATCTGCTTTAGAGAGCTCAGTTGCTAATCAGCTAAAATAGTGGGAAGAAAGTAAACGTTAACCTTAGATATTTTACATTGAAATATAGTTTTCTTCTTAATGTTCTTTATATTATATTGCTGTTCAGTTTATGGCAATAAAATTCAGTGTTTTTTGAATTTGTTGTGAAAATAAACACCAATGTTCAGCTGTGACTTTAAAGCTAACTTTAGAAAAAAAGATTTATTTTTATTGGAAAGGCATATTTACAGAGTAGAAGAGACAAAAATCCTCCATCTGCTGGTTTATTCCCTAAATGACCACAGTGGCCACAGTTGAGCCAGGAGTTTCTTCTGAGTCTCCCACATGGGTGCAGGGTCCCAAGATTTTGGGCCGTCCATTGCTGCTTTCCCAGGCCACAAGCAGGGAGCTGGGTGGGAAGTGGAGCAGCCAGGACATGAGATGGAGACTCGTATGTCCAGTCATTTGATGGTATCCCATAGATCCTGATCATTTTTTAAAGTTCTTCTTCTTTTTTTTTTTATCTGAGAAATTTCTAGAAACACAGTAATACAAGTTGGGTGTGGTGTTGCTGCTGTGGCTGCTGTCAGTAGGCAGAGTGGATGATGGATCTGGGCATTGTGTTGACAGTGTCAGTCCTGGTCACCAAGTGAACCAGGTAATGCATGGTCAGGAGTGAGCTCCCGGTTCCTGCACGCCTCACTGCCCCAGGTCCACTGGCCCACTTGGTGGTATATCTCCCAACCCCCCCATGAGATCTGTCCCCAGCTCACAGGGAACTCTAAATTTCCAGTCAGGTTGTGTAAATGCATAGGAACCCAGACACAACGAGTGTCCCTTTCAGCTCCTTGGCCTGTGCACAGAATTCCCACAGTCCCAGGGCTGCAGTGGTCTGCTCCCCACTCTGTGAGCTGCCCCATCCCTCACACCAGCTGCCTGCCATCCCCTGAGTCAGCACAGAATGAGAGCAGATGGGCTGCAACTCCCCCTCAGCACATGGAGCGGGGAGGAGAGAGAAGCAACATGGTCCCTCCTCACTGGGTATTTTCTCAGGCCCTGGCAGTTTCCCAAGCCCAACTCAAAGCCAGGGAGGACCGTGGCATTCACCCCAGTCCCGTAGCAGCCTCCTTTCTCAGAAGACAGTGCTTCCCAGCTGGGCTCCGGGAAGTGTCTGTAGGATTCCTTGGTGCTGTGCGCCGATGGTCCTGTGTCTTGCTCACTCTTCCCTGTGTCCCCAGGTTTCTGTTCTGTTCAGTCCCCTGGGGAACATGGCCCGTCCTTTGTGTTTCTGGGACCTGTCTGTGGCGGAGGTCCCTGTGGCTTCTCCCTGTTTGGCCACCTCAGATCTCTCTCAAGTTCATTTTTGTGTTGGGATGCCCAAAGTCATTGATTTTTGTGTGCCTATACAATTGTCCCAGCACTGCTTTCATATACCCCACTTAGCTAAAGTCAACTGGTCAGTCGTATCTCAGGGAAACAGAATGTGGCTCATCCTTTTTCCTCCCCAGTAGACACCACCATCCTCCACAGAGGATGCTTAGACGAATGATCATTCTTTCTGCTGGACTTTTGGCTCGCTTTTTGCCTCCCTCAAAATTCATTGTTTTGAAGTCTGTCCAGTGTGATGCTATTTGGAACCTTTGGCAGATAGTTAGATGAGATGTCTAGGAGATAATTAGGTCTTGAGGGTAGAGCTCTAATGAGTGGTATTTCTGCCCTTAGAAACGTATCACAAGAGCAGAGCTTTCCGTTCTGCACTGCTTGAGGACACAGCAAGAAATGGGCACCTGCTAGAGTCTCCTCTCTAGATCCTAATCTGCCAGGGCTTTGGGCTTGGGCTTAGCAGACTCCGCCACTGTGAGGAACAAGCGCCTGTTGTTGAAGCCACCCTGTCTGTGGAGTTCTGTTACAGCTGTGTGAACTTCAGAGGTGAGCTTCAGAGCCACATCCCCTCCTGATCTAACTTGAGTCCACCAAGGAGACCCATTGCTTCTTTGCCATCTTCTCTGAGTAGCATAACTGGACTCACACTTGGCCTCTTGGGTACAGGGAGGAGCAAACGAGGGGCTGCCTTCTTCCAAGGCTGGGGGATGTGCCTTCTTGCTCCCCAGTGGGAACAGACGGGACCAAGGGGGTTTTCCCACCAAGAAAAGGCAGCACACCAATAAGGGAGGACTGGACTTTGCTGTTGTGATCCGCTGCACTGGAAGCCCTCTGCCCTGGGAAGGTGACCCAGTTGGGGCTTCCCCCACCTGCAGCTCCTGCGCCTCGCAGCAGAGTTGTAGGAACGTGAGCCTTTTACTTCCCTGGAGGTTCATGTGGGCAGCGTGGAGAAGCTTTGGAATTGGGGTTAGGTTTCCTTGGGTTCAAAGCATGTCTGGCTTCAGTCCCTTTATGAAAGTGAGACTTATAATTCTAGCTTCCCAGTATTATGAAAGAAAAAAATGTATGTTAAAAGTTTCTAAATAAATGTAGAGCCCTTCAGTAAATGGTTGTTTCCTTTTTCTTCTCACGTTTCTGAAAAATTTGTGTAAGCGCAGTTAAAAAAGAAACTCAGAATATTAGCAGTGGAAGGGATCTTCATACTCATGTCTAATTTATTCACTTGGTTAATCAGGTTGTTTTTTTTTTTTTTTTTTTACTGGTCACTTCCTGTGCTTCAAACGCTGCTTTCCGTGTGCCTGTTGCTAAGTCCTGGGGGAGAGATGCGAGCTGTCATGATTCAGAGCCAGGCTCAAGGTTGTCACTCGTTGGTCCTCACTCTCTTTGTTTGATTCATCCACTGACTTATAAACTGGACGCTGTGCTAAGCTTTTGCGATACAAGATAAAGAGAATTCCTGTAATGTGTTGTGAAGGGAATCAAGGCAAGAAAGTAAGTGTTCTGGGGGAGTGCTGTGCCAGACGCCTGGCTTGGGCTGTGGGAGCTGGAGGTGAGCCCTGGAGGGAGCGGGAAGGACTCCGAGGCTCAAGGCGCAGTAGGCTCAGCAGCCTGGGGTGGAAAGTTGCTTGGATTTGGAGGAAGTTGGTAACAGGAGAATCATAGGAGACAGTGACTAGACAGGCTAGCCCTGCCAGCTTGTGAAGAACCTGTCACGCTGGGCTGAGGACTGAGGTTGGTTTGGATGAGGATGATGGAAGCATGATTTATAGGCAAGACTTAACATTTGTCTTGGCTTTATTCTTATTATAAGCCTCTCTCTCTCTTTTTCTCTCTGTAAGATTTATTTGAAAAGCAGAGTGGCAAAGAGAGATCATCCATCTGCTGGTTCACTGCTCAAATGGCCATGCCAGCCAGGGCTGGGCCACATAGAAACCAGGGCCTTGACTCTCCACCCAGTTTTACCACGTGGGTGGAGGAGCCCAAGCACCCGGCCCATCATTGCCTGCTTTCCCATTGAAGCCTAGGGTTGGTTTTTTTTTTTTTTTTTTTGAGGTTTATGTTATAATGGAAAGGCACATATACAAAGAGAAGGAATGACAGATTTCCATCTTTGGTTCATTTCCCCAAATGGCTGCAATGACTGGAGCTTAGCCGAACTGAAATCTGAAACCAGGAACTTCTTCTGGATCTCCCATGTGGGTGTAGGGTCCCAAGGCTTTGGGCTATTCTCTGCTGATTTTCCAGGTCACAAGCAGGGAGCTGGATGGAGGTGGAGCCGCTGGGACACTGGCACACCGGGAGACTGGTGTCCATATGGGATTCTGGCGTGTTCACAGCGAGGACTTTAGCCACTAGGCTACTGTGCTGGGCCCTAAGCCTTGCTTTTAAAAAATGTCCTTTGTCTTCAACATTTTTCTCAAGCATTTGTTGCCTTCCTGATTCTTTCCTTGTAGCGCCTTGCCCCTTTTCACGTCATCCTCTTGGGTTGCTTGCCCATTTGCTTTGGGGTTATGACCTCCTAACTCAGGGAGCGCATGCTGTTTTGATGCACTTTGTCTAATGGTCTCTCTCTGGAGCAGCTGAAGGTTGAGGCGGAGTCCCGCAGCTCAGGAATTCTAGTCTTCTTGGGGACAGCTGTCTTCTGTGTGTCCAGTAATTTGTCCCCTAAGGGCATACCTAAGCTGTCCTTCAGACATGAAAGAATGTGTCTGAAGTTCCAGAGGTCAGTTAGGTAGGACCTTATTCTCGAATCATCGAAGAAACTGTCTTTGAAAAGGTTGGGTAGAGGTCAGAAGGGAAGGTATGACAGCTGTTTTCAAATATTTTAACGATTGTTCAAACATAGTGGACAAATCCCCAGTTTTTGGTTTTAAATTGGGGACCTGCCACTTTCCAGTTTTTCTTTTTTTCATCCAAATTCTTTTCAGCCAAAAATACTTCTGTGATTAAACATAACATGCAGTGATTTTTCTGATTAGATAGGGATTCTTGGGGCAGATCGGGCAGCAGCATTTTAGCTCGAGTTCAGCCGCCAGTGGGTTGACATTGTAATAGCTGCATTTATTTTACTCAGAACTGAATGAGTTATTAATAAGCTATTCCTTAGTCCCACATTATCTCTGCTTTACAGACTAATTTTAAAATAGGATTTCCTTAATTGTATCAAATGTTTCATTCCTAGGATGCTTAAAATGTCTGATTGCTATAATCTCCAGGGAAACTTAAGTCTTAATTACATCTCGTAGTTTTTATGTCATCTGATTCTTTAGATGAGATTAGACATAACTTACTTTAAAGGCTATGACTGCTCTCCTTGTGATTGTACTTCCTGTCAATTTAGGAAGTTTTGATCATCTTACATTAGATTGCCATTCTCTCCAATGATCTGGGTTGTGGATTGGCATATAGGATGGTTATTAACTTCTCTCAGAATGAATACCTTGAGGACACTGTTTTTTGCTACCTTCTCTCTATTTTCCTTATCCTTTTCTCTGGATAGCATTGATTTCTATTTTCCTGCTAATCTGTTTATTTTCACAGGTCAAGGCTTGCTCCCCAGAAGGCAAAGTGTTCTTCCATTTGACCCTTTCCCAAGTAGCAGTACATGTTGGTGATCATTTATTGCCCAAGGCTTTTAGTTCTCAGTGCTGCTTTTCAGGAGTGATATTGGCAAACGGAGTTTCACCCAGAGGGTGAAGGGATTGGGATTGTGAGGGTCAGCAAATGAACTGCAGGATGGCTGAGGGTGCTGAAACTATAGAAAAGATGCTGGGTGTATGACTAAGTGGTCCTACCTTCATTTTCTTCCTATCTGGCAGGCTGAAATCTGTGAAGAAGGTCTAGGCTTGTCTGTGGGAAGAATGCATATGGGCCTGGCTCATAGAAAGGAGAGGATTTTGGCTCATTAGGAGAAAATTGTTATAGGTGTCCAGGGACATCCTGGAGACAGTAAGAATGGCCTTCCTGTGCCTGGCCAACTTGAAGCAGTTTTCCCACAGTTTCCGTCCGACCTCTATGAAGGAAGCCTCATACTGTACCAGGTGCCTGTGGATCCTCACTCCAGTTCCTGGCTTCAGTGGTCGCCTTGGCCTGGTGCTAGCGTGCGCCTACTTTCCCATTCGGGATTTTGCCCTGGGGAACCGTATTCCTGATCATTCTGTAGCCAGGTGGGCTCCGGTGTGGTAGGTCAGAGCTGTCTGACATTACTTTTAATTTTAGGTAATTTACAAAGTGAATAAACTCATATGTCATGGGTTCAGTCTGTTTACATGCATACACACATTTGTCTCGTATAGTTACGTTGTCCTTTTTAGTTTTGTCTTCTGTCCCTGTTGTTATAAATGCTAAAAAGCTGTGTACTGTAGCGATCATTGAGTATCGTAAGAATATGGTTCCTTATCAGGTTCATTTTTCTTTTTTATGAAAAAATAAAGCTCAGTTAAGTCTTTGCAGTGGAACCCCTCTGCCTCTTGAAAGAGAGCCTCTGTGGAAGGCGGAATGTAACAATGTTGGCTCTTATGAGATTATTTGAGAAAGATCAATGCATAAAATAGTATGGACATTCAATTAGTAGCTCAGATATTTAAGAGTAGGAAGTAGGAACATGATGGTCATTTTGGGAAATTGTGTTTTCAGAGTCACTCACTAATTGGATTGCTGAGTACTGCGTGAGTGGTTTCACGTAGCATCACATTCCATGGCCGTTCTGACCTGAGGTAATAGATGTGGAGGTGAAATGAAATCCATCTTCCCGAAGAACTGCTGGTTGTATGAAATGATTAAATTTGATTTTAAAATAAAGCATTAAGTGCAAACCACTAAGAGTTCAAAAAACGACTCACAGGTCCCATGAAAGACGATTGAAAGCATTTAGCTTCCAAACAGTTTGCTCATTGCAGATGAAATGCTTTTAAATTGATCCCAGTTATCATGCCAATAAATTAATAGGATGGGGAAGTTACTTGTCTTCCTCCATCTTTCAGGGACAGACTTCTTTCTTAGCAGACTTCCTTCTGAAGTGGTAAGATTGGATCTCAGTGTTTGACCTCTTTTCCTGAGCTAACAGAGGAATCTGTTATCTGGGATGTTGAAACCTTGGTTTGGTACTGTGAAAAGGAAAGTCATCATGCTGGGAAACGTTTCCTTGGTGACAAAGATACAGGTTTTGTAGAACTTTTAAAATTCTTAAGTACTTGTTATTTTAAGCGCCCCAAAACACTTGTGACTATAGCAAACTATGTCTTCAAGATGGCCCTGCAGCCTGAGCCTTTAGTAGCAAAGAATGTAGGGAGTGTCTTCACATTCCTGGAGAGTTTGAGAAACCCTTGGCAGTCTTGGGAATAAACAGATCTATATCTCTGCTAAAAATAAATCTTTATCTTCCACAGGATAATCTTTTCATCTAATACCAGCCTGAATGTTATGCAGTATAAATAGTTATTTTTAATGTTGAAATGATTGGTTTTTTTTAGATATTTCAATATCTGATACAAATACTGAACACTACTGTCTTCTGAACATTTTAAAGTAACATTGCAAAGTAAAAAATATGACCAAGTTTATGTTGATCCTATCTAGCAGGGATCAGCAGCATCGAATATGGGTGTTGGTTTAAGGACCAGCTGCTCCACTTCTCTTTCAGCCCCTTGCTAATGGCCTGGGAAGTCAGCAGAAGGCTGGGCGCCTACCAGCCATGAAGGAGACCTGGGAGAAGCTCCTTGCTCCTGGCTTTGGTCTGACCCAGCCCTGGCTGTTGTGGCTATTTGGGCAGTGAACCAGCAGGTGGAAGATTCTTCCTTCCTTCTTTTTCTTTTTCTTTTTCTTTTTCTTTTTCTTTTTCTATTTCTATTTCTTTTCTTTTCTTTTCTTTTTTCTTTTCTTTTCTTTTCTTTTCTTTTCTTTTCTTTTCTTTCTTTCTTTCTTTCTTTCTTTCTTTCTTTCTTTCTTTCTTTCTCTGTTTATTTCTTTTTATTGCAAAAACAGATAGACAGAGAGGAGGAAAGACAGAGAGGAAGATCTTCTGTCCGATGGTTCATTCCCCAAGTGGCTGCAACAGCTGGAGCTACACCAGTCTGAAGCCAGAAGCCAGGAACTTCCTCCAGATCTCCCACGCAGGTGCAGGGTCCCAAGGCTTTAGGCTGTCCTTGACTGCTTTCCCAGGCCACAAGCAGGGAGCTGGATGGGAAGTGGAGCTGCTGGGATTAGAACCGGCGCCATATGGGATCTTGGCACGTGCAAGGCGAGGACTTTAACTGCTACTCTATCACGCCAGACCCTATTTATCCCTTTGTTTCTCTGTAACCCTGACATTCAAATAAATATTTTTTAAGGAATATCTAGTGTTTTCTTTTTTCTCATTAATAGCAGAATATTCTTCTACATCCTTCTGATAATATTATTTGTGATATTGACCCCAATATCTATATTTTAACTATATCTATATTAAATTATCTATATTATCTATAATATCTATATTATATCTATATGTAACTATTCTGGAGGTCATTGAATTGCGTCTTCTTGGATGCTTGACTAGCGCAATCAGTTTTTTTCTTTTGCTTCTCTTATTTTTAAATGCCTCCATTCACTTTCTAAAATTTTATTATTTCATTTTATTTCATAGTTTCATAGGCTCTGGGATTCCCCCAACCCCTCCCCATTCCCTCCCCTCCATATTGTTACAGTAATACAGTTCATATCTAGTCATGATTCCTTCATTGCGGGCATGGACCATGCAGAGAGACCAGCATCTTATTGTCCAGATAAATTCAGCAGTTTCACTGGGAGACCATCCTTGGTCTGAAAGTAGAGTTCAAATGCCTCCATTCACTTTTAAAAAATAAATATTTATTTGTATTAGAAAGGCAGATCTGCAAAGATGAAAGACAGAAAGATTGTCCATCTAGTGGCTCACTCCTTAAATGGCAACAACGGCTGGAGCTGAGCCAATCTGAAACCAGGGGCAAGAAGCCTGGAGCTTCTTCTGGATCTCCCACGTGGCTGCAGGTCCCGAGGCTTTGGGCCATCCTCTGCTGCTTTCCCAGACCACAAGCATGGAGATAGCTGGGAAGCAGAGCAGCCAGATCACAAACTGGTGCCCCTATGGGATCCCGGTGCTTGCAGGGCGAGGGTTCAGCCGATTGAGCCATTGTGCCTGGCCCAAGTATCTCTCACTTTTAATTGCCTATGTGCTTCTGCATAAAGTGTATTTTTTTTCAAATCACAAAGCTTCTTTATTTAGAAGCTTGTTTGTTGAGTGCTTTCCTCATACAATTCAAACTCTTTAGCTGGTTCTTTGGGTTCAAAGCCAACATCTAGTAGTTATAACATGGATAGCCATGGCTGAATTCCAAACATTTTTGAAGGAACTAACAAAACTTGTTCACGGAGAGTAAGAAAGGTGAATAGGGTTGTAGATGATTGTCATTTTGTGATTTTCAAGTCTGCAGTATGATTTAAAAGAGAGCAGTAAATAATAATGATTATGCTAATTGTTTCATGAGTTTGAATTGATTTGTTGCTAATTAGTGACCATCACTCCCATTTTGTAGATGAGGCAACTGGGGCTTGGAGAACTTGCTTAAGATTACACCCTGGTGAATGGCAGAACGGGACTTCACCACAGATCTCCACAGAGCCTCTGCTTGTAACTATAACCTTAAGTATTTAAAGTGTAGTTTTTAGAATAGATAGTAGTTGTTCTTGGTGTCTAATTTAAAACTAGAAGGCTGAATATAGTGGGAGGAATTTGTTTTTGTCCATATATCTTTGACATCAATTTCCCCTGCCTGTGGACAAATAGCAGTAAGATGTTCTGTAAGTGTAAATTAAATATATGAAGATATTATGGACATGGCAGTTATGAATAGATCCTGCCCTTGTTTTGTGCAGATGATAATACCCTGTGTTGATATTACCCACACATGTTTATTTTTTTGTTAAACATATCTTGGACATCGTTTCAGTTATTATTTAAAAAATACTTCTTCATTTTCCAAAAGGCTGCATAATATTCTGCTGTGCCGATGACCACAGTTTACTTAATTATTCTCGTGCTGAAGGGTACACAGATGTTTTTGTATTTTGCTGTTCCAAGCATCCTATAATGGATGACATTGAATCTGAGCGATTATGATACATGTGTAACTTCGCTGTATATGCTAAACAAGAAACCGTGGGATTTCTGAGTGTGGGATATTTCAGTGTAGGAATAGCTATACTTATAACTAATATAGAAGTTGTAATGATATATTATAAGTGTGATATATTATATATTATAAGTTGCATGATATATTATAAGTGTGTATTTTCTATCAGGTGGGCTCTGTATCATGCCCTGTGACCACACACACACACTCACACACACACACACACAAGTTCTAGTAGAATTCAAACATGAGAAAAGGGGAGATTATGGCATAGTTGACCTACAGTGAGATGAGAGTTATCTGCCTATGAGCAGATGTTTACTAAGCAGCGAATCTTCCATTCCTAAGTAACAATGACATTAACAGGTGGAGGGACTTCCTTGGAAAAGCGCTGGTGCGTTGGGCCTGTATAAGGATTATGGTGTGATTCATGCTCAAGAAACAAGGCTGTGTAAAACGGGCTGTAACGGCTCTGTTGCCAGGCAGTGTGCCCACAAAATGGGCTAAAGGGAATTAATATTTGTGTAAAATGGGAGAGAAGCACAGTAGGCGTATGTGAAAGGGAGTGTGGAACTGCGTGGTAGAAGAGCATGCAGGTGGCTTGTACCCTCATCTTCCTGGCTTCTGCCTCTCTGGGCTGTACGGTGACCGTGAAGAGAAGTTAATATTGTAGTACTTCACATTTCTACATGTCATTGAGCGGAAAATTGCTGTGTCCAGGTGTGGTTCTAGGTATGTTGAAAAGCACATATGTGTAACAGAAAAATAATACATACCCTAACTATGGGTTTTTTTTGTTACTTTTTAAAAGTCATCTAGATTTTTGAAATGAGTTAAAATTGAGTTTGATTTTACTTCCTAGTGATCTGATTTTTAAATGGTACATTATTGAAATGTCTGTTGCGTTTCTTCTTGGCTGTTTGCTGTTCCTTTGTTATTAGCTGTAGAATCAGTGTTTCATGAACTCGATGCAGAATAAACCCACATTCATTATTAAAATTCTTATTTTCCTTTATCTGGAAATAGAGGTCCTTAGTTTATTTGCATTGTGTTTGGTACAGAGCAAATGCATGTAAAAGAGTGATGCTACCATATTTTTTAGTTGTATCGTGTTTATTTATTACAATAGTCTCTGATAAGCCTTAAGTAGACACATTTTAGGATCCTGCACTCCTGAAATTTCTTCTAGATTTCTCTCTCCAGTAGTTTCACCGTGTCATGCCGTAGAGTTCCTGTCACTGTCGAATACCTGCCTTGGAGTAGGGTTGGCAGACTAACTTGTCCCCTTTTCAGCAGTTTAATGACTCAATGTTGTTTGGCTCACGAAAGTGCAATGATTAGGTATGCTCTTTGTGTAATGCTTGACTGTGTTCTAGAGCTACTACTGTTTTCTTCCTGAAGTTACTTCTCAAACTTTCCTTTCCTTCTTTAAGACTTACTTCTTTCTCTTATTTATTTGGAAGGTCTAGAGAGAGAGCTTTCATCTGCTGATTTTCTCTCTAAATGGCCAAGATTGCACTGTGTAGAAGCTAGGAGCCAGGAACGCTATGTGTGTCTCCCACGTGAGTGGTGGGAACCCAGGTACTTGGGCCATGCTACCTTGCCAGGCACCGTGGTGGAGGGCTGGATCGGAAGCAGATCAGCCAACACTTGGATGGTGCCTTGATGTGGAATGCATTGTAAGCAGCAGCTTAAACCTTCATGTTTCAACACTTACCTTCAGCATCCTCTTCATCTGGGCTGAAGGTGGTTGTGGTGTTTTACTTGTTTGTTTGCCTCTTGACTTATCTGTCTGTGTCTTTACTTTTTACTTTGTATGTTTAGCACATTTTCTTATGCTGAAAAAGAAGGAATAAAATATGAATTCCCATCCATTTTTAGAATGTAATCACAATACAGCTCATTACTATTTCATTCAGTGTTTCGTGGATTGTGGCTTTCTTATGGAATGCTCACATTTCTATTTAGTCTGATAACACATTAATCCATTTATCAAGCACTACTAAATTACCAATCATTATAAGATAACCATGTCTCTGAGTCATGAGTTATTTATTTAAAGATTTATTTGTTTTTATTGAAAAATCATATATATATATATACAGAGAGAGAGCAAAGAGGAAAGAGAGAGACTAAGATTTTTTTTTACATTTTATTATTATTATTATCATTTTATGATACAGTTTCATATTCCCTTATCCCCTCCCCAGTTCTCTCCCCCCCATCTAGTTTCTCTATATCATTACTAAAATATAGTTCTTCATACATAGTCACATGTCCATCATTGCGGGCATGGACAATGGCAGAGAGTCCAGAATCCTATTGTCAAGATATAGTAAACAGTTTCATTGTAAGTCCATCTTTGTCTGGAAGCAGAAATGCATACCACACTACGTCTTCACATCTGGATGTTAGTCTCCATTTCACAGCTACTGTACATCCCCTCAAATGAAAAGTCATAAAATCAACAATAGAAAATCAACAATGCCATGAAATTAAATGACATGTTACTAAATATGACAGTCTCCATTACACAGCTACTATACATCCCCTTAAATGAAAAGCCACAAAACAAAATCAACATCCGGGAGAAAAAAGAAATTAACAACAACATGAAGTTAAATAACATGCTACTAAATGACTAATGTGTAGCTGAAGAAATGAAAATCAAGAACCTTCTTGAAGAAAATGATGCTACTGCATGATCCATGAGTCATTGAAGAATTTATTCAGAAGAAAGTGTTTTGAAGAGATGAAACCAACAGAAAACATCAAAACTCATGCGATATAGTTTCCGCCGATTTTTGTTGGTGAAGTGTGTCTCTTCTAGACAACAAATAGATGGGTTTTGTTTTTTAATCCAGTCTTCTAATCCATGACGTTTGATTGAGCTTAAGCCATTTACATTCGGGGTTAATATATATAGGTGGTACTTTGGTCCTATTATTTTAGGAATGAGTTGTTCATTGGTTTAGTTTTCTGTTGTCATTTTACTGGGATGTTCTTCCCATTTGTCTTTGGTTTTGGTAGGTGCTATTCCTCTTCTCTGTCAAGAGAACATCTTGAAGTATCATTTGTAGGACAGGTTTGGAAGAGGCAAATTCTTTTAACTTGATTGTGGAAGAATTTTATTTCATTTTCAAAGACAAAAGAAAGCTTTGCTGGATATGTTATCCTGGGCCGACAATTTTTTTCTTTTAGAATCTGGAATATGTCACTCCATTCTCTTCTGGCCTGTAGAATTTCCTGTGAGAGATCTCCTGTGTGCTTAGTTGGCGTTCCTTTATTTGTGAACTGATTTTTTTCATGTGCACATTTAAGGATCTTTTCCTTATGTTCGATTGAAGAGAGCTTGATGATCATGTGTCTTGGTGAAGATCGCTTTTGATCAAGCCTGTTGGGAGTTCTGTGCCCCTCCTGGATCTTGTTTCCCAATTCTTTCTCCAGATTAGGGAAATTTTCCTTTATGATTTCATTAAAGATATTTGTAAAGCCAGTTTCTCTTTCTGCACCTTCTGGGACTCCCATAACTCCTACATTAGGCCTCTTAATATTGTCTTTCAATTCTTGAATACTTTTTTTTGACCTGATCCAGCTCTGCTTCCAGCTTTTTGTTTGCTTCCCCCTGATGACAGGAAATATCTGCCAATTCTGAGATTCTTTTTTCTGCTTGCTTCATTCTATTTTGGAGACTATCGACTGTACTTTTAATTTGCTCTACTGTATTCTTAATTTCTGATATATCAGCCTTGATTTGCTTAATTGCTGCTGTTGCTTTTGTAAAATATTCCTTAAATTCTTTGAATTCTTGTATGAGCGTCTCATTGTTGATGAGAAGCTGTAAAATGCATTTTCTGAATTCTGTGTGTGCCCCATTTTCTCAATGTCTTCCTCAGTTAACTCTGAGGTTGGCATAGGGTTTTGCTACTTTGCAGGGGAGTTTTCAGTAATACTCATTGTGCCTTTGTCTCTTCTTTTGCTCTTGGTCATTGTACTTCTGGTTAGCAAAGTCTTCTCCTTGGAGTGGGTTTCTAGACTGTGTCACTCACAGGTCTACAGTTTGACTTTACTTATTGCAGTTGCTACACAACTCATTGCTTGCAGCCACTCGTGCCACAACCTCCAGTGAGTTCCAGATCTGGGTTCTTATGTCAGATTTCCACAAAGAACTCCGTAGCCCCAACTCCTGCCTCACCAATCTCCACCTCCTGTGATACCATGCTGAGGCTGCACCATTGTCTGTACAACCTTTCTCCCACTTCTGGTTGGAGTAGGTCCTAGGATTAGGGAGACACCAGGTGTCCTACCTAATTAGGTTGTTGGTGGTGCCGATTTTGCTGGAACCTGTTGGACATTAGGTCTGGGTGGCACACAGACCTATTTTGGCCGGTAGGCTGCCACAGTTGGTATTATTTTCCTGCAGGACCAGTGCAATCCACGGAACTCAGTGAGTTCTCACGAGATCAGTACATACGCAGTTCACTGTTGTCCCCTGCAGTCCTAAAGCTTTTGCCACAGTGTGCAAAATGGCACCTGACGTACCACTACTAGAGTTCTTGATCTGCTGGCAGTCAGGTCTGAGAGCTACCTAGACCTGTCTTGAGTGGAACCTGTAGAATGCCACGTTGATGCAGTTCACTGAGTCAGAAATGAGTTCACTCCCAGCTCAGCGTATGCTCAGTCCTTTCCCTTGCCTTTGTCTCCTTGAGCAAAATTGTGCCCAGTTCATCTCTAGGGGGCTGACTGGACTGTGAAATCTACCCTCTTCTCGCACTGTTCATCTGGGATCTGCTGCTCTGTCTTTGCTCCTGGTCAAATCAAGCAGGCCAGCAGGACGGACAGTTCTTTGTCTGGGTTCACCTCCTAAGCTCCCAGTAAAGTCCCTTCCCACCTGGTTGCTGGTGGAGTTCAGATTGGTGTTAGCTGAATGCTGCTGGAGTATCAGTCACTGCAACACCACACCATTGTGTCTGCTGCTTTCCTGTGACTTTCAGTCTTCAGGTACCCCTCTGCTGTTGTTCTGTCTTCTCCTATTTCCTGGAATGTGTCCTCTCTGCTTCTTCCTGATGAGATGTTTCTCAGTCCGTTTAAATGGGTCCTTACCCTATTCCACCATCTTGATTCTATCTCACTGCCAGGAACTTGTTAATACAACTCCATCACTCGATTCAGGTATCATTCAGTGTATCTACTTTTTAGTGTGTGCCCAGTCTCTCATGCCATTAGTACTTCCCTCTCATCACCTTCCAAATCCTCCAACTCTTCTCCATCTCTGTAAAGCTGCCATGTTGAGAATGTTGTACCTGTGCAGCTTATTATTTTTCTGTTTCATTTGTATGGTGTCTCAATAAAAGAATGAATACCTGAAAAAGGACAAAAGAGTCTTAGTATTTACTTCTATATTATTTGGTGTTTGGTAGAAAAACCTATTTTAATGTTTAGCAGCTAAGTTGTTTTCCTTAGATAAATTACAGTTTGCATATACTAAAATGATAACATATTCAATTTGTATAGCCAACACACTCAAAGATACCTGTAATTCAGTTTTCAGCATAAGTATCAACTTTGATGAGAGACGTTTACAAATGTATTTGTTTGAGAGGCAGGGATACAGAGACCAAACTTTCATTTGCTGGTTATTCCCAAACAAACCGACAGAGTTGAACCTGGGAGCAGGAGCATAAATCTAGATCTCTCGTGGGTGGCAGGAGCCCCTCGCTTGAGAGGTCACTGTTGCTTCCTGAGGTCCGCACTGACAGGAAGCTAACATCAGGAGCTGGAGCTGACCCTGCAGCTCAGGCTCTATGATACAGCCCACGCCATGGTGCTGGCAGCTGAAGGTCCCTCCCTGAGTGGCCTGTGTGGGTTACTCACACTGAAACCTCTCTCTAATTACTCCTTATGTCGATGGTGTCTTTGTCTGTCTCTCTCTCTCTTCATCCTTCGCATCCTTAGAAAATAAGTTGGGATCTTTTTATGTTTTCACTTTTTCTGACTGTACCAAGGTGCTTCCATACATAAAATGTCACTGTTGAATGAAACATTTTCATTCAATAGAAGAGGAACTGAAAATCCATTCTAAATCTGTTTTTTTTTAAACTTGGATCCTATGTTTTAATTTTTTATGATGTGTAGTACTGAAATCATGTTGAGAATCATATTCTGTAACGTAGTCAGCAGTGTGCTTTCTGCAACGTTGCACCGCGGAGGCAGAGCAGCTCCTCCATGCCCTATTCAGGGGTGTTTCAGGTTACCCGATGATCTTCCGTGAACTGATGAAACTTGGGAGCATCTGCCACTCATTTTTTATAAGCACTTCTGTTAGGAATTTGGCTAGCAGCAGGTTTCCAGGTTTTAAAGCTGTTTTCTGTCATTTATTAGCTGTGTAACCTTGTACAAATTACCCAACCTCATCTCTGTCTTAGCTTTATCATTTGTAAAGTGGGGATAATGATAGAACCCATTTTATAATGTTGTTACAAGAATTGAGACAATATCCCCAAAGTATCTTAGCCTGGCACAGGAAAGATGCCTAGTATGTGTTAGCTGTTATATTCAGTATGAGGAAGATAATATCTGGTGTATTCACCAAAAAAAACAACTGAAATAACAGATTTTGTGGCATACACGTAATCAGGAAGATGGTAAAGGATTGTAAGAATTTTTTCAGTAATCTGAAAATGAACTTCAGGTTTGTTTGTTTCCTCTTACTAAGTTAAATGGTTTCATAGACTTCAGATAGCTTGGAAAGTGCTAAAGGAAAGTAAAATCTTAAAGGCTAAGTAAATGAATAAATGTATTCAGTTTGGATTGTGATTCCTGTTTTGAATGAGAAAGGTTGCCTCAGAACTTGTGCCTGGGCTGGTCTTTTGTGGTCCATGCAAACTATGATACTTTATGATTGATTGCATAAGAGGAGTCGACCCTGTGGTTCTCTGCCTTCATGTCCCCTATCTCAGATGCCCAGCGTCTGCCTGATGCCCTCTGGTGCACATTTGCCGCACGCCATTGCATCTGAAGATGTCACTGTGTTCCTGACTGGCTCACTGGTTGAGTTAACCACCTTGCAGTCTACCTTCTCATGACTTGGCAGACTCCAGGCCTGAGCTTCTTGAGGCTTGTGAAGCAGTCCGTGACTTAGGCTCGGTCACCCTCCTGAGCAGTGAGTCGGTCTGTTGTTATGGTGAATTACTCTAACATTTTTAAATGTTAAACCAACCATGCAGTCCTACAGTGAACTTTGGTCATTGTGTATTATCTTTTTTTATTGGGGTGATTTATATTTAATCTCTCTTGATATATATGCTATATAATTATATGCCTTTTTAATTACTTTCACTCATGATTCAGGGACATTAACTCACATTCTTTCACTCTCATCTCCCCTGTTTTTCAACATCTTGAACAGAAGCTGTAACACGAAGCGATGACTAATCCTTCTTTTCCCCTAGTCCCTGGTCTCTGTATTTACTTTCTGTCCCTGGAGTTTGCCCATGCTAGTTGTTTTGTATTAAGTGAAATCAGACCATGTTGGTTCTTTTATGTGTATCCAGCTCATTTCACTTAGCCAGGGTGTGTTTCTGATGGTCTTCTACCTTCTGCCCTGCACGCATTATCAGCTCTTAACTGGAGACTCACGTGGACTTTTCTGCACATTTCTGAAATTCTTTTTCTGTACAAATGACCTTCCCACCATTAAAGTGGCTTTCTGGGCTTTTGGCAGGGGGGGCGGGGGGTGGGAATGGGGAACCTCCTCCCAGTGCTCTAGGTGAAAGTTGGTTTAATAGAACTCATTGTTCATTTTCCCCTTTCTTTCAGTTTTTAGAGTTTTTTTTTTAAAAATTCTAGTTATAAGTTATATATTTGTATATCTATATGCACAAACACATATACACAGAATGACCATTTTCTCATATTCTCTGACTTTCCTAGTCATTTTATTAATGAATTAAAGGTGTTTTGGGGCCTACATCACAGCTCAGAGAGTTTAAGTTGCCACTTGTAATGCTGACATCCCATATTGGCGTGCTAGTTCAGATCCTGTCTGCTTTGCTTCCAAGGTAACTCCTGCTGCTGCTCTTGAGAAGGCAGAATCTGATGGCTTGAGTGCTTGGGCCCCTGCAACCCACATAGAATACCTAGATGGAGTTCCTGGCTCCAGGCTTCAGCCTGGCCCTGCTGCAGCTGTTACAGCCGTTTGGGTAGTGAACCAGCAAATGGGAGATCTCTCCCCCGCTCTGTCACTCTGCCTTTCAAAAGGTATTTTTTGAAGATTTTTTTTTTATTTTTAGTGGAAAGAGTTGGAGAAGGAAGGAAGGAAGGACGGACAGACAGATAGGGAGAGAGATCTTCCATTCATTGGTTTACTTCCCCTGTGGTTGAAATGGATGGGGCTGGGCCAGTCTGAAGCCAGAAGCCTAGGAGCCTCTTTTGGATCTCCTATGTGGGTGCAGGGACCCAAGACCCTTGGGCCATACTCAACTGCTTTCCCAGGCCATAAACAGGGAGGAGCTATCAGAAGTAGAAAGCTGGGACACACACCATCATCCACATGGGATGCTGCTACTGTAAGTGGAGATTTTACTATATTATGGCGCCTTCCCCATCAGGAAAATATTTTGATAAATAAATAATGAACACTTCTCCTTAAAGGACCTTTCTTTTTAAAGGATTTTTATTTATTTGAAAGGAGGGATAACAGAGAGATCAATTTTCTATCTGCTGGGCCACTGCCCCCAATGGCTGCGATGGCCAGAGCTGAGTTGATGCAAGCTGGAAGCCAGGAGCTACTTCCAGCTCTCCAAAATGGGTGCAGGGGCCCAAGGACCTGAACCAGCCTCCGCTGCTTTTCTAGGCCATAAGAAGGGAGCTGGATGAGAAATGCAGCTGGGACTGAAATTGGTGTTCATATGGGATGTTTGTACTGCAGGTGGAGGATTAGCTCACTGAGCCATCACACTGACATTTGTTGTTTCAGTCTTCAGAACGTAAGTGCTGAGATTATACAAGATAAGTAAGAGGGCAGTATAGGATGTGTAAGATAACGAGTTTTCCTTTGTAGTGTCAGACGTGATACAGAGATTAGAGAACTATTCAGGGTAGGTCAGTGACTACGTAGCAAAGTACTAGGTGCTAAAATAAGTATCTGCTGTGCTTTTGTATTTCCTAATGTGCATTTTCTAAACTTTAAACTCTATTTTTTGCTATCTTGAAATAGATCTTGAAATATTCTAATAGTGTTGCATTTGTTAGTAGCTGGATGAATAATTACAGTACGTCTAATGCTTTAGTTTTTTTTTTTAAAGAGAGACAAAGAGTGGGAGAGTGAGAAGGAGAGAAGGAGAGGGAGTGAGGGAGAGAAAGCAAGAGAGAGAGACAGACAGATGTGCTGTTTCACTCTCACTGCCTGCAATGGCCAGGGCTGAGCCAGACTGCAGCCGGGACCTCGTGTTCACTCTGGGTCTGCTGTGCCGGTGGACGGGAATCAGCCGTGTCAGCTGTCAGATGCGGCCTCACAGGGTGCACTTTGGCTGGCATCAGGAGCCAGGTGTGTTTGAGCCTGAGCACTCGGGTATGGGATGCAGGCTTCCCAAACTGCATCTTCCCACCCCCCTAGATGATTTAAACATTTTATTGAAATACAGCATATATGCCAACAAATGTATATACATGTACAGTTTTTGAGTTGTTGGTTCTCTAAATAATACCTTAATAAAAATAAAAAGGACTAATACCCTAGTTTTTCATTTATGTTCTTTTTGTTTTCTTTGTTTTTGTGTATGTATATAGATATATGTGTGTATATATATTTTGTGTATGTATAATATATATAAAATAAATTTATTTTATTTTTGATGATGTTTACATAGTTAAGTAAGGAAGTATGTCCATGTGAACCACCAATTAGTGTGGGGAGGGTCAAGGAATGGGGGAAAGTGGATGAGACAACTGTTTCCAGTCTCTTTTTTTCTTCCTGTTATTTGGAGAAAGTGGGGAGAGAAGGGATGAGGACCACACCCAGCAGCCCATCAGCATCAGTACCCGGGGACGTGGGATGGCCACTCAATCTCATCCCAGGGTCCCTGATGTGGAGCATGTTTCAAAGGTACTGCTTAAGTGGTTTTGATAGTTCTGAGAGGCTGTTGTGTTTTTTTTTGTTTGTTTTCTTTTTAGAAAAGATTTATTTATTTTTATTGCAAAGTCAGATATACAAGGAGGAGGAGAGACAGAGAGGAAGATCTTCTGTCCGATGATTCACTCTTGCAGTGACTGCAACAGCCAGAGCTAAGCTGATGAAAAGCCAGGAGCCAGGAACTTCCTCCAGGTCTCCCAAGCAGGTGCAGGATCCCAAGGCCTTGTGCTGTCCTCGGCTGCTTTCCCAGGCCACAAACAGGGAGCTGGGTGGGAAGCGGGGCTGCTAGGATTAGAACTGGTGCCCATATGGGATACCAGCACCCATAGTGGATCCAGGCGCGTGCAAGGTGAGGACTTTAGCTGTTAGGCTACTGCGTCGGGCTCAAGCATTATTAAAAAAAATTTATTTATTTTTATTTCAACCCCCAGTCCTGGCTTCAGTGTACTGGCTGGTGATATGGCCCGACTTGGCCCCTCCTGCACCCCATCCAAGTTCTCAGATCTGCTAGTGGATGTTATGAACTGACCAAGCGTGGCCCACCCCCTGACCTGACCCACATGTATGCCAGCAGGTACTGTAACCTTGGTTCTTGCGCTCACCTGCAGGTACTGCAACCTGACAAAGGAATTCACCAAACTCCTCTATCCAGTCTCCTCCCAGTGGCAGATCTTGTGCATACTGGTGGATCCCTGGCTCAGGTTGATTTGATCCACCTGTTGTCCTGGCAGGAATGATGTCCTTACCCAGTTGGCCCTTGTTGGTTTTTACTGTTGGGTGTTGCAGCCCAGCCACACCTAGTCTGTGCCCAGACACAGCTCTCACATGGCTCAGTGGGAGCCGAGACCTATCCCAGCCCATTTTACACCCACCCTGACTCTCAAGAGTACCAGTGGGTGCTAGAGTTTAGCCCAGACCAGTCCTCCCCAGACCCAGGCCACACCTGTGCCAAGGGAAATTGAAGCCATGTTCAGCCCAGGCCAGTGCACCAATTCTGGCACGTGCACTCACTGATGAGAATTCCAGTCCAGCCAGGGTTTCCCCTTAGCTTCCCAACCAGGCCTATTCCTAGCCACAGTACTTGCATGTGCCAACAGATATTGCTGTTCCATACAGGTGAGCCCACATATTGCTCATGTATTTATTGACTTCATGAGCCAACCTCACAGAACCTGTTCTCTTTTCTGACACTCTGGTGGGTTCCATGTTGTAGCCCTTCAAGTAGAGTGGCATTGTCCATGGAAGTTCCAGAGAAGTCATTCCTTACCTGGACCTGAACTTTAAGGTACTTGCTGATTCCCACTTGTGCTATCTCTCAGACTCTCTGTAAGTCCTATACTCCCAAGATCCCAGAGCTCATTGCTAGGTGGACTGCTGGCTTGGCCCACGCACCATTGGCCTGGGTGCCCCCAGGAGCTGCCACGTGGCTGGGGGAGTCGAGTACCCGTGCCTCTAGCTTCAGACTCGCCTGGACTGCCACCACTAAGGTGCCAATAGTGAGCAGAGTCAGGGCCCTGCGTCTGCCCAGATCCAACCACAGTGTAATTACTGTGGGAGGGGGATTTCTCAGGGCCTGGGACAAGCTCAGAATTTGCCCACCACCTGGCAGCAGTGGCTAGGACCCCATGCATTGAGCCTGACTCGGGCTGGGTCCTCCCAGCAGCCGCCACATGACTGGAAGAGTCGAGCACCCGTGTTTCTAGCTTCAGACTCACCTGGGCTGCCCACACCAAGAGCTGTTTTCTGTATATGTTTGATGATGGACACTGTGGTTAATTCTGTGATTTAAGTATTGTGAAGAGTGACATTCTACCTGTGGTGGTGCAGGTATCTTTGTGCAGTGTATTCATGTCCTTCGGAAATTTATGATTTTTAGGTTTTCTCCATATATTAGCTCCCACAGATAAGAGAAAACATGATATTTGTCTTTCTGGGTCTAACTTTCTCTGATACAGCTATCCCACTCCTGGGAATATAGCCAAAGGAAATGAAATAAACATATCAAAGAGATACCTGTTTATAGCAGCTCCATTCACAGTAACAAAGATATGGAATCAACCTAGATATCTATCAGCTAGTGAGTGGATAAAGAAAACGTGATGTGTGTGTGCCTCTTTATCTGTCTATGATGAAATAGTACTCACATAATTTGGTATTTAGTTTTAAAAGAAGAATGAAATTCTGACATTTGTAACCAAGCAATGTGCTAATCTCCGTTAGGCCTAGTGCCCATCCTATGGGTGATGTTCTCTAGAATTCATCTAATCATACTGTGGCATTAATTTTTCTAATTGTGTGCTTTTTAAAATGTTTATTTTATTTACTTGAAAGGCACAGGAAGGTGGTTGGTATTAACTACCCCAGCTCAGTTTTCCCACATGTGCTGGTGCTTCAATGTGACCCTTAAAGGTCCTCCAGTTCCCGCCTTCAAATGCTGTGTCAGTCCCCTTGTTTACCAGCAAATACATTGGCCTTGTCTGTGAAAGTCCCTCAATAGTCATTCCTCACCTGAACCCTTAGGTCCCTGATCTCCCCAACCTGCGCCACCCTCCAGACACCCTGTAAGCCCACCCTCCATGTCACCAGAGTATGCCACTGGGTAACCTGAGGGCTTTGCCCTGTGCCATTGGCACCTGGGCTGCCCAGGGCCTCCCCTCTTCTGGGGAGTTAGGCCTGGCTCTCTGCACCAGTGCCAGTCCAAAAAGCACCCACGTTGGGATGGGGTAGGTTGGGCCTGGGAAGAGCATCTTTTGTTGGTTAAGCTCCCAAATGGCTTCAATGACTGGTTCAAAACCAGTAGCCTGGATTCCATCCTGGTCTTGCACATGGATGTCAGGGGCCCAAATACTTCCATTGTCTTCTGCTGCCTTCCCAGGCACCTTGGCAGGACGCTGGATCAGAAGCAGAGCGTCTGGGACTAGAGCTGGCAGTGCTGGCTTTGTAGGCTGCAGCTTAACCCACATAACCACAGAATCAGCCCTGTAATTGTTTTTCAGGTTTATAATTCTAGTTTCATAAATTGTTCCTTTTAAGTATCTTATAGTACGTATGTGTAAATGTTATGAATTAGATTTTAGAGGAACTTTTATGTCAACTTAATGGATTTGTGTATGTATTGAATAACTGAATTGCAACTTTTAATTTCAACTTGAAGTGTTCCCTGAATAAAAATTTGAATTACTGAAATGTATTAGGATATGTCAGGACTATGATAGAAAGTGCTAAGGACTATATTCATTTTATTTGAGTGATCATATTGTTTTATGGTAAAAACAGGCCATTTTGTTCTGGATGACAATTATTTTGTAGTGAAGAAGTACCTTGGAGTTATAGGCCCTTTTTCAATTTTATGTGCATTTCTGTCAGCTGAAAATAATTGCTGATTTGGGCTTTTCTTGGAAATAGAGATGAAAATTATATTATTAACTTTATAGGGAGGCATTTTTAAGACATTAATCAGATATATTGCTCTAGAAGCAGTGGAATGTTGTTCTAAAAAAGGCACAGGGCAATAAAGAAATAAGTTAATTATAGAAAAGCTGTGTTGTGATTTAGATAATCTGAGACTGATGGCTGATTCGTGTGTAGCTCAGTGCTAAATATATGTGCTGCAGTCATTCAATGTAAAAAGATCCCACAACCTGCCCTAACTCTCCGGGCTGAGGCTCTAAGTTTGTTTTTGGTTTAAAAGATGGCATCCCGTGTCCTTTGTCTTGCACATATGGGACAAGGAAACTTCCCAGCATTTCCCACAAAACGTATCCCACAAAATGTATTCCGATTCTTGCCCATGTTGTGTTTAACACACACACACACACACACACACACACACAGCTTATGTATTTCTGGGACTAGGAACACCTACTGAACTGGGCTGTATTAGTTTGTTTATAGCTGAGTGTCTGGAGAAATGTGTTCATGTGACTATACTTTGACTTTTCTTCATATCCTCCAAAATTATGGTCAGACTCAGCCACAAATAACAACTAACAATTTTGTAGCCCTGAACTATGTGTCATATAGTATTTTAGATCCTTTTTGCGTTTTAACTTACTTAATCTCCACATTAGCCCCATGAGTTAAGTAATACTCATTTTCCCATTTTACATATAGGGAGAAATACTATATACACAGACAGTGACAGAGATGAAATATGGACACAGGTGTCTGATATTAACCCTCTTATGCATTTTTAGATTTATTAATAAATCATTTTCATTATCAGTGTTTAAACATTGTTTTAATCCTACCATGGTTTATACTGCTTCTATCTGTTAGACTTCTCCAAGCTTGTTTGATAATTTTCAAAATTTCCACTAGAGGTCAGTCTATTACCTGGCAATATAAATATTGTCGCTTATCTGTTTTTCTAAGTGCAAAATTTTAATTATATGAAATTAAAGTGTGCTACGAAAGATACTTGGATACCAGAATAATTTTTGAGTTAGGGACATAGACTTTCATCTTTGTACTAGTAAAAATATATATGACAATTATGTGACCCACTATTAAGTCAGATTGTCTTTGCAGAATTTAATCAAGATATCCTGTGGCATGATACCTGCCAAGGAAGAAAGCTAATGACCTTGATCCTTATTTATTGTCTTTAAATTAACCATATATTAAACATTGAACCATTGGATCAGTAGTACTCCACATCCCCCTTTTCAGGATTCATAAATTAATCAAGGATTTAGAATATACCCAGAAAATAATGAAATGGGGAAGCAAGTTAGTGTTTAGTATGAGATATGCTGATAATTTTTTGTAAGATTTTATTTGAAAGGCGAAGTGGCACAGAGAGAGAGAGAGAGAGAGAGAAAGCACTCTATTTGCTATTTCACTCCCCAGATGGCCACAACTGGACCAGTCTGAAGCCAGGAGTCCAGAATTCCATGTAGGTGGCAGGGTCCAAGCACTTGGACACTCGCTGCTTTCCCAGGTGCATTAGCAGGGAGCTGGATCAGAAGCAGAACAGCACTCTTATAAGGGTCACCTATGTCTCAGGTGGAAGCTTAACCCACCACAGTTAAAACCCATGATATTCTGATAAATTTAAGACAATATGGGGGCCCGGCGTGATAGCATAGTGGTTAAAGTCCTCGGTTTGCATGCCCGGGATCCCATATGGGCGCCAGTTCTAATCCCGGCAGCCCCGCTTCCCATCCAACTCCCTGCTTGTTCCCTGGGAAAGCAGTGGAGGACGGCCCAAAGCTTTGGGACCCTGCACCTGCCTGGGAGACCCAGAAGAAGCTCCTGGATCCTGGCTTCAGATTGGCTCAGCTCCAGCCATTGCGGCCGCTTGGCGAGTGAACCATCTGATGAAAGATCTTGCTCTCTGTCTCTCCCCCTCGCTGTATATCTAACTTTGCATTATGGAAAAAAAAAAAAAGACAATATGGACCTAAGGCTTTTTTTTTAATTAGCTCAGGTGCCACTACGGTGGCTTAGTGAGTAAAGCTACCACCTGTGATACCAGCAACCCATATGAGCAATTCAAGACTTGGCTGCTCCACCTCTGATGCAGCTTCCTGTTAATTAATGTGCCTGGCAAAGCAGCAGAAGAAAATCAAGTCCTTGGGCCCCCGCATCCATGTGGGAAACTCTGGGGAGGCTGCTGGCTGCTGGCGTCAGATCGGCTCAGCTCTGGCTGTTGTGGCGATTTGGGGAGTGAACCACCAGATGGGAGATCTTTCTCTCTGTCTCTTTTTGTTTCTGTAACTCTGCTTCTCAAATAAAAATAAAATAAATAGTTTTAAAAAGTAGTCCAGACACTTTTATATCTCAGCTCTTAAGTTTTAGATAGCAAGGTAGGGAGTTAAGATGTAGAAACCTAGATACTCTGTTTAGAAACATTCTAAGGTAACTTATGTGCTTGCAAAAGAAGAATGTGATAATGCAAAGGGCTTGAATATAGTTATTTGGAGAGTCTGACGTGGTCCTCAATAGAGAGTAATTTATCAGTTGACCAATGGTGTTAGTGGTATGTTAAGTAATGGTTGTGGCTTCTGTAGGTTAAATAAACCCTTTTAGGCAGCCTTCAAACTAACTGAAACGATATGGCTTGACTTGAGATTTGTCACACTGGAAATGAATGGCAACATTTAGAAGAGGCTAGGACAGCGGGGAAAGTTGCACAGGCAGGACAGCCCCTGTGGTCTGTAGGTCTGGGTGGGTAATAAGTAAAAGCCAGGGGTTATTGGAGAGTGAGGGACAAGCAAGTCCGATAGATGATAGATAGATAGATAGATATGGAAGCAGATAGGGTGGTAGACAGATTGCGTCTAAGAGCAGAGAAGTCTTCACAGGCAGCAGGGAAGAGTAAGTGAGCTTGAAGGTAAGAGTCAGTGATGTCTCATAGGACTAACCCATTCTCGTGTACTCATCATGTGCTAGCTAATGTGTTAAGAGCTGTGAATGTATTAGCTTGCTTTTTCCGTGTCCTGCAAGGCAGGTCCTAATCTCATTTTATAGACAAGATGACTGAGGCTCAGATACTTTCAATAACATGCGTGCTAACATCTGGCATATCAATTTTAAGACTGACATGGGAACACAGGGCAGTGGGGCTCCAGCTATGTGCTTCCTGACACCAAGACCTGCTTCTTTTTAGCCTGATGTTAAAAAGTATTTATTTTTTGGTTATTTATTTGAAAGAGGGGTGGGGATATATCTAGAGAGAGAGAGAGAGAGAGATTTTCCACCTGCTGATTTTTAAAAGTATATTGTTTCTTTCATATATGTAATATAAAAGGGGATTTTAAGGGAGAAACCCCACCCAGTCTCCCACCCATCCCAGGTCCTGGATGTGGGGCATGCTCCGAGGGTCTTGCTTAAGCAGTCCCGATAGTTCAACAGTTATGAATTGCTGCCAGTCTCGCCGCTCCAAGCATGATGAGGTCGTTGGAGAATCCACTGATTGACATAGTCCATCAGAGTCTCCATTTGCCCAGTTTTTCACTGCCAACATATGGCTGAGGTGGTTGATGGACTACTTCTGTCCTCTGTCTTTTCATGGCCAGGGTTCCGAGTCCGGCAGTTTGTTTTTAAGTGTTTGCCAGGATGGGGCCAACCAGGAGCTCATTCTGCTTTCTCTCATGTGGGTGGCAAGGATCCAAGTGCTTGAACAGTCACTTGCTGCCTTACTTGGTGCACATTCGCAGGTGACTGAAATCAAGAGCAGAGAGATGTGGGATGGGGATGCTGGATGGCAGTGTGACTCCTGCACCAGGCACTTGCCCATCTCTGCCCCAGTTTTATGCTGCCTTCAGTGTAGGGATGGTTCTAGGCTTGTATTCAATTGCAAGTTAACCCATAGGTAAACTTTAATTACAACAAAAGCAGAGGTTAGCACTTTAAGGAGATGAAGGCAGGTGTATTTTTGTTACAAAAGTGAAGTTTCTTAACCTTTGCCTACAAATCACAATGAAGACCTCTATTCCCCATGTGGTGCTGGTTAGATGGTGGTGAATTTGTCTTGTACTCCTCACTACTTTGTTGTCTTTTCTTCCCCCCCCCCTAAAATCCACTAATTATCTTACTAGGTGTTCTCTCTGTTGGCTTAGTTTTTCATAAATGACACTCCTGGAGGTGACCTCTCAAGGACTTTCTAGAGTCTTAATAGGGAGAGTAGTGGGCAAACCTAAAAGGAAGTTTAGGGATCACTAATTTGGTCTGTCAGTATACTTTTGTCACTTTATTTTTGCACCTGCAGGCAGCAGTGCTTCTGAGACCTTTGAGTCCTTTAAAGATAGCTTTGATCCCAGATCTCTTTCTGCTTGGGATATGTTTTTGAAGGGACGAGGACAGGATGTCAGCTTTCTTCTCCCAAAGGCACCCGTTGCTGCATTTCCCCTATAATCTAGGACTTTCATCATTTCCTCCATGTTGATGGTAGCACTAGACCCGGGGAATAGCATTTGTCTTTTGTTTTTTGACCTAAGTGACTGGTAATGGGTGAAAGGTCCATCAGCTAAGAATGCTTTAATAAGGCCCTCTTTTTTTTTGTGGCCTAGCCAGGGTCTGTCTACAGCCAAATGCAGAAAGTATTTCCCAAGTTCCTTCACTTTTTTCTTCTGAAGTTCCTTGAAGGTGAGAGTTAGGAAGAGCACATCACGTGCTGCACAAGGGCAAGCAGATGGAAAGTTCTCTTTATATAGCGTTTAATCTCTTGGAGAAAACTTTGATTTATTTGACAAAATAATACAGAATTCTTAACCCAGCAGTACAATTTAACACTGTGTCCGCAGGCACCACAACTCCTTTCTCAGAAGAGAAGGCTCTGCAAGATTCCGTAAGGGCAGCAGGGCTATTTCTCGCCCACAAGGCTTTTGGGATTAAATGTGCTCATCCCTGTGTTTAATCTGTCCATGCCTCAAGTTGTCTTTCTCTCCTACTTGGTTTTTCATAGAGAAGGAAGCTATTTAGTAGAAATTCCTTATAGTCAAATCTATAAACTCACCCATGCCCATCCATTCCTCTTCCAATAGCTTTCCAACTAGCCTTCCTACTAGTCTTTGCTCTGGCCTCTGACAGCCTGTGGAGGAAGTCATATTTTACCAATGCTGAAATGATCACGCCACTACTTTACTTAGACTTTGTCTAGTGCTATGAATTATCTTTAGGATATAGCCACCAATTTTTATTATAGCTTTTGAGGTCCTATAGAATGTGGCTTTTGCCGTCTTTTCATTCAAGTTTGTTTGCTTGCTTATTCATTTTTATTTATAAAGACAGGCAAGAAGAAAGAAAGAAAGAAAGAAGGCAGGCAAGCTAGCTAGCTCTTATCCATTGCTTCACTCTGCAAATGCCCATGGCTGTAGCAGGGAACTGAGAACTCAGTCCAGGTCTTCCACATGTGTGTTAGAGATGCAGGTACTTGAACATTGTCCTGCTGCCTCCCAGGGTGTGCACTAATATTAAGCTATATGTCCCAGCCACTATATCAAATGGTTGTCCCTATCTCAACATGTTTTTAAAGATTTATTTTTATTTGAAAGTCAGACTTATAGAGAGAAGTAAAGACAGACAGACAGAGAGAAGGAGAGAGAGAGAGAGAATCCTTTATCCACTGGTTCACTCCCCAAATGGCCACAATGGCTAGAGCAGAACCTAGCCTAAGGAACTTCTTCCAGGAACCTGGGAACTTGAGCCATCCTCTGTTGCTTTCCCAGTCTATAAGCAGGGAACTGAATGTGAAGTGGAACAGCCTGGACTAGAACTGGCACCCACATGGGATGTGTCAGGGCTGAAGCGGAGGATCAGCCTGTTGAGCCTTTGCTCTGGCCCCTATCTCAACATTTAAAAAATGTTATACGTGTTTGTTTTTATTGTTTGAAACTCAAAGTCATACATAACTCCCTCACCACACACACACACACACACACACACACACACACACACCCCACACACGAAGAGAGAGAGAGAGAGAGAGAGAGAGAGGAAGAGAGAGAGGGAGAGAAGAAGAGAGTGCACTTGTAATTACTGGTTTACTCCTCAGTGCCTGTAAGAGCTGGGGCTGGGGCTGAGGCAGGAGCTGGGGCTGGGGCTGAGGCTGGGGCTGGGACTGGAGCTGGGACTGGAGCTGGGGCTGGAGCTGGAGCTGGGGCTGGGACTGGGGCTGGAGCTGGGGCTGGAGCTGGGGCTGGGGCTGGGGCTGGGACTGGAGCTGGAGCTGGGGCTGGGACTGGAGCTGAGGCTGGAGCTGGGACTGGAGCTGGAGCTGGAGCTGGAGCTGGAGCTGGGGCTGGGGCTGGGACTGGAGCTGGGGCTGGGGCTGGGACTGGAGCTGGAGCTGGGGCTGGAGCTGGGACTGGAGCTGGGGCTGGGGCTGGGGCTGGAGCTGGGGCTGGGGCTGAGGCTGGAGCTGGGGCTGGGACTGGAGCTGGGGCTGGGGCTGGGGCTGGGGCTGAGGCTGAGGCTGGGACTGGAGCTGGGGCTGGGGCTGGGGCTGGGGCTGGAACTGGGTCTGGCTGAAGTTGGGAACTGGGAATTTATTTCAGGTATGTGCTGTGACTCACCATTTCACTGTCAGTAGCATCGTTCTTCTGCATGGTCTAGCCATATTGGTTCTCTTTGATTCTCACCATGCTGCCAAGTTCCTTCTCAGGTTTTTGGCATTCTTTGCTTTCTCTAGCTGACTGCCCATTGTCCTTTACATCTCTGCTCCCACCATTCTTCATGGACAGTCCCAGTGTAGTCATATTTCTTTCAATTATCACCTCAGTTTGTGTGTGTGTGTGTGTGTGCATGTTTTAGTTGCCTGAAAATTGTGTCTCCCTCTTGAGTGTCTCCTTTCACTTTGTGTGTTTTCTGAGAACCTGGGAGTTCCAAAGGAGGGCTCGTTCATTTCCTTGTATAATTCGGAGAGTGAGCTAGAAGCCTGGTGAGTGTAATAGAGCTTTCATTGGTAAAGACTGCTGCTGGTGAAGAATGGTTCTGTATAGCCCAAAGGGACACATTATCCGCTGTGTTTGTGATGACCTGCCCCAGCCAGGGAATGTCTTTTTTATATTCATATGTGTGGAGATTGATGTTTGTGCACATAGTCATTATTCCTCTAAGTATAATCTTATGTCATGGTGGTTATAGGCTGGGCTAGGGTTGTTTCGGCCATGACCTGGTAGGCTGGCTGGAGCTCGGGTCACCAACCCAGAAAGCCATTGCTGAGAGTGCTCTCTTGGTACCATGTTTATACTCTCACCGAAAGACGGAACAGAACCATGTGAGGCTGTCCTCCTCAAATTTAAATCCCGTTGGACACTCCCAGCAAACTTCTAGGCTTTGCATTCCAAGAGAAAAGATGGTTATTGCCAGATTGAATACTCCAAAAAGGTCTGATTATACCCAGCCTCGGGGTACTTGTACTTTTTGTAATTTGTCACTAAAGGAAGAGGCTTAGTGACTCTCTGCAAAGTGAGCTCCATAGAGTCTGTGTTTCCTTGAAACGGGAAGTAACTCAGAGGTTTTTTTTTTTACTTAGATATTGTAATCCATGCTTCTTGCATATTCTAATATCTGCTTAAACAACCATTCTTTTACTCATTCATAGTTCTATTATATTTGTAATTATGTGTTTATAAAAATTGTCTGCCCCCTATAATGTAAGGTCTGAGAAGGTAGGAAGTATTCCTTTCTTCTTCATGGGTGTGGCTCAATTTTCTCAAAATGCTTTGCATATAGTTAACATTCCATGCATATTTGGTGGGTGAATGAACTATAAGTTTTCAAAGGGGAATTTCAAAAGTAGCTATCACATTTAAGAATTCATAAGGTATTTAGGAAAAAATTGGCATGTTTGCCCAATATTCTTTATCGTGGAACCAATTTAAAGTCAATACATAGAATGAAAAGCAAAAAAATCCTATGAAACTAAGAAATGGCTCAGTTCTAAGCTATAGATTGCCTTCTGTGGAGTATAATAAAATGTGGGTGAAATCAAAGGATGTCAAAGCTAGTACACACCTCTTTAGATTATAAAGAGAGTGCAAGTGTCACAGAAAGGGAGAAGACCCCAAGAAGCCCGTCTTGTGAGGTGTGCTAGGAACAGAGCCAGTGTCTTATCTCAGAATAGGGAGAGGTGAAACTAAGGGGACAGAAACTTTTTATTCTTTACTTCTGTTCCTTACCTACAAGGAAGTGGCAAAGAAGAAAGAATTAGTGATAGTGAGTATTGCAGCAGTTGACCAGAATTAAATGAACAGAAATGTGGAACCAATAAATTAGGAAGCAAAAGTTGACTACTCTGCTCTACTCTGAGTATGCAGCCAAACACATTTTGGATTAAGACTTATTTAAAAAAAAAACACATATTTACTCAAAGAAATTGAAGGGGAACATTATTTTAAAAACCTGAAATTAAGGAAAGCAAGATAATCCCATGTGCTGGTGAGATGCATGGAATTTGAGGCTTTTGCCTGTTGCCAGCCACGTTTCTTGCCTTGTGGAGAAAGCTGGGCCTGTCTGTGACAACGAGCCGTGCCACATGAATAGTCCCAGTGGAGATAGACATTCCTGATGATGTTTAACTCCACTGGTCCAGTTATCCTTAGACCCAGTGCACTTTATTCACGTCTCTGAGTTAAATGAGGTATTCCAGTGTTCCTCTAATAAATTCCTTTTATGTAAGCTATTTCAAGTTAGACTTTTACCATAGGCTTGTAACCTAAGTTTTATCTAATGTAACATAGATAATAAAGAGACTGAGAAGATCCAACATATGTGTCATATGTCTGATAAAGAGGGGAGAACAAATGACAGAAACATTTCAAAATTTAATGGATAACAAAGTCTTCAGAGATGGAATTAATCAGTAATCGGTTTATCAAAAAACACAGTCGGCCCGGCACAAAGGCTCAGTGGCTAAATCTGCACTTTGCATGTGCCGGATGCTATATGGGTGCCAGTTCATTTCCCACCTGCTCCACTTCCCTTCCAGTTCCCTGCTTGTGGACTGGGAAAGCAGTAGAGGATGGCCCAAAGCCTTGGGACCCTGCACCCACACTGGAGACCCGGAAGAAGCTCTTGGCTCCTGGCTTCAGTTTGGCTCATCTCTGGCCGTTTGGGAAGTGAATTAGAGGGTGGAAGATTTTTCTCCCTGTATCTCTTTCTTTCTGTAAAATGTGCCTTTCCAATAACTATAATAAAAACACAGAGTTTATAAAAAACTCGAACAGGTTGATTAGTATCAGGTAAACATGTAATAGTAGAGTAGGTTGTACTTTAAGATGGAAAGAAATCCTATAGACATTTCCAAGCAAAAAAAGCAAGTCACCCAAAAGGGGGAAAATCAGACTGGCCTCAGGTCATGGTCAGTAGCCAAAACCAGGAGGTGGTGAACAGGTCCTAGAGCTCCAGTGGGAGTTAGTGTGACCCACAGATTTGATGTCTAATTAAGCTATTGTTTATGTATAAAGATAAAAGACAAGATTCTCAAACATTGAAGTACCTTCTGCCTGAAAAAATGTCTCATGAATAGATGAAATCACCTAAATGATAAAGAGAAATTATTTAGGACTGGAGAAGCAGAGGTATGAAGGGCTTGGTTACGGAGTTTATTTAAGTGTAGAGTTAGCCAAATCTAAGTAACTGTGAAAACAGAGGGAAATGCAAATGATCTAAAGTTACTAATGAGTAATGGATTTATACCACAAAGTGGGAGAAGTGAGAAGAGGTAGAACTATGTTTAAGTGTGTGAACTACTCTTTTATTTTAGTGAAAAAAGGTCGGTAGATACAGCCTGAAGTTGAAGAATTTGCTAGTCTGAGTTGAAATCTTTTCATGGATCCTGCTAGCTTGTGTAATTTCAGATAAGTTTGAATCTCATGTACAGTTTTAGAATGTGCATCTCTAACGTGGCGATAATGATGCTACTTCACTGACTAGGATTGTGAAAATTAAATGTCACAATGTGTGTGAGGTGCTTGGAATAATACCTGGCTAAGAGTGACCATTCCATGAGAACTGTGCATTTATTGTTGTGATTATTACCATTTTTAAAGAGAAAAAACAGGTAGATAGTTTCATAATTTGGGACAGAGAAGGTCTTTTAAAGTTGTTTATCCTAAGTGATGATTAAGGATAAAACTAATAATTTGACTTCATAAAATCCAAAACCTTTTGCAAGGCGAAAACATCATAAGAATCAGTGAACACACACCCAGATGGGGAAGGATAATTGCATCATTTTTGATAGAAGATGGAATCATTTGAAAAGTCAACAAGGAAAAAAATGAGCAAAAATCAGTATGAATTAATTTGCAAAAATTTACAGCAATAAATGTTTAAAAGATAAGAACTTATAAAGCAGTAGAATTAAAAAGGAGATGCTGTTTTTCATTGATTAAATTGACTGAGGGGGAGGTTGAAAATATCTACTAATGGAAAATAATGTGATGAAGTACATATTCTTGTATTCTTTCTCGAGAATTTGGCATTTATCATAATTGTAGAATGCTGAGGCTGCCATCCACCACCTCAGTGTCAGCATCCCATATGAGCACTTTATGAGCTGCTTGAACTGCGTGTTGATTCGAGTCCTGGCTGCTTCACTTCTGATCCAGCTCCCTGCTAATGCACCTGGGAAGGCAGTGGAAGATGATGACCTTAGTGCTTGGGCCTCTGCTACCACATGGGAGACCTGGATGGAGTTCTAAGCTCCTGGCTTAGTCTGGCCCAATCCTGACTGTTACAGCCAGCTGGGGAGTGAACCAACAGATTGAAGAGCTCTGTTTGTCCCTCTCTTGCTCTTTTTAGCTCTGCCTTTCAAATCAATAAAAAAAAAAAATCTTTTAAAAACATTGTAGGGTCCAGCTCGGTGGGCTAGCGGCTAAAGTGCTCGCCTTGAATGCTCCAGGATCCCATGTGGGCGCCGATTCTAATCCCAGCAGCTCCACTTCCCATCCAGCTCCCTGCTTGTGGCCTGGGAAAGCAGTCGAGGACGGCCCAAAGCCTTGGGACCCTGTACCCGCGTGGGAGACCTGTTAAGAGGCTCCTGGCTGCTGGTTTTGGATCAGCACAGGGCACAGCCCTGGCTGTTGTGGGAGTGAATTATTGGACGGAAGATCTTCTTCTCTGTCTCTCCTCTCTGTATATCAGACTTTCCAATAAAAATTTAAAAAATCAGTATTTTATTAAAAAAGAATATGCTCTTCTTTAACTGATGTTTCTTGTAGCTTTATAATAGAAATAAATTGGAAATATCTTGATTATGGGTATGAATTTGCTAAATAATTTCGAGTGCTTAAATATAACATTCTGTACCCATGAAAACAAAAGATGTATAAATATATGAGGCTACTGTGTAATATTTATGGAAAGAGTATAATTAAAAAATAAATACTTTGGTACAAAATTATGAAATTATATCAAGGGTATTTAAGAGCAAAAAATTTTATCATGAGAAAAGCACATAAATCTCAAAAAATGTTTACACCAGAATAAACATTTTAATTCAATTATTTGACAGGTATTTTGAAATATTCTCATATGCAGTTTGCCTTTATAGTCTTGAATTCTGTTTCCATAGATTCAGTCAACTATCAGTGGGAAATATTTGAGAAAAAGAATTGCCTGTACTGAATATGTAGGCTTGTTTTTTTGTTGTACTTGAAACAATACCCTAAGAAATGCATTTATATAGTGTTTATATAATTTTAGATATTGCAAGTTATCTAGAGCCGATTCAGAGTACTCAAGAGGTTGTATTATAGATTACGCACAAGCACTGTACCATTTTTGAATAAGGGACTTGAGCAGCCTCAGAGTTTGACATTTATAGGGGATCATGGAACTGATCCTGTATGGCTATTGAACAACAGCTCTAAATGAATAATGGAAAAATGATCGGGGGAAAGTAATTTACATGAGAATGGGTATAGTATGATCTTACTTACTAGAATAATAAATGTATTTATACTTCTGCATGTGCATAGAAGATTTCTAGAATGTTATACAAAATAGATTGAAAGTATTTGACCCTGAGGTAGGGACTGGAGATGCTGTGAATTTTTCATTTTATACCCTTGAAGCTCTTTGAATTTTTATTTTAGCAATTCTTTTTAAATTTTATAGTAATTGAAACCAACAGGAATATTTCAATTGGTGGTTACTATATTCTTTTCAAAATGGAATTTAAGGGCTCAGTGTGATAGTTTGTGTCCCAGCTGCTCCTTTCCCGTCCAGCTCCCTGCTTGTGGCCTGGGAAAGTAACAGAGGACAGACCAAAGCCTCCCTGCACCCACATGGGAGACCCAGAAGAAGCTCTTGGCTCCTGGCTTCGGATCAGCTCAGTTCTGGCCCTCGAGGTCACCTGGGGAGTGAATAGATGATAGAAGATCTCTCTGTCTGTCTCTCCTTCTCTGTATATCTGCCTTTCCCATAAAAATAAATAAATCTTTTAAAATTGAGTTTAATAACTGGGAAATAAAATTATTTTGAGTGAAAGATACTGCAGTTCAGGTAAGTTCAACTAACATTTATTCAAAATTTAGTAGAATTTCACTTTATATGAAGTACTTTTACGAGAGCTTTTACTGCTTATCAGCCAGTAAGACATGTAATACTTGACAGATGCTATAAATGAAAGTTCAGTTTTGAGATAGAGGTTCGGTTGTCCTAATTAAACCAGAAGAAATGAGTCTGTTAGCGAACAGTTTTTTTTATTGCAGACTGTTGGGTACCAAACTGGAAAGTAGCATCAAGGGTAGGGAAACACTGCTGTTGCTAAGTGGTGTGCATCCAGGTCTGGCATTTTGTTGGCTTTATGCTTGGGTTGTTGATCTGATGGTTGCTGAAGGTGTTGGGATGTGTGAGAAATGATATTAATGATAATGTGGATGACAGGAAAATAAGATCTGCCTTCTAAGAGAAAACTAGAAATGCTGTATCTGCCCATGATGTTATGTCACTGTTATATGGTTATAAGGGCAGTGACTTTATCAAGAGTGATGTACTTCTGTGTAGTCAAGCAGACCCCTTTCCCCAGCATTTTCTGGAGTTTGGCCATGTGGTTTATTTAGAAATTATGGCTTTTTTATATTAGAGAGTCTGTGATTCTTCAAAATCTTGTGCTCAAGACATTTGAGCAATGAGAAATGATTGCCCTATTCTGTTGACATTAGCTGTTCAGATCCCTGTATTCCTGTGGGCATTTCCGCTATTAACACTTACATTGACATTGTTGATGTATTAGGAAACAATTTGAACATAAATGTGTTTGTTTCCTAATGATCTAATACATGAAAAATCACACTGCTGTTTTATTAGGTTCTGTGTGTGTGCACATGTGTGTTTACATACATGCCATAGGTATTTCTCCCATATCTATCTATGTATGTATCTATCTATTTGTTCTATGTTTTATATCATGTGATGTGGACATAGTGTAGTGATGTTTATAGGGCTGTAGGTATCTGTTTATAACAAGAGTATGTCTCCTTGAACAAATCTATGTTGATCTAAAAAAGCAAAAGCTTTTCAGTTTAAGTTTATGTAGTCCATCTATTTCATAGAACTCAGTATTTGCAAAAATATCTGCAAATGAATGATAATTACATTTTACCTCTTTTGTAGGCATTGTATTGAAGCAAATTAATTCAGCATTTCCGATTTTATACTAGTTTCTGTAGTTCCTTCTTGGTGGTTGACTAGGCTTTCCTAGTTCATGGGTGCTAGTGAATTAGGTCATTTTCTAAGCTAGAATTTTGTGGAGGACTATAACTGGGAATAAAGTTCCAAGTGCCTTGTGTCAAATTCCTTTGAATTTCTCGAAACTTCTGTGACTCAAAACTTACTGCACTGTGCATCTTCTGCATGTTTATTAACATATGAAGAAGTCCTTGCTTTTTTGTGAAATTGAAATATATAAATGTAAATGGCATGTGATTGAAGACCCAGGATTTTACTCTTTGCCAATGGATTGTTTGAAAAAGCCTAGCTGTCTCTGAGGGCTTTTTTTCTACACTAGCAATGATCTGAGTTAAAGTTAAGTCTTTTGAAGTTCTGACACAGTATGCATGGATTAAGGAGTTGTATCCAGTTTATATCGCTTTCCTCAATCTGACTTAGGATACTCAGATTCTGCTCATAGCAGTCCACCTAGTAGTTGTGTTATAAATTAGTAAAAATATGAGACAAGAATGTATATTTTTACTGGAATATTTAATATTTTCGTTGTGTAAATATGAATATTCTGATTCTAGCACAGGAATTCAGCTTTAAGTTGAAGTTTGACTTCTTTGCACTTTTTTTTTAAGTAGAAAGTATTTTAGTTACTTGTACATTTTTCAAAGAGTGCATTGGGGGCGCGCCTTAAAAGTCTATGATTCTGATTCATTATTCATAGAACAAGTATTTGTTAAGTGCCTACTTTGTGTGGTACTGTGTTAGGCTCTGGAAAATGTAACAGCAAGTGAAACTATAGTCCTTTCTCTCACAGTGGTGTGTGTGGGGAGGTTGTATAAGTGTTATGAAGAAAAAGTACAAAATTGAAAGAGAAAACTGGAGGAGATCAATTTGGGTTAGCTGTTTTAAAAGGCCTTTCTGAGGAAGTGGCATTGAAACAGATCCAAAGAAGGAATTTATCAGAAGGGGAAAGGGTTGGAAGGAGTTCCAGGCAGAGGCAAGGGGTTCTGTGATATCATTTTATAGTACTTATGACCTTTTTAGATGCTTATGTAATTAGGTACTAGTCTATGAGCAAGACAGTTTATAGAGCTGTGTTACTGAAAAGATGCATATAAATTACGTTTTTATAAATGAATTCCTGAATTCCTGCAGGCTTATATTATATTCACTGTGCTATATCATCTGAGCTTGATTGATGTTCAGTTGCTTCAATTACTGCTAGATTGATCTTTTTAAAGCACAACTTTGATGATCTCTTTTTCTGCTCAGAAATCTTTACCAGCTCCCCAATTACCCAATAAAATCCAAACTTCTCCCCCTATGATCTGGCCCTCCTAAACAGGCTCTACTCCAACGTTCTCTGATTCTGTCTGCAGTGCACTCTGGCAGCCGGCAGACCCTGTGGACGAGCGTGGGTGCTTTCTGCTGTGTTCGCTTGTACTCACCTTGCGTTTTTGCCTTTAAAAGTGTATACCTCTGAGAAGGTCCAAATTGCAGGTGTGTTCCAGGCCCATCCTGAACGTGACCATGTAGTCTGTTTCTTCCCTCATCTCCTCAGCTGGAAGTTACTTTTTTCTTCCCATTTCCTTTGACACTTTATTTTCACTGTTCTTTAGATATTTTTTGTTTGTTATTTTTTTCAAATTGATGTTTTTAATCAACAAAGAATTTATGCATTATGAGATATATAGTGTTCTGCCTTGATCCATGTATACAGTGTGAAATGATTAGACAGCTAATTGACATCTGTCACTCCGCCTATAATTTTTTTTTTGCAGTGAGACAGTTGAAATTTACTCAGTTTTTTTTAAAGTATACATTAAAATTTATTATAGATACTTTGCTGTAAACAGATATCAAAACTCAATCTTCCTAAGTAAAACTTCATACCCTTTGACTAACACCCCTCTTCTCTCACCATTTGGTCCCTGGTAACCATGATTATTTCCACAGGGTTGAGATTATATGTGTTAAGTGTGATCATACAGTGTTTGCTTTTCTGTGCCTGTTCATTTCAAAATAAGCTTAGTATAATGTCTTCTTTGCTTATGCACTCTGTTGAAAATGGCAGGGTTTCTTTCTCTAAAAGAATAAGCAGTATTTCATTGTAAATATGTGAATACACCTGGACGTATGATGGGGTTATGTCCTGATACATTGAGCATAAATTAAGGCAAAAAACCTTTAATACTCCTAACCTGCTTAATGTCACACCTTATCTGAGCTCATCTAAATGTGCTCAGAACACATTAACATAGAGTTGAACAAAGTAATCTAATTCAAAGCCTTTAAAGAAAAAAGAAAATAGAATGTCTCATGTAATTTATTGAATATTTACATAAAATGCTGGCAACATGGTAGACTGTAGACGTTGTTGTACCTGTTGGGTGTGTGAACAGGGAGCTGTGTCCTGCTGCCCAGAATATGGAGCGAGTATAATACCATGTCTTATGAGCCTGAGAAGAGGCCAAAATTCAATGTACATTTTCTACTGAACGTGAAGCATTTTCGCACATTGTAAAGTTGAAATATCATGAGTACAACTATAGTAAGCTGAGATCCATCTGGATACCACATTTTTTTTCCATTCATCTGCTACTGAGCACTGAGGTTGTTCCTGAATCTTGGCTATTGTGAATAATGATGCAGTGAACACGGAAGTTTAGCTGTCTTTTTGACATATTGATTTCAATTTCCAGGAGTGGAGTGCTAGATTGTATGTTAGTTCCATCTTTAGGTTTTCAAGAAACCGCTATATTATTTTCTAATATCTGTCCTAATTTATATTCCCACCAACAATATGCAAGGGTTCCCTTTCTCTACTTCTTCGTCAGCAGTTTTGTCTTTTTGGTGAAAGCTGTTCTTGCAGGTGTGAGGTGAAAGTTCACTGTAGTTTTTTTCTAGTTTACTAATTTATTTTTTATTAGAAAGGCAGATTTACAGAGAGGAGAGACAGAGACAAAGATCTTCCATCCACTGGTTCACTCCCCAAATGACCACAGTGGCCAGAACTGAGCTGATTGAAGCTAGAAGCCGAGAACTTCTTCCAGGTCTCCCACGCGGGTGCAGGGTCCCAAGGCTTAGGGCTGTCCTCGACTGCTTTCCTAGGCCACAGCAGGGAGCTGGATGGGCAGTGGAGCTGCCAGGACATGAACTGGAACCCATATGGGATCCTGGCAGATGGAAGGATAGTATTTAGTCACTAGGCTATCGCACGGGAACCCTCACTCTAGTTTTAATTTGCATTTCCCTGATGATTACTGATGGGTGTTCTTCGTGTACCCGATGGCATTTGTATGTCTTTTTTTTTTTCAAGAAGTGTCTGTTTAAGGCCTTTGTTCCTTTTTTATTGGGTTATTTGTTTTCTTCCTATGAAGTTGTTTGAATGCTTGCATCTCACAGAGGCTAACTTCATTTTCAGTGGTTTTTCGGTTATTGTGTGGGATAAGTATACAGTTTAATTTTGTTCTGAATATAAATAACCTGTTTTTCCAACACCATTTATGTAAGCTGTTCTTTCTTTCTCTTTTGTTAAGGATTTGTTTATTTTTATTGGAAAGTCAAATATACAGAAAGGAGGAAAGACAGAGAGGACGATAATTCACTCCCCAAGCAGTCACAATGGCCAGAGCTGAGCCAATCCGAAGCCAGGAGCCAGGAGCCTGTTCCGGGTCTCCCACATGGGTACAGGGTCCTCTGCTGCTTTCCCAGGCCACAAGCAGGGAGCTGGATGGGAAGCAGGGCTGCTGGAGACGTGATCGGGTGCCCATATGGGATCCTGGCGCATGCAAGGCAAGGACTTTAGACACTAGGCTACTGCTCCCGGTCTGCTGTTCTTTATTTATTGTATGTTGTCAGCACTGCTGTTGAAAATGAGGTGACTGTAAATGCTTGCATTTATTTTATTGGTTAGTGTGTCTTTTTTTTTTTTTTAATGCCAGGACCACGTTGTTTTAGTTACAATATCTTTACAGTATTTGTTGGATGCTGAATGTAATGCCTCCAACTTTGATGGTTCTCCCCCCCAAGATTGCATTATTTGTCTCCCTTCTTATTTTGAAGTTATTTCTATACACATTTTATCTTCATAATTCGAGTGGTAAGCTTCTTGAGGTCAAAGCCTGTGTAGATGAGTCTTTACTTCTCATTATGCCCAGCATAGCCCCTTTCATGTAGTAGCTCTCCATAAAACTTTGTTGAAGGAGTTTGTAAGCTAATTGAGGGCAGTTAGGTTGCCTTTAAAAAGTAGTCATCTTTAAACAGATACATGAAGGGACTGATAATATATGTAAATCTTGTAACGTTAGTAATGTTGAGTTCATGTTTTCTTAACAAAGGGATACTGTTTTATTGCACTGTTCAAAATTTTTTGTCCATTTCAGTGGCATTGACTCACAGAGATTATTTTAGATTCATAAATGATGCTGTCATTTCCATTTTTGCCTCTCTTTTGAAGGTTTGCATGCTCATTTAGCTGTAAAAAAGATTGAAAAGAACAAATAAACACTCTTCCTGGGTGCTGATATCCACTGGGGAGAAACAGATTTGAAAGCATGTCTAGGTAATGTATTTAGTTTGATTGTTTGGGGTTTTCCAAGTGCATGTGGCTTCAGATAAGTTTGGAATAATCCCAAATAGAATTTCCTTATTCACTGGTACATTTGAACTTTTGCTTCTGATAGACAACTTCCTACCTACAGGTTTTATTAAAAACCATTTTATTTTGAGAAGTTGTGCCCTTTACTTCTGACTGAATAAACATCTGAATAGCTTTTAGACTGCTCGTCGGGGTGGGGGTAGGTGGGACTAGGCTATGGTTTTAACTGACGAAGTTCTCAGGGTGTTTCTTAATGGAATAACATTATCCCCAGGTGATATTGAAATACATGGGGCAATGACTCACTTCTTAAATTCATTTTCAAGAACAACAAAAACAAAGCGTAATGGCAAAACAATGTGTAAATGCTTGTTATTGATTTAGTACTAGATTTAACAGTATTGTCTTGGCTAGAAGTGCTTCTTTAAAAGTCACTTTCAGTTATATTTACTTTTCCTCTCTTATATAAAATGGTGAGTTATTTACAGGGAAATAGCTTACTAATTTCAGGCTTTAGATTGATTCTATTGTTCTGAAACTTTAACCCTGAAATAATGTATGATTCTGTATAAATCAATGAATATATGTGAGTCATGGGATTTGAAAAGTTTAAACAGGTCATTGACTTTCCTTACAAAAATTTTTATCTATCTAATAAAACAATTGAAGAATTAAAAAACTGTAAAGAAAACCTACAAAGAAATAAATTATCCTTAATTTTAAAAGACAGTCATCATTTTAGATACCTGTTACTAAATAAATCTTTAGGTCTAGGCCACAGTTAAGGATAATGTAGATCTAGAATTAAAAAAATGTAAACATAGATTTTCACTCTGGGGGAAGTTTTCATATTGGATTAGATTTGGAGCATCAGAGTTTTTAACAACTGCTTTAAGGTCATTTTGAACTGGAAGTTGTGAATCATTATTCAGAAAGACCATATGGGCCTTTTGGCTGTTTCTGTTTTCCTTGTTCACATTATGTTTCGTTTTTCTTAAAGAAGAGAGAGGGAGACACACACACACACACACACACAACTAGAGAGAGTACACGTGCGCAGGAGGAAGAGAACAAGAGTCAGGGATGTGCTGTTTGCTAGTTCATTCCACAAACAGCTGCAGTGCCCAGGCTGTGGCCAGACTGAAGCCAGCATCCAGGAGCTTTGCTCAGGTCTCCCAAGTGGATGCAGGAGCCCAACTTGCACTGCCTGCCCAGGCATGTTAGAATGATGCTAGATCTGGAAGTGGAACAGTTAAAACTCATTGTTGTAGGTGGCAGCTGACCAACTGCCCTTCACAATGCTGGTCTCACATAATAAGTATTTTATAAAGAGTGTTATAATTTTATAATTATTTGGTTTTAACATGTAAACACCAGAGAGATTGATTTTTCATCAGATGTGACCAAATAAAACAATAGTGTTTTAATTTCCATAGTTAAAGAAAAACCCTTTTTGAGCTCCTGGAGAGTGAAGGTATTTGAAATACTTTCATCTGCTGACTTTTTAAAATATTTTTATTTCTTTGAGAGGTACAGAGAGATAGAGAGAGGGAGAGAGATAGAGAGGGAGTGTTTCCATGTCCTGGTGCACTCCACAAATTCCCTTGGTTAGGAGTGAGTAAGGATAAAGCTGGGAGCTGGGAGCATGATCCACTTCCTTCACATGGGTTGGAGAAATCCAGTTACTTAAACCACCATCACAGTCTCCTAGGTTGGTATTGTCAGAAAGCTGGAGTTGGGAGCTTGAGCTGTGTATTAGGTGGGACATGGGGTTCTTAACTGTTAGACTAAATGCCTGCTCCTCTTCTAATGTGAATGTCAATTACATGGACTCTAGTGTCCCTCTTTGGAGTCCTTGAAGCCAGCTGGTACGGCAACATCTCCAGTGAACTTGTGTGTTTTTATCTGCCTGGCCATTTTTGACACTGTAGGGGATTCTGATGAATGAATAGATACAGACCCTAAGAACAGAAAACAGTCTGTATTAGGCAGAATCAAACTGATGGGACTGCTAAGGTGTGAAATGTGGAAACTCATTCTTTTTCATTTATTAAAATTCATTCATTCAGAAAATATCCATTTATTGTTCAAGTGCTTGGTATTAATTTTGATCAGGATTTCTCAACCTTGGCACTGTTGACATTTTGGGTTGGATAATTCTTTGCTGGGGATGTCCTGGGCTGGGCAGTTCTATGAAATGTGTAGCAGCGCCCTTGGCTTCTGTTCTGTGGATGCCAGTTGTACTTGTCCTGTTGTAAGAACTAAAAATGTCCCTAGTCATTGCTATCTGTCTGCTGGGAGAAGACATCGCCTCTGTCCGAGGACTACTATTTTACATGACAAAACATTTTAAAAGTATTTCATATCTACACAAAGGGAACAGATTTTTAAAAAAGATTTATCTACTTTTTAAATTGGAAAGTCAGATAGAAAGAGAGGAGAGACAGACAGGAAGATCTTCTGTCTGTTGATTCACTCCCCAAGTGGCCACAGTGGCTGGAGCTGCGCTGATCTGAAGCCAGGAGACAGGAGCCTCTTCCAGGTCTCCCACGCAGGTACAGGGTTCCAAGGCTTTGGGCTGTCCTCAACTGCCTTCCCAGGCCACAGGCAAGAAGCTGGATGGGAAGTGGGGCTGCCGGGATTAGAACCAGTGCCCATATGGGATCCCAGTGTGTTCAAGGCGAGGACTTTAGTCATTAGACTGCCATGCTGGGTTCAGGGAACAGATTTCATTTGTTTTATGCACACAGTCTTAAGAACACAATGATACCAGTTTGCCATCTCTATATCCCTCGCTCCAACTCTCCCTTCTAATTTCTTATTTTTCTTTTAATTTTTATAATGACAGAGTTTCAGTTTACATGTGAAATGTATTTTGTGTTGTTTTTCTGTCTGAAATTTGCATGCTTTCCCTGTGATTTGGTCTGTCAGTATTTCCAGGGAGTTTTCTCGTTCAAAAAGTGACTCAGATTTTGTAAAGCCAAGCGGCACAGTCCATGTTTGCCTTAGTCACAGCAGAATAAAAAACTTCCATCATAAGAAAAAAAATAAATAAAAATTAATCTAATCATGACTCTGTGCCATTGTGACACCTTCAATCCAAGACCCTACTACTTCTTGGTATTTTGATCAAGAACAAATTCTCACAAAGAAACCCAAGTCACTTTATTTTTCTTTCTTTAGTGATAATCCTATTCATCTTTTGTCTTAAGGGCTCTGTAGGGTAAGAATTCCATTACTATGGGGACTAATCTATTTCTCTCTGCTGCATCTTTTTTTCTAAAGTTCTTATGAGAGATATGAAACGTATTCTGAAAATTCATTCAAAGCTTTAAAACGTATTATATTCAGGAGAGACAGATTTAAAGATTGCTGAAGTTACTGGATGAAATACTTCAAGCAGAAATCCATACTCCATTAGCCTCTCTAACATGGTGACCTTAATTTTCCAGATATTTTGCCCTTTAAATTGAAAGTAGTATTTTAATGCTAATTTAAGTCTTTTGGAAAGGCTTATAATGTCACAGACTTAAGTTGTGAAACATTTGAAACAAATGAAAAGTAAAATAGCAGCTGACTTGGGACCGTGCAGTTTTACGTATTTCAAAATACATGGTGACACAAGATACACATGGAACAGCCTTAATGCAGTGTAGTTGGTGAAAAAACAGTCTGGGTAGGACTTGCTCACACTGAGCCTGAACAGAATTTCTTCCGGTGGATTTTTCTTGTCTCTGCCTGAGGAGTTGTTTAGTTCTGTGAAAGCGTGGTGTGCATGAAGCGACCGTGCACCTGCACAGCAGCTCCCGAGGTGCCTGCCTCAGCAGATGAAGCTGAAACTGGAAAGCTGTTCCAGTGGCGCATCTGGAAACTGAGAACCAGTTTTTCAGAATCTTCTAGAAGAGATGACGAATCTCTGGTTCTTTCATTAATAAATTAAGTCAATTTTCGAATAACATACTAATTGAAAATGTATGCATTTGTCAAGTAATTGGTTTAATGTACTCTAATTCCTAAAATTATAAGTGACTGAATTCTTTAGAAGTCTTTAATTTCTTTATGCTTAGATGCTAAATAGATCTTACAGTCTTCACTTTGTGGCTCGCTGAAGGATGATACATCAAATATTATTTATTGATCAAGAATGATAAAATTTATATTAGCCTCTATTTGTGTATTTTCTTTTGAGTTACCTGTTGAGTGTACTGTATCCTCACCAAGCCCCTTCCCATACATTTATGTTAGTTGCTTACCATATAAATCACGTATCGTAATGCCAAGGAGCTATTTAATGAGTTACTAAGGAGCATTCTTTAACGTAAAGAAACAACTACATATCGATTTACCAAATCTTTCATTGTCCTGTTGAAGTCCAAACCTATTGCGTAGTTTATTTTACTCTGTTGTTGATGCTTTGGGATGCTCTGTTGTTTTACAAATGAAATTATTTCTAACTGTTTGTTGGCTGTAACCCGTTTTTGCTAAGAGATTGCTTGTGACAAATCTCTAAGTCAGTTTTGAATCTGTGTGTTGGCCAACTGGTTTGCTGTTTTGCCTTCCTAACCCCCGCATTACTTATTACTGCACTGAGCGAAGAAGTTGTGAGATGCAGCGCAGTGTCCGGAGTTGCCACCAAGCTTCCGAGTCCTCGGGTTGGTAGCAGTGCAAGTCTCCATAATGATGGGCTCAGCAAAAAATCTTTAATTTTTACCTGGATTTACATTTTTTCCAACAAAACTATCTAAAATGTTATTTTTAAAAGAAAAATTTTACTGATTTTTCACCCCTCTGAATACCTTTTCTTTAAACTTTCTCATGCAGAAGTAAGTCCTGACTAGATATGATGTTTCTTGGACGTGACTACATTTATTCAGGGTAGATGAAAGTCTGTAGAGCTCACCAACTTACACATCCCCACTGATGTCATTAGAATATTTGGGAACATTCTTAGCGTTTAGACACTTCTTACTGTCAGAATGATAAGGTGGCCAGGCTATAGCCAGTTTCCGCTGACTCATTTAGGGACTATTCCTAAAAGAAGATTGTAATCTCTATCATTGCCTTTTTAACATCTTATAAGAAGAGTAGCTATCCCACTTCTTTTTCAGAGTCTATAGAGACAAACTGTCATCAATGTGTTGACTGATTCATTCATCCATTCATTCAACAAGCATTCATTGAGCATGAGAATGCAAGAGAGAATACATTGAGTTAGCCACTCAGCAATACTTATAGGAAACTTCCTATTTTTTGGAACCCATTTTTTTTTCTAGAAAAATTCCTGTTGCTGGCTTTTTCCTTTTGTTAGTGGTAATGCACCAATCTGTAAAAGGGATGTAATGGCTATGGAAATGATAAAATTCATCCTTAATTGTTGTATATTGGGAAATAATAATTTAATGCAAATTAAAATTCAGTAATAAATTACATTATTTTATATTGTATATATTTACAAGTCAGAGCTGTTGAGAATCAAGATGGTGGAATAGGGTAAGGACCCATTTAAATGGACTGAGAAACATTTAATCAGGATGAAGCAAAGAGAACACATTCCAGGAACTAGGAGAGGAAAGAACAACAGCAGAGGGGTACCTGGAGACTGACAGACACAGAAATGCAGTGGACACAATGGTGTGGTGTTGCGGTGACTGATACTCCAGCAGCATTCAGCTAACACCAATCTGAACTCCACCAGCAGCCGGAACTCCAGCAGCAACCAGGTGGGAAGGAACTTTACTGGGAGCTTGGGAGGTGAACCCAGACAAAGAACTGTCCGTGCTGCTGGCCTGTTTGATTTGACCAGGAGCAGAGACAGAGCAGCAGATCCCAGATGAACAGTGTGACAAGAGCATGGATTTCACAGCCCAGTCAGCCCCCTGGAGCTGAACTGGGCACAATTTTGCTCAAGGAGACAAAGGCAAGGGAAAGGACTGAGCATACACTGAGCTAGGAGTGAATTCATTTCTGACTCAGTGAACTGCATCAACGTGGCATTCTACAGGTTCCACCCAAGACAGGTCTAGGTAGCTCTCAGACCTGACTGCCAGCAGATCAAGAACTCTAGTAGTGGTACGTCAGGTGCCATTTTGTACACTGTGGCAAAAGCTTTAGGACTGCAGGGGACAACAGTGAACTGTGAATGTGCTGATCTCGTGAGAACTCACTGAGTTCCATGGATTGCACTGGTCCTGCAGGAAAATAATACCAACTGTGGCAGCCTACCGGCCAAAATAGGTCTGTGTGCCACCCAGACCTAATGTCCAACAGGTTCCAGCAAAATCAGCACCACCAACAACCTAGCTATATAGGACACCTGGTGTCTCCCTAATCCTAGGACCTGCTCCAACCAGAAGTGGGAGAAAGGTTGTACAGACAATGGTGCAGCCTCAGCATGGTATCACAGGAGGTGGAGATTGGTGAGGCAGGAGTTGGGGCTACGGAGTTCTTTGTGGAAATCTGACATAAGAACCCAGACCTGGAACTCACTGGAGGTTGTGGCACAAGTGGCTGCAAGCAGAGAGTTGTGTAGCAACTGCAATAAGTAAAGTCAAACTGTAGACCTGTGGGTGACACAGTTTAGAAACCCACTCCAAGGAGAAGACTTTGCTAACCAGAAGTACAATGACCAAGAGCAAAAGAAGAGACAAAGGCACAATGAATATTACTGAAAACTCCCCTGCAAAGTAGCAAAACCCTATGCCAACCTCAGAGTTAACTGAGGAAGACATTGAGAAAATGGGGCACACACAGAATTCAGAAAACACATTTTACAGCTTCTCATCAACAATGAGAAGCTCATGCAAGAGTTAAAGAATTTAAGGTAGCAATTAAGCAAATCAAGGCTGATATATCAGAAATTAAGAATACAGTAGAGCAAATTAAAAGTACAGTGGAGAGTCTCCAAAATAGAATGAAGCAAGCAGAAGAAAGAATCTCAGAATTGGAAGATATTTCCTGTCATCAAGGGGAAGCAAACAAAAAGCTGGAAGCAGAGCTGAATCAGGCCAAAAATAGTATTCAAGAATTGAAAGACACTATTAAGAGGCCTAACATAAAAGTTATGGGAGTCCCAGAAGGTGCAGAAAGAGAAACTGGTTTTACAAATATGTTTAATGAAATCATAAAGGAAAATTTTCCTAATCTGGAGAAAGAATTGGGAAACAAGATCCAGGAGTGGCACAGAACTCCCAACAGGCTTGATCAAAGTGATCTTCACCAAGACACATGATCATCAAGCTCTCTTCAATTGAACATAAGGAAAAGATCCTTCAATGTGCATGTGAAAAAAAAATCAATTGACTAATAAAGGAACGCCAATTAAATTCACAGGAGATCTCTCACAGGAAACTCTACAGGTCAGAAGAGAATGGAGTGACATATTCCAGGTTCTAAAAGAAAAAAATTGTTGGCCCAGGATAACATATCCAGCAAAGCTTTGTTTTGTCTTTGAAAATGAAATAAAATTCTTCCACAGTCAAGAAAAGTTAAAAGAATTTGCCTCTTCCAAACCTGCCCTACAAATGATTATAAGACTGGATTAAAAAACAAAACCCATCTATTTGTTGTCTAGAAGAGACACACTTCACCAACAAAAATCGGCGGACTGCTTCCAATTTTGGGTCCCCACCCCCTCTCGTAATAACCATCAGGAGCGTTCCAGATACCCCTCAAAACAAACAAACAAAACTAGAATAGATAGACAGAGAACAACAAGGAAAGCTTAGAAACAGACAGGAAACAGTCAGCGTGGATGCACTTATAACTCACTGGGTGGGACACAAAGATTAGTTACTCCTCACTGGGGTATGGAAGATTTCTCTGCACACCCCTCCTAAACATGCTCACCTAAACTGTTGACATATATCCTGTTAGAATTATAGAGTTAGACCACCTGAAAAACAGCCAGGTTCAGCGAAAACATGCTTCAATGCTATAAACTGCTAAAGACTAAAATTAAAATAGGCATGAGACAGCTGAATAGCAATCTATAGCCATTTTAAGGTGTATAGAACACGGTTGAATATAAACCAAAATTGAAATGTCTATGAAGAAATCACAGGTTGTGGTTGAGAACCTGCATTTTCCTAGTAACATATTAGTTAATCAGTACCATGTCAATTAATGTCACAATGTTGTAAATGGTTGGAAATATTATGTTGGGGCTTTTAATTGATTGGGATGATACTCTGCCGGCTCTACCTTCAGACCAGAGATGGTCTCACCAACAAACCACTGACCTTACCAGGACAATAAGATGCTGGACTTTATGCTTGGTAAATACCTCCAATGAAAGAATGTCAACTGAATTTGAATTATGGAAATGTAACAAGGTGGAGCAGTCCGCCGTGGGGGGAGGGTGTGGGGAGGGGCGGGGGAAATCCCAGTGCATAAAAAATGTATCACATAATGCAATGTAATTAATTTCAAAAAAATGAAATGCAATAGAAATATGTTTAAAAAATCGGCGGAAACTGTATCACATGGGATTTGATGTTTTTTGTTGGTTTCATCTCTTCAAAACACTTTCTTCTGATTAAATCATTCAATGACTCATAGATAATAAAGTAGCATCATTTTCTTCAAGAAGGTTCTTGATTTTCATTTCTTCAGCTACACGTTAGTCATTTAGTAGCATATTATTTAACTTCTTGGTGGTGTTAATTTCTTTTTTCTTCCTGATGTTGATTTTGTTTTGTGGCTTTTCATTTAAGGGGATGTATAGTAGCTGTGTAATGGAGACTGTCATATCTAGTAGCATGTTATTTAACTTCATGGTATTGTAAATTTCTTTTTCTTTCTATTGTTGATTTTGTATTATGACTTTTCATTTGAGGGGATGTACAGTAGCTGTGAAATGGAGACTAACATCCAGATGTGAGGATGCAGTGTAGTATGCATTTTTGCTTCCAGACAAAGATGGACTTACAATGAAACTGTTTACTATATCCTGACAATAGAATTCTGGACTCTCTGCCATTGTCCATGCCTGCAATGATGGACATATGACTGTGTATGAAAAAGTGTATTTTAGTAATGATATAGAGTAACTAGGTCAGAGGGGGAATTGGGGCTGGGATAAAGGAAATACCAGGAGCCTATGGAACTGTATCATAAAATGATAACAACAATATTAAAATGTAAAGAAAAATTAAAAAAAGAAGCATGTCAGAGCTGTTGGGTGGTGGTGGTGGCCAAGGAGAGAGAGAGAGAGAGAGAGAGAGAGAGAGAGAGAGAGAGAGAGAGAGAGAGAGAATGTTCCACCTGCTGGGTTACTTCCCGGATGGCCATAATGCTGGCCCCAAGTGCTTCATTTTTTTGGTTTCAGATATTCCTGAACCCCAAAGAGGACCTGTTCGAGGGGTTTGGTTTCTAGTCTGGAGGGATAATGGTCTTGTTGTACAGAATTTAATGATACTTTTGAAGTTCCTAAATTTCAAAACGATCAAGTGCTTTGGTAACACTTTAGGTGCTAACTAGCTGTCAATGCTTGGACCATCAGTGATTTTGATGCCGAAGCTTAGAAGAGAGCACAGCACCAGACAATGTGCCAATTTGGACGAGGTACCCTCCTGACGTCCAGGCAGTCATGGCAAAGTCTCTGCTTTCTGTTTCTTTTGTGTAAAGGAAATAATATTTCTCTAAATAATATTTCTCTCAAGCTCATTACATGTCAGGCTTAGGGAGGAATTTTCCTACTCTTTGCCTCCCTGCTATCTTTCTGGGTGCATAGGGAGCTCCATTATCCCTATTATCTCAGAGACATACCTGGACTGCTTGCACTCCTAGCCATTTTACTCAATATTTCGTCTTTTCCCAGAGACACCCAGGATGCGTTTCAATGGTAACCTCTTCTTAGTCCTTGGGCTCCTTCAGATCAATATGACTGTACAAAGGCACACTTTCATTTCTGAGTGTTTCAGTTTGCAGTTCTCTAATAATAGCAATTTCATTTTAGTGGATCGTGTGCCACTCAAACCGGTATACTGCATATCAGAGCCACAGATTACCTAATTGTTTTCCGTGGGTGATAATTTAGTATGTTGAATCTTGGCCATCCACTGAATTTAGCAGTCTTTCCTCTCTTAGGAGAGTGACTTTGAAACTGTCTGACCCTGACCTCAGTATGGAAAAGATTGACTTTGCTTACACATTCCCCTTCCCTCACATACATGCAGACAACTGAAGCAAGCTTGAAGAAATCATTCCTTTATGACCAGTGCTATACTTTTTTTTTTTTTAAGAAAAAGATTTGTTTTGTTTGTTTGGAAGGCAAAGTGATAGAGAGGAGGAGAGACAGATCTTCCATCCATTGGTTTAGTTTCCCAATGCTGCAGTTAGGCCTGGCCGAAGTTGCTATCTTGAAATCCCAGGAAGGTCTCCCACATGAGTAGCAGGGACCCAGGTAGTTGAGCCTTCTTCTGCTGGTTTCCGAGTTGTATTAACAGGAAGTTGGATAGGAACACAATAGCCAGGACTCAAATCAGAACTCTGATGTGGGAAGCTGGCATTGCAGGTCGCAGTTTAATACACTGTGCCACAATGCTGGTTCTAGTGTTATATTCTCTCTTTCTCTCTTTAAAAGATTTATTTTATTTTTATCTGAAAGACAGAGTTACAGAGAGAAGGAGAACCAGAAATACATATATAGAATCAAGTGTCTGCAAATGGCTGGAGAGGAGCTCATCCAAAGCCAGTCCCCTCTTCCAGGTATTCTACATGGAAACGGGCTCAGTGATTTGAGCCATGCTTTGCTGCTGTCCCAGGCCAATAGCAGGGAGCTAAATGGGAAGAGGATCCGTTGGGACACACAGCAATGTTCATAAGGGATGCTAGCACTGCAGGTGGAGGCTTAGCCTACTATGCCATGGTGCTGGTCCTAGCAGTCTTCCTTCTTTGCTTGCTTCTGTATTTCCTACTTTTTTATTATATATATTTTTTATCAATTATTTTGCATTATGTGACAGTTTCATAGGCTCTGGGAGTCCCCCACCCCTCCCCCTCCCCTCCCCCCTGGTGGATTCCTCCACCTTGATGCAGTATTACAGTTCAAATTCAATCAAGATTCTTTCCTTGCAAACATATACCAAGCATAGAGTCCAGCTACTTATTGTCCAAATGGGTTGAACAGTTTCTTGGGGAGACCATTTCTGGTCTGAAGTTAGAGCTGGTAGAATATCATCACAGTCAGTTAAGAGGTAGAGACAGAGATCTTCTATCTGCCGGTTACAGCTCCAGATGGCACAATGGCTGGGACTGGGATAGGGTAGAGCCAGAAGCCAGGGACTCTGGAAGGGTCTCCTGTGTGGGTTCACGGGCCAAGCACCTGTGCTACGCTCTGCTGCCTTTGTAGATGCATTAGCACGGAGCTGAATCAGAAACAGAATAGGTGGGACTTGAAGCAGTGTCTGTATAGGATGGCAGTGCTGCAGGTTGTGACTTAATTCACCATGCCACAATGTTGGCCCTTATACATACATACAGTACATAAAACTTCATCTTCATATCAAGATTAAAAGTCTTAGAGAATCTTTATTCTTCCTGCATATGTAGTTGTCTTCCTAATGGCCAGTTTATATGGAACTGGAAGAGACAGTGCTTGCTCCTGATGTGTTAAGAGCTGTTGTACCCTTTGCAGAATTGCTCCAGTGCATAGCAAGTGAAACTCTTAGCAACCGCAGGCTGAGTCCCTGGCCGTTTCCATTTCTGGGGGAGAATCTTTGCTGCACCAACAGTGCCTTCTCCACCAGATCTGGATAACCACCATCCTGTAATTACAGTGGAACCACAGCTTTGTTGGATGTTTAAAAAACTGTTTCTTTTTCACCTTTCTTAACTTGCCTGCTTTGAATATGGAGTTTTCTGTGTGTGCTGGGCTTTGTTCATTTGTGGGATGTAATGGTAGGAAAAGCGCCAGGTCTGGCTGTACCTGGCCAACCTTCACCTCACTCTTTCAAGACCTTTCTGTGGCATTAGTTCTGCAGCACTGTCAGTACTGTTGGTGGCAGCCCTGCTTGTATTCAGCTGTGGTGGCTTTTGGTCTTTAACTGTTTCCTATACACCTTGCATATTTTCATCTGCAATATTTCTTCTGCCTATGACAACAAACACACATAGATATCCTTCTTCAATTTTTCTTTTTGCTTAGGATGAAAATGATTTTTTTGTTTTAAATAATAATATAAATATGTAAATCTTAAGATGTAATTTCTGTTGTTGATATGTTCTGGGCCACTATTTTGGTACTAACATCATGGGAAAACAGTGTTAATGTGCAAAAATCATTTCCAAAGCCTAGAGTTAGAATGGTTGAAAGATGTCTTAATAATAGGAACATTTTCAACTGATAAATATAGGCTCATAGCATCTGAAACATTATTAGTATTCTTTTAAGAGCAGACATCAATCTCAGAAATCTTATGTACAAACATGACAAAATTGGTCTGTATTGCACTCTGATAAAATTACAGATGGTTTTATTTTCTTGATATTTTTATGAATGTGAAACATTTGCATATTATTACAATAACTTCCACAGCTGTCAGAGCAAAATCTGATATATTGTTAATGATGCATTTTAAAATGGGGTGCATTCCATACATATTTTGTTGCAGTTATCTTATAGGTTTTTTTAAGATTTATTTTTATTTTATTACAAAGTCAGATGTACAGAGAGGAGGGAGAGACAGAGAGGAAGATCTTCCATCATATGATTCACTCACCAAGTGGCCGCAATGGCCGGTTCTGTGCCGATCTGATGCCGAGAACCAGGAACCTTTTCTGGGTCTCCCATGTGGGTGCAGGGTCCCAAGGCATTGGTTCGTCCTTGACTGCTTTCCCAGGCCACAAGCAGGGAGCTGGATGGGAAGCGGGGCTGCCGGGATTAGAACAGGCTCCCATATGGGATCCCGGTGTGTTCAAGGTGAGGACGTCAGCCGCTAGGCCACGCCGCCGGGCCCTATAGTTTTTTTTTTTTTTTTAAGAAGAGTCTTAAACCTTGTGTGTATTATAGTCAGGCTCAGCAGATAGAGCGTGCACTCTCCAAGTTTCCCCAGGAGTGCCCATGGCAGACATCTCTAATCCATCCGTCACTCTTGGGCAGTCTCACTTCCTCTTCTGCACAGTGACCAGGCTTGTCGCTAACCGAAGAGACAGTACCTAAAATGAAAGTTCTTTGGTGTATCAATTTTGTATCTTGTCTATAAAAGTGAATACATGAATATAAGATCCAGATTGTGCTGAGGTTTGGAAAAGGGAAAACACGATGAACAAGGTGGTGGTTTCAGCAACAGATGGCCAACTCTTGGTCAGAATTTACGGACTGTTACATTCTCTGTTGTGACCTACTCAGATCTACCAGGCAATAGCTAGATGATTATTTATGGGGGTATTCCAATACAATTTTATTTGTAAAAATGGGCAATGGGCCTGGTTGGGCCACCAGGTCATAGTTTGCTAACTCCTGGTTTAAATCATTGCTTCTCAAAGTGTATTTTCTGTGGACAGGTGGTATCAACATCATATGTACATTTTTGTTTGAAATGCGCACTCTTGTTCCATAGTCTGAACTTTCTGAATCAGAGTAAAGGAATGAAGACTAGAAATACGCACATTTACTCAATAGTGAATTGACTCTATGCTCATTAAAATTTAGGAGCCCTTGTTTTAAACAATATTGCACTTCTTCAAAAGTTATCCAGAATCAGCTGTGAAAATACTGATCTTTAATCATTTTTTCTGTTTCTTCTGTGACAGTTGATGGATGTAGTCAAGTTTTCTACTTGTTTACACATTTACATGTAACTAGAAGATTAGCTATTTCCTCTAGGTTTGAAATTTGTTGCTGTAGTGATTTTAGATTGTTGCTCCATGATTTTTCGCATTCTTATCAAGGTGTGGGTTTATATCTAATCTTCTTGTATCTAAGGAGGCTTGTGTCTATTTTTCACTAACAGAATTTAGCAGTAGTGATGCTGTGTAGCTCCCAAGGCCATGTGACTCTACCCAGGTATCAGGGATGCTCACTCTGGGGAAATCTGTGCCCAACTGAGATACATGATTGTGCTGGTTCCAACGTGCCAGAGTGGCCACATGTCAGCATCTCTGTTGATGGCCTCAGCCTTTGAGCAGCATCTATTGTCAGTCAACTGAGAGAGCAATACTGGAAAAACAATCTAATTTGAATCTTTAGGTATCAGCAGCCAACCTGTCATCTCACTGTAGTCATGTGAAGTATCCTGGCCTGACCAAGCCCTTCCTGAATAGTAAATTATGTGACCATAATAACATAGTCATTGTTTTAAAGTCACTAAGTTTTGGCGATAGTTTGTTATGCAGAAGTTGTACCTGGGACCTAAAATTGCAGGTACTATTGCATTGTTTTATTGTCTTTCTTATCTATGCTTATAGTATTTATTTCATATACTCTAATATTTTGTATATTTGCTTTCAGTTTTCTTTGATCAGAATTGAGGGGATTATTTTATTAACTCAAATAATCAGTTTTTTTATACTAGAAAATGAGGTTTATTTATTTTCACTGATATATAAAATTTGTATATCCTAATGGTGTACCATATGTTTTAATACATGTCTCCATTGTGTAATGTGTGATTCAGGGTGAGTATCTCTAGCTCCTCAAACATCCATCATTTCATTATGATTAGAACATTCAAAATGATTTCTTCTCATTTTTGCTAATGTACAATACATTATCATTACCTATAGTCACCTTACCGTGGAACAGAATGCCCGAACTTCTTTAGCTCATCCAATTATAACTTAGCTCCCACATTTCAACCTTCCCCCAACCCTGTCCTCTCATTTTGACCTCTGCTAACTGTCATTCCACTCTCAACTTCCATGTTTTTTAGAATCCACGTGTTAATGAGGTCAATGTGGCATTTTTTTCTGTGCCTACGTTATTTCAGCTAATGTAAGGACTTTCCATGTTGTTGCAGTTGGTAGGGTTTTATCCTTTTATGGCTGAATCATATTCCATTGTTAAAGGCACCACCATTGTCTTTAATTCATCAGTTGATGGATATGGGTTGTTTTGTTTCTTGGGTATTATGAATTGTGCTGCAATAAACATGTGAGTGCACGTATTTCTTCAACAGATTGATAGCATTTTGTGTGAGTAACATGGGATCTTCAAAGTATCCATGCCATGTAAGGTAGGATATGCTCATGTTCCAAAGATTAGGATATAGGTATTTTTGCGGGACCATTCTCTCCATCACAGAGGCCCATACATGGCTCAAGACTAAGCTTTTTGGGACTGGCATTGGGATGTAGCCGGTATACCCATGACCTATGGTGCCAGTGTCCCGTGTCAGTTGTGCTTCTTGCCTCTGCTACTCCACTTTTGGTTCAGTGCACTGTTAATGCACCTGGGAAGGCAGCAGAGGATAGTTTAAGCGCTTGGATTCCTGCACCTACACTGGAGACTTGGAAGAAGCTCTGGGCTCTTGGCTTTGGTCTGGCCCAGCCATGGCCATTGCAGCCCTTTCTGGAGTGGACCAGTAGATAGAAGATTCATTTTCTGTCTCTCTTTCTCTCTGTCTCTCACTCTGTTTGTCCTTCTGTCTCTTTAGCTCTGCCATTCAAATAAATAAAACAAATATTTAAAAGAAAAACTAAGTGTTTCCCAGGAACCTTAGGAATTGGTTTGTGTGCTATACACTGGTCGTTAGTCTATGTTTTGGCTTAGCAAAGAGAAAGTCCTGTGCTGACCTTTTTAACTGGGGCGTATTAGAGCAGAGGTTCTCCTCTCAGGCTCCAGGCCCTGCCTGCCTACTAATCCTGCAACAGGCAGACAGACAGTTAAACCCCAGTTAGTAGAAGAGACAGCAGTTACCTTTTCTGGCTGCCATTACCTACGATCTTTTCTCCCAACAACCTATTTATTGAATAAATGACATACTTGGTAAACTTAGACTTCAGCAGAGAAAATAATTTAATGGTTAAGTTTGGAATCAGTCTTGGTATTCAGATCCTAGTTCCACTGCTCACTGCGTGTGTGGCCTTCGGTGAGTTACATAGCCATACTGACTTAATTTTTCCTTATCTGAAAATGGTGATAGTGATAGTGACAATAGTGATACTTGAAGTTTAAGTGAGCTATTAACCATTCATGGCAATTTCTTGCATTATTTGATCAAAGTAAAATGGACTTATATGGAAGCATTTCATTTTGTTTATCAGCTGGTACCATGTCCTCTAACCATGTCACAAAACTCATTGTGTAAGTTTTGGTTACATCTTTTCTTTATTATATTTTATTTTTTTTATTCATTGATTACATTGTATTATGTGATACAGTTTCGTTGGAACTGGAAATCACCCCACCCCTCCTCCCGCCCTCCCCCCATGTGGAATATTCCACCTTGTTGCATATCCACTATTAAGTACAGTTGAGATTCCCTCTTTGCAGGCATAAACTAAACAAAGAGTCCAACATCTTATAGTCCAATCTAGTTCCTCAGCTTCCTGGGGAGACCCTGTCCGGTCCGAGGGCAGAACCATCAGATTATCAACCCGATCAATTAAAGGCTCCAACATACCCTCAGCAACAATTAACTTCGTTGTGTAACTAATAGTTATAGTATTGAGTAACCAGTATGTTAAAAACAATTGCAATTTCTTAACCATCTTCTGTGATCACCTCATTGTCAATTCAGTTTTAGTTTATACACAACATATAATATACATAAAATAACATGGTTTACATAACATCCTATCCTCTTAAATTAACGCAAACATGTGGTATCTGACCTTTTGGGATTGGCTCATTTCCCTTAGCATTATGGTTTCCAGTTTGGCCCATTTGGCCACAAAGAACTGCATTTTGATTTTTTTAATAGCTGAGTAGTATTCCATGGAGTAGATGAACCATAGCTTTCTTATCCAGTCTTCTGCTGATGGGCATTTCGGTTGCTTCCATGTTTTTGCAATTACTGATTGTGCTGCTATGAGCATAGGGGTGCATGTTGGCTTCTCATAAAACAGGTGTTTTGGGTATATTCCTAGGAGTGCTATTGCTGGATCATACGGTATGTCAATTTTGAGTTGTTTGAATGTTCTCCATACTGGTTTCCATAGAGGCTGTACCAACCTGCAGCCCCAAGTTTTGGTTACATCTTGGGCTTATTAGAGATGTATGGCCAAAGAAGACCAAGAAGCCTTATTCATTATTTTGGGTCACTGATTTATGTCTGAAGCCTTGGCTTTTAGTCTTAAAGGCTTATTACAAAAATAGTCTTACCTGTGTCTCAGAATTACTTAGGTTCAAGATTACAGAGAGATTCAGAGAGATACCTGCTCCACCATGTTTATTGTGGTGCTACTCATAGTAGTCAAGATATGGAATCAACCAAGGTGCCTGTTATCCCAATCTATGGGTTAAGAAAATGTGGTATTTACACACAATAAAACATCACATATACATAAAACAATGAAATCTTATCATTTGCAGTGAAATGGGTGAGATTGGAGACTATCGTGTTAAATGATACAGCTAGACACAAGAAGAAACACTGCATGTTCTTCCTTGTTTATGGAAGTTCAAAAATACGCAGCCTGAAACAAAGTAGAAACTGGGAGGAAACGGGAAGTTGGTTAATAGATGCCAAATCAGAGTTAGACTGAAGGCATAAATTTCTGGTGTTTCTTCCATTTTGTGAAGCAGTACCAAACAAAAATTTTTGTACAAGGGTGAAAAATATTTTTTTCGTGATTTAGTCTTGACAAATCATATATTTATTGGGAATTTAAAAAATTTATTCTTGATCATCCAGTTTACTGATTATTTGTATTAATCTTTTATGATTCTTTTTATTTCTTTAGCATCTGTTGTATGTCCCATTTCTGGCATTATTGGAGTGTTCTCTGACTTTTTTCTTTAGTGTAAGAGTTTGTCTATTTTGTTTATTTCAATATCACTTATATTCTTATTAGTGTCTTCTGTTTTTTTCCATGATTCAGTCTGGATGTGTTCTCTCTCTCTGTCATCTGCATGTGCACGCGCGCACACACACAGAGACTCCCAGTTGATTTGAGTTCAATCTACTGTTGTGCCCACTTCTTGCTACCAAAATGTGCTAATATTTTTCTTCTTGATAGTTATTTAAAATCCATGACTAATAAATTGGGTGTTTGAAGGCTCAGGTGATAAGTTTATGTTCCTAGTTTTATTCATATCATCCACTCATGTACCTGTTCTTTAAAAGTTTTTAATTCTGTGTGCTAGACATTATGTTTGCATAGCTGTTTGTAGCAATAATCAGAGGTGATGTCAGTGATGTCAGCTACTCCTGATAAGGAGGATGTTTGTTTCTGCTGGCGTCTGATGGGGGATGGGGGTACAACCAGTCCAGGATTCTGCCATCCCAGTTTGGAGACAGAGGTTTCTGTCTGTTGTTATTGGTTGTAAGTCCAGTAAGGGGCCTTCCTGAGGCTCTTGGCTTTGGTGGGCTTTAGATTGCAGTTCTTTTCCCCTTACCTCCAGGAAGTTGGAAGAACCATGCCTCCAATTGTCAGTGGTTTGCTCAGGAATTGGCAAGCGCTGTCCTTCCTGGATTGCCATTATTTCCCCCATTTTGGCCTATTGATTCTTTCCTTTTATCTTAGCTCTTTGAAGCCTTTAAACAGATTTTTTTTTTTTGCCTTTTGGATCTAGTCTTTATAGTTGTGCCCAGCAGACTAGCTGGTCTGAATTTTCTAGTAGTACATAATCCAAATGTCACTTTCTTTGTGAAGTATTCTAATATCCCTAGGCTGAATTAATTACTCTCACCAGGGCCTGTGTTGTATTTTATAGCATTTATTGTAATATGCTGTGTACTTATATTTTCTGACTGCTCTCCCATTACCACAAAACAACTCAAACTTTGTAACCATCTTAATTAAGTTTGGCATTTCAGAATATATTCCATAACTCTTTTATTTTGTGCCTTTGGCACATGAACACATTATTTCTTTATTTCAAATAGTATCTATAAATTAATTTTAGTTTAATTTTTTTAAAGCTTAGATTTTCCCCAAAAGAGTAGTTTTAATCATGATAGCTGAGTTTCCAGGATAACTCACAAGAATGATTTAACCCACCATTGGATAAAACTGAAAAATTATAAGAAGGGTGTTAATAGTGGTTATAGTAATTAATAAAAAAGTGCTGTGATTAAAATAGTGTTTAAAAATCTTGAGTATCTTTGATTGAGAAAGGTAATCGTAATTTTAGTAGGGTAAAAAAGTGAGTGGAGGTGTTGTAAGATTTTAAGAAGACAATGTGAGTGTGCAAGCATTGTCAAAGACTGGTAATACCATCTTTATATGGAGCCTAATTTCAATTCCAGACTCACAGCTGGCAACCCCACGCCGCCTGCTTCCCGACCTACAGTTCTGTTTGGGTTGGTCCAGTTGTATGGATCGCATTATAGATTAAATCAACACCCACGATTACTGCCTTATTATTTCTTTTTAATTTTTAAAAATCTTATGATATAGTTCCATAGGCTCTGGGATTGCATCTCCCTCATCCACAAATCCTCTCCCCTCACTGATTTCCATTATATAATTACAATAGGATAGTTCTTCATAAACAGTCATGAGTCTGTCATTCTGCTATTTAAATGAATCTTGACATTGTTCGAGTCTAGCATCTTATTGTTGAGTTATACTTAACAGCTTCATTGGGAGTCCATCTTTTATTTAGAAGTAGAGATGCATACTGCATTGTGTGTTCACATCTCGATACGATAGCTTTATTTTGATTGCAAATGACACACGTGTAGCATGCTGGAGGAAAAGCTTTTTGAGGCACCAGGCAGCATTTGGAAGGGCCTAACATGCAAAGATGAGGAATTAAATTAGGTAGAATTAACTCTACTATAATAATGAACAAGGGTCAAGGACAAAACCACCAGATTCTGGCACCTGTTTAAGATAGCTTTGGTTTGGTTAGCTCCACTGGCTGGCCGTGAAGGCACGGTGGCACAGAACTCCTTGCTCGGTTTTGTTGGCAGTTTGAGTAAGTGACAAAAGAATGTGATCATAATCATTAACAACCTACATGTGTTATTGTTCATGAGTCCCAGAAGGCAATCCCAGAGGAATTAGAAGTATCATTTCAAGAATGGGGGAATATATAGTACTCAAAGATGAATATTCCTTGGGGCCTGGAGGCGTGGCCTAGCGGCTAAAGTCCTCGCCTTGAATGCGCTGGGATCCCATATGGGCGCTGGCTCTAATCCCAGCAGCTCCACTTCCCATCCAGCTCCCTGCTTGTGGCCTGGGAAAGCAGTCGAGGATGGCCCAAAGTCTTGGGACCCTGCACCCGTGTGGGAGACCCGGAAGAGATTCCTGGTTCCCGGCTTCGGGTCGGCGCAGCACCGGCCATTGCGGCTCACTTGGGGAGTGAATCATCGGATGGAAAATCTTCCTCTCTGTCTCTCCTCCTCTCTGTATATCCAGCTTTCCAGTAAAAATGAATAAATCTTTTTTAAAAAAAGATGAATATTCCATCTTTTGCTGAATTGTTTTTCCTAATTTGGGCTGTGATAACACATTTGTAAGAAATCTGCTGTGAAGAGCAACCCAGCCCTATACTTGAGGACACTAAATATGTAAGAAGAAAGAAAAGGGGAAAAGAGGTGATGATGTTTCTGAGGCAAGCCAAGGTCAAAATGTAATCACAGACAGACTGAAAAAGATTTGGCACTTACCTAGCAAAGTCACACTGTGAGACGGGGAACAAACTGATTGGACAAGAAGAAATCTGAATTAGCAGAATAGAAGCAAGAACTTAAGAATGCCAAGGAAGTTCAGGAGGAGCATCTAGGCTTACATTTTTGGTATTGTACGTGTTACCTTTCACAAAACCATCATTATGGCACAGAGAGTGAAGCAGTTGCTTGCCTTATCATAGTGCCAGTTTGAGTCCTGGGCTACTGTGCTTCTATTCTGTCTCCCAGCTAATGAACTTGGGAAAGTAGCAGATGGTGGCTCCAGTGTCTGAGTTCCTGACACCCACATGCAACACCCAGATGGTGGTCCTGATTCCTGGCCTCAGCCTAATCAATCTCTACCTCTTCAGTCACTGGGGAGTAAACCAGCAGGTGAACGATCTTTCTTTCTGTTTCTCCTTCTGTCATACTGCCTTCCAAAATAAATATTTTTTTAAAAGCTACTAGCTCAGGGAGCTCCTAAGTAGTAAGTTTTCAACAAAATTCTGAACATTGGCTAAAATTCTTCTTAGGACTCTGATGTGATTATTTCAGAAATGCTTTCCAGCTTTTGTCAATAAAACTCAAACTGTCCTTCAAGATTTAGGTCAAATGCTACTTCTTTTTATGGATTTTTCACTTCTCACTTTGCTCACTTTGCTGGAAATCACCTCTCCCTTCTTTGAGAGCCAGTAACATTTTTTAGCCTTTGTGTATGTATCGTGTCCTACCTTAGTTCACATGTGTTAGGAACCGAACGGTATTTTTCTGTCTCTCCTCTCTAATTCTGCAGGGGTTAGAACAGAATCTTACATAAATTATGTACACAATAAATATGAACTATGACAAAATGGAATTATGTATGGCTATGTAAATTTCTATCAGTTACAGAAGGGTAGCAAGAAAAACTTGAGAAGTCATTAGAAATAAAGAATTGAAAGACTTTTATTTTGAAGTTCTTAGCTTGTTTTCATACCATCTACTTAAGAGAAAGATCTATACTTTAATCTAGATCTTCACTTATGACAGTTGATGCAGGAGTATGTGCACATTGAATCCTTTGTAAGCAGTTTGCTTTGATCATTTCTGCAGAATCTCTATTATAACTTAGAATTGCTACATGTTCATAAGTTGTGAAAAGTATTTTAAATACTACTGTTTTGTAATAATTCAGGATTATGGGATCATTAAACATTTTTATTTGTCTCAGGACATCCTAAAAGATGTTTAGTTAAGTAATGTTTATTTAAATTCTGCTGTTTCATTTGGACATTTTTTTTAAAGATTTATTTTTATTGCGAAGTCAGATATACACAGAGGAGGAGAGACAGAGAGGAAGATCTTCCGTCGGATGATTCACTCCCCAAGTGAGCACAACGGCTGGTCCTGTGCTAATCCGAAGCCAGGAGCCAGGAGCTCTTCCAAGCCTCCCATGTGGGTGCAGTGTCCCAAGACTTTGGGCTGTCCTCGACTGCTTTCCCAGGCCACAAGCAGGGAGCTGGATGGGAAGTGGAGCCGCCGGGATTAGAACTGGTGCCTATATGGGATCCCAGCGCGTTCAAGGGGAAGACATTAGCCGCTAGGCCATGGCGCCAGGCCCCATTTGGGTGTGTTTTTATAGCCCATATTTTCTGTTTTAACTGTTGATTTCATTGTAATTTTGAAAGTAAATATTTTTACACATGTAATTCTATAAGGTTATATAATTCAATTGTAGAATGGAAATCCACCACAGTTGCATGGAAGGTTTTCACTTGAGACAGGAGTGTGGAACCACCTGCCCATGAGCCTTTTAAAACCCACAGAATCATTTGATCTTTCTCTGGCAAGGCAACCACAGTGAGAATTGAAACCCAAAAAAATCAGAGAGCAACAGGGCAGAACAGGGCGAGGACATGTTAAAATGGAGAAGCATTAATGAAGGAGAAGCAGAGAGTGTGCTCCAAGAAATAGGTGTGAGTATGTCAGTGGCAGAAAGACACCTGGAGACCTTGGACCTACGGGAGCAGCAGAGACCACAGAGTGGTGCTGCTGCTAACAGCTTATCCCCGTGGTGATCAGAGCCCTGCCACAGTCAGATGGGAGTGGAAGGTCACTGGGAGCACAGGTGGGCAATTAAGCCATAGAACTGTGGATCCTGCTGATCTGTTTAATCCAATTAAATGCACCTTCTGTAATATCCAGGATTTATAATGATGGTAGAACAAACAACCGTGTGAAGAAATGGATGAAGGAAATGAACAGGCATTTTTCAACAGATCAAATACAAATGGCTAATAGACATATGAAAATCCTCAGAATCCCTAACTACAAGGGAAATACAAATGAAAACCACATTAAAGTTCCACCTAATTCCAGTGAGATTGGCCTACCTTCAGCACTCAACTAACAACACATGTTGGCATGGATGTAGGGAAAAAGGTATCCTCTTCCACTGTTGGTGAGAGCGTAGGCTAGTACAACCACTATGGAAGTCAGTATGGAGAGTGCTAAGACAACTGAAATTTGATCTGCCATGTGATCCAATTATCCTACTTCTGGGAATATATCCAAAGGAATTGAAATCTGCATGTGAGAGTCCCACAACCTAAATTTATACGTAGCCACACAATCCACAGTGGTGAAGTTATGGAAACAACCCAGATGCCTGTCAAAAGATGAATGGGTAGAGAAACTGTGGTACAACTACTCCATGGAATACTACTCAGCCATTAAAAAGAATGGAATTCTAACAAAGATGGACTTACAATGAAACTGTTTACTATATCTTCACAATAGAATTCTGGACTCTCTGTGATTGTCCATGCCCGCAATGATGGACGTATGACTATGTATGAAGAACTATGTTTTAGTAATGATATAGAGGAACTAGGTGGGGGGAGGGAATTGGGTAGGGGATAAGGGAAATGCCAGGAGCCTATGGAACTGTATCATAAAATGATGATAATAATAAAATGTAAAAATATTTTTAAAAAGATAGCATATAGAAAAAAAAGAATGGAATTCTACCATTTGTAACAAAATGGTCCCAACTGGAGACCAATTATGCTAAGTGAAATAAGCCAATCCCCAAAGGACAAATATACATTTTCTCTGATAAAGGGCAACATTCATGCAAAATAAAAAACAAATAGATATGTAGGTGAGCAATATATATAGATACACATACACATATATATATACATACACATATACATATATGTATTCACATAGATGAACTGTATAATGGAGGTAACATTTGATAGTGAAAATACCTTGCAATATGTATTTCTACTCTTGATTAAAAAGAAGACTGTCAGTGAAACAGTTAAATATACCTTAATAATATGATGCTAGATTTTCTATCTTTGTTATACCTGCAGTGCCATGGTGCATGTGAGTAGCAGAAGGGTGAACTTATACCTGTTTCTGGAGGAGTATACTGTTGCAATAATACAGGGCGAATGGTGGGAGAGGAAGGAGGAGAGGAGAGGTGGGAGGTAAAAGGAAAAACCCTATGCCTATAAAACTGTAGTATGGAAAATAATAAAAAATAATTTTAAAAGAAACTCAGTAAATCTATAGCAGGCTAATTTTTAAGTTGATCACTTTGTATGACCCAGGCATGATGTTGTAAATATCCATAAGTTCCTTGGCAGGAATATGGCCCCTTCCCCATGATATAAACTGTCTCTAGTTATATGCATCCCCAAAAGGATGAGATTTAATAATGGAACTTTTTTCCTGCAGACGAGGAGTGTAGTTAATCTAGATTAGACTACTGTTTGTTATCTGGATATATTGTAGTGAATGATCTTTCCAGATTCACTGAAACCTTGATAGTTAAGGAGGAACTCATTCTCCAACCCTCTGCATAAGATTTTGCTTTCTCATGGAGTTAAATGAGGTTTCTTTCCTACTTCCTTGGGCCAAAAATTTATCTTATGTCATAAGTAATACTTATGTTTAAGTCCATCTTGAGCCATATTACTTTTTTAAAAATTTTGCTTAGTTATTTGAAAAGCAGAGTTAGAGAGAGGTAGAGATCTTCCATTCACTGGTTCACTTTCTTTTTTCTTAATTTTTAATTACATTTCATTTTGTGGCACAGTTTCATAGGCCCTGGGATTCCCTCAACCCCTCCCTGTACCCTCCCACCCCCGGTGGATTATTCCACCTTGTTGCAATATTATAGTTCAAATCCAGTCAAGATTCTTTCATTGCAAGCATATACCAAGCATAGAGTCCAGCATCTTATTGCCAGATAAATTCAATAGTTTCTTGGGGACACCATCTCTGGTCTGAAGGTAGAGCTGGCAGAATATAATCTCAACCAATTAAAAGCCCCAACATAACATCAACAACAATTTACAACATTGTGGAGTTAATTGACATGGTATTGACTAACCAATATATTAAAAAATGCAAGTTCTTAACCATGTCCTGTGACTACTTCATTGACATTTCAATTTTAGTTTATATACAACCAGCTTCTATCCACCTTAAAATGGCTATAGGGTACTATTCAACTGTCTTGTGTCTATTTTCATTTTAGTATTTAGCAGTTTATAGTGTTGAAGCATAAGTTTAGTAAACTTGGCAGGTTTTAGGATAGTCTAAACTGGCTTATAACTCTAACAAGACATATGTCAACAGTTGAGGTGCAGAAAGTTTTAGGAGGGGTGTGCAGAGAAATTTTCAATACCTTAGTGAGGAGTAACTAATCTTTGTGTCCTACCTAGTAAGGTATGTGTGAGTCCACGCTGACCATTTCCTGTTTGGTTCTAAGCTTTCCTTGTTGTTCTCTGTCTATTCTAATTCTTTTGTTTGTTTGTTTGTTTTAAGGGGGGGGGCAGAGAAAGCTCCTCTCCCTGGTTCCAAGGGAAGTTTATTGTTCTGCTGTTTCTGCGGACCAGTCAGGGCTCCTGGCTGTTGTTCCAATGACCTTGGATCCTGCGAGGAAGGATTTGGGCTTCTTCCATCCCATGTGGTAGATCCAAACAGGAGTGGATGAACTTAGAGTTCTTGGCCTCCAAGGGCGCTCCAATTCCCAGTGGTCTCCTTGGCAGTTGGGATGTAGTCCTTGGTGGCTGTACTGATAGTCCTTGGTGAGGATCCGGGAGTCTCACTGGTTCACTTTCTAAATGGCTGCACCAGCCAGGGCTGGGTCAGACCAATGCCAAAATACTGGAACTCCATTCTGGTCTCTGAAGTGAATGGCAGAGGCCCAAGTACCTGCACCGTCTTCTGCTGCTTTGCTGGGTGTGTCAGCAGTGAACTGGGTCAGAAGTACAGCAGCCAGGACTTGAACCAGTGCTTCTGTTAGATGCCTGTCTTGTAAGTGTGGACTTAGTCTGTAAGATCATCCTCGATTTTCTTATTTTAAAGGTGTAACAACCATTTATTATTACTTACACTTGATCTAAACTTTGGTAAAATGAAGTTTGCAACTGATATTAGATTTTTTTTTTTGGTCATCCAAATTAGAAAACTTGTTCTTTTTGCTTTGTACCTTATTCCTTTGTTTTCTGCTTTACACTAAAATTAATTGTTAGGCTATATTGTTCACTTTAAGATCAAGGAGCTTATTATTCTGTTTCCTTCGTGGAACTCATCATTCCTTACACATAGTAGAAGCTTGACAAGCACGATTAAATAAATAGAACTGCCATTGGGATAATAGTAAAGTAATTTTAATAATGGTCCTACAAATATACCATGACAATATTTTTATTAAAGTAATGTCCTGAAGAACAAAGTTATTTTCTGGATATAATCAGTATGCAAGTACACAGAAACTAAATTCTTAGAAGCATGTTCATCTGGGAGATTCAAAATATTTTGGTGCTTGACAGTTATTCTATCATAATTGGTTATGGTGTAATAAATGAGTTAACTGTTAATTTACCTATTGAATGCAGATGAAACATGCATAAACAATCTAATATTACCTCCCTTTCTCTCTCTCCAAAGAAGTTTTGATAATGCTTCAGAAGGCCATGTAGTATTAGGAAAATGGAAAATTGTGTGCCACAGCTTGGGGCAAATTGAAGACTGGAGACATGTCTGAACACCTTGGGAATCTAACAGAGGCAAGCACTGTGAATACTTCCTGGACTGAGTAGGTGGGTACTGGGGACTGTACCCAGTAGGTCCTCAAGAATAGTAGCTGCCAACTTCATGAAAGTGGAATAGGAAAGCTCCTCTCTGCCCCTTCCCTTGACTCCTGGTTTCTAGCTCTGCCACTTTACCAGGCTTCTGACTGGTTCCAATAGTCTTTTGTACTTGTTTGGATTTTGTTGTTGTTATAGTGTAGAGAAGATAAAACATGGAATGGGGAATTTTTCTCACTTTAGGAATTCTTGTTGATAGGCAAATGACTATTTTTATGCATTAGGAACACAAGAAATGTAGCTTTAAAACCTGTTGTGGGACCAGATGTTTGACCCAGCAATTCAGATGCTGCGATAGAGTGTGTGGGTTTGATACATGGTGCTGGCCCATGACTTCTGTTTGCTCCTAATGCAGACCCTGGCAGACAGCAGTGATGGCTCAGTAGCTGGACTGCTGTCCCCCCACACGGGATACCCAGAATCAGCTTGTGATGGCTCTTGCTGGCATTTGGGAAATGAACCAGGTGTTTGGAACTCTGTTTCTGTTTCTGTCTCTCTTCCTTTCCAATAATCAAAAAAGGAAAGGAATCCTGTTATGGAAGCAATTTCTATATAATTGCGTTTCAGATAATGTTTTTGTTTTTTAATTGCTGAGGGAATAAAGAGGGTCCAGTCCACTTGAAACTCTGAAGTCTGTTTTAGTTCAACATCAGGAGAAATGCTCAAAAGAGGAAAGAGCTACTTAGGGTTCCTTTATCCTGTGGACAGGGAGATGGCTAGTTAGCAGAGGTGCAAGAATGAGGTCTAGCCTTTATCCTGTGGACGAGAAGATGGCTAGTTTGCAGAGGCGCAGGAATGAGGTCTAGTTGGCAAAATAAGCGTAAGGTTGGAAGGTGTAGACTTGGAGACATTAAGAAAAGCCTCTCTACCCAGGAAAGAGAGAGCAGCAAGCTGTAGTGGAACTGGCTGAAGGCTGAGGGAAGATCTGGCTCCTCTGAGCTGCAGCTTTGTTGAAAGTTAGTACATCTGAGCTGGAAACCCTGCCTCTGTCACCCGGAGCCTGAGCACATGGCACAGGACCGATATACACCTGACAGTGATACCAGACAAGTGAGTTTAATACACAAATATTACATCAACATTTTGTCATTGTCAGTATATATAAATACATGAAGGATAAAAACACATGAAAGATATAAATGCACCAAGTTCCTCCTTCCCACTCTTGGGAGACCCAAAGTCCAGCCCCACCTCTAGGAGGAGCCGTCCATAGCCAAACCGTCTAACACACTATATATAATCATTAACTGATAGCTCTCTAACATATGTTCATACATACATTATAATATGATCGTATTCCATCCACTTTTCTTTTTTAAGAAGTTAATGTCTTAGATCTTTTAGTGTGATTATCTTTGTAACAGCTGTATAGTGTTCAGTAGTATGGATAAATTGTCACATTATTTGACAATCTGTTGTAGATGGGCATATCTTTATCCCCTGGCCCCTTTGTTTGCTATTAGAAGCAAGAATGAATACCCTTGTGCCTACCACCTAATACATGTTTCTGAGCATTTCTGTGCTGTTAGTTCCTACAGATACAGTTGCTGTTTATAAGACATGTGTGTTTAAGATCTGTGCAGAGGCACCTTCCTGTGGTGGGAAGGACTTGCTTTATTGGGGCCTACACCATGGTGTGGTAGGCTAAGCCTCTGTCTGTGGCATTAGCATCCCATATGGGCACCAATTTGTGTCCTGGCTGCTCCGCTTCCAGTCCAGCTTTCTGCTTATGGCCTGAGAAAGCGGTGGAATATATCTCCTGTTCTTGGACCACTATACCTACAGGGGAGACTTAGAAGAAGCTCTTGGCTCCTGGCCAAGCTCTGGCTGCTGTGGCCATTTGGGGAGTGAACCAGCAGATGGAAGACCTCTCTCTGTAACTCTGATTCAAATAAAAACAAAATAAATCTTTTTTAAGAAATTGTACAAGAGGGATCAGCAATGTAATGTGTAGTAGGTTAAGCTTCTGTCCTTGTTGCCAGCATCCCATAAGGGCACTGGTTCATGTCCTGGCTCACTCTATTCCTATCAAGTTCCCTGCTAATGCCCTAGGAAAGCAGCAGAAGATGGCTGATATCTTTGGGCCCTTGCTTTTACCTACATGGAAGACCTGGAAGAAGTTCTAGGCTTCTGGCTTTGGACTTGTCCAGCTCTGGCCATTGCAGCCATTTGGGAAGTGAACCAAGCTGATGGAAGATTCATTCTCTCTCTCTCTCTCTCTCTCTCTCTCTCTCTCCCCCCCCCCCCACCTTCTCTCTCTAAGTCTGCCCTTCAAAATAAAAATACTAAGAAAAAATCTCTACAGAGAGCTGACACTTAGCAGTGAATACACCTATGTCCCACATCAAAGTGGCTGGATTGATTCCTAGTTCCAGCTCCTTGCAGACCAGTGCAGACCCTCAGAGACAGAAATTACAGCTCCAGTAGTTGAGTTCCTGTTACCCACCTAGGAGACCTGGTGGGAGCATTGCCTGTCTTTCTGCTTGTCAAATCACAAAAACATTTTTAAAATCTGTATAGAAATTTCACATCTGCACTCTAAAAATGGTATATAATTTCCCTCCAGCTAATGGTTATGCTTCTTAATTTTTTCCCCAAACAAAAACTGAAATTACACTTACATTTTTTTCCCATGTGTCATTCATCTTCCCTTTGCTGGTAGTAGTTCTGTGATGGCCTTTGGGCCAGACACCGTTTCCTCAGGAGTTACTAAGCCTGCAGAGCCTGTGACCCTCACTGAATCCCACTAGTCTCCTAACTGGCTTAGAGACACAGATGGCGACACCCTGGGAAGTCGGTGTAGTTTCCTCTGATCATATTCATTGTTCCTGAGAAGCATTTCTAAAATTTTAGAGTTTGTTTTTATGTGAAAGAGTCACACATACCCAGAGAGAGACAGAGAGAGAGATCTTTCTGCTGCTGGTTCACTCCCCAAATAAACACAGTGGCCAGAGCTAACCAGACCCAAAGCTGGGAACCAGGAGTTTCCTTCATGTTTCCCCTGTGGATTCTGGGACCCTAGGCTTTTGGGCATCCTCTGCTGCTTTCCTAGGCCATAAGCAGAGAGCTGGGGTCAGAAGCAGAGCAGCTGGGACTTAAGCTGACGCCCACATGGAGTGCTGGCTTCGCAGGCAGAGGATTAGTTTGCTGGGCCACTGCACCAGTCCCTCCTGGGTGGTGTTTAAAGCCCAACTTGATCTGGGAACAAATCTTTATCTCACTCCAATCTCATGTCTGTTGTACCACTTCACTTAAATGAATTCTGTCAGATGTTTAGGAGAAACTTCATTTTTTAAATTTCAAATGCAGTTTTCATACCACTTGTTTAGTGTCTTGAAATTTCAACTGTGGTTGTATAACCATGATCACCCTCTTATTAGATAATATTTTTGTCTCCCCGCAATGAAACCTGATACTCTTTAGTGGCCACTTTCCTTTGCCTTATACCAACATCCACTGACCAGCTTTATGTTGCCATGGATTTACCAATTCTTGGGCATTTCACAGAAATAGATACATATAGTGTGTAGCTGTGGCATCTGACTTCTCCAACTTAGCATGATAGTTTCAGTGTGTTGGACATGTAACAGTGGGCAAATAATATTCAATGTTTATTCATTACTGATGGGATTTTGGGTTGTTCCTTTATGGCTATTATACACAATGCCGTTATGCACATCTTGTATAAATTCTTGTGTGAACATGTTTTTTCTTCTTTTAAGAAATTATTTATTTATTTTTATTGGAAAAGCAAGGTTACAGAAAGAGAGGAAGAGTCCCAGAGGAAAAGATCTTCCAGCCCCTGATTCCCTCCCCATATAGCCACAATGGCTAGGGCTGGGCCAGGCCTAAGCTGGGAGTCTGGAACTCGTGCTGGGGTCCAAGCACTTGGGCCATCTGCTGCTGCTTTCCCAGGCACATTAGCAGACGCTGTATTAAAGGAGAGCAGTGGGACTTGAACTGATGCTCATATGGGATGCCAGCATCATAGATGGCGGCTTAACCCACTGCACTGTGACACAGCTCCAAGTATGTTTTAGTTCTCTTGGGTTTATACTGTGCATTCTAGGTCATGTGATGACTCTGATTCACCTTTTGCTGAACACCTGACTGTTCTCCACAGCAGCCACACCACTTTAGAGCCCTAGAAACAGTGTATGGGCATTTCGTTTCTGCACATACCTTAGTTTTATTTGTTGTTTACTATTGCCATAATGATTGTGAAGATGTGCTTTTTTGTATTTGTGTATTTTCCTTGGATAGTCTGTTAAGATCCCTTTTCCCATTTTATTTATTTATTTTTAAAATTTATTCATTAATTACATTGTGTTGTAATTACATAGAATCTGGGATTCTCCCCCCCACCCTCCCCCCATGGTGGGTTCCTCCACCCCGCTGCATAACCATAGTTCAAGTTTAGTTGAAATTCCCTCCCTGCAAGAATTTGCCAAGCATAGAGTCCAACATCCCATAGTCCAGACAAGTCCAACTACTTATTGGGAAGACCCTCTCTGGTCTGAGGGCAGAGTCAGCAGAGTATCTTCCCGGTCAAATAAAAGCACTAATATACCATCTGCAACAATTAACATCATTATGGATTTAATTGACATGATATTGAGCAGTCAACTTGTTAAAAATAAATGCGATTTCTTAACCGCTTTCTGTGACCCCCCATTCACAGTTCAATTTTAGTTTATATACTACAAATGACATAATATCCATAACATAACATGATATGCTTAACATCATATCGTATTAAATTAAGGCAAACATGGTATCTAACCTTTTGGGATTGGTTCATTTCCCTTAGCATTATGGTTTCCAGTTTGGCCCATTTGGCCACAAAGAACTGCATTTTGTTTTTTTTAATAGCTGAGTAGTCCCTTTTCCCATTTTAAAATAAGGTATTTTTTTTCCTGAGTTGTAAGAGTTTTTCAAATATTCTGGGTACTAGATCCTCGTTAGCTATGATTAGCAGGTATTTTCTCTAGTTCTGTGAATTTTTTTTATCTTCTCAATAGTATTCTTTAAGGCACAGTGTTTAAATATTTTTTTAAAGATTTATTTATTTTTATTACAAAGTCACATATACAGAGAGGAGGAGAGACAGAAAGATCTTCCATCCAATGATTCACTCCCCAAGTGACCGCAATGGCCGGTGTTGCGCCAATCTGAAGCCGGGAACCTGGAACCTCTTCCCGGTCTCGCACACGGGTACAGGGTCCCAATGCATTGGGCCGTCCTCGACTGCTTCCCCAGGCCACAAGCAGGGAGCTGGATGGGAAGTAGAGTTGCCGGGATTAGAACCGGCGCCCATATGGGATCCCGGTGCATTCAAGGCGAGGACTTTATCCGCTAGGCCCCGCCACCGGGCCCAGTGTTTAAATTTTGATGAAGTACATTTATTTACTTTTTTTTTTTTTGCTTTTTAAACCATCTATTGCCTTGTCATAGGTCACAAAGGCTTACTTTCATGTTTTCTTCTTAGAGTTTTATCATTTCACTTGTAATATTTAAGTATTTGATTTATTTTTAGTATTTTGTATGTAGTGTAAGTAGGGATTCACATTTTTTATTTTGTGCATAGATGTCCTATTGTTTGGTTGAAAAGACTGTCTGTGGGACCAGTGTTTTATGATGCAGAGCCTTAAGCCATTGCCTGCGATGTTAGCATCCAATATGGGCACTGGTTTGAGTCCCAGTTGCTCCACTTTTGATCCAGCTTCCTGTTAACTGATGTGGGGAGTGTTGGAAGATGGTCCATGTACTTGGGCTCTTGCACCCATGTGAAAGACCTGGATGGAGTTCGAGAGTCCTGACTTCAGCCTGGCCCAGACCTGACGTCTGTGGCCATTTGGGAATGAAGCAGAGAACAAAAGAATCTCTCTCACTCTTTCTCTCTGGCTCGCTCTCTGGCTTCCTCTCTGTGTGTCTTCAGGTAGATAGATAGATAACTTTTTTTAAAGATTTATTTATTTTACTACAAAGTCAGATATACAGAGAGAAGGAGAGACAGAGAGGAAGATCTTCCGTTCGATGATTCACTCCCCAAGTGAGCCGCAACGGCCAGTGCAGCGCCAATCCGAAGCCGGGAACCAGGAGCTCTTCCGGGTCTCCCACGCGGGTGCAGGCTTCCAAGACTTTGGGCCATCCTCGACTGCTTCCCCAGGCCACAAGCAGGGAGCTGGATGGGAAGTGGAGCTGCTGGGATTAGGACCAGCACCCATATGGGATCCCGGGGCGTTCAAGGCGAGGACTTTAGCCACTAGGCCACGCTACTGGGCCCAGATAGATAACTTTTTAAAAAATGGGAAGTCTGCCCTTTCCTCTATTGAGCTGTCTTGGCATCCTTGACAGAAATCAATTTACCATAGATGTACAGGTTTACTTTATGTCGTTGTTATTAAACATTTATTTATTTTTATTTGAAAGGCAGATCTACTGAAAGAAGGAGAAATAGGAAGAGACAGAGCTTCCATCTGCTGGTTCAGTCCCCAAATGGCCACAGTGGCCAGAGCTGAGCTGATCCAAAGCTGGGAACTAGGAGCTTCCTCTGGGTGTTGTACATGGGTGCAGGGTCAAGGGTTTGGACCATCTTCACTGCTTTTCCAGGCCGTAAGCAGAAATCCGAAGTAGAGTAGTGGCATCACAAGCTGGTGCCCAAATGGAATGCTGGTGCCAGATGGTGGAGGACTAGCTTCTTAAGCCATCATGCCAGCCCCAGGTTTATTTCTAGACTCACAATTCTGTTTTATTGTATGTATCAGTCTTTCACTGGTATCATACTACTTTGATTACTACAGTTTTTTATGGTATTATTTTTTATTAGCAAACTCAACTTACATAATTAGCTGTTTCATGTGGGGCGGAATAGATTTGTAATAATTCCACCAGTATCTGCAAACATTTATTAACTTCTTTCTATGTGGCAAGTACCTAATTTTTCATTTTACTCATACTATCTTTATAAACAGTATTGTGAAGAAAAAAACTACCATTCCTATTTTACTAATCAAAAAGTTGTTTTGAGAAGATTGAATGATTTGTTTAAGCTCATGGATGTGTAAGTGGTCCAGTTGTGATTTGGGTTCTGGCAGCACAGTCTTTGGTATCATACACTGCTATCTCCAAGAGTAGCCAAGTCTGTTAGAAGCCTTCTGTCTTGGGGCATGGGGACAGTTCTGCGCTCTCTTATATTCTGTAAATTAAGCAAGCTATAAAATGGCAGCATGGTTTAGGCAGAGATCATGCATTTTCACCCATACTTATTTTTTGTTATCTGGTCTTACAAAGTCAGAATCTCTGTTTCCATCTCTTTAGAGTAAGGAGAGTGCAATGTGCATGTGCTACTCTTGGAAACAGTAAATCAAACAAGAATCTCAATTGACTGACATTAAAGTTCATTGTTTCTTCTTTCTGCTAAAATATGTTATTGTGATTCGTAAAACTTTCACATTCACTATTGTGATTTTCCTATCAATATTTCTCTTCATTTAAAAATAATTTATGTATTTTTATTAAAATAATATATACTTGTTGATTATACTTTCTCTTCATTCTTTACATCTGATTTCTTTCAGCTGTTCCGACAGATTTATAGTAAGTCACTTCAAGTGTTTGTTTAATGAGCCCAACATCTGAACCTCCTTCAGGACAGTTTCTACTGATTATTTTTTCTTTTTGTAGGGTACTACTGTCTTGTTTAGGTTTGGGGGCGTGTGCATACCTAATTTTTTTTTGGAAATTTTACATTTGGAATTAATTTTTAAAATTTGTTGAGGGGCAGAAAGAGAGAGTTGATAGCGAGCTAGCTAGGTAGATGGATAAAATGAACTCCCGTCTTTGGTCTACTTCCCAGGTGGACCAGATGCAGGAACCAAAGCTAACAACACAGTCTAAATTTCCAGTTTGGGTGGCTAGAAGCCAAATATTTGAACCATCATTGCTGCCTCTAACTGTGTATTAGTAGAAACTGGAATCATGATCCAGATACTCCCATGCGGAATATGGTGTTCTGTCCAGTAGTTTAACCACATAACTAAATGCCAGCCCCAGTAATTGACATTTTAAATAAAATATTTGTTTATTTATTATTGGAAAGTCATATATACGGAAAGGAAGATCTTCTGTCCACAGATTCACTCCTCAAGTGGCCACAACAGCCGGAGCTAAGCTGATCCAAAGCAAGGAGCCAGGGACTTCTTTTGGATCTCCCATGTGGGTGCAGGGTCCCAACGTTTTGGGCTGTCCTCAACTGCTTTCCCAGGCCACAAGCAGGGAGCTGGATGGGAAGCAGGGTCACTGGGATTAGAACCGGCGCCCATATGGGATCCAGGTGCAAGTTCAAGGAAAGGACTTTAGCCACTAGGCTACCATGCCGGGCCCATAATTGGACATTTTTAATGTGATAACTCTAAAAATCAAATGCTCTTTCCTCTCTGAGTTTGCTTGTAACTGCTGCTTCTAGTTGTAGTAGTAGCAGTTGTTTTTTTTTTTTCGTGACTATATCCTTTAGGCACTGAAGCCACTTAGTTTTATAAACTATGGATTTGAGCAAATTTCCATAAATTTCTGTAATTCATAGGTTGGTAAGTCTCTGCTAAGGAATTCTGTGTGCGTGCTGGGACATACCTTCAACATTGAGCAAAACAGTTGACAACTCTACCTTAGCGTTCATTTCCTATTTATGCAGAGGCTCGAGGTCAGGCGGATAAGTGGCTCAGTGAGTCTCACGTCTTTCCTGTGCCTTTGCGCAGCCCCGTGTGTGTGGCCTCATAAATTCCCAGAATTACGTCAGAGTGTTTCAAAGCCTCCCATAGACATTTCATTACTTAGCTTTCCCTTTGATCTATTACTGTCCCAAATATGATCTACTACCTCAGGCAGCTATGAAATGAAATTAAATATCTTCTAATTGTTTTTTTTTTTTTAATGCCTTCTGGGAGAAAGGCTTTTTGTATCGGTGATCTCTGGGTCAGGTCAAAATCAGACTAATTTGTGTGTGAAGTTGCAGAGGATCACCAGACAGGTCAAATAGTGGTGGTTCTTTAGGAATGGAAAGCCTTGTTTAGTTGGAATCATGGTGACCAGTTAGGATACAACAGTGAAGTGGGTCTTCCAGCAAGCAAGCTTCTTACTCAGGAAGTAAGCACAGGGGTGTTTTTAGGCTAATCCTCTGCGTGTGGTGCTGGAATCCCATTTGGTCACTGGTTTGTGTCTCAGCTGCTCCACTTCCCAAGCAGCTTCCTGGTTATGACCTGGGAAAGCAGCAGAGGATGGCTTAAATTCTTAGGCCCCTGCACCCTCGTGGGAGACCCAACAGAAGCTCCAATTTCCAAGTTCTGGCTTCAGATCAGCTCAGTTCTGGCCATTGTGGCCAGAGTGAATCTGCAGAGATGAAAAAAACTGTCTGTCTCTCCTCTCTCTGTAAATCCGCCTTTCGGATTTAAAAAACAACATTGAAAAGAAACTTCTTTAATCAAGATGATGTACCTACAGAGTTTGACAAGTGTATTACTTGAAAAATTTTTTTGTTTGTTTTGGATATGACTTATGTGCTTTTTCATGAGTAAAGAATGAACCGGTGATTGCTATAGGTACCAAAAATTGTGATCTTTTGCTAAATGAGGATCTTAGCACTGAAGATGATGGTTTCTGTAGCTCTTAGGGACTAGAAAACCTTTGTGGTTGATTTTGATCCATAACTGAAGGGAATATTTGCATGTTTATGTTCTGGACTCCTGAAAACCGAGTGTGGACTAGAACATAAGCATGTGAGTGTGGTTGTAACAACCATGTAGGGGCTTTCAGGATCAGGTGGAAATCTAGCCTAATAGAAAACAGATTTGGCTTAGGGGTTCTGGTGTTTTGCTGTGGGATAAAAGCTACAAGGTGGAGTAATGAGAGAACTGTGGGTGGAGTTGTTACATTGTTTACATTTTCAGGCCATTGGATATCTTACACAAGGGCCTATATTGTATATGTTTGTAAATTTTGGAATACTGATTGTGTCAACCAACAAATCATATTTAGTCACTTATCCTGACTTAATAGAAGCCTTGTGCTAGACACAAAAATGACAAGGTGACTAGGATGTGCTTTCTTCTGTGGAGCTTATGGTTCAATAAAGCAGTTTTTGGTATTTTTTTCTTCCTGTTTGATCAGGTTAATATTATGTCTACTGGAATTGAAAACTAGGGATCATTAAATCTGTTGGTGTGTTGTTGTAGACTGTTCGGAGTTACCCAGTTTACAGAGAGGTCTGGCAACAAGGGGGTGTTCTCTGGACCCTGCTAAGCTATGCATTCACTCCACAGATTCTCTGGGGAGTTGCATTTCCTTAGCTACCTGCAGAGCCCCTGAAAAACTGCTGGTTTTGAGAAATTCTTGTCTCTCAATATACTGGAAATAACCAACATTGAGATCATGCTCTCTGATTATAGGATTCTATATTGATAGATACATTATTAATGAAAAAAATGTGAGCCCAGCACAATAGCCTAGCGGATAAAGTCCTTGTCTCATATGCACCAAGGTGCCTGTTCTAATCCTGGTGGCCCCACTTCTCATCTGGCTCTCTGCTTGTGGTCTGGGAAAGCAGTCAAAGATGGCCCAACACCTTGGGACCCTGCACCTGTGTGGGAGACCCAGAAGAAATTCCTGGCTTCCGGTTTAGGATCGGTGCAGCTCTGGCTGATACAGCCACTTGGGGAGTGGATGGAAGATCTTCCTCTCTGTCTCTCCTCCTCTCTGTATATCTGACTTTGCAATAAAAATAAGCAAATCTTTAGAAAAAGAGAGAGAAAAGAAAAAATGTGAAGTTTTTGATAAAAGCAGAAAGCCCCTCAAATTTGCCATCAGGTTCCTGTTTTTTACTGATTTCTTGATTTTGTTTAGGTTTCCTGGGTGAGTCATGCTGGAACGTCTGTGCCATGACACGCCCCCTCCCCCCAGCAGTTTTATTTCTCCTCTGGAAATTGTTAGCAGCTTGCACTTTTTGCATGCCTTAGTGCAAGTAGGTCTGCTTGATTTGGCCTAAATTTCCTAATCTCTGATCTCATTAGGTAAAAGTAGCTTTTGTGTCCTTTTTCCCTTTTTTTGAATATTTATTTTTGCTATTTAAAAAATTTTAGGTTTGGGATAAAAGCCTCCTCCTGTCCGCCTGCTCCACTCTGGGGACCCCTCCCTGCTCTGTGCGCATGACGTCCTGTTAAGAGGTTGTTAGGATTACTCCTGATTCCCCCATTTGCCTTTGTAGTTTTGCTATTGTCTAATGCTAATTCGAGTCTGTTGTCTATGAGTTACCAGTTATGATCCTGATAGGTTATATATTTCCTGTCTTCCTCACACCTTCTAGGGTGATGTAAGATTTCTTTGCTCTCCCTCCCCATTTCCAAGTATCATGGGGTCTTACAAGTACATTAGGTTTTACAATTCTTTGATGTAGATCATAAGCAATCTGCCTCATATCATTGGTCACTTCACAATATCTTATTGCATGAGATACAGGCTGTTTGGGGTTGAGATAATATTACTGTTTTTCGGATTGACATCATTTCATAACAGCCACATTGATCACAATCACAACAACAACAACATCAACAACAAATTGTAGCACCCTGCTAAAATAATGTGCCACTGAGTAAGCAACACATGCTTAACTAAAAGGAAACACAGAAGTCTTTTGGGAAATGTGATGCCATCATATACTTCATGAGCACTGGATGCATTCTACTAGAGAATAGAGATTATTTGGAAGCAAACAAACTGACATAAAAACATCAAAACATATGAGATCCAGCCAAAAGAGCAAACAGACAATCACCGAAAAAAAAAAAAAACAGTATAGATTGGACTGTTGGAGTTACACTTTCCATGTTGGCCTCCTTATATGAGAGAGAATATATGGTATTTGTTCTTTTGTGATTGACTCATTTCACTGAGCATAATGGCTTCTAGTTGGGACCACCTGGTTTTAAATAGAATAATATCATTCTTCTTAATAGCTGAATAATATTCCATAGAGTAGATGTACCACAGTTTCTTTAACCGCTCTTCCTTGGACGCACATCTGGTTTGTTTCCATGTCTTTGCTATTGTAGATTGTGCTGCTGTAAATATAGGATTACAGATCCCCTTCTCATATGCAGATTTCACTCCTTTTGGGTATATTCCTAAGAGTGGGATTGCTGGGTCATATGGCAGGTTTATTTGCGATTTTCCAAGCACTCTCCATACTGATTTCCACAGTGGTTGTACTAGCCTACACTCCCACCAGCAGTGAAGGAGGGTGCATTTCTCCCCACATCCTTGCCAGCAGGTGTTGTTTTTCGAGTTCTGAATGTAGGCCAATCTCACAGGAGTTAGGTGGTACCTCAAGGTGGTTTTCATTTGTATCTCTCTTATGGCTAGAGAGCCTGAGCATCTTTTCATATGTCTGTTAGCCATTTGAACCTGTTCTTTTGAGAAATGTCTGTTCATTTCTTTTGCCCATTTTGCTTCAGGGTTGGTTTTTTTACTGTCCCTGGGTTTCTGAAGCTCTTTGTAGATTCTGGATATTAGTCCCCTATCACTTGTGTAGAATGCAAAAATTTTCTCCCATTCTGTTGGTTGCTTCTTCACTTTGTTAATTGCTTCCTTTGCTGTACAGAAGCTTTTTAGTTTGATGTATTCCCATTTGTTCATTTTGGATTTGATTGCCTTTGCTTTAGGTGTCTTTTCTAAGAAGTCTTTTCCTGTTCCTATATCTTGGAGTGTGTTTCCTTTGTTTTCCTTTAATAGTTTGATGGTTTCTGGGTGTAGATTTAGGTCCTTGAGCCAGTTAGAGCTGATTTTTGTATAGTGCGACAGGTGCGGGTCTTGCTTCTTTATTCTGCAAGCTGCTATCCAGTTGTCCCAACAGCATTTGTTGAATAGACCAGGTTTTTTACCTGGATTGTTTTCCATTTTCTTGTCAAAGATTAGTTGACTATACATGTGTGTATTCCCTTCTGGTGTTTCTATTCTGTTCCACTGATCTTCTTCTCTGTTTCTGTACCAGTACCAGACTGTTTTGATAACCACCGCTCTGTAGTATGTCTTGAGGTCTGGAATTGTGATTCCTCCAGTTTGATTTCTATTTTTCAGGACAGCTTTAGCTATTCGTGGTCTTTTGTGATTCCAGATAAACTTCTGTATCATCTCTTCTATTTCTGAGAAGAATGTTGCTGGGATTTTGATTGGGATTGCGTTGAATCTGTATATTGCTTTTGGTAATATGGCCATTTTGATAATGGTGATCCTGCCAATCCAAGAACATGGTAAGGTTCTCCATTTTTCAAGGTCTTCTTCTATTTCTTTTTTAAATGATTTATAGTTTTCATCATAGAGGTCTTTCACATCTTTAGTTAGCTTAATTCCTAGGTATTTAAGGTATCACATAATGCAATGTAATTAATTTTAAAAAAATGAAATGCAATAAAAATATGTTTAAAAAATAAAATAAAAAATTTTAATTATTCTTTGGAAAGCAAATTTGCAGAGAAAGACACAGCAAGGTCTTGCGTTCATAGGTTCACTCTCCAAATAGCTGCAATGGGCCAGAGCTGATCTAGTCCAAAGCCAGGAGCCAGGAGCTGCTTCTGGGCCTCCTACACTGGTGCAGTGGCCCAAGAACTTGAGCCATGTTTTGCTGATTTCCCAGGCAGCTGGATTGGACATAGAGGAGCCTGCACCATATATGGAGGCTTAAGCTATGAAGCCACAACACGGGTCCCTATTTCCTCTTTGTTTACATATTTGTTCTACTGTTTAACTGTTTATTTTCTAGCCAGAGCCTCTTTGCACATCTAGTCTTTCATGTCATTTTCTTCCTCCATCTCATTGTCACTCCACCCATGGGAAATACTAACAATTTTCACCTATGGTAACAATATCATAGACGAAATTCACATTGGCTGAGGTGTGTTTAGGGCTGTACCTGGTTTGGCCTGGTCTGTGGTGTGAAAGCAGGATCCCCATTATAACATAGAGATCTCCACAGTGCAATGAATGCCACTTGACACTTCAGTCCCCTCCATGTGATTGGTCTTATTAAGTTGTTAGGGCTAGGATGAACCTCACCTTGTACCCCTGCACTGACTCAGCTCGTCCTTCCTTTTATCGTTGACAGCTAAAATGTTAGGAAGTCCTATTTCTTTGAGACTGAAATTGGTATGCCCTCTATTCAAATCATGCAGAAGACTAATCCCTGATGCCTGATTCTCTAGATCGTGTTCAAGTTAGAACCACTCCTTTGGTCACTTTTCCTGTACATTGGCCTATTTTTCTGCATCAGTGATGTATAATTCCGGATCTTTCCCCAAAAAATCAATATGCAGGAATTTGCATGAGCACCCTGAGTGTGCTGCTGTAATGTCCTTGATTTCCACTTGTTTAATTGTATCATTAGTGTATATATGGAGACACTGGGTGGCATCAGGAAGGAATCAGATAAAAGTGGGCTTCCTGATTCTTCCTAACCTCATTCTGTTCTTACCTGAAATTATCAACTAGGGGAACCATGTTTCAGACTCTCTCTCCATATTATAGCATAACCAGTGAGGAAATATTGTGCAATTTAAGGTTGAAAAAACTCCCAATTGGTAACATAACCTCAACCATTAAACATTTTAAAAAAAATCTCTGGAAATGAGGGTCAGCATTGTGGATTAGCATGATAAGCCATTGGGTGCTTCTAATTATATAAAGCAATGAGAAATTTTGATGGGGGGCCCCTGCTGGGCCATAGCAAGTTAAGCAAGTTAAGCACTGGCATCTCATATAGATACCAGTTTGAGTCCCAGGTGTTCCACTTCAGATCCAGCTCTTTGCTAGTATGCCTGGGAAACCAGCAGAAGATGGCCCAGATGGTTGGGTTCCTGTTAACCACTTGGGAACCAGGAAAGAATTCTTAGCTCCTATCTTCAGCCTGGCCCGGCACTGTTATGGCCATGTGGGGAATGGACTAGGGGATGGAAGATCTCTCTCTTTCTTTCCCACTTTTTAACTATGCCTTTCCAGTAAGTAATTTTTTAAAAATCCCTGGAAATAGCAAAAATGTAAAATACACTATAGATCATTTTATAAGATATTGCAGACATATTTCTCTAATTATGTTTGTAGTAGAAATAATAAGTGATTTTTTTAAAGATATAGAAATATGGCATGTGGGAGAGCTGCTGGTTAAAAAAGTTGCATTTCGGGCCCCAGCGTGATAGCGTAGTGGCTAAAGTCCGTGCCTTGAACTCGCTGGGATCCCATATGGTCACTGGTTCTAATCCCCGCGGCCCTGCTTCCCATCCAGCTCCCTGCCTGTGGCCTGGAAAAACAGACGAGGACGGCCCAATGCATGGGGACCCTGCACCCTCATGTGGGAGACCCGGAAGAAGCTCCTGGTTCCTGGCTTAGTATTGGCTCAGCTCCAGCCATTGCAGCTGCTTGGGGAGTGAACCATTGGACAGAAGATCTTCCTCTCTGTCTCTCCTCCTCTCTGTATATCTGCCTTTCCAATAAAAATAAATAAATATAAATTCTTTAAAAATTTGCATTTCATGTTGGAGTATCTTTCTGGGTTTAAGTCCCTTCTGGGTTCAAGTTCCATCTTCTTGCTGAAGCTCACAAAGTAAGACAGCAGGTCAAGATTTTGGTAGCTGAGTTCCCGCCACCCACATAGGAGGCCTGAATCGAGTTCCTGGATTCCAGTTTTTGTCACGCCCAGCCTTGGTTATTGTGGGCACTGGGGGATAATCCAGTAAATGAGAGCTCCTTCTGTTTGTCTCTCTCTGATGCAAATATAATTTAAAATAAATAAAATAGGGACTAGTGCAGTGTCTCAACTGGCTAATCCTCCACCTACGCGAGCTGGCATCCTGTATCAGTACAAGTTCCTGTCCTAGCTGTTCCACTTAGTTCCCTGTGTGTGACCTGGGAAAACAGTGGAGGACGGCCCAAAGCCTTGGGACCTCGCACCCACTTGGGAGACTTAGAAGCTCCTGACTTCAGATTAGCTTAGCTCCAGCTGTTGCCATTTGGCGAGTAAACCAGCAGATAGAAGATCTTTCTCTTTGTCTTTCCTTCTGTCAGTCTGCATTTCCAATAAAAATAAATCCATATTAAACAACTAATATGATTTAAAGAATTGGTTTGGTTCCTGTTTAGTCTCTGTAAATGTGCTATGAAAACACGTAGTTGCAAAATGAATATTTGCTTGTCCAGCTTGGCCTGCATAATGCTGAGCAATCTAGAAGTTTATTTAAAAAAATTTATTTTTATTGGAAAGGCAGATATACAGAGAGGAGGAGAGACAGAGAGGAAGAGCTGTCCGATGGTTCACTCCCCAAGTGACTGCAACAGCTGGAGCTGAGCCAATTTGAAGCTAGGAGCCAGGAGCTCTTCTGGGTCTCCCACATGAGGGTGCAGGGTCCCAATTCTCTGGACTGTCCTCGACTGCTTTCCCAGGCCACAGGCAGGGAGCTGGATGGGAAGCAGGGCCGCGGGGATTAGAACCAGTGACCATATGGGATCCCGGCGTGTGCAAGGCGAGGACTTTACTACGCTATCGCGCCAGACCCTAGAAGTTTGTTTTTTCTTCACTTGAATAGAACAGTTTTTTTTTTTTTTTTTTTTACTGAATTGACTGTGTTTAGGTTTTTTGGAGACACAATATTAGCAAAAAACAAACAAACTAAACAGAAATGCTTTGGGGAAGAAGATTGTAGCTTGTTATATCTCATAAAAGCATTCTTGTGTTCATTTTCTTGAGGAAATTGCTGTTAAGTGTGTCTTTATGGCCAATATGTAAGAGACCTTTCTGTGATTAGATCAAAGCTCAGAGGTTTTCAGTATCAGAGTAATTCCATTGGCTTACCTTAGTTCTGAAAATAAAATGAAAACCTTTAGCTAAAGGAAAGCTCCTGCGTTAGTTAAATGCTGTCATGATTTGACTTTATTTTATTTGGTTATATTATATCTAATACCTATGTATGTCCAGTCTCTGGGGGCAAAAGGAAAACTTCTCTTGTCAGAAACTTCTTTGATTTTCTAATGCCTCTTTTTACATCTAAAACCCTGTTTAAATATAATTTCATGAATCTATAGAAGGATTGCTATTAATCTTTGTGTTTATATAAAGAAAGGTTTGCAATACTTGATTAATTCTAGTCCTCTAAAATATGAATGATATCATTTGACTTGTTAGATAGAAGATTTATTTTAGTAACGAATCTTTTAAATCAGTTCACAAATGAGAAATAAATGTGAGTAAACATTTGCTCTCTATTGGTTTTTGTTTAAGCTAAAATAATTAGAATTCAGCCAGCCAAAGAGAAGTTAAATTTGAAATCTAATTCTTGTCGAGAAATTTTGTGTGCAGCTATTCAGCCTTTTGTTTTGGAACTGCTGTGGTGAGAAAGCAAAGCATCATGCCAACAAACGTAGTGATTGCTAGGCTGGAGAGCGGAAATGCAACTGCGTAGTGAGACTAGGAGCTCTCGTGCTTCCTGGGTATAGTTCCCAAATGCATCTGAGACAACCGGTAAGTCAAAAGACAGGAGCAGGACAGTAATCAGGCGCTTATGCCGGTGTCAGTGGTAATAGGATAATGATTTGTTGAGCAAGTGTTGAAAAATTAAAGGAAATGCTTTCTGAACAAAGCCAAGAATAACTGTTCCCCAGTCTGTCTTACAATGAAAAACTTATTTATGTATCAGATTTTATTGTGTATATTTAAAGTTTACAACATACTATCAGCTACATGTTATGTTAAAATGGTTATTAACATATCTAGATGTTTTTGTAATAAGAGCAACTATGACCTTTTTCTATTTAACAAAATCCCCTAAACGATGCCATTTTATTAATTTTAGTCCTCATGAAATACATTAGATATCTAATCTTTTTTATTCTGCATATTTACTGTTTCATAGTCTTTGATGTACATGTCCCTATTACCTTGTCTCTCTACCATCGCAACTATCATTCTCTTGTGTATGTTAATTCTTTTTAAAAATATACTCCACATACAAGTTATCATGTAACACTTCCTGTGTTTGGCTTATACTACTTAGTAGAATATGTACCAAATTTACCCATATCATTCTAATGGCAGAATATTGTTCTTTATTTAAAAATATCCCATTGGGGGGTATTGCACTTCCCTGCTCCATTTGTCTGTTTAGGAGCATTTATTTCATATTTTGGCCTTTGTGAATAATGATACAATGAGCATGAAAGTACATACCTCTTTATACAGTGATGATTTCAACTCAGGAGAATTATTTTTGAGTCATATAGCAGTCCTGTTTTTACATTCTCTAGAGACACCAGTCTGTTTTTTGTAATGAACGTACCAGTTTACATTTCCACCAGCCTTGTGTGAGAGTTCCCTTTCCTCCGAAATCTTGCCAACATTTTTTATCACTTGTCTTTTTGATAGTAGCATCATAATGAATGAAATGGTATCTCACAGTGGCTTTTCATTTGTGTGTCCCTTATGGTTAGTTATGGTGAACACCTTTTGTATTCCTTTTGACCATTTTTGTCTTCTTTGGAGAAATGTCTGTTCAATCCCTTTGCACATTTTTAATTGGATTATAATGAAGAGATTGAAGAAGTAATTAAATACTTTCCAACAAAGAAAACTCTAGGACCAGATGGCTTCATGGCTGAATTCTACCAGAGTCAAAGAAAAATCATCGCCAGTACTAGGTAAACTCTTCAAAAAAATATATCTGGAGGGAATACTTCCAAACAGATTTCACAAGGTCCACATTACCTTGACCCATAAGCCAGACAAAGACACTGCAAGAAGAACAAATCACAGACCGGTATCTTTGATAAACACTGCAAAAATTCTGACTAAAATATGAGTGTTGCGAATTCAGCAACACATCAAAAAGAGTGTACATTGTGCCATTGGGATTTATCTGCAGCATGCAAAGACATTTTAACATGTGCAAATCCATCGGTGAGATTCATTGCATTAATAAAATGTGAAAGGTAAAAACCACGTGTTCATCTTAATTGATGCAGAAAAAGCATTTAACAAAGTTCGTTCTTTTTTGGTAAAGACTCTTATAGTTTAGGTTTAGAAAGTTGTTTCTTGGGCCCCAGTGCAATAGCTTAGTGGCCAAATCCTCATCCTGCATCTGGTGGGATTCCATATAGGTGCCGGTTCGTGTCCTGGCTGCTCCATTTCCCATCCAGCTCCCTGCTTGTGGCCTGGGAAAGCAGTCAAGGACGGCCCAAAGCCTTGGGACCCTGCACCTGTGTGGGAGACCCAGAAGAAGCTCCTAGGTCCTGGCTCCTGGCTACAGAATGGCTTAGATTTGGCCATTGCAATAATTGGGGGAGTGAACCAGTGGATGAAAGATCTTTCTCTTTGTCTCTCCTTCTCTCTGTAAATGTGTCTTTCTAATAAAAATAAATCAATTTAAAAAAAAGTTTCTGAGTGCAAGAAAGGTGAGGTATGAACAACTGAACAACTAACATCATACTAAGTGAGAAACACCTGAGAGATTTTCCACCAAGACCTAGTGCAAGGGCAACCATGCCCACTCTTGCCACTTTTATTCAGCAAAGTATTAGAAGTAGCAATAAGAACAATCAAGCAATAAAGTAATGTCCAAATTAGAAAAGAAGAATCAAAATTATTTCTTTTCAGATGCCATAGTCTTTTATGTAGAAAACTTGAAAGACTGTGCAAAAAGCTATTAGGATTGATAAGTAACTTTAGCAAATTTTTAAAGATTTTATTTATTTATATATTTATTTACTTATTTGAAAAGCAGAGTTACAAAGGAAAATCAGGAGAGAAAGAAAAAGAGACAGAGACAGAGTGGTCCTCCATCAACTGATTCACCCCAGATCTGTGTTTGTCCAAAGCCTGGAACCAGGAACTTCTGCATCTCTGAAATAAGTGGAGAGGCCCAATCACTTGGACCATCCTTTGTTGGGTTACCAGGAGTATTAGTGGGGAGCCTGATCAGAAGTGGAGCAGCTCAGACTAGAACCCACATCCATATGGAATGTACTGCAGGTGTTAACTTAAACTACACCAGCCCTACACTTAGTACATTTTTAGGATATAAAATCAGATGCCAGCGTGGTGGTGTATCAGGCTAATCTGCTAACTTGCAGCACTGGCAGTCCCTTATGGGTGCTGGTTTTAGTTCTATCTTCTTCACTTCTGATCACTTCCCTGCTGTTGGCCTGGGAAGGCATCAAAAGATGGTTCAAGCCCCCAGAACTATGTGGGAAACCTGGAAGAGGCACCTGGCTCCCAGCTTCGGAACAGCTCAGCTTTGTTCATTGCAGCCATTTTAGGAATCAGCCAGCAGTTGGGAGATCTTTCTCTGTCTCCTTTTCTCTGTAAATTTGCCCTTCCAATAAAAATAAGTAAATCTTTAAAATAGTAGTATTAAAAAAGATAATATAAAATCAACATACAGAATTTAGTAGTAGAGAAACGCAAGCCCGAGGAGAAACCCACAGGCACTTGAACTCGCCCACCGCCCTCCTGCCCCCACCAAATGAGCCATTGAATAGGGAGCAACTGGGGTGTGGACCATCTGAGAGAGGGACACATGGCATAAGAACTGATTCTGCCCAAACCCAAAGGGTCTGTGCGCTGAGCTCCCTGGAGAGATTCCAGAACCACCTGAGAGGGAGATGCAGAATCCCTGGGGGCAGAGTCTGGACCAAATAACAGGAGAGTGCGGAACCCCAGACACACAAAGTTAACTGCACGCCTAATACACTGCTTGCTACAGCCATAGATTTCAGCTTGTGTCCACCCAAAATGCCACTTGCCCTGATCCGTGTACCCCCACCTGCCACTTGAAGGTGAGTGGGACAGGAACCCTACCAAACAGGTGCACAGCGTGTGTCCATGTGCCTCATCACCCTCCTCAGTCCCAGATAGGCGCCCCAGAAAACTCCAGCAAAACACCACAGACTTAAGGTCCTTAGGAATGAGGGCCTTAATACCAACAGGAATGAGAAAGCCCACAGATTCTAAAGGGCACGGGGAAGGCCAAAGAAACACAGGAAGCAACAAAAATGAGGAAGCCAGTGCTTCCCTCGAAAATGAGCAGAAGAACATGTCAATCTTAGAGCTGCAGAATGAAGATATTGAGGATCCCCCAGACAGGGAATACAAAGAGTCCACCATAAAGATCTTCAGAAACAAATGATGGCAAGAATTCAAGCTTTTAAAGAATATATCACCACAGAGATAGAGATCTATAAAACAGGTCCAAACTGAAACACATGAGCTAAAAAACACAATAGAAATCCTTAACAATAGAATGCTGCAGAGGAAAGAATATCAGAATTGGAAGATAAACAATTTGAGAACACACAATTAATTAAACATATGGGAGAGAACCTGAATAAAGCCAAGAAGTCTATCCAAGAAATGAATGACATCATCAAAAAATCAAATGTCAGAATTATAGGATCCCTGAAGGTATAGAAAAAAAGGCAGGATTACAGGAGGTATTCAATTAAATTATAAAAGAGAACTTCCCAAACACTGGGAATGTAAAGGGGAAGCCAAATACAGGAAGGAGAGAACCCCAAACATTTGATCCAAAAAGACCCACACCCAGACACATCATTGTCAAGCCCCCCTCAACTGAACATAAAGAATACTGATAACATATAGGGCAAAACAAATCAGAAGCACTGCCTACTTCTCAGAAGAGATCCTTCAAGCAAGAAGAAAATGGAGTAACATTTTTCAGATCCTAAAACAGAAAAAACTCAACCCAGGAAAATATATCCAGCAAGGCTCTCATTTGTATTTGAAAATGAAATATTTCCACAGTAAAGAGAAATTAGAAAAATATGCCAGTACTAAACCAGCCCTAGAAACACTGCTCAGAAACATGCTGAAGTCATAAAGAAAGGAAGGCAATCATAATCAAAATGGCAAAAGGGAAGATATTCCCATTAAAGCCCACAAAAGTAACTAAAGTTAAACAGAGTCCCCAATAGACACACACACGACTAAATCACAACCTGTCAATATTAACATTTGAACACAAATGGCTTAAGCTCATCAATCAAAAAATATAAATGAACAGAATGAATCAAAAAGCAGGGCCCATCTATCTGTTGCCTACAAGAGACACATCTAATGAAAAAAAAAATACATGGAAGCTAAAAGTGAAAGGATGGAGAAGAACACTTCATGCCAATTGAAAAGAAAAAGTACCAGTGTAGCCATCCTATTACCAGACAATATAGACTTCAACATGAAAAACATTAAGAGATATAAAAGGACATTACATAATGATAAAGAGAACCATCCACCAAGAAATAATAGCAATGATAAATGTATACACACCAAATACAAGAGTGCCTAGCTATATGAAACCATTATTGACAGACCTAAGGGTAGGGATAAATGCCAATACAGTAACAATGGGGACCTCGACACCCACATTAATGTCAATAGACAGGTCAGTGAGACAGAAACTCAGCAAAGAAGCAAAGATCTCACAGAGATAATAAACAAATGGACTTTCTATATATATATATATGTATAAAACCTTCCATCCCACAAACACTGAATGTGTATTTTTTTTAAGCTGTACATGGAACCTTCTCCAGGATTGACCACATGATAGGTCATAAAACAAGCCTCACTAGCTTTAAAAAAAAAAATTGAAATCATATGATGCATCTTCTCAAACCACCTTGGAGTGAAACTAGAGATCAATAAATCAAAATACCCCAGGGAAATTTATAAACTGTTGGAAGCTGAACAATATGTTACTGAATGAACAATGGGTTAGAGAAGAAATTAAAGAAGAACTTTAAAAATTCATTGAAACTAATGAAAACTCAAACACAGTATACCAAAACCTGTTGGACACTACCAAAGCAGTGTTAAGAGGTCAATTTATCACAATTGGTGCCTACATTAGAAAAGAAGAAAGACACCAGGTAAATAAGCTAAGTATACACCCAAAGAAGCCAGAAAAACAACAGCAAAATAATCCCAAGAACAACAGAAAAAATAATCAAAATAAGAAAAGAAATAAAGCAAATAGAGACCAAAGGAACAATACACAAAATCAATGAATCACAATTGGTTCTTCGAGAAAATAAACAGAATAGAGACCCCACTGGCCCAACTGACAAAAAAAAGCAGGAGAAGACAAGAATTAGTAGTATCAAAGATGAAAAAGGGAGCGTAACAACATATACAGCAGCCAGAGAGAGAATAATCAGAAATTACTACAAGCAACTATATGCCAACAAGTCAGAAAACTTCCAAAAACATGGGTAGATTCATGGACTCACACCATCTCCCAAAACTAAATCATGAGGCAACAGACAATCTAAATAAACCTATAACTGAGGCAGATATTGAATCAGTAATTAAAGCTCTCTAAACAAAACCCCGGGCCCAGATGGCTTCACTGCTGAGTTCCACAAAGCATTCCAAGTAGAACTGACTCCAATTCTTCATAAACTATTTAAACAATAGAAAGGGAGATAATCCTCCCACACTCTTCCTACAAGGCCAACATCACCCTAATACTAACACCAGACAGAGGCACAAGAGGTAAGAAAAGCTATGGACCGATATCCTTGATGAATATTGATGTTAAAATTTTCAAAAATTTAGCCTAGCAGCTAAAGTCCTCGCCTTTAATGCACCTGGATCCCATATGGGCCCTGGTTCTAATCCCAGCAGCCCCACTTCCCATCCAGCTCCCTGTTTGTGGCTTGGGAAAGCAGTCGAGGATGGCCCAAAGCCTTGGAATCCTGTACCCGTGTGGGAGACCTAGAGGAAGTTCCTGGCTCCTGGCTTCGGATAGGCACAGCACCGGCTGTTGCGGCTCACTTGGGGAGTGAATCATCAGATGGAAGATCTTCCTCTCTGTCTCTCCTCCCCTCTGTATATCTGATTTTGCAATAAAAATAAATAAATCTTTAAAAAAAACACTAGTGAACAGAATGCAGTAATACAACAGACAGATCATTCAACCGAACCAGGTGGGATTTATCCCTGTTATGTAGGGATGTTTTAACATATAAAAATCTATAAATGTGATATACCACATTAAGAAACTGGAGAACAAGAATCATATTATAGTCTCAATAGATACAGAGAAAGCAGTTGATAAACTCCAACATTCCTTCATGCTAAAAACTCTAAGCAAAAAAGGCATAGAAATAACATTGTGCAACATAACCTAAGTAATTTATGAAAAGCCCAATGCCAACATCATACTGAATGGGGAAAGATTGGAAGGCTTCCCAGTAAGATCTGGACCTGGACAAGGATGTCCGCTATCACCAGTGCTATTTAACATAGTGCTGGAAGTACTCGCAAGACCTATTAGGCAAGAAAAAGAAATTAAGGGAATTCAAATTGGAAAAGAGGAAGTCAAGCTATCTCTGTTTGCAGATGACATGATTCTATATTGCACAGAACCCCCAAAAAATTCAATAAAGAGATTGCTAGAACTTGTGCGAGAGTTTGGTTAAGTGGCAAGGCACAAAATAAATGGACGGAAATCAACAGCACTAATGTATGTAGCTTTCAAAATAACAGAAAAATACTGAAATATCTGGGAATAAAACTAACTGAGCTGATTTGTTTATTACTCTTATCTTCTTGAAATGTGCTGTACCCATTGTCTGGATCAATGTGAGTGCAATATTTAGGACTCTTGAATCTGTTTATGAGCAGGATTGCCAGTAGAACCTTCCCTGCCTTTTGGACATACTGCCATAGTCAAATTTTGGTTATTCTAACTGAATAAGATGAACTGAATGGCTTTATAATGCATTTGAAGCAAACCTCATTGTAGTTTTTATTTGTATTTCTCTGATGGTTAATGATACTGAACATTTTTTTCAAGTGACTGTTGGCTGACTGTGCTTCATCCTTTGACAATTGCTTGTTCATGTCCTTTACCTATTTGTTATATGTATTGTTTGTTTTGTTACCAAGTTCTTGGGGTCTTTATAGATCCTGGATATTAACCAGTTGCATAGTTTGTAAATATCGTTTACATTTTGTTGGTTGCCTCTTCCCTTTGTCAATTTTGTCAATGAATTCCTTGGTGGTGCAGAAGCTTCTGAGCTTGATTTAATCCCATTTGTTTATTTTTGCTTTCATTGTTTGTGCTTCTGGGTTGTTTTCCTTGATGTCTCTGCCCTGCCTATGTTTTATAGAGTTTTCTTGATGTTTTTCTCTAGTAATGTGATGGTACAAGGTCATAGATTTAGATCCTTGATCTATTTTGAGTTGAGTTTCATGTAAGGTATAAAGTAGCAGTCTCATTTCGTATGTCTGCATATCTAGTTTTCCCATCACCATTTTTTTCTAAAGTTATCCTTTCTCCCTGGATTGATTTTAGTTCACTTCTCAGAAATTAGTTCCCTATAAATGTTTTGGTTCATTTCTGGGATTTCTGTTCTGCTCCATTGAACTGCATGTCTGGTTTTGGGGTTGTTTTTGTTTGTTTGATTTTGTTTATTTTTTTGTTTTTGTGTTGGTACCAAACTGTTTTAATTACAACTCCCCTGTAGTACATCTTACAGTCTGGTATTGTGGTTCCTTCAGTTTTGTTTTTGTTGTTTAAGATATATTTAGCAATTAGGTGTCTCCTGTGTTTCCATATAAATTTTAGCATGATTTTGTTTTCCTGAGAAGTTATGTCATAGGTCTTTTAATTTGGATCACATTGAATCTGTAAGTTGCTTTTGCTAATATAGACATTTTGATGATATTGATTCTGTCAATCAAAAAACGTGAAAGATTTTCCATTTTTGGTGTACTATTTTATTTTGTTAATGTTTTATAATTTTTATTGTAAAGATTCCTCACATCCTTGGTCAAATTTATTCCCAAGCATTTGATTTTTTGCAGCAATTGTGAAAGGGACTAATTTTACAAGTTCTTTCTCCACCATGGAATTGTTTGTGTACACAATGGCTGTTGATCTTTGTGTGTTGATTTTATATCCTGCAACTTTACCAAATTCTCTTAGCACTTCCAACAGTCTCTTAATAAAGTCCTTTGGTCCGCTTTATAGAGAATCGTGTCATCTGCAAATAGAGATAATTGGGTTATAATTTGTCTCTCTTTGAGTTCTTTCTCTTGCCCAAATGGCTCTGGCGAAACTTCCAGGAGTGTATTGAATAGCCATGGTGAGAGTGAGCACCCTAATCTGGTTCTGGATCTTGGTAGACTCCCACAGTTGTAGGGTGCTGGGACCCCACTCACGCAGGCAGCAGTGTTGTTTCCAGAGTGAGCTACCGCTCCACCTTGGCAGTTTGTACCTGAGCCTGTAGACTCAAAAGTCATTGAGCAACAGGGGTTTGTCTCTTCCGTAGAATTGTCTAATCGTGTCTACTCATGCAGACCTAGGTGTGCTCTGCAGCTACGGCTCAGCAGCTGCGCACAGCCAACACGGCCTTTGCTAACCTGAAGATGGCCTCTCCTGGCTGATCTGGCTGCTTCAAAATGATGTTTCCCTCCCCATCTCCCTCCAGCTAATCTGGGTGCTTTGATAGGGAAATGGTGGAGAGAAGTGAGCTCCTCCCCTGCGATGATCTCTTGGCTCCAGGTGGATCCTAGAGCCAGTGTGGTCTTTGTCAGGCAGCCACACCACCGTCTGGCTATGATGGTCGGCTCTCACCTTTCCAGATCTGCTGTCTTCTCCACTCCCTGACAGTGTGCCCACTTGCTGCTGCGTGATTGCGCTGTTCACACTTTTCCATGGTATCTGTCCACTGCGAATTTCTCTTCAGCTGTCCCCTGTGAATGCACTTCCTCTGCTTTTCTTTCATTATCTTTCTGTAGACAAAATCAGCATGTCATTTCCCTCTTCAGCCATCTTGGTCCCCCTGGAAGATATTTCTTCAGTGAAGTAAAATATTTAACATGCTATTCTGGTGAAGTTTATTCCAGTTTGAAAAGCAGAAGCATATTCTGTATGTCCTCAGGCCTAACAAGTCTGCTACTACAAAATAACTTTTTAAAGAGTGTCTGGAATAGTAAGGCGTAAAACCATGGCAATGTTCTTTCAGTTGGTCACATGAATTTCTCAGGATTCTGCCTTATATGTACTGCAGAGACCGCAGAGCCCAATCTTTATTCCCTCCAATCTTTTGAACTTGCTGCAAAAATGGCTGACGCTGACCCTAGTCTAGATTTGGTGAAAAATAGCACTACCATCTTTACATTAATAGCATTCTTGTTTTAGTTATGTGATAGTGAAAACGAGGGTGCTTCTAAAATTGCCTTTGAACTTTTAGAATCAGGTGATTTGATAAAATCAAATTATATTCTGTTTGTAGAAGTTCTAATAAGAATTTCCTCTGATAATAAATAAAATTTTGAATTTTGAAACCATAGTGACATACGTGTTTTGCAGTTTTTTTTTTTTTACTTTTTAAAATTATAACCAAGGGCCCTGCATGGTAGCCTCGCAGTTAAAGTCCTTACCTTATATGTGCCTGGATTCCATATGGACACTGGTTCTAATCCTGGTTGCCCCGCTTCCCATCTAGCTCCTTGCCTGTGGCCTGGGAAGACAGTCGAGGATGGCCCAAAGCCTTGGGACCCTGCACCTGTGTGGGAGACCTGGAAGAGCTCTCGCTTCTGGCTTCAGATTGCCTCAGCTCTGGCCATTACAGCCACTTGGGGAGTGAATTATCAGATGGAAGATCTTCCTCTCTGTCTCTCTTCCTCTCTGTATATCTGACTTTCTAATAAAAAGAAATAAATCTTTAAAAAAATTATAACCACATTAAAGGTACATTTAATATTGTGAGCAAGCATACACAATGCACACCCACTCTATTTCTGTATTTATTTGTACAATTGAAAATTTCAAAGAAATTACTGAGGTTCCGTATAATATATTTTCTACTCTACTTCATTTTAGAAAATTGGTATTAATCTACCAAATTTATTTTATAACCCTTTCCTACAATTTGATAGGATGCTGTTTTAGACTGTTTTTCAGTGGTTTTGTGGTCCATTTTTGTCACCAATGTTTATTTTCTGTTTCTGTGCTGGTTTGGTTTGGTACTAGTTTTTGTATGATTTCTAGGAGGACAGTAAAGTACGAATTTTCTAAGCGACAATGTCTTCTTTTTCTGCAGCTCTCATGTGTGAAGCTACCCCTGGTGCGTCATTGACCTAAGGACCTCGCCAACTGAAAGCCACAATTTTCATCAACAACCTACCATATCCTTTCTGGTTTGGTTGTGTTACTCAGAAAGTGGATATTGTCTTTCAAGTGCTTTTGATGCAGAGTTAAGCAAATGGCTAATAACAAATCCTCAGAATGCCCCAAATGTTCGTCATCTTCTCAGAAAGATGCACTTTGCTTATGTTCCAGTACACCAAAGTCTTCTCCAATTTTGGTGGTGGAAATGTCACAGACATCAAGCATGGGCAGTACGGAAGTTTTAGCTTTACCAGAGAGAAAAAAAGAAAAAAATAGCAGCAGAGACTTTCTCTCTGTGAAAGATGTGGTAAATATCAAAAACTACATCTCAATATCAATTGACATGCCATCCCCTAATAGCATCTCTGACCTTGTCCGTATCCCATAAATCCTTGTCAGCCAGTTCGTTTCTTTAACTGTTAAAGGAACATTCTTTATTACAGCAGAAATGAGCAGAGGGGTGCCCGAATTAATTATTTTTCAGGATCCTGAGTAATCAGAAATGTTACTTCAGCTTTTTGATAAATGGATTTTGTAGAAAGGATCTGATTTTCAAGTGGGATTAAAGCTGAAAGTTTGAGTATTCTCTTCAACTGACCAGAAAGAGATTTATGGTTGTGGTTAAATAAAGAGCAATTGTAGCTTATTATTTAAGACAATTTCCGGTGATCTATGAAATATCAAATATACTTCATAAAATTATTTTGCATTAGTTATAAACAATTAGACACACAGTTGGTCTGATATGCATATATTCACATATATAACGAAGTAATATGGAAGATTGCAATTGTTATAGCCCAGCTCTGGAGACAGAGTAGTCAGTTTAGGAAAAGTGAGGGTCCTACCCTTCAAAGTTGGCCCTTGATTATATTTTTTAAGTATTATTTATTTTTGTTAGAAAGGCGGATATACAGAGGAGGAGAGACAGAGAGGAAGATATTCCGTCCAATGGCTCACTCCCCAAGCAGCTGCAGCAGCTGGAGCTGAGCCAATCCAAAGGCAGGAGCCAGGAGCTCTTCCAGGTCTCCTATGCGGGTGCAGGTTCCCAAGGCTTTGGGCTGTCCTCAACTGCTTTCCCAGGCCACAAGCAGGGAGCTAGATGGGAAGCAGAGCTGCCGGGATTAGAACCGGCGTCCATACCCAGTGTGTGCAAGGCTAGGGCTTTAACCATTACGCTATTGTGCCAGGCCCCCTTGATTATATTTTAACCCCCCAGCTACTACTTATAATTTTGTTGGTGATATGATTGTTGCCATAGAGATGTTTCTGAATGAATTGTTGTTTTCATTTAGAGCATATTTTGACTTTCTAACCAATAATTCTTGTAAAATCTGTTGAGATGTTTGTTACACTTGAAAACAAATGTGATTGAGAAAACTGTGAATGTGGGGCTAGCTGTTTGACCTAGAGGTAAAGGTGCCTGTATTTCACATCAGAGTGGCTAGGTTGAACTCATGGCTCTGGCTCCAGGCCCCAGCTTCCTGCTACTGCAGCCCAGTGTGGATGACTCTGCCACCCTCACGGGACAGCTGGATTGACTTCCTGACCCTAACCTTTGGGAGATGGGAGATCTCTCTTGGTCTCTCTTTCTTTAACTCTTTCATTGTCTATCTCATTGTCAAATAAATAATATTTTTTAAAAATTGGAAAGGAATTATCAGGTAAACTGATGTTATCTGGTGTTCAGGTTATCATGTAGTTTCAGAAAATTTGACTGAATGACTTAAGATCCCCTTTGGCCTGATGAGCCACTGAATCATGTAGGGCTTAGGTTTTCAAAAAGACAGTAAACTATCGAACACACAGTAAATATGATGGTACACATAGAAGAGTTATCAGATCATCTGCATTAATATTCAGCAAGAATATTATCTATTTACAATTTCTGTGGTTCCAGCCCTCAAGAACCTTAAGTGTAGAGAGAAAAACATCTCAACAACAATGGAATCGAGGCAACATTACGGAAGGAAAAATTCCTCACATAAGAATGGACAATGGAGCTGCTATTGAGGTATATACAGAGCAAAGCTAAACTACTGGGAATTTCCAAGTTTCTTTTTTTTTTTTTTTTTCTTATTTTCCAAGTTTCTAACTTAGTAGATCGATTGGAAATATGACTTAAAAAGGAAGTAGTGAAAAAAGGAAAATTTACCATTTGGAAATATGTCAAAGTTTTTACTAAAAAAAAAAAAAACTGAGATGTGAACTAGTTTCTGTTCATGGAAGACCAAGTAGTCTTTGATGAAAATTAAGGGCGTTTTTGTGAGACTGGATGTGAACATTTAAGTCTTTGGGTCTTGTCTGAGAGTGAAGGCAAATCTGGTCTTTTGCAGACTTCATCAAGGAGGGCAAACACCAGACAACCACAGATAGTTCAGTACTTCACTTGTTGGTGAGCCGGTAGTGATTCCACAGTGTTCCTTGGGAGATTCTCTGTTTTCCAGATTCAGTAAATACCAATGTCATTCTTCCCAGGATTCCATTATCATACAAAATACTAATTAGAGATTAGAAACACTATAAAATTAAAGGATGTTCCATTAATATCAGATTAAAGAAATGGCAACAAGAACGTTCTTTTAGTTGTTTAGTAGCTTTAAATATGTCAAGAGATATTTGGCAGTTTAGTTGAAATGATCACAAAAACTTGCTAAGCAATTGCAACTTGAAAGATTTAAATAATTTCTTTTGGGTTATATACTCAGTGTTGGATCATAAGGTAGTTCCATGTTCAGGATTAAAAGAACTTCCATGTCTTCCACAATATTGATACTAATTTATACTCCTACCAACAGTGTACAAGGACCCTCTTGTCTCTACATCCTTCCTACATTTGTTCTCTTTTGTCATTTTGATGATACCACTCTAACTGGGTTGAGGTTCTATCTCATTGGGATTTTGAGTTGATGGTTAGTGATGTTGAGCATTTTTTTTTTTTTCATGGACCTCTTGGCTCTTTTTCTACCTTCCTTTGAGAAATGTCTGTTTAGATCAATTGCCTATTTTTAATTGGGTTATTTGTTGTTGGGTTTCTTTTCATATTGAATTGCTTTGCATTTCTTATATATATTCAAATTATTAACCCCTTGTCCGATGTATGAATTGCAAATTTTATCTCCAGTGTTGGAGATCATGTTTTCACTCTGCTGTTTCCTTTGCTGTGTTGTTCTACAGTTTGGTGAATTTTGCTTTTGCTTCCTGTGCCTTTGAGATACAGTAATAATTTAAAAATCTTTGTCCATTTCAGGGACCTAAAGCTTTTCCTATATGTTTTCTTCTAGTACTTTTGAAATTTTAGTTCTTACATGTAAATCTTTATTTCTAATTGCTTTTTGTATGTTATAAGAGATAAGGGGTTTAATTTCATTCTTCAAGCAGGTATCTCAATTTCCCAGCACTTGTTATTGGTAAGACTGTCCTTTTCCAATACATATTTTTAGCACCTTTGTCAGATTTGCTGGCTGTAGATGTATGAGGTCTATTGTCTGTTTTTATTCCATTATTTTGGTGTTATAATTATTGTAGTTTTGAAATGGATTTTTGAGTCAAGGGGTGCAATGCATCTTTGACCTTTTGCTCAAGCTTGCTTTTGCTATTTGGGCTTCTTTATGGTTCCATATATATTTTTCTGGTTTGTGAAAAAAATATTGATATTTTGACAGGAATTGAATTGAACCTACAAATTATTTTGGATCATGTAGCATTTTAAATGTATTGATCACTCTAATGCATGGGTAAAAGATGTATTTCTAGTTTTTGTGTCTTCTTCAATTTATTTCATTAATGATTTATAATTTTTACTTAGATATTTTTCACTTCTGTGATATAATTTATTCCCCAGTATTGAATTTTATGGCAGCTATTGGAAGTGGGATTGCTTTCTGGATTGCTTTTCCAGATAATTTCCTATTGGTGTATAACAATGCTACTGATTTTTTTTAAAAGATTTATTTATTCATTTTTATTACAGCCAGATATACAGAGGAAGAGAGACAGAGAGGAAGATCTTCCATCCGATGATTCACTCCCCAAGTGAGCCGCAACGGGCCGATGTGCGCCGATCCGATGCTGGGAACCTGGAACCTCTTCCGGGTCTCCCACGTGGGTGCAGTGTCCCAATGCATTGTGCCGTCTTCAACTGCTTTCCCAGGCCACAAGCAGAGAGCTGGATAGGAAGTGGAGCTGCCGGGATTAGAACCGGCGCCCATATGGGATCCCGGGGCTTTCAAGGCGAGGACTTTAGCTGCTAGGCCACACCGCCAGGCCCTACTGATTTTTTTTTTACACATTGACTTTGTATCTGGTAATTTTGTTGAATTCATTTATTGATCTCATCAACCTTTTGATAACATTTTTAATTTTCTGTATATAAGATCATGTCATTCACAAAGCGACCGTTTGACTTCTTCCTGTGTGATTCGAATTTTTATCAGATGTTTTTACTGTATCATATGATTTTTTTCACTCCATTCTGTAGATATGGCAGAGTGCATCTGTTGATTGGCGTAGTTGAACCATTCTTGCACACCTAGGATGAGTCCATTTTGCATAATCATTTTAATGTGCTGTTGCATTCAACTTGCTAATATGTTGCATTCAATTTGCTAATATGTTGTTGAAGATTTATAAGAGATTTATTTATTGATTGGATATTCAGGGCAAGAGAAAGAGAGGAAGAAAGAGAAATCTTTCATTTGTTGGTTCATTGTCCAGATGTCCCAACATCCAAGACTCGGCCAGGCTGAAGCTAGGAACCAGAAACTCTTAGAACATCATCCACTACGGTCCCAGGTGCATTTACAGGAGGCTGGATTGGAAAAGGAATGGCTGCCTTCCAATATGAGTTGCCTGTGTTGCACGTGTCAGATAACCGTCTGTGCCGCAACACTGTTCATTAAGGATATTCCTCTGTGGTTTTCTTTTTCTTGCTGTACTCTTCTTGGGGCTTGATATCACAACAGTGCTGTTCTCATAGAATGAGTTTGTGTTCATGGATTTGTGTTCATGTTTTTTGTTAGAATTAAATGGGGGAAAACATAGGGTCCTGGAGATTTGTGTGTGTGTGCTGATAGACTTTCTATTATTAATTGAATCTCATTGTCCTTTTATGTGTGTTTAGGCATTCTGCTTCTTCTTGATAACATGTACATCTTAAATATTGTCAGCTTCTTCTAACTTATCAGACTTAGTGGTAGAATAAATACAGTGTATTTCTTTGATGTTAGTTGTAATGTTTCCCTTTTAATCTCTAATTTTATGTATTTCAGCTTTTTTCTATAGATAAAGTTTCATTGGTTATATCTTTTAAAAGAACCAACCATTCATTTCACTTATTTTTTTTTTTTTAGTATGTTCTTGGTACTTCCAGTTTTATTATTTGCTTCTACTAACTTTGGATTTGTTTGGTCTTATTTTTCTAGTTCCTTGATGTATAGAATATTTATTAATTTTTGCTTTTTTGATATTGGCAATTTTTATCTTCCCTCTTAATACTGCTTTTGCTGTGTCCTTTAGATTTATGTATTTTGTGTTTCTGTTTTCATTTATTTCAACAAATTGAAAAATTTTTTCTCCTTAGTATCTCCCTTGGTCCATTGGCTATTTAAGTGTAAGTTGCTTAATTTTCATGTGTTTATATCGGTTCTTAAGTTTTTCTTGTTATTGATTTTGGTTTTATTGCACTGTGATAAGAAAAGATACTGTATGCAGCACCTGCCTATGTGCACAAAAATTGGATTGAGATGTACCTGGAAGGGCTTTTTTTTTTTTCTCCTAGAATTAGGACTCTTTGGGGATTGCCTGGGGAGGCCACAGCACCAGCCAGTACATGCAGGAGCGCATGCAGGAGCCAGGACTGGGGACAGGCCAGGCCAGACTAGACTGCATCACTTGCTGACAAGAGCTGGGCTGGAGGCAGGCTCAGTGGAATTTTTTTAAGAGTCTCCTCAACTAGGCCACTGTGCATGCTGGTTCATGAGAGAACCAACCCTCTCCTTCCTAATCGGAGGCCCACATGGGTATGTGACCCCCTTGCTTATGTAATAAATATTAAAATAAAATAAAAATTTAAAAAGACACTTTATGCAATTTGTATTTCTTAGAAATTGCTGAGATTTGTTTTGTTACCTGCCGTGTGATATGTGCTATTGAGAGGAAAGAATATAGGGCAGCTGCAGGATGGAATATTCTGTAGATTTTTTTAGGTCCAGTTGTTCTAAGGTGTAATTTAATTCTGCTTTTTGTTGGTTTTCTGTCTGTGTAATCTGTCTGTTTCTGAAAGTAGAGTGTTAAAGTCCCCTACTATTATTATAGTCTTTCTCCCTTCTGATCTATTAATGTTTGCTTTATGTAGGGTACTCCAATATTGGGTGCACACATATTTACAATTATTATTTTCCCTCACTAGACTGAACCTTTTATCACTTTATATTGACCTTCCTTGTCTCTTTTTATTGCTTTTTATTTGAAATCTGTTTTATATAATTTTAGTATGAGTATTTCTGCTTTCTTTTGAGTTCCATTTGCAAGGAATATCTTGTTCCACCCATTCATTTTCAATCTATCTGTATTGTTAGAGGTGAAATGAATTTCTTTTAAGTAGCATATGGTTGGGTTTTGCTTGTTTACTCATTTATTAAGTTATTCTATATCTTTTAATTGGAGAATTTAATTCATTTATGTTTCAGATAATTATTGACAGGTAAGGTCTTACTTCTGCCATTTTAACTCTTGTTTTTTAGTTCTATTGTAGTTTCTTTTTAAAATCCCTCTCTTACAGTTCATTTGTGGTTACATTATTTTGTTTAGTGGTGTATTTTGATTCCTTATTTTTGGTAAGGCTGTCGTGGGTTTTTGCTTTGTGGTTACCGTGAAGCTTACAGAAATTTTTTCTGGTTATAGGCTATTTTGGAATAATAATAACATAACAGTGATTATAAAATAAGGACTCTATGTTTGGTATATGCTTGCAATGGGGGAATCTCAACTGAACTTGAACTGTGGTTATGCAACAAGGTGGAGGAATCCACCATGGTGGGAAGGTTTGGGGAGGGGTGGGGAGAACCCAAGTACCTATGAAACTGTGTCACATAATACAATGTAATTAATGAATTAAAAATAATGAATAAAAAAATACATAAATTTAAAAAAGGAAATAAACAATAACGAAGTGGTAAGAAATAATAAATTACTCCATACTTGAATTTTTTAAAGATTTATTTATGCATTTACAGATCGGAGAGAGAGGCAGAGATAGAGAGGGAGATCCTGTATCACTGCCTCTTGCCACAGTAGCCAGAACAGCTGGAGTTGGGCTAATCAGGAGCCAAGCACCAGGAATTCCATCCCTGCCTTCCATGTGGGTGCAGTGACCCACATACTTGAGCTATCCTTTGATACTTACCTAGGCTCATTAGTAAGGAGATGGATTAGAGGTGGAGCAATTGGGTCTCAAACCTGTGTTCATATGCAGTATTGACACTGCAGGTGGCAGCTTTACGCACTACAACACAACATTTACACACACCTCCCACTTTGAATTTTTGTAGCTTCAATTTTGTCTTGTGCTTATCTCTTAAAACTTTAGTGTAACTAGTATATTTTTTGAACTTTTTAGTTGTCACACTAAAGATAAGAATAGTTTATGCTCCATATTTGCAGTTTTAGAGCATTTAAATTTGCATGTATAGGTATTCTTACCAGTAAGTTTTCTACATTTTAATGTTTTCTTTGAATATATTAATATCTCTTCTCTTTAGTTTGAAGAACTCCCCATAGCATTTCTTGAATAAAGCTCTTGTATTAAAAATTTTTTTCAAAAGTTTAAAATTTGAAGGATATCCTCATATCTTAAACACAGTTTTGCTGGCACTATTTTTGGCTGGCAACTTCTTTTCCATTCAGTCCTGTGGAATCTTGTTCTTTGAGGCCTCTGAAGTTCCTCCCTCCCTCCCTCCCCTTCTTCCTTCCTTCCTTCCTTCCTCCCTCCCTCCCTCCCCTTCTTCCTCCCTCCCTCCCTCCCTCCCTCCCACCTTCTTTCCTTCCTTCCTCCCTCCCTTCCTTTCTCTCTTCTTCCTTCCTTCCTTCCTCTCTCCCTCCCACCTTCTTTCCTTCCTTCCTCCCTCCCTTTCTCCCCCCTTTCTGACACTTCTTTGTTTATTCTGAAAGGCTTACAGAGGAAGAAAAATGGAGGAGAAAAGAGCAGGGGGGTAGAGAGAGTGAGAGAGAGATCGTCCACCTGTTGGTTCACTCCCCCAGATGGCTACAGTGGCTGGAGCTGGGCCCTGCCTAAGCCTCGTCAAGGGCCTATAAGCTCCATCAAGGTCTCCTACATGGGTGGCAGGTTCTCACATACTTGAGCCATAATCTTTTGCCTCCCAGGGTGTGCATTAGCTGGAAGATGGATTGAAAGCAGAGGAGAACTTGATCCCAAAGACACTCTAATATGAATATGAGCATCCCAAACAGTGGCTTAACCCACTGCACCAATGTGTCTACCCTACAATATCATTTTTAATAATCTGTTTATTTATTGTCACCAACTTGAAGGTTGAAGAGCCAGAGGTGAGGGGAAATCTTCTATCTACAGATTCACTCCCCAAATACCTGTCTTAGCCAGGGCTGGAACAGGCCAAAGCCAGGATCTTGGACCTCCATCTGAATGTCCCACTTAGGTGTCAGGGTCCTCAGCACTCAGACCATTGTCTCTTGCTTCTTGGATGTATTAGCAGGGAGCTGGATTGGAGATGGGGGAGCAAGCACTTAATCCAGCATCCTGGTTTGAGTCCTCCTCTGCCCTACAGGAAGTGATAGTGTAAACGAGTTGCATGTTTATTATTTTACAGTGTGAGCCTGAATGCTGCTGTTGGCAAAACTAATGCAGTTTCTCTGTTTAAGTAACAGTTCAACAATAAGCAGGAAGAGCCTTCATCTGGATGATGACTTTATGAATGGGTTCTTTTCTTATGACTTTCTTCACATATTTCTTCTTAAAATACAAAATAGAGTTTCATACAAAAAAAATAATGGGACCTATGGCTCAAATGGATAGAATTTAATAAGCTGCTTTTGTTTTTGTCAAAATGGGGAAGGAATTCTGACTTGTTCTCCTTACCCATAACTGATGTTGGAATTACTCTTTTAGCGTTTATAATTTTCAACTATTGTTTCTTGTGTGTGAAACATCAATCAGAACATCATTCAAGATGTTCTTTGAAAGAATAGATTTATAAATGAAATACCACTCAAAAGCTGATTCCTTTTTTAAAAAAAGCATTTATTTTGCCTTATGAATAAGCTAACAAACATGAGTTAATGGAAACAGTGAAAATAAAGAAGAAGCTTACTTGTTGAAGCATTAGTTCAGTGGTTAGTGGGTGTTGATCTTACAGTATGGCTCTCAGTTTGGGGATATTTTTGGGGTGATGATGTTGCATGTATACAAATACACACATTTAGAAACACCATATGTGTGTTTAAATAGTACAGCCTCACTTTTTCTTATGAGTTAATTTAATTTATATTATAGCTTGAAATAAATTATTTTTTATACATTTGAGCTTTTCCACATTTTACCATTGTGGGAAGATTTGGCTTCTTTGTTTTTAAATTCATTTATTTTTATTTGCAAGGCAGATTTGCAGATAGAAGAAGAGACAGAGAGAGATATCTGCTGGCTTATTCCCTCAAATAACAGCAACAGCAGGAGCTGAACCAATATGAAGCCAGAAACCAGGAGCCAGCAGATGCCAGCACTGCAGGCAGATTATTCACCTAATAAGCTACTACACCTGTCCCCAAATGTGTTTTTCTTCCAAAACACATTTTAACCAAATTCATTAAACTTTATTTTGGGTTAATTAAGAGGTTTATTAAAATTGAAGTAAATATGTAGTATCTTGTGGGGTGTTTTGGTTTTTTGTTTGTTTTTGTCATGGAGCAGAATGTCTACCATTGCATGAATATCTGTTAATATCACTTGTTTGTTTTTTTCAAGTTGTAATGAAATATTTATTTTCATTTTTCCTTGGTTTTCATGCATTTTGATTTTTTAAAATTAGTTACATTGCATTATGTGACACAGTTTTATAGGTACTGGGATTCCCCCTACCCCTCCCCAAACTCTCCCCCATGGTGGATTCCTCCACCTGTTGCATTACCCAAGTTCAAGTTCACATGAGAGTCTTTCGTTGCAAGCGTATACCAAGCATAGAGTCCAGCATCTTATTGTCCAGACAAATTCAACGGCTTGTTGGGGAGACCATCTCTGGTCTAAAGGTAGAGCCAGCAGAGTATCATCCCCATCAATTAAAAGCCCCAACATAACATCATCAACAATTTATAACGTTATGAGATTAATTGACATAGTATCGAGTAACCAAAATGTTAAAAAAAATGCAAGTTCTTTACCACATCCTGTGACTCCTTCGTTGACATTTCAATTTTAGTTTATACACAACTGGGTTCTATACACTTTAAAATGGTTATAAATTACTATTCAGCTGTCTTATGTCTATTTTCATTATAGTATTTAGCATTATATAGCATTGAAGCATAATTTTGCTGAGCTTGGCTTATTTTGGGGGGGGGGTTAATTTGCATGAGACAGAACATTTCCTCATCCTGTAATTCATTCCCCAAATGCCAGCAATGACTAAGGCCGAGTTATGACCGAAGCTGGGAGCTAGACACTCAGAGCAGGTCTCTTAGATGAGCGGATCAAACTCAGTGATTCGAGCCATCACCTTCCACTTCTGGAGAATGCTTGACTGGCAAGCTGGACTCGGGAACAACACCAAAGCCTGAACCCTGGCGTTCCACCATGGCCTGACTGCTAGACCGAACACACCCTGGGCATTCATTTTTAATACCTAAAGTATAATAGAGTAAGACTAAGCAACTCTTCCTTTTTTTTCACCAGGAAATCTATACGTTTGGAAGAGTATTGGGACAAGGGAGCTTTGGCTTGGTTGTTGAAGCTACAAACAAGGAAACGGAAACAAAATGGGCAATTAAAAAAGTGAACAAGGAAAAGGTAAGGCTTATTGCAGCATCTTAGTAGGGGTGCAGTGCCCGTGCAGGGTGGGTATGAGCACTAACACGGTCTGCTGTGACCTTGAGGGCCAGTGCCTGGGCTGACCCGCTGAAGTTTAATTCTTAAGTCTTCTGGCAAGGGACCTTTTCTGAAACGCAGGTGTACAAATGTTTTCTGTAAAGAAAACGGCAAGTAAAAGTATTGACATAACCAAAATTATCGGCTAAATTGATTTTAGCTCATAGAATTGAAGGTGAAGGCTGGTTTTCAAAATGTGTAGTAGAGTCATGGCCTAGAGAAGCCTTGACCAGAATAAGGCCTGGAATTCTTTTCCGGTGTTGTTCTGCCATGCTTTTTACTGTTCTCTGCTCATGTTGGATTTCCAGTATCATCACCATTAGCTGATTATCTGTTTATTCCTCCTATCTGCTCTGCCAGTTTGAACCACTTCTCACCTGCTGTCCAGTATCTTATTCACTCGTATCCACCATCTGTCTGTCTTCTTTACTGCACTTCATTATGGAATGGAAAACAACTGGGCTTCTCGTTAAGATTTAGAGTCTAAGATCTTCGACCTTACACCTGTTCATTTTATTGCCTTTAAAGTTTTCTGTGGCTGGTGAAGAAAGAAATTGACAATGCCGTGGTGGTTTCCTTTGAATTTGTGCAATAAATATGTGTACTAAGTGTTTACAGTTAAGCAGCAGGTTTTATGTATTCTTTAAAAGGAACCCTGGCAAATATCCCTCTGAAACTTAATAGAGTAGCATATCAATCTTTTTTTAAAAACATTTATTTTGATTAGAAAGGCATATTTACAGAAAGGAGAGACAGATAAAAGGATCTTCCATCCACTGGTTCACTCCCCAAGTGGCCACAGTGGCTGGAGCTGAGATGATCTGAAACCTGGAGCCAGGAGCCTCTTCCATGTCTCTCATGTGGGAGCAGAGCCCCAGGGGCTTGGGCCATCCTCCATTGCTTTCCCAGGCCACAAGCAGGGCGTTAGATGGGAAGTAGAAAGGCTGCAATACAAACAGGCACCCGGATGGATACCGATGCTTGGAGATGGAGTATTAGCCAGTTGAGAGCTATTGTGCTGGCCCCAGCATATCAATCTGAATAAAGTAATTAAGAGGCCCCAGCGTGATCGCTCGGTGGCTAAAATTCTCACCTTGCATTGTCCAGTTGGGAAACCCAGAAGAAGCTCCTGGCTCTGGCTCCTGGCTTCAGAACCGCTTGGCTCCAGCCATTGTGGGCACTTGGGGAGTGGGCCACCAGACAGAAGATCTTTTCTGTCTGTCTGTCCCCTCTGTGTATTTGGCTTTCCTACTAAAAAACAAATAAATCTTTTTAAATAAAGTAATTAAGAGACTTTCTAGAAATCTCTAGGATTTAGACTGTGGGTAACTTCCCAAATGTAGTATACTGGTGATATAATTTCCTTTACTTTTTTGGTATCATGCAGGATTATATAAATAACATTTAGGGTTTTATAAACAGTATACCTGCTTGTAATTTTAAGAATTAATAATTTTCATCATGCATTTTAAGAATTAATAATTTTCACATAATTATTGATATTGAAAGTTCATAGAACAATATAGCAAAATAAAATTTTATAGTCTTTATAATGATCAGAGAATTATATTATTGTATTACAAAAGGTCAAGCCATTTCGGAAGTGGGGAGAAATGCTACTGATATGAATATTAGGAATAATAGTAATAACTTTCTATATCTTGCACAGAGAAGAATTCGCTGTTTGTGGTCACTATTTCTTTTGACCCATTAGGTTAAACTTACAATGTGGCTTTAATCCTACATAGATGGGGGCATAGTAGAGGGGTCAGTATCCTGTTCATCTGTAACATGGTAAAGGTTGAAGAGCACAGGTTATTGGAAGTAGAAATGCTCATAAGTAAAATTTTAACTGGTCCAAGTTTGCTATATGACCTGTCTCTTTCCACCTGTCTGCATATGTCCTCACTGAAGCAGGGGTTGGGAGCCAGGACCGGAGTAGCAGGACATTTCTCATCCCTCTCATGGATTTTTTTTTATTAATGTGGAAATAAGACTCATAATTGAAGACAGTGCTTATCCTCAAATAATGGTACTTTCGATCATATTAGGAGTAATGATTGTGATAAGAAAGCCCTTCTAGAATTTCTCTGATGACATTGTAGACGATCAGCTATCTTCTATCCTGAATACAGTCCTTGTGTTCCCTGGAACGTTCGTGCCTTTACCTTTTGCTGGCCAACATGGTAAGCGTTGGATATTAGAAGCTAAAGCTGGGATCAGGTGGATCCGAAGGGAATGTCTTCCTTCTCCTCTCTCACTCCTTTTCCCTCTTCTGCCTCCCTTGTCTCTTCTCCCCCTACCCCTCTGTCTCTCTGCGTCTCTGGTGGAACAAACAGCAACCATTTAAAGAAAAATCTTTCAAAAATGGAGGAGAAACTATTCAGTAGCTTTAATGTGAGTAATGTAGGAGTGATATTTTCATGTGAAATCTGTTTCTCATTAATTAAGGCTGGAAGCTCTGCTGTAAAATTACTTGAACGGGAGGTGAACATCCTTAAAAGTGTGAAACATGAACATATCATACATCTGGAACAAGTGTTTGAGACACCCAAGGTAAAGCTGTAATGAGTGTTGCTTTCTGAAAGTTGTTATTACCACAAAATGAATATCATTCCATTCTCAGATAATCTCTTTGGGGGACAATTTCTCATGTCCTTGGCATGAGTCAGTCACTGGCGATTGATGAGAACATTCTGGAGAACTTTTATTATTGATTATATAATTAGGTTCTGATGATTAAATTGATGTCTTTAGTAATATATTTTGCCTGGCAGTTAAAAGCAAATATTTTAAATTAGAACAGCATCATACACAACCAGTGATTTGAACTTCCTTAAATGTGGCTTCCCATCTGCTTGATCCTTGGTTCCTCCACTAGAGCCTCTTGGAATAGTGTTGTGCTTTTGCACAAACATCTTCATAATCCAGTTGGCACAGGGACCTTGGATACTATGTTGGAAGTATTTTATCAACTGTATCTTACCTATGTGATTGATCTTTTTTTCCTCCCCTAGATATTATTTTTCTTTTTAAATACTTCTGATTTTCAGTTAGAGTTGTTCAAAAGCCTGGATTATTTGGTCTTTTGCCTCTAGATTGTTTGGTAGTTGTGTATTTGGAGGTTTTTTTCTAGTGGCAATAGTTGTGTAATATAATGAATAGACACATGAATTCTGGTGTCAGATTATGTATTTGACTCCTCTGTCTGCCTCTTATTAACTGAAAGACCATGAATAAGTTACTAAACTTCTCTTTGCCTTAGTTTCATCAGCATAAAATGTCTTTACTGGGGTCACAAAGATTAGTTACTCCTCACCATGGTGTTGAGGATTTTCCTGCACACCCCCCCCCCAAAAAAAAATGTTCTGCACCTAAAATGTTGACATATATCTTGTTAGAGTTACAAGCCAGTCTGGATTATCCTAAAATCTGCCAAGATCAGCAAAATTTTACTTCAACACAACAACTGGCTAAATACTAAGATGAAATGGACACGAAACAGCTGAATGGTGCCTTATGGCCATTTTAAGGTATAGAGCAGCCGGTCCTGTATATGAACTAAAATTGAAATGTCAATGAGCTAATCATAGGTTGTGGTTAAGAACTTGCTTTTTTTTTTTTTTTTACATACTGGTTACTCAAAACCATGTCAATTCCATAATGTTGCAAATTGCTGTTGCTGTTATATTGGGACTCTTAATTGACTGGGATGATATTCTACCAGCTCTAACTTCGGACCAGAAATGGTCTCCCCAAGAAACTGTTCAACCCATCTGGACAATAAGTAGCTGGACTCTATGCTTGGTATATGTTTGCAAGGAAAGAATCTTGATTGAATTTGAACTGTAATACTGCATCAAGGTGGAGGAATCCACTAGGGGGGAGGGGAGGGGGAGGGGAGGGGGAGGGGTGGGGGGATTCCCAGAGCCTATGAAACTGTCACATAATGCAAAATAATTAACAATAAAAAAAAAATGTCTTTACTGACTCGTCCAGTTGTTGAAAGATTCAGTGGAGCATTGGTTACACAGAGCATGTCCCATTGAATGCTAGTTAGTTTTCTTGTTTTCCTTTACCTGTCTCTAGGAGAGTAATAGTTTGGATTTTGTGTTGTAGGCATACTCAGTAACAGTTAAGAGCACGGTTGCCCTCCCTTGGCGTAGTGACGGCAGTGAGACCACATCCTCCGGAGGATGGTTTTGTTCTTTGTCTTCAGTGGAAGCCATGTGATTATGTGTGTCTTGATATGGTTTCCTTCCTGTTTCTTGTGCTTGGGGTTCATGAAGTTCTTGGATCTCAGAGTTTATGGTTTCCATAAATTGAGGACATTTTCAACCATTATTTTCCAGAATATTGTTGAATCTCTCTCTGCTCCTCTTTGGAAATTCCAAGTACACATTTTAGATTGCTTCATGTTGTTTACTAATACTCTGTTCATTTTGTTTCAATCATTTTCTCCTCATTTTATTTATATTATTTCTATTGCTGTGTCTTTAGATTCAAAAATCTTTTTCTCTAGCATGATGTGTTCTGTTACTTTCTTCCAGTGGAAATTTGATTTTTTTTTCTAACATCAGGAGACTTCAAAAAGTTCATGGAAAATGGAATTAACAGGTGAGTTTATTTTAGTGCAAATTTTTCTTTTTTTTTTAAATCCACAATTTTCTGACAAACTGCATTTTTCATGAACATTCTGAGCTCCTTTGGATATTACATTGTCTACAAAGTCAATATTTTCTCTTTCTTTTGAAAATAATTATGGTAACTTTGAATATTATTCTTTAAGTTTTTTATGTGTGTCATTTCTAGGTCTGTTTCAGTTGATTGATTTTTCTCCTTTGTTATAGATTATATCTGGGTGCTTGTTTGCACGACTTTAATTTTCTGTTAAAATGCCAGCCATTGTGAATTTTGCTTTATTGGTCATTGGGTATTTTAATATTCTTGTAACTGCTTTTGAACTTTGTTCTGTGATATAATTAAGTAACTTGAAAAGTTTAATTATTTGCTTTAAGCTATACTGGATAGAACCCATGCAATCTTTAGGACCGATTTTTCCCTGCTCCTGAGTCAACAGTCATTCTGAGTACACATACCTGCCTTTGAAGGCACCATAGGATTAATGGAAATTGCTGTCTGATAGAGTGTGCCATGGTATTGGTAGTAATCATCCACTCTTTGCTGTGGTTTCTTATGAGAATAAATGTTCTCCAGACCTACACAGTTGTTTCTGATAATTATTTCTTAAAAAGACTTGTTTTATAAGCTTTATTGATTTTTACATTGCCATCAATTTATATTGTAAGCACTGCTAATGCAACTTCTTCCAGGAGTTCATTCATCATTACCTGTACCAGTGATCCCTGTAGTACCGTCAATGGGAATGAAATATGTCCCAATTGAAATGGTAATTCATGTTTTAGACTTTGAAGTTACTTTTGGAAATTTTAAAGCAGCTTGAGGGTCAATGAATCTGAATCCATGGCCGCAGAAAGAAAGGGTGTTGAGTTTCTCCTTGTATTTTCATTCTCACTGATTGAACTCAGAGATTGTCCTCACAGTGGTAATAAAAGTGGAATCAGACTCCACATCTTAACAACAACAAAAAATCTAGCAGCATGGGTTAGAATGGGGATGTGGAGGGCGTCTGTGTCTTAATGTTAATATGTATGGAAATGACTTTGCGTTTTAGTTGATTATGAATCTTTCTTACTGAGTGGATGATTCTTAGAATTTCTCAAATAATGTTCCTCTGCTTCAACAGAGCAGCAAATGAGGAAGAGGCATTTCTTCCAGGCCTTTTCACTGTCCACACCGTTCGTCACCAGATCCCAGTGTTTCTTCCTCCTATGTGTTTTCCACATCTTATTCTTCTCCTGTATCTTGTCTCCCTCGCATGCTTCACTTATACCTTTGTAAACAAAGGACAACATTCTTGACCTGCAAACCAGATCTGGCCTCCTGCTCATTTTGAATGGCACAGGCTATGTTTCCCACTCTTTCAACTGGTTGTAAAAGGTTGAAGAGTAATATTTATGACATATAAAAAATTTATATGAAATACAAATACCCAAATCCTCAAAGTTTTGCTGTATTGTTTATGCCTGCTTGCATGCTACAGCAGTAGAGTTGAGTGACTGTGAAAGAGACCATATACCTTATAAAGTCCAAAAGATTTACTTTGGATTGGCCTTTATGGACGAAAAATGTTGTTGCGCCCTGCTTCACCTCACCGTTGCAGTGTTCAATTTGAAATACAGAATTGATAGAATCATATCATTTCCCCCCATACACATACACCATCTTATCCTAGATACAATTTTAAAAATTTTCAATAGTTCTTTATTGCATATTAAGAGAAAAAAACCCTCACAGTCTTCGGCATGATATTTAAGACAACCTGGTACCAACCTATTCTTTTAAGCCTTCCTGCTCCTCTCTGCCACCCTACCATGCTCCCAGCACAACTGCAGAAATGCTATTCTTTTAGCAGCAAGCGTTATTTCTAACTTTGGAGTCTTTGTCCTCATTCTCTGCTCATAATTACCTATTCCAAACACCACACCTGGCTTTGGTGTGGCTCCTGGGTGAACCCTTTTGGGGCAGAAGCTGCTGTTCCCTGGTTAGTGTGAATCATTTGCACTTGTAAGAAATTGCAACTGTAACTCTGCTGTGAGCTCCCAGAAGGTAAGGACTATATTTTATGAAGTTGTTCCTCTAATATGCATTGGAATATCTGGTGCATAATAGATTTACATGTGTTTGAGTGGATAAATTGATTAATATTGTGACCTTGTATACAATATGAAACGTTTCAAAGCTTCCCAGCCTTATAACCTGTGCTCTCTCTTTCTCTCTTTAAATATATATTATCAGAAAATGTACCTTGTGATGGAACTTTGTGAGGATGGAGAACTCAAAAAAATTCTGGATAGGAAAGGGCATTTCTCAGAGAACGAGACAAGGTGGATCATTCAAAGCCTCGCATCAGCCATAGCGTATCTTCATAATAAGGGTAAGACGGGGAGCATCGACCTGACCAGCTCCCTGCATGCGCCGAAGGTTGTTGCAGTCAGGATTTATAATTACATTAGGTAATATCTGCTAATATAGGAGATTGATTTCTTTGTTTTCTATTTTCTTCTTTTTAACTCTATTTGCATTCTTTCTTTTTATTTTAAAATATTTCAAATAGTACAGAAAAGAATTTATTGAGTGCATGTAAATTTAGCAGTTTTTAACATTTTGCTGTTTCATAGGCACATGTTATACACATTCATACTATGTTTTGAAAGCAGGGATGGATGTATTAATGTTATAATTTGAGCTTTGTGACAAAAATCATAAAATGAGGTTAGAATGGAATATTATTATATAAGGAGTATAATTCAATGAGGGCTATTTATAAATATCTGTAACCAATAAGGCATCTACATATTTTATATATACACATACACATGTGAAAGAAAATGTGGTATTTGTCTCATTTTACTTAGCACTTCCATCTGTATTGTTGCAAGTGTGAAGATTCCTTCTTTTTTTATGTCTGAGTAGTCTTCCATTACATGTACGTATCACGCTTTGCTCAGCCAGTCCCCTGTTGGTAGACATCTGGGCTGCTCTCCTGTCTGCTGCTGTGAGTGAGCACTACAGTAAACATGAGCACCTCGCCACTGCTTTCACTCCGTGAGGACGTATTCCAGGAAAGGGGATAATTGGCTCATGTGGCAGGCGTATTTTTAGTTGTTGTTGTTGTTTTTTTTCCAAAAAAAAAATCTCTGTACTGTTTTCCATAATGGTTATAATTAGAAACAAGGCAGGTATATAATTACATTGTACACAGGCAAGGATGAAGTTATGAATGTTTCTGTTTGAAAATTAGAAAAAAAGGCAGCTAACATTACCAAATCAAAAGCAGATAGATATGATAAAAGTGACATTTTCCAAAAATAGTTGCTATTAATAGTAATATTTAAAAATATATAATTTATTCTTATATCAGTTCGTGGGACAACTTATGTTCATGTTCGTGAACAAATGTAGATTCATGGAACAACCGAGCAAAAGGTATAGGCACTCCCGCACATCCCTCAGCTCCCTAGCATGCGTAGCTTCCTCCGCCAGCCAACTCTCCACAGTGATGCACCCGTTCCCGTGAGTGAGCCTTTACAGTCACCTGAAGTTCATAGTTCACATTAGGATCCACTCCACATTCTGTGGGTTTTGAAAACACGTAATTACATTTATGCACCATCATTGTATCAGCAGTTTCACAATAATTTTAAGACCACATTTCAAAAATTAGTCTGATTATTGAAATTACTTTGCTTTTTTGTTGTTATTGCTGCTGTTTTGTCTCCCTTTATTTTTTGGCTTCCCTATAACTTTAGGAACTTTTAATTTTTATATTTGAGGAAAACAACTTTGTTCCCTGTAGGTACAAAGGTGGTGTGGTTTCATATGGGACAGGGTTAGTGTTGAAAACCTTTGGGGGGCCCGGCTCAGTGGCCTAGTGACTAAAGTCCTCTCCTTTCATGCGCTGGGATCCTATATGGACACTTTTTCTAATCCTAGTAACCCTACTACTATCCAGCTCCCTGCCTGTGGCCTGGGAAGGCAGCTGAAGATGGCCCAAAGCCTTGGGACCCTGTACCCGTGTGGGAAGCCTGGAAGAGGCTCTGGGCTCCTGACTTTGGGTTGAAACCCATTGGTTCATTTAGCTATTTCCTGATACTGCATTTGAGTGGTTGGTTCTAGAATTACAGAAATGAAAAACTTGCTTATGGAAAACAAGTCATAATTGAACAGGATGCTTTCTGTAATGGGGAGTCATGAACAGCACAAGGAGCACAGGAGACACTTACAGGTTTCAAACCCAGGGAAGAATTCACAGAAGAAGTCTAACCTGAGGAGTATAAATACAGATGAGAAAAGGAGGGTTTTCCAAGAAGAGGAAAATCATTTTTCTAACACTTAACGTAATGTCAATGTCAGTCCTCCCATATGAAGCTATAAACTCAGTATAGTTTCAAACAAAATGTTAACATTTTTCATGAAACTTGATAAGATTATTCAAAAATGGGAAATAGCCAAGACAATAAAAAAAGAACAAGGGAGGCATTAGGGAGACTTGCTGTGCCAAGGATGAAAACATATAATAAATATGAGTTACTAAATACCATGTGGTATTTATGTGAGAAGAGAAAGGCAGCAATAACTACTATAAAAATTCCCAAAAGTAAGCCTAGTCACTGTATAAGGAAAGTTCGGATGGTTTGATAGGATTGTCAATCTTAGGGTTTGGAATGTTATATTTTTCTGGCAATTGCACGTACATCTAGGAAGATGATTGCCATGGATATGAAGATATGAACTGTATTTCCTCAGGAAATACGTGGTAAATGACTATCTGCACATTCACAAAACTCCTGCCTGAGCTCTCTGGCAGGCTCCACTGAAGACTGTGTCTCAGGGATTTCAGGGGTGGGGAGTTGTTTTATTTTACCTACAGAGAAAGGAGCCAGGTGTGCTAATGGTATAGGAGAACATACTGAAGTAAATATAGCTTGTATACTTGCAGCCGAGTTACGGTGTGCTAAGATGGTTGTGTTGATAGTAAGCATGTACGTGGAAACAAAGATGTAAGCGTGTGTTTGGAGTCCTGAGGATATGGAAACCTTACTTAGCTCTGGGCAAATGTTGTCTCCCCTAGCTGGTCTTACTTAACTTTGGGTGTTCCTGTGCTTGGACCAGGCCACATTCATTGCGAAGCTGGCCGGGGCAGCAGGAGGCTGTGTATAGATGAGGAAGTCAAAGAGAACAGTTCTCTAGGTTAGTAATGTGGGAAAGAGGTTTGCAGAGCGAAGAGTGAGGTCGGACAGAATTATACTGTGCCCTCCTCAGACCTTTCAACAATGAGTATTAATTTGTCAAATAGATGTTTTTGTTCTATTTGTTGTCTTCTCTATTTTTTTTATTATTCATTTGATTTGACTTGTTTATTTCCTTGGTAGATATAGTACATAGAGACCTAAAACTGGAAAATATAATGGTTAAAAGCAGCTTTATTGATACCAACAATGAAATGAGATTAAATATAAAGGTAAGATATTAGAATTAGTGATAAATATTTGCCTGTGAGCAGTTTGATAGCACAATGGCAACATATATCCTCTTTTTGGATACCCTTGTTAGCTTTTGAACAGCCAGAAAATAAGTGACTTGTGCTAAAAATTAAAAATTTCACAGAAGAGGTTTACTGACAATAATAATTTTACAAATTAAATATTGCTATTGAATATGTTTTTTAAGTACGTATTCATTTGGATAGTTTCAAATCATTATTTCATAGCAAACAAGCAGATGCTCTGAAGTCTAATTAATTTCTAAATTATGCCTGGTAATTTAATGCAAGTGTGCTTCAGATTTAGAGAAAAACACACACCTTGACTGTCTTCTGATACTAAATTAATTCTCAAGTCTTTATTTCTCATTGAAAATTTTCCTGGGTATTAATATTTAAACCCTAAGCACAATTAATGTGTTGTGTACTTAAAGATTTTTTCAGATGTTTCTTAATGTTAACCAAACGATACATTATTTAGTAATTACCACTTTAGTAGTGGTTGCTTTCAAAATGTACAAATAGGTTTGTTTCGGAATAAGATGCTGTCTGTGAATAGCTCACTTTGTCGCGGATGCTGAACCCCTGTGTATCATAAGTGCGTTTAGCACAACTGTTGGCTGTTGCAGTAAGTGTTCTCTGTAGTTCCGTTGTAGCTCTATGAGGACAGAGGTTGTGTCTGTCTTATTCACCGCTGGTACTTGGAACAGAGTCTGGAATCTAGAATGTGCCCATTCAATATTTGGTTAATGAGGAGATGGATACTCCACAAAAACTAACCTAAATTACGAAACTTAAAAATATCTGACACTTGTATTCATTTTCTATAGGGAAAGATTCATCTCCTGATTCTCCAAGTGAGCCATTCATGAAAGCTTTTAGAGAAATGGATTTATCTACTTAGAAAACTAATGATGTCACATAATAAAAGGGAACTTTTCTTACTCTTAAGGCACTGGAAACTGTGTTCAGTGTGTGGACCAAGGCTTTGTATTTGCTTGTATGATCAACGAAGGAGGATGTTTTTCTGCTCTTAGCTCAAGGGTGTTCCAACTTGGGCAGCAGGACCAATAGCATAGAGTGAATACTCAATAAGCATATGTGTGAGGAGGATTTAGAGCAGGCACTCGAGCAGCGCCCCCCCCCCCCCCGTGCGTTTGCAGCTATACCATGCTGCTGTGGGGGTTTTCCTGTTAATTTGCTTCTCATAGTTCTAAATAGTGTAATAGTTGTTCAAATTAGTATTCTCTTGAAAAACAAAAGGAAATAATAGCACTGAAAAGATATTGCTTAACATTATGAATAATTATCAAAAGGGGGCTTTTCAGTGAATGCTGATAAGGATAATTATTTCCATCTATACCAGTGCTTTAAACTGGAATGTAACTTGAGGTTCAGAAAAATAGGTAAGTATAGTAAGGTAATAATGTAGTTTATAGTGAAAAGTTTTTTTTTTTCTTAAAAAAACCAACTTTGTTATCTGGAAAAGTTAAATGCGTTCTTTCAATATACAGCTTCCTATTTTGAACTGTTGAATTTAATTAGAAAGCATGAACAATCAACATTATGGTTTTCTCTCAAGACCTGAGAAACCAATATTTTCGTTACCAGATTTCCCTTTACAGTAAGGAAGGGATGAGGGCCACAGAAGAGGGAATGAGCAAGATCTTTGTTAGCATACAAGTCAGTTTCTCCTTGGCCTACCAAGAGCCGAATTAATTACAGTTACAGTGAGGTGTAAGTCCTGTCTGCAGAGCAAATGAGATGTGGGGAGGAGACCCAGTAACTAACTGTCTTCTGCTAGGTGACTGATTTTGGCTTGGCAGTGAAGAAGCAGGGCAGGAGTGAAGCCATGATGCAGACCACGTGTGGAACTCCCATCTATATGGGTAAGTTGGTCATCTTAAAATGATGCTTTGAATAGAATGTCAGAATAACACACAGATTACGACTTGAAGGGCCTTGATTGAGCTGCTTTTTCTCTTCTTAGGTCAAATAATTTAATTTGTTCTAGCATTTTTTCTGTTGGTACTTTCAAAGATTTTAGGAATTTTTGTCGTTTCTCTGGCCTCTTCTTTTATTAATGGGCCAAATTCTAGTTTTATTTATTTGAAAGGCAGAGTTAGCAAAAGAGAGACAGAAACAGAGAGAAAAGTGGTATTCTACCTGCTGGTTCACTGCCCAGCTGACAGTGATGGTTGGGGCTGGGGCGGTCAAAGTCAGGAACCTGGAGTCCAGCTGAGTCTCCCACGAGAATCGCAGGAGTTTCCACTCGGGCCTTCTGCTGCTATTGTTCTAGGCATGTCAGCAGGAAGCTGGCTCAAAAATGGAGCAGCTGGTGACTCAAATTGGCATTCAGATGGGATGCTGGCATCACAGATGTCCATTTGAGCTGTAGCCATTAATTCTAGCCCTGCTCTTTAAGTTTTAAATTTCCATATGTTGACTTAGAATTATTTCTTACCGCCCACCCACCCCCCCCAGTAAGTTCATTTCTACCAAAACTTAGCAAGCAATTTTGAATTGTCATGTAGCAACAAGTCATGAAAACATTTACCAAAAGTCTGGCCTCTTTTTAAAAAAACTGTTTTTACTTATTTTTATTGCAAAGTCAGATATACAGAGAGGAGGAGAGACAAAGAGGAAGATTCTCTGTCCAATGGTTCACTCTCCAAATGAACACAATGGCTAGCACTGCGCCAGTCTGAAACCAGGAGCCAGGAGCATCCTCCAGGTCGCCCACACGGGTGCAGGATCCCAATGGGCCGTCCTCCACTGCTTTCCCAAGCCACAAACAGGGAGCTGGATGGGAAGCGGGGCAGCCAGGATTAGAACCACCACCTATATGGGATCCCAGCGCGCCCAAGGCAAGGACTTTAACTGCTAGACCACTGTGCCAGGCCCTGACCTCTTTTTAAAGTTGCTTTTTATCTCTTAAGTAATCAAATCTTAAACTTAACTGTTGTTTTTGTTAACTTTTGCTAAAATTGTGTGTTTTGTTTTCTTGCATTTTTCATCCAGTTTTGTTGCCACCAAAAAATGCTTCATTAAAGGTGCTGATTAAATTTATTATGTAAAGCAACAGTTTCTCATTTTTAAAATATGAATGTTAATAGCTTTGTTGGAATTTAGCTGAAATGCGCTAAAGGTTGTACAACTCACTGACCTTTCATACAGAGTTGTGCGACCATTACCACAACCCAGTTTAAGACAAGTCTATCCCAAAATGATTCCTCACATTCATTTTTTCTCTTTTTTTCTTTATTTTTTGACAATCTTTACGTAGTTAATTAGGGCACAAAATTTCAAGGAAAGTGGGTAAGACTATTATTTCCACATTGTTTTTGTCATGTATCTGGGGTAAAGGAGGAGGTAAAGGGAGAAGCCCCACCCAGTCTCCCACCAGTCCCAGGTCCTGATGTGGGGCATGCTCCAAGAGTCTTGCTCAAGTGGTTTTGATAGTTCAGCAGTTCTGAATTGCTGCCAGTCTCGCCATTCCAAGCACGATGAGGTCGCTGATGAATCCACTGATTGATATAGTCACCTTAGAGTCTCCGTTTGCTCAGTTTTTCACTGCCAACGTATGGCTGGGGTGGTTGATTGATTTGTTCTGTCCTCTGTTGTGGTGCCAGGTGTCCTCTGCAAGTTCCGAAAGACTGCCATATCCTCATTGCCTCACACTCATTAATATTGTAGGCATCTGTTAGAATCTCCAAATACACCTTTTTTTCTCTTCTTGTTTGCCTTTTTAAAAACTGCTCTAGATTCTCTTTTCCTGGACATTTCATATGAATGGTTTCATCTGTTGTATAGTTTCTTAGATCTGGCTTGCTTTCACTTATGCCTCTGTCCCTGTTGTAGCGTGTCTGCAGTCTGTTCCCTTATATTGCTGAATCCTCCTCTGCTGGATGTGCCTCCTTCGGTTTATCCACATGGAGTTGTTTCTAGTTTGGGACTATTATGAATAACCTTGCTGTGAACGTTCTTTGTGAGAACATTTGGTTTCATTTTTTTTCTTGTATAGTTGGGTCATACATTAATGATGAAATTACTGGATCATATATTAGGTTTATGCTTAGCTTTTTAAGGAACTGCCAAGCTGTTTTGCAAAGTGACTCTTACCTCCTCAGCAGCAATGTATAAGGGTTCTGGTTTCTTCACATCCTTGCCAACTCTTGATCTCTCTTTTTAGTTAATGCCATCCTAATGGGAATGAGTTAATATTTCATTGTAGTTTCCAGTTTGCATTTCCCCAGTGATTTTAAAAACCTAAAGCATCTTCTCCTGATTGCTAGTCATTTGTGTATTTTTTTCTGTTGAAATGTCTGCTCAGACTTGTGCTTACTGAGATGCTATTTCTTCTGTCAATGCATTCATAACGTGATACAATGTTGAATCTTCCTTGCATTTGTGAATCAAAACCTGCTTGGTTTCATATGCAGCTCTATTCAGTTTGCTACCACTTTATTAACTTTGACCTGCAGCTTGCTTTTTTCCATGCTTGCTGTCTTTTTAGGTGTTGCAGTTATGCTAGTCTCATTTAAAAAACAAAAAAAGCCTTTTGAACAATAGACACTGTTGATTAGTAATCTGAAATTTCCTCTTGAAATTATTTGACTTTCATACCCTTTAGGGGTTAAAGTGTTTTTTATTAATTTTCAGTTTATAATAGATTTTTCACATTTCCTACATCTTTTAGAATCATTGTGATAATTTATACTTTCCTAGAAATTTTCCCAATTTGCTGAGATTCTAAATTTGTTTATATAATTGTCTAATTCTGTGATTATATTCCCATATTAATTCCTAATTTTCTTAAGGGGATAGCATATGGAATTACTGGTATGAACTCTGAAGTCTCTTGACTATAACTCAGGATTATAATTCTACGCTTGTTATCTGCTCTTTTTTTAACAATTTCTACATCTGTTTAATTAAGAGAAAGTCACGCATTTATCTAAAAATTGTAAAGGTCTACTCTGTATCAAATAGCAATTGGGAGTATAGCCTCAGGGGAAAAAACATAAATGGCTTGCCTTTCTATAGCTTAACATTCCAGTGGCATGACATGAAAGTCTCTGGTATGTTACAATGCTGAGCATGAAAAATTAAAGGGGGTGGTAAGAACTGTTTAGGGTAATAGTGCAATCTTCCTTATTAGGTTGATGTGAGAATTAAATAAGAAGATGTAAAGTGCGTTAACACGATGCCTAGCACTTAGTACCCAATTTTAGGCCTTTACTGTAAAAACACTATTTATTTTGGGCCCGGCGGCGTGGCCTAACAGCTGAAGTCCTCGCCTTGAATGCCCTGGGATCCCATATGCGCGCCGGTTCTAATCCCGGCAGCTCCACTTCCCATCCAGCTCCCTGCTTGTGGCCTGGGAAAGCAGTCGAGGATGGCCCAAAGCCTTGGGACCCTGCACCCGTGTGGGAGACCCGGAAGAGGTTCCTGGTTCCCGGCTCTGGATCAGCGCAGCACCGGCCTTTGCGGTCACTTGGGGAGTGAATCATCGGATGGAAGATCTTCCTCTCTGTCTATCCTCTCTGTATATCTGACTTTGTAGTAAAAATAAATAAATCTTAAAAAAAAACTATTTTTTCTTGGTTGAGTTTGCTAGTGTTTAAAATATTTTACTGGGTTTGTCAAAAACCATCGTTTTCTGCTTTTGTCTCTGAATTAGCTTTTTCCTTCTTCCTTTTTGTTTACGTTCAAACTTCCAAGAATTGAATGCTTATTTCCAGTCTTACTTTCTAGTAAATGTATTTTCCTCTGAGCACTTTGAGCGTTTCTTTTCTAGTGTTCCTAGTGTTCTGGAAGCCTGTGATCCATCTCTTACTATGTGATGATTTTAGTTTTAGTCTTACTGTTTAATCCAAACATTATTTAAAAGTAACTGAAGACTTTACCAGGTGGTTGCAGTGTGTCTAAAGCTCAGGTGAATGTAGGTTAGTTCCCTAGCTGTTTGATTCTCTGTCTGATTTTCTTCATTATAGTGTGTAAGTATGTCATGAAATTTTTAAAACTGTAGAAATTTTTATTGTGATGAACACATCCCCAGTTCTTGCAAATGTTGCATTGGTGTTTTAAGTGTGTTTGCCCAATTCTTTGAGCATAAAGCTTTCTCTGCGTATGCTTATTGAATTAAATATGAAACTTTTATGATTGAACTTCTTCATATTAATTTATTTTTATTTACTGCTTCTCTTAATCTCTGAGAATGTTGTTGAATTCATCTACCAAGATAAGACTTTCACAATTTCTTTTCATATTTCTAGTATATTTTTAGAGATACAATATAGAAATACAATTTGTATACAATAAAACTACACATTACATGTAAAGATCTCTGAGTTTGAAAGGTGCATGTACTTGTGTAACCACCACAGTAGTGGAGATATCAAATATTTCTGTCACCCTTGAAAGTTCCTCTGGGACTCTTTCCATCCATCCTCTGCTAAACCCAGCAACCACTGATAATTTCTGTCACCAGAAATTTTTCAGTTTTCCTTGTTTAGAAGTTTATGTCATCGAATGATCTGTCTGTCTTTTATGTCTGCCTTCTGTTCCACATAATGACTTTGAGACTTACCCATGTTGTTGTATGTGTAGCTTATTCATTTTTATTGCTGAGAAGTATAGCTTTTTTTCCCTCCTCGATGCATAAAGTATTGAAATTGTTTTGTGTTATTTGGGAAAAGACTACTTTAGATTCTGTTCATATCCCTCTGTTGGCAAAAGACATCTGGTCTGTAGTTACGTAGGGAAAATATATCCAAGCACCCAGAGTTTTATGCCTGCTTATTAGTTGTCTACATTGATAACAAGTGAGAGAACAAGAGAGAAGGCAGATGGTTTGTGGAGCTTTCCTGACTTCCTAAATGGCTCCTTGGCACAGTGATCCTGGCTTCTGCCTCCCTGTGAGGGCTGGAATGACAGTGCCAATAGAAGTGCTCCTGATAATTAAGAAGATTCTGAAAGAGGGGGAAGCAGGAATTCCTCGCCCCTGCTGTGGGATGCTCCAGTGTGGAGCGCCTTCGCCCAGTCTCAGGCACAGGACAACCTGAACAGTCCATAGTTAGATTCTAAGTAGAGCTAAAGAATTTCAGTAGTTTCTTACATGGAAATATTAGCAACTTTTCAATCATGTGGAAAAAAACCATTCAGTTTCATTATCTAAAGATCAATCTTTTTACCATGTCAATTCCATAATATTGCAAATTGCTGTTGATGTTATATTGGGACTGTTAATTGACTGTGATGATATTATACCAGCTCTGACTTCGGACCAGAAATGGTCTCCCCAAGAAACTGTTCAACCCATCTGGACAATAAGTAGCTGGACTCCATGCTTGGTATATGTTTGCAAGGAAAGAATCGTGATTGAATTTGAACTGTAATACTGCATCAAGGTGGAGGAATCCACCAGGGGGGAGGGCAGGGGGAGGGGTGGGGGACTCCCAGAGCCTATGAAACTGTCACATAATGCAAAATATTAATAAAAACATAAAAAAATTAATCTTTTTGATTTCTGCTTACCTTGTAATTTTGTTGTTGTTTCTTTACCTTTAATAATAGGCAGAGGGAAGAAGAGAAGTGAAGTCCCTTTTGTGTTAGTTATTATAAAATGTGTGTGTGTGTGTGGTTGTGTGCAAGGTGTGGGAGGGGGAGATTAGCACTGCAGTACACATCTTTACTTCCGAATGAAAGGAGGAATCCCACGAAAGTGTTAAGTTATATCTTGACAACAGAATACTAGACTGTCTGCCATTGTCTATGCATACAACATTGTGACACACTTAGATAGCAGAATGTTGGACTTGTGACTGCCGCTGAAGGATCACACTATTGTACTAATATAGGAGAAATCAGTGGGGGAAGGAATGGAAGGGAAAAATCCCTGTGCCTAAGGAACTGTATCATGACGAAATCTTTATAATTTAAAAAAAGGAAATTGTTTCTAAAATAAAGACCTGGAATCAAGATGGCGGAATAGGGTAAGGACACATTTAAACGGAAGGTAAAACATTTAATCAGGATGAAGCAGAGAGGACATATTCCAGCAAATAGAAAGGACAGAACAACAGCAGAGGGGTACCTGGAGACTGACAGTCACAGAAATGCAGCGGACACAATGGTGTGGTGTTGTGGTGACTGATATTCCAGCACGGCGATCTGAACTCCACCAGCAGCCAGAACTCCACCAGCAGCCAGGTGGGAAGGGACTTTCACTGCGAGCTTGGGAGGTGAACCTAGACAAAGAACTGTCGATTCTGCTGGTCCGTTTGCTTTGACCAGGAGCAGAGACACAGCAGCAGATCTCAGACGGGCAGTGTGAGAACAGAGTGGATTTCATAGCACAGTCATCCCCCTAGAGCTGAATTGGGCGCCATTTTGCGTAAGGAGGAAAGGGCAAAGGAAAGGACTGAGCATACGCTGAGCTGGAAGTGAACTCATTTCTGTCTGGGTGAACTGCATCAACGTGGCATTCTACGGGTTCCACCCAGGGCAGGTCTGGGTAGCCCTCAGATCTGATGGCCAGCAGATCAAGAACTCTAGTAGTGGTACATCAGGCGCCATTTTGTACACTGTAGCAATAGCTTTGGTAATGCAGGAGGCAACAGTAAACTGCGCATGTGCTGAGCTCGAGAGAACTCGCTGAGGTCCGGAGATTGCATTGGTCCTGCAGGAAAAAAATACCGACTGTGGCATCATACAGGTCAAAATAGGTCCGTGTGGCACCCACACCTAATGTCCAACAGGTTCCAACAAGATCAGCGCCACCAACAACCTAATTAAATAGGACACCTGGTGTCTCCCTAATCCTGGGACCTGCTCCGACCAGAAGTGGGAGAAAGGTTGTACAGACAACGGTGCAGACTCACCAGGGCATCACAGTAAGTGGAAAGTGGTGAGGCAAGAGCTGGCTGTGGAGACCACTGAGGAAATCTGACATAAGAACCCAGACCTGGAACTCGCTGGAGGTTGTGGCACAAGTGGCTGCAAGCAAAAAGGTGTGTACCGACCGCAATAAGAAAAATTGCATTGTAGACCTGTGGGTGACATAGCTTAGAAACCTACCCCAAGGAGAAGACTCTGCTAACCAGAAATACAATGATCAAGAGCAAAAGAAGAGACAAAGGCACAATGAATATTACTGAAAACTCCCCTGCAATGTAGCAAAACCCTATGCCAACCTCAGAGTTAACTGAGGAAGACATCGAGAAAATGGGGCACACAGAATTCAGAAAACTCATTTTAAAGATTCTGATCAACAATGAGAAGCTCATACAAGAGTTCAAAGAATTTAAGGAAGCAATAAAGCAAATCAAGGCTGGTATATCAGAAGTTAAGAATACAGTAGAGCAAATTAAGAGTACATTGGAGAGTCTCCAAAATAGAATGAAGCAAGCAGAAGAAAGAATCTCAGAATTGGAAGGTATTTCTGTCATCAGGGGGAAGCAAACAAAAAGCTGGAAGCAGAGCTGGATCAGGCCAAAAAAAGTATTCAAGAATTGAAAGACAATATTAAGAGGACTAATATAAGAGTTATGGGAGTCCCAGAAGGTGCAGAAAGAGAAACTGGCTTTACAAATATGTTTAATGAAATCATAAAGGAAAATTTCCCTAATCTGTAGAAAGAATTGGGAAACAAGATCCAGGAGGGGCACAGAACTCCCAACAGGCTTGACCAAAAGCGATCTTCACCACGACATATCATCTTCAAGCTCTCTTCAGTTGAACATAAGGAAAAGATCCTTAAATGTGCACATGAAAAAAAATCAGTTGACATGTAAAGGAATACCAATTAAGCTCACAGGAGATCTCTCACAGGAAACTCTACAGGCCAGAAGAGAATGGAGTGACATATTCCAGATTCTAAAAGAAAAAAATTGTCGGCCTACGATAACATATCCAGCAAAGCTTTCTTTTGTCTTTGAAAATGAAATAAAATTCTTCCACAGTCAAGAAAAGTTAAAAGAATTTGCCTCTTCCAAACCTGCCCTATAAATGATACTTCAAGATATTCTCTTGACAGAGAAGAGGAATAGCACCCACCAAAACCAAAGGCAAACGGGAAGAACATCCCAGTAAAGTGACAATAGAAGACTAAACCAATGAACAACTCATTCCTAAAATGACAGGACCAAAGTACCACCCAATATATTAAACTCTGAATGTAAATGGCTTAAGCTCAATCAAACGTCATAGATTAGTAGACTGGATTAAAAAACAAAACCCATCTGTTTATTGTCTGGAAGAGACACACTTCAACAAAGATAAACGGAAACTGTATCACATGGGTTTTGTTGCTTTCTGTTGGTTTCATCTCTTCAAAACACTTTCTTCTGATTAAATCATTCAATAACTCGTAGATCATGCAGTAACATCATTTTCTTCAAGAAGGTTCTTGATTTTCATTTCTTCAGCTACACATTAGTCATTTAATAGCATGTTATTTAACTTCATGGTGTTGTTAATTTCTTTTTTCTCCCGGATGTTGATTTTGTTTTGTGGCTTTTCATTTAAGGGGATGTATAGTAGCTGTGTAATGGAGACTGTCATATCTAGTAACATGTCATTTAACTGCAGGTCATTGTAAATTTCTATTTTTCTTTCTGTTGTTGATTTTGTATCATGACTTTTCATTTAAGGTGATGTACAGTAGTTGTGTAATGGAGACTGTCATATCTAGTAACATGTCATTTAACTTCATGGCATTGGAAATTTCTGTTTTCTTTCTATTGTTGATTTTGTATCATGACTTTTCCTTTAAGGGGATGTACAGTAGCTATGAAATGGAGACTAACATCCAGATGTGAGGATGTAGTATGGTATGCATTTCTGCTTCCAGACAAAGATGGACTTACAATGAAACTGTTTACTATATCTTGACAATAGGATTCTGGACTCTCTGCCATTGTCCATGCCCGCAATGATGGACATATGACTGAGTATGAAGAACTATATTTTGTAGTAATGACATAGAGGAACTAGATGGGGGGGAGGGAATTGGGGAGGGGATAAAGGAATATGGAACTGTATCATAAAATGATAGCAGTAATAATAAAATGTAAAAAAAAGACGTGAACCTGCCTGTTGTATATGGGAGGCCCTCCGTGGCTGTGAAACATCAGCCAAGTCACTTAACATATAGTAACTTCAGCTCATTGATAAAGGGAATCAAATGCCTGCATATATAGCTCACATAATTAACAATATAACTTGAGCGAAATGATACATGGATTCTGTAGTTATCCTGGAATATGTAAATTCTTGTGTTTATAGCTTTTTTCTTTTAAGAAGGATATCTGATTATAGTTGTGAGATATCATAGCTATGTTCCTTCAGTATTGTATGTGGCTTTAAAAAACTAGCCTTTTTGAGAAAATAAGATAACTAAAATGTACTTCCTTAAAGTTTAAAAAAAATAGCACAACTTTTTTGAGATTATTGCTTAAAGGAGCCCTACTTTTTAACACTTTTGTACAGCAAGGAGCACAGAGTTGAGGTGCCAGGAAGATTCGGATGCTAGGCCTGAGACCGTCTGTGATTGCCACCTTATGCAGTCATGTAGGAGCTCTCTCTTTGTCTTAGTCTTTCTCATTTAGAAAATGTGGAAAATAGTTTGAGCCATTTCATAGGAGTACTGTGTTGTTGTTGTTGTTATGCTGAAGTGATTTATCACCATTTATCTTAGTTTTTCTATGAATCAAGATTTCCACGCCTTGGCCTTGCTTTAAATTGCATCTGCTTAAGGCATGTTTTCTATTTTTGGAAAGAACTAAGATATTGTTTCTTCTACTGTAACAACGGAATCTTTGCAAGGAACTTTTTAAAACGATTTCAAAGGAATGAGGAATAGTACATGTAGTTACATAATTTATGCCATCATTCCATTAGAAGCTAAATGATAGGCGAGCGGACACAGTGACATCAATTGTTAAGGCCGGTGCATTATTCATTTAACATCTGCTGTTGGTTCTTTTTTCCCCTGTAGGGAATAAATTACAACATATCAGCACTTTTTTTTTATGCTTTGTGTTTAAGCATTTAGAAGTCATTTATTGTATTATTAATGCTATTTTATTTCTGCTTGTTTGGCAGCCCCTGAAGTTATCAATGCCCACGACTATAGCCAGCAGTGTGACATTTGGAGCATAGGTGTCATAATGTACATTTTGTAAGTAGACTGCTAAATGTACACTTTGAAATGAACGAATGGTCTCTGACAGTTTGATGACATAGATTTCAGATTAAAGTTAAGCAATATGTATTTTTTAGAAAGTGATCTAAAAACCAATTCAGAAGTAATTGTAGCTACATCCCTTAGAATTTTTTTTGTACTGTAAAAATTTAAAGCCTTCAGCTTTGCTTTTCATTGATTTGTAAATGTAGCGATGCACTGTATGATCTGAGGAAGGTGAAAAATTGTCCTGAACATCTTGCTGAAAACCTCCTTGTGTTTTCTCAGGAGACTGACAGGTAGCTCATCAATTAGAGAGGTGCTGTGCCCTGGCACTGAGTAGACAAGGCATATGGAAGGAGTGGGCACAGGTGAGAGAGAGAGATTCAGCCAGCGTCTGGGGGGCGTTCTCTTAATGCTGTGGAGAGTATCAGTCATCCGTGGTCTTCCTTCCCTGCCGCTCAAGTCTCAGTCCAGCCCCGTGTCCTGCCTGTACTTCTTTTTTTTTATTATTAAATTTATTCATTAATTACATTGTGTTGTAATTACATAGAATCTGGGATTCTCCCCCCCACCCTCCCCCCATGGTGGGTTCCTCCACCCCGCTGCATAACCATAGTTCAAGTTTAGTTGAAATTCCCTCCCTGCAAGTATTTGCCAAGCTTTCTAAGTGTTTTCACTTACTCTTTGATTTCTCTTCAACCGGGTCATGCCTCCTTACACTCTTTTTCTAGAACATTTCTGGATGATTCTCACTGTTCTCCCTGCCTCTGGTCATCCTCTTCCTCTTCATCCTTCACACTGCTGCCAGAATTGTTTTTCTAAGTAACAAATCTGGTCATACTACTTTCCTAATTAAAAAGCCCTGATAATTATTCCTGGCCATGGCAAAATATCAGTGCCCCCTGACTGGCAAGGCCTCTCCAGTCGCCACTTGGAAGCATCTTGCCGAGCACCCGCCTTGCGTCATGGTGACTCCGGGGCACTCTTCGTCACTCAGACACACTCAGCACTGCACGACACTGGGGCGTGTACCTTTTCTCCTCTATAAATCTCTCTCCTGATTTCTCTATTTTCCTACCTGCTACCCTGCTCTAGCAGTTATTACATTTCCTATGTATTGTTTGGAGAATTTAAACCCATTTACCAAAATTCATTCTAGACAGGAACATTGAAAGAATAGTAAAATGAAATATTTAGAACAAAATTTGCACATATGTAAATTTGATAGAATTAGTTGCTCATTATTTTTTTTTCTGTGTGAGCAGTAACAGTGTTGTTCAAACTAGATTACATCATGTATTTCTATTCCTACCCCAAATCCCATGAAGGACAGAGGTCTTAGGCTATCCATGTGTGCATCTCTGCTATGTGATACAATCAACAGTAGGCACATATTCGGTGCTCAATATGTTTGTTAAATTGAATTAAGTGAATTGTCTAAGAGATGTTCTGAAAAGTTAGTGACCGTTGTTCTGCCTCTTGGTGAATAAGAACATTTTTGCATTGACGCTACATTAGTTTTATGGTCATATTGAAGATTTCACAATGTACTACCTCTTCCAGATCGCTTCTAAATATCGACATCACAGAAGTTACATTTTCACAGCTCTGTGAAATGGAATATATAGACAGTAGAATTTGGATGATGTGATTGTAGCTGTTACTCAGCTGGTTAACACACATCATTGCTTAAATTGTTTAAAGTATAAATGTAGTTATATTTTTTTATCTTTTCTGTGATAATTGAAATCATTGTCTAAAAATTCTGAGCCTTCGTCTTTAATTAAAATATAACTTTTAGGTATTTTTTTTTATTATTTCCAAGACCTTTCAGACAACACAAGTCAAATACAATATTAGACAACTCATGTTGGTGTTTTTCACTTCTCCGTTCAAAGTTGTTGATAAGGAAAATGAGTATATTCCATTTCTTGAAATTCTTTTTCTCAAAGGTAAAATTAATTCTGCTGCTTTAGGGGGTGGCTGTGTGTCCTCATCCTGACGTCTGCCCAGGTGAACAGAGCCTGTTCATTAACCTGGGCCCGGCAGTGTTAGAGTTTCACTCACCAAGAGTCCAACCTTATCTCCTCTAGGGGGACTGTCTTTTTGTTGTTGTTTGTGATCCAACCCTTCTGATTCATTTCTACAACTGGAAGGGGGTGACATACTTTCCAAGGGTGAGATTAACATAAAGGCGTGCCCTTTATGGTTACTGTCCTCCGCTGTTTTTGAATCCTGAGAGTACAATAGGAAATAATAGGAAGGCTTCAAGAGGCATTTTTCATGTCTTGGATTCCCTTTGCTGAATGTGCATCAAATTGCTGTCATAAAATTTCACATGCTGCTGATTGACCAACCATTAGGTACATTTTTTTGTAAATAAAATTGCAAAGGACAGAAGAAAAAGTGGAATTTTTAAAATGTAGCCCTTAAGCTATAGTTGGAAACTCATCTGGCAGTGCAGAGACAGCTAAGAAATTGGTGGATGTGCATAGCACTGGGTGATAACAGGCTCAATGAACTGGGCTCCTGGGCTGTGCTTGTGATATTAGATAGTAATTGTCCACAGGGCTGTGTTTCTGGCTTTTTTGTTTTTTATGACTGTTTTTATTGCATTTTAAAGCTAAACAATAGCAAAAAGGACGTGGGTAAGATGAGAGGGAAGGAGATCAGAATGGCCTACAGAAACAAAAAGTGTTGAAACGAGAGTTCATAGAAGACTTCCATAAATGCTGACCTGTTAACGGGAATCTGTTGGCAAATTAAAAGCTCTTATTTCCAGTCTGCCTTGACGGACTACATGAAAGTCATAATCAACAGCAGCATGAAAAGTATTTATCAAACTTTGACTTATCCAGAGGATATCTGTGAATAAGATTTTTAGAAAGAAAAGTGTAAAAAAATAAGTAAAAATGTAGCTGTCAGAAGACTTTGAGATTGTTGTCCTTCTATATTTAGTTAACCTGCAGTCTGAGAAGTGAACTATAGTTATGCTGTTTTATTCTTTCAACAATAAAATAGGAAAATATAATGCTGAGTGTTGAAAATAGATTACCTCTGTGATGAATGTAGGTCCAGCTTGTCTGGTAGTCAGTGGGCAGGTCTCGATGTTGGCTGGAGGCTTGCCCTCAGTGCTGAGGCTGAGCGCAGTGATGATGGAGAGTGGACTGCAAAGAGCTGAACTCAGCGTTTAAGCATGCCCTTGTAGTTTTCACCTAGATTACCTGTTGAAGTAGTAGTGTCATAGACTTGGCATGTTCTGTTAAGTGAGTGGCGGGGGGAGAGAAGAGGGAAGATGCAGTGGAAAATACAATTATGCTCTTAAAACTGTATATGTAAAATATGCAAAATGTATTCCCATTGTATAAATCTAGAAAAGACCCTACAAATAGTTCCTGTATTATAGAGAGTATAAACAAGGCTGTATGTACTTTGTATGCACTGCTCATGTTTTAACTGGTGCTTGAAATGGATACTCAGCTTTCACCCTTTTAGGATGAAGGATAAATTCATTATTTCAGTTTTTTCATCTGGGTCTTTTTCATTGTGTGTACCATTGAACATTGGATGGGCTTTGACAGAGAGCCTATAAAAATTCTCAGGTGAAGCCAGTGCTGTAGCATAATAAATTAAGCCTTCACCTGCAGTACAGGCACTGGTCCTAGTCCTGGCTGCTCCACTTCCCATTCAGATCCCTACTAATGCACTGGGAAAGCAGCAGAGAGGATGGCCTTACTTCTTGGGCCCCTGTACCCCCTTGGGAGTCCTGGAACAAGCTCTGGCTCCTGATCTTAGACTGGCCCAGTGCCAGCCATTGTAGCCATTTGGGGAGTGAACCAGTGGTTGGACGATCTTTCTCTTTGTCTCTCCTTCTCTTTCTGTAAATCTTAAATTACTAATACAGTGTATTATGTTATATTAATATGAATACAGTGTTTTATCATGCATAAAGTTGTTATGTGATCATTAGACTGAAGACAGTTCATTTTTCTGAAAGTCTGATTTGCATTACGTCATTTTCTTACCCCTGCTCACACACAAGTGTCTCTCTCCTGTTAGCTGCCACTGTCATTGTACATTTAAATTCACACACTTTCCTGTATTTAAGTCCATTTAGGCATAATGTATTCCTCCCTGGAAGAACACTGGATCATTTATGAATCTGAAGGTTTCGAGATAACATGTGGGGCCTGTCGTGATAGCGTTAGAGGCTGAGGTCCTTACCTTGAGGGCGCCGGGATCCCATATGATCGCCGGTTCCCAGTGACCCTGCTTACCATCCAGCTCCCTGCTTGTGGCCTGGGAGGGCAGTCGAGGACAGCCCAACACCTTGGGACCCTGTGCCCACATGGGAGACCTGGAAGAGCTCCTGGCTCCTGGCTTCAGACTGGCTTGGCTCCGGCTGTTGCGCTCACTTGGGGAGTGAACCATCGGATGGAGGATCTTCCTCTCTGTCTCTCCTCCTCTCTGTATATCTGCCTTTCCAATAAAAATAAATAAATCTTAAAAAAAAGATAACATGTGTATGAGGATATATGTTCATGGAAAAATGAAATTAAAAAATAAGTTTATATTGGTGCAAAAATTTTGAAATCCATTTCAGTTTTTAAAAAATGTTTTATGACCTTTTTGAAGATTCCAAGTATGCATGGATTTAAAAGTTTTGCACCAAAATGCATTTATATTTTAATTCCATTTTCCACAAACTTTTGGGAGTACTCTTGTACTTCCTCTACTTAGTCATTTCTTCCAATTTTGAGACAAGAGCCTAGCGCTCACCTTGGGAGATGCTGTTGCTGCCATTTTCATAGCCAGGGAGGTTCCCATCTCTTCTTACCCATTACTTAAACACCAAGCACCACTATTCCCAAGTCCTGTGAAAACTTCAGTTTTAATTAATTAACCTTGTGCTGACTTTTTAAATTTAAATAAATTGATTGCCTTTGTTGTAGGTTATGTGGAGACCCACCCTTTATGGCAAGCTCAGAAGAGAAACTTTTTGAGTTAATAAGAAAGGGGGAACTACATTTTGAAGATCCAGTCTGGGATTCCGTGAGTGAAAATGGTGAGTGTAAGGTTCTTTAATAATTTACCAAGGAAAATGTAAGAAACAGAGCAAGTTTGGCTAGTAATTTAAATGTTTTAAATCTCTGGTTAGTCATCAGATTTACTTATGGAATTAAAGACTATTTTTAAAATATTTATCTATCTGTATCTACTTATTTGAAACATAGAGTTACAGAGAGAGGAAAAGGCAGAAAGAACTCGCACAGCTCTTTGCTGATGCCTCATTCATTCCCCAGTTGGCCACAATGGCAGGGCTGAGCCAGGTAAAGTTTCCTATATGGTTGGCAGGGGCCCAAGCACTCAAGCCGTCTTTCCTGCCTTAGCAGGCACATTAGCAAGGAGCTGGATCTAAAGTGGAGCAGCCTGGATTCAAACTGGTGTCCACTTGGGATGCTGGCCTCTCAGGCAGTGGCTTAAACCACGTTGCCATAATGTTGGTCCCTGAAATGAATACCATTTACTTGTAGAAACAGAGAATCTTCACTGTGATTGTTGATAGTCAAAAATCTACACAAAACCAAGAAAATACAGTTACAATTAAAAGCGAATTTACTCATCAGTAGCTAACTTTTACCATAGACCAATAAACTAGGTAATCTAGAAAATAAGACTTCACTTTAGGGGCCAGCATTTTGTTGCAGTAGGTTAAGGTGCTGCTCACGTCCCATGCTGGAGTTCTGATTCAAGCACCAGCTTCTACTCTGCTTCCAGGTACTGCAACTGGCAAGGCAGTGGAAGAGGGCCCAGGTGCTTGGGTCTCAGTCACCCGTGTGGGAGACCTGAATGGAGGTTCTGATTCCTGCTTTCATCCTGGCCCAGTCCTAGCTATTGGGATCATTTTGGAAGGTGGACTGGTGAATGATGTCTCTCTCTCTCTCATTCTCTCACTCTCTCTCTCTCTCTCCCTGCCTGCCTGTCATTCTGCCTTCCAAATAAATAAATAAATATTCAAAGGAAAAAAAAACTTGGGCCCAGTGTGGTAGCCTAGTGGCTAAAGTCCTTACCTTGCATGTACTAGAATCCCATATGGATGCTAGTTCGAGTCCCAGCTGCTCCCCTTTTCATCCAGCTCTCTGTCTGTGGCCAGGGAAAGCAGTGGAGAATAGCTCGAAGCCTTGGGACCCTGCACCTGCATGAGATCTGGAGCAGGCTCCTGGTTCCTGGATTTGAATTGACTCAGCTCAGGCCATTGTGGCCACTTGGGGAGTGAACCAGTACATGGAAGATCTTTCTCTCAGTCTCCCCTTCTCTCCATAAATATGACTTTCCAATAAAAACAAAACAAAACATGATATACAAAAAATTGTAACAAATTAATTTTTTAAGATGTATTTATTTTTATTACAAAGTCACACATACAGAGAGGAGGAGAGATAGAGAGGAAGATCTTCCGTCCAATGATTCACTCCCCAAGTGAGCGCAGCAGCTGGTGCTGTGCCAATCCGGAGCTAGGAGCCAGGAACTTCCTCCGGGTCTCCCACATGGATGCAGGATCCCAAAGCACTGGGCCATCCTCGACTGCTTTCCCAGGCCACAAGCAGGGAGCTGGATGGGAAGTGGAGCTGCCGGGATTAGAACTGGTGCCCATATGGGATCCCGGTGCGTTCAAGGTGAGGACTTAAGCCGCTAGGCCATGCCACCAGGCCCAACAAATTAATTTTTTTAAAGACTTTATTATTATTGGAAAGCCGGATATACACAGAGGAGGAGAGACAGAGAGGAAGATCTTCCGTCCGATGGTTCACTCCCCAAGTGAGCCGCAACGGGTTGATGCGCGCCTGTTCCGATGCCGGGAACCAGGAACCTCTTCCAGGTCTCCCACGCGGGTGCAGGGTCCCAAAGCCTTGGGCCGTCCTCAACTGCTTTCCCAGGCCACAAGCAGGGAGCTGGATGGGAAGTGGAGCCGCCGGGATTAGAATTGGCGCCCGTATGGGATCCCGGTGTGTTCAAGGCGAGGACTTTAGCCGCTAGGCCACGCCGCCGGGCCCAACAAATTAATTTTTAACAAGAAGAAATCTTCACTTTAGACATTCATCTTTATTAGTTTTTTTTTGCTAATACTTATAATTGGCACCTTTCTTTTATGTTGTATAGAGTAGTTCTAAATAAATCAGAATACATAGTAATTGTAATTAAGACAGATGAGATTTTCAATATTTTTCTTATTTGCAGCTAAAAGTGTTTTGAGGCAGCTTACGAAAGTAGATCCCGCTCACAGAATCACAGCTAAGGAGCTCCTCGACAGCCAGTGGTTAACAGTAAGTCACAGGGTGATTTTTCATCTTTCAGACTTACCATCATTGGTGGTTTCTTTTCATTTAGCCTTAGCTTTTTAGTTAGTTTTATTAACAGCTAATGTATTTCATATTTTGACAAGTTAAAAATTGTTGAGTGTTAATATGTTTCTGAAGCAACTATTTTCCGAATGTTAGAACGTTTACCACAGTTCTGGTTGGCTGGATATATAGAAAGAACTTAGGTAAGCTGTGCCTTTGTTCAGTGCTATGCATGTATCACAAATAGCATAACTGAGAAATGTCTGTTATTAACACTGTAGAATGGTGAAGCCGTTTGGATAGTTCCATGGTATAAAGGCACTGGAACCTTTTATGTCTCTTTGAATACAGGGAATCTTCTGGGTCTCAGAAAAGCCAGCATTTCCAAACAATGGCTGTTGTCTCATTTTACAATTTGGCATGGGGTTTTTTTTTTTAAAGATTTTAGTTGTATCGCAAAGGCAGATATACAGAGAGGAGGAGAGACAGAGGGGAAGATCTTCCGTCCGATGATTCACTTCTCAAGTGACCGCAAAGGCCGGTGCTGCGCTGATCCGAAGCCAGGAGACAGGAACTTCTTCCAGGTCTCCCATATGGGTGCAGGGTCCCGAGGCGTTGGGCCATCCTGAACTGCTTTCCCAGGCCACAAGCAGGAAGCTCGATGGGAAGCAGGGCTGCTGGGATTAGAACCGGCACCCATATGGGATCTCGGCGCATTCAAGGCAAGGACTTTAGCTGCTAGGCCACCGCCCGGGCCTGGCATAGTCATTTTTTTAATGTCTTGCTTTCTGACATTATATTAAATGACTCAAGCTTAGCTCCTTTGTGTTTCACATCTCTGTATCCCCAATCCTAGGACATGACTCAGTCACAAATAGGAACTTTGGAAGAGGCTGCCACTTACTGTTCAATGTTTAGTCTCTTTTACTTCTGCAGTAATTAGAATCCTGACATTTAGCTTAACAACATTGCTATCCAGTTAAAAGGCTTTTTTCTTCAGTATTCTTATTTATTTATTTATTTTTTTATTCCTCTGTCTTCTTTACCAGTTGTGATGGCCAGTGGTATGCAAGTAGCAGTGACTAGCACTCCTAGCACCCTTTCCTTTGCTAGTGGCTACAAAGCGGACATGATGGCTGGAGTCTGTAGCCTTGTTAGACTGCAGGGTAGAATGCATAAAAACTAAGGATGACAGAACTACTGGAAGTGAAGAACGAGGACTTCTACTGATAGAACCGCCCTACCACCCTCCATACTTTCTGTTAGCCAGAATCAAAATAAAACTTGCAGCTGAACCTAATCCCAATTAATACGATGTTCAATAAGCAATTGCTAAATGAGTGAATGTCTCAGCAAAGGAGCAGGGCTGTTGATATTTCGGAAAATGTCTGAGAACTGAGACTGGAGATTAATAGAGATACATGGGATTATTACTGACTAGTATTCTGTGAATAAAATTACAGATCTATTATTTGCTAGACACTGTGTTAGGTACTGGGGATATGTGATATAATTACATTTTTAATGCAAACTACTATATAATTATTAACTTATCACTCTGGCTGTTAGATGGGAAATAGCTTAGAAATGGAAAATTAGGTAAATATTGAAGTAGTGTCTCTGGGAGACTGTGGTGGCTTAGGTAGGGAGGTAGCAGTAGAGATGAAGAGCAATATACATGAAGTATTTTTTAGAGGCAGAATTGGTGAGATTTGGTGATTGTCTATGTGAGGAATGAGAATAAGGGAGGGATTGAGGGTGACATGAAGGATTTCCAGTAACCAGTCAGATGGGTGTGCGTTTACTGAAATGTGGACTACTTTGGGAGAATCCGAATTTCTTTTTCCCAGAGCAGTGCTGCTGATTCAAGTTTTCAGCTACGTGATGAGTTTTGAAATGTCTGTCTCCACCAAAGTGCAGATATCAAATAGATCATTGGATTCACGAATCTGAAACTGGACAAGTTTAAGCCAGAGCTATAAATCTCTAAGAGTCACAAGTATATAGATGTTATCCATGTAAATCCATTGATCTGGAGAGATAAATCAGGAAGAAAATTTGGAGCGAGGAAAGAAGTCCCTGAAACCTGCCTTTAGACAGTGCAAGCCTTAGAAGGGGCACAGGTAGGTTTAGGTGCCGTAGGCACTTGGTAGTATCACTTTCTTTTCAAATTCCTTCCTTTTCCATGGGTAATTTCTAGTCATATCTTTGAATAATATTTTCTAAGAGCATAAAAAAGTCTTCACTCAGGAATGGATTCTATTTGCCCTCTCCCGTGAATGTGTTGATCTCAAAAGATTTGGTGCAATAATTATTTCTGGCCTAAAGATATTGTGCAAATGAGTTAGCAGCAAGACAACTGCAAAAACCATGCTGAATAGATTTGTAGTACAGCAAGACAAAAACTGTAAAACAGATGGTGTGCCTTAGAAATTTATCTCTTGTCAGCATCACACAACATTCGGGTTTGGCCATTTAATTATTTGTTTTCTAATTAGTGCAACTTTATTTCTGGCTTTGGTCATTTTTCCAGAAGTCTTCATTTTTTTGAGCCTCTTTTAACATTTATCTCTCTGAAGTCTTTGCCAAATGGATAGAGGAGTGACAGATATTGTGTACTATATCGGACTACCCTGAGGAGTTCAGTGTATGAAATTTAGAATACTGGCATTTTACAAACTTCTGAAAGACAGAACTCTTTTCTTCTTAACCACTTGAAGTCCTACTTCCTACAATTCATATCTTCTGTTTGAAATAATCCAAAGAAAATATGATAGTTCTCTCAGTGCATTGTTGCATTATATCCACAGCTTATCTTTTGCAATTCCTAGCCCACAGTAACATTTTTCTCAAAGAGCTTTATTGGATAAAAGTTTCTGTGGTTTAGCCTATACAATGTGCAATTTGAAGCATGGTTCAAATCTGAAAAGTATTATGAGAAAAATTGTTATTTCCCTATGTGCATTTAGGCGATTGGGATTTCAAGTGAGCCCAGGGTTGTCATTTTGATTTTAGAAGCCAAAGGTTACATGGAAGGAAAAACAGCCAAGAAAAGGTTTTCCTGCCATTGCCAGGGGTTTGCCATTATTCTCTTATATCTGTTTCTTCATTTTTACCTCTTTATTGTCAACAGTAGTTCAGGAAATAATTATTTTGTATTTGCAGTGGCCTCTTGATATCCATTCAAGTCCCCTGGTGACAAGCAACAGCAAGAATTTACATTTTGAAACAAGTTTCTCAGGTTTTTTATTATGCCCACTTACAGTTGAATCCTACTGCCATATAAAATTAAGGCAATAATTTACATTTCATTGCTTGTCAAAAGTGAGTTTCCAGTTTTGAGTTTTCTTGGTGGTGTTCCTACCTCAAGTATTTCATTAACACATTTTTTAAGCCTACCATATACCAGGTCCTGTGCTAGGTAGTAAAATATGAAAACAAATAAGGTGCTGGGTAATGAAATATGAAAGTAGATAAAAAACAAGCTCTGACATAAAGGATTTACAATCTGGTAAGTAAAACAAGGTATTTATAAGATATAATGCAATAAGGAAAAAATGAGTTAAATGACCCAAGAAATTGCCAAAGAACTAACAATACAGATAAACAAGTTTGAAAATTAGGATGTTTACTTTGATTAACAGGTATGATGTTTGAAAGAAAGAAGTGGAAATAAAAGTAGAAAAGGAATGAAAATTGTGAAATTAGAGGAGAAAATAATGATGGGACTTAACTTTCAATTTAGAGTGTCAACTTCATTCCATAGACAGTAAAAAAACAATTGCATGCTATTTGAAAACCTTTGTTATGATACAGAAAAATATTTGTTATGATACAGTAGCCTTTCAAGGTGACTTATTTTATACAGAACAATAATTTAAACTTGATCTTAGCCAAAAGGCCAAGAAGCTATGAGAACAGTAATTTAAATGGCTGTATTGATTTTCTTATCTTTGTATTTTAATTCATCAGACACAAAGATGGATAAAACACGTTCCCTTCCTTTGAATAATTTATCATAAGTTATACTCTTTTCTTGGCTCTATAATCACACTTTGCAAAGGCCCTTGTAATCAAGGTGTAGGGTCTAATTTCAGAGCAGTCTTTCGTAATTTTTGAACAAGGCCCTTGTTCATTAATTTACAAATCATTATTCACCTTTTGATCATTAGTGATTGACTTTTAGGCTTAACAGATATGTAAGAGGGTGGAAATTTTCTGATGCCCTTTGTTGGCTGTTATTCTTTTTATATTTTGCTTCTAATTATATTAATACTCTTGCCTTTATTTTACCATGCATAATTTTTCTTAAATTCTGAATTATGTATATAAATATGCTGTTTCATTCTTGATTAATGAAACTTTTAGTAAAAATTATGCTAGGAAGATGCTCCTGGGCCATGACACTTGGGGATTGATTTAATATTCAGTTGCAATGTATGCCCAATAGTCCGACAAACTGAGTAACTGATGGGTGCCATGGATGATACACAGATCTGTTTGGCACAGCCCCTGCCCACAGGTTACCTGTGTAGTCAAGGAGCTAAAACCAACCAAAGGCAGAGAATTCAAAATCAACAAGGATATGGGGTGGGATTGTGCCTCATAGTAAGTTAAACCACTGCCTAGGACACCCACATCCTGTATCAGAATGCTGGTTCAAATCCCAGCTTCTCTACTTCCAATCCAGTTTTCTGCTGGTGCACACTGGGAGACAGGGAACAATGACTTCAATGCTTGGGCCTCTGGCATCCATGTGGGGTGGAGTTGAACCCTAGATGGAGTTGTGTGCTCCTGGCTTCAGCTTGTCCCAGTCCTGGCCATTGCCTGCATTGAGGGATGAACCAGCAGATGGAAAATCTTTCTTGCTCTGTTTTCCTCTCTCTAGCTATGTGCTCACATAGATTAAATAACCATAAATATTTTAAAAATATTAAAAATCTACAAAATGTAAATGTAGTGGATTCACTTGAATTAAAAAAATATATATTATTCCCTTTAGGGCATTACAAAATGTATGAAGGTAATATGTAATAGTCACATATGGCTTTGAAAGAATGGGTGAAAATGACTTATTGTGATTATTAGTAGTACATAGTTAATCTAAATAACATAATCATTATAACCATTAAAAATAACCAGCAAAGTTATATTGGGATTTTATCTCATTAGTGGATGACTGGGGCTGGTATAATACCCCACCCCTAGTTATTTCATCCATCCAGGATTGAGTGTGATTTGTACAGTAAAGGTTCAGTAACAAGTATGCTGTTGATTGGAGTGTTTACTGGTACAGGCGCTAAGATTTTAGTTAAATTAGTAGATCAGAAAGGAAGGAAAGTGGTGTTGTTCAGTGTCTTAATGCTGTTTGAGTTGTATGTCAGAAACCACCAAGTGAAGCACCAGCTGGATGAGGCTGTTGGTTCCTGGCAGGATACTGCATTAACACCGACTACTGTACCTTCTCTGAAGATGAAACCTGGAGTAACTTTAGAGAGAAACCTCATGAGACCAGAAATCAGAGAATAGTGTGAGAAACCCTGGAAAGATGAAGGGATGTTTTGAGGTGATATGTATGGTAGATGAGACTGCAGGTAAGGCAGGCAGTTAAGATAAGAAGACAAAAGCAACCCTATCTCCTCCTATGCCTTGAGACATCAACACCTGGCCCCTCACAGGGGGCTGAAGTAATACAATCGGAGCAGCACTGTAGTCATGCTGGAGTGAGAAGCTAAAAATAGGGAGGAATGGGCTGAATTTAGGCATTGAATCTTACCCGTTGGCCTTGAAAGGCAAGAAGTGATGGACTTTGAGTGTACTTTATGCGTACCGCATTCCAAAGTTGTTTCTCCTGGAAGAGGAAGCGGGTAAGGGTGGGATCCTTAAGTGAGAAGCAGCTTTACAGGGACAGGTTATGTAGGTGCCAAGGATTCTTCCCTCTACTTGTTTTCCTAAGAAGCTAGTACTACCTAGGGAATGTACATATACAGGCCAAGGTTCACACAGCATTTACAGCAAGAGAGTGTGAAAGTGGGTACTTGGTGCAACATACCACATTGGAGTCTTTGGTTTCAAGTCCTGATTCCATTTGCAATCCAAGCTCCTGCTAGTGCCCACTCTGGGAGTCAGTAGATGATGGCTCAGGTGGTTGGTGCGTGCCACAGCTGTGGGAGAACTTGGCTAGTTCGAGGGTCCTGGTTTGGCCTGGTCCAGCCCTAACTGTTATGAGCATTCGGGGAGCTGACTAGTGGATGGAAGATCCAGCTCTGTCTCGGCCATTATAAATAAAAAAGACAAGTTTAATGAATAAATGTAATGAAATTTAAGAACATAGAAAAAAAGAGAAAAGTCTAAAAACTCCCAGAGAGAAGAGACAAATGTTATAGTTTTAAAAGAACAAGAATCATGTTGACATCCCAATTTTCAGTAGCAATATTGAATATGAAAATAACTGAATATTTTAAATGCACTAAAGGAAAAATGTTTGAAATTTACAAATTTGTATTTATCTAAGTTGTCATTCATATGAAAAATAATGATAAAACTATTTTCAATTATACAAAGCCTTGGAAGGTTTTTCACAAGAGTCCTACTCTTTTAATTTTTAAAGAATTCTAAGTTTTATTTTTAATATCATTCACATAGTTAAAAGCGATGCACGCCCATGTGGGCCACTGATTAGGGTGGAGAGGTTCAGGTACAGGGCAAGTTGGGTGGGACATATAATTCAGTGTTTTGTGTCCACAGGGAAGGAAGGGAAGGGGACTGGTCCTTACTGTCAAACTACATCCACACCAAGGGATGGAGGATGGTTCTTTGATGACACTTTAGAGACCTTGATGTGGGGATGAATGTTTCAAGGGTGTTTTACTTGAATGGTTTTGATAGTTCTGAGATGTTGTTGGTTCCATTGCTCCAGGTTAAGAAAATCTTTCCAAGGTCCACTTTAGTGCATCCATGCACCCAATCACTTACTGCAAAGATTGTCCAGGAGAATGGTCTAACCATATCTGCCCTCCATCCACCAACAAGGTAGTCAATGTCCTGTGCCAGCCTAGATGAGCTGGCCATCTTGACTCCCATGCGCAACTGGACATTCTGACCACTGCACAGGCATCAGCAACTGAGGAGGCCTAATCCTGAATCATGCATTCCAAGGTCTGACCATACATCCTGTAATTTCCTCTGTGGCCGAGATTTGAGTCCAGCAGTCTAGTTGGAGAGTCCCCCAAGACACCTCACCTGAAAAACCCCAGACCTGATTCTTGTGTGTACTAGCTATTGCGGGGTCCACTTCAGTCCTTTATCTGCATCAGCCTACACAAATATGGAGAATGCAGTTTCCTGTTAAGTTCCGCCCCCAACCGCATCTCCAATGCAACCTGTTGGGTACTGTGGCCTAGGAAACCCAGCCTGCCACAAACTCAGCCCTTGTGCACACCAGAAGGAACTGCAGTGTAGTCAGTTCTGCTCCAGCCCCATATGTCATGTAAACCAGTGGGTGCTGTGGTCCAGCCCAGACGGCTCCCAGCAGACATACTCACGCATACCAGCGGGTGCTGCAGCCTGTCAGGGGCAATCCCCAGTAACCCCCACCAGGCCCACCCCCGGTCCTGGTTTTTACATGTGCCAGCCTCTGCTGTGTCCTAGCCCAGCCCAGCCTACATCCTGTCTGGCTCTCATGCACACTCATTGGTGCTGTGCCTTAGCTCAGCCCACCAGCACCCAGACCTGGCCCTCAAGTATGCTAACAGGTGCTACCCCATTGGCCCACATTTGCCTGTCCCAGTCCTGCTTCACCAGCATTCCATATGAGCACCACTTCTAGTCCTGACTGCTCCACTTATGATCCAGCTCCCTGCTTATAGCCTGAGAAAACAGGAGGATGGCCCAACTCCTTGGGCCCCTGTCTCCTGGCTTGGATTGGCTCAGCTCTGGTAGCGGTAGCCATTTGAGAGAATGGAACCACTGGATAAATGACCTCTCTCATTCTCTCTGTAAACCTGCCTTTCAAATAAATAAATAGATAAATAAGCAAGTAAGTAAATAAAAATAAATAAATCTTTTTTTAAGAAAAAAGAAAGTAACCAAGACATTTCTGTATGTTTTGTCTTTTCAGATATTAAGCATATAAAATTATGAGTATTAATAAGGATATATTTTTAAAGATTTATTTATTTCAAAGGCAGAATGACAGAAAGAGACAGGAAGAAAAGGAGAGGATATTTTCCATCCACTAATTCATTCAATGGAAAATAGAGGTGAGCTTAGAGGTGATAAGTAGGAAAGGAGGTCATGAGCAAAAGACCGACAGTACTAACATAAAAGGAATGGATTGCTTGACCGTTTAATCTTAGGAACTTCTGCTCATAAAATAACACTCTTAAATATTGGATAAGTTATTATCTAGGAGAAGGCTTTTGTAATTATTATCATGAAATTTAGACAACAAGCCAGGTGGGGTGCAGGCTGAACCAAGTTGGGCCATGACACCCAACAGTTCACATGAAGGATAGGAGTAGGGGCTGGCTGGGCTGGGCTAGGCTGCAGTACCCACCAGCATGAGATGTGACTGGGGCAGACTGGGCAGAGCCAGGCTGCAGCACCTGCTGGCAAATGTCAAAGAGAAGCAGGCCATTCCAGATTAGATTGCAGCACCCACCAGCATGGGCAAGTCCCAGGGATGAGGGCAAGACTTTGTGGACTCCCCTGCTAAGACACTGCTCCCACTTGTGAGCATGAGAGCTGGGACTGGAGGCAGACCAGGTTAGGCAGGACTGCAACACCCCTGGGCCTACATGTGAGCTATCTTTAAGGGAAGATCGCATTAATCTAGGCCACCACATTCGCTGTCACATGCAACAGCCAGAAAAAGTGTGGGCTATCAGGCTTTGCCACGTACCTGCTGGGGCTAGGTGCAAGTCATGTCAGGCTGGACTGCAGTACCTCCCGACAAGCATGATATCCAGGACTGTTTTTCCCAAGTGAGTTGTCTTGGAAGACTCCCCACTAGACTGCTGAACTCAAACCCTGCCCACAGAGAAAATTACAAGTTATGCAATCCAACCGTAGGGTGCAAAAACCACTCAAGTAACATCCTCAGATCATTCTTCCCCACATCGGGGTCTCTAAGTTGACAGTAGATGACTGTCCCCCATCTTTGAGTGCAGATATCATTTGGCAGGAAGGAGTGGCTGGTTCCCTTCTCCACCCTTGAAGGTACAGGAGAAAAAGAAAAAAAAAATAGAAACAGTTGTCCTACCCTCCTTTCTCCATAGCTTGACCCTTGCCATCCTAATCAGTGTCTCATGTGGGTGTACATCCCTCTCAACTATGTAAACAACATTAAAGATACATTTTTAAAAGAATTTAGAAAACACTTATGAATCAATACAAAGGGAGACAACACGATGAAGTGCAAAGGAGGCACAAAGATAGGGCCGTGCATTTTAACCCAAGAGGAGACATTTGGCTAGGCAATATCCTACAAGATGTTCAGTCTCATTAGGAACAAGAAGTACAAACCAAAGCCTCAGTGTAATAAGCAAATTTCAGAACCCTGGCAATATTAGATGATGGGAAAATATGGAGTATTTCTTGATCATTAGTGTTAGGAATATTAATTGTATAACTGCTTTGGGGAAAGGGTCTGGTACATTCTCTTCCTTTACAACCAGGAAATTTCGTATCTAAAATGTACCCAAGAGGAACTTCTGTGCATTTACTCCAGAAGACACAGACAGTAATGTTTATAGGACTGTGTAAAGGAACAAAAACAAAGAATCAATCTACATGTCCTTTGATTGTATAATGAATAAAATATGCTATAGTCTAATAATAGAATACTATGCAGCAACAAAAAATATGCATGATGCTATCAAAAACCTCTGAAACTCTGATTTAAATTAATCATAGTTTTACAAAGATATAATTCATTTACCATAAAATTCACAGATTTTGGCTGTATAGCCTGATAAATTATTTATACATGAGGAGGCTCCAGAAAGTTTAAAGAAATTTTGTGCTATATTTTAATTCCATTTTTCCATAGACCTGTTGAGATTCATTCACATATACACATGGTGGTTGTTTCCTCCAGAATGATAAACAAACCATTTCAGCCTTTTGTTCCCTTTTCTTGCTAGTAACTCCCTTTCCCTCTGTTCAGAGAGAACTGCTCTTCTTATTTCTTTCATCGTAGATCTGTTGACAAATTTACATAAGTGGAATCTACAATATATACTCTTGTGGCTCCTTTCCCCCAGTATTCTTCCAGTGAGACTTGAGTTCCCGTGTGGCCGCTGGTCCTTAAGTGCAGTGTGGCATTCTGTCGTGTGAACATAGCCCAGTGCGGTTAACCTTTCCCCGGTTAGGCATTTGGGCAGCTCTAGTTGGTGACTGGTATAAATGAGGCAGTTGTGAACAGTCCTACAAAAATCTTGTATGTACTCTCTTCCCTGGAGTATATATTTCAGAGCGAAATAACTGGAAAACAGGGTTGGCCTTTGTTTAGCTTTATTGGAAACTTTCAGAAAATCTCTTGAAGTGATTCTACTACTCACCAGTGTCTGGGAGTTCATATTCCCCAGTGCTTGTCGCTGTTACAATTTTAGATGTGAATATTCTAGTAGACATGTGACAGTATCTTCCTGTGGTTTAACTTGTATTTCCTACACAACAAATGAAGCCGATTACCCTTGTTTATGCTTTCTGACCTTTTGTATGTCCTCTTTTGTAGAATGGCTGTGTCAAGTCTCTTTTCCATTTTTCTCTGGACTTTTTTATATTTATTTATTATTTCTTTGTAGAGGTTCTTTATGTACTCTCAAAATGAGCTTTCTGTCATGTATTTGATATCACACAAATTTATCTTCAATAGATATGTGATGAATATATACACAAATGTGTGTTATGTACATTATATATTAATATATTACATATTTTATATACATTATGCATTGTGCATAATATGTAGCCAGTATTTTTATATTTGTGGAATACATATAATATTTCCTAGTTTATTGCTTGCCTTTTTGCTATTTTAAAGGTATCTTTTGATGACCAGTGTTTAGCTTTGATGAAATTTCATTTCTCTTTTCTTTCATGGCTGGTACCCTGTGTTCCACCCAATTATTTTTGCCTACCCCAAAACAATGAAGTCAGTCTCCTGTGTTTCCCTTCAGAAGGTTTTATATTTTTACTCCTAACAGTAAAATCTTTGTTCTGTTGTGAATTAATTCTTGTATATGGTGCAGTATAAAAGCCAAGATTGAACATTCCCCACTGCCCCTTCCCCCCACAAGGATATCCAGTTTCCTCAAATAATGTAATTTCGAATGATAAAAACATGTATATCATATCTTCATATGAAGTGAATATAGCAAAAAAAATATTTGAATGTTAAATCTTAAAGCTAAAAAATTTTCAAAAAGAACACCAGGCCACAAATAGAGGTGAAGGAACTCTCTTGGACTATTTCCAACCAAGAAACTTTCTCTTCCTATCTTCTTATTCCCTTTCACTGCAGACATCCATTCTTGGGTGTTTTTTACATATCCTTTCATAAAAGGCTACGATGTTTTTATGTGTGTATTTCAAACTAAAATGGGTTCATATTATTCAAATTATGTTTTCACCTAATATAGGAAATGTTTTGGATTATCAAAAATTGATATTGTTTCTCAAATTGTTGATGCTTTTTTGTAAATGGCCTTCTGTGAATATGAAGGGCTTCCATTGTTCCACAGTTTTCCTATGAAAATCAGTGGTGCAACAAAGGCTCTTTTAAATATGTTTCATTCCATGTCAGCTTATCTGTAGGTTTAAATTCTTACTAGTGAAATCACTGGTCAGACATAATATGCATTATGTGTTTTTCATAAGCTGTTGCTAATTTATTCCCCCTTGAAAAGCAGGCGAAGGAGAGTGTTTATTTCTTTACACCCTCATCAGAGCCAAGGTATCATCAGACTTGCTTTGCTTTTATCTTTTTTCCTTTTTATTATTGTTATCATTTATTATTTTGTGCTACAGTTCCATAGACTCTAGGATTTCTCCTACCCCCGCCCCTAAACTGCCCCCACACGTGAGTTCTCCCATATTGTTACAACAGCATAGTTCCTCATAAACAGTCGTAAGTCTCCATCATTGCGGGCATGGACAATGGCAGAGAGTCCAGCATCTCATTGTCAAGAAAGATCCAACAGTTTCATTTTGAGTCCATCTTCAATCAGGAAGTAGAGATGCACACTAAACTGTCGGTCTCCACTACACAGTCACTATACATACCCTCAAGTGAAAAGCCCCCCACCCACCCACATACACACAAGACCAACAACAGGAAGAAAAACAGAAATTTACAATGCCATGAAGTTAAACAACATGCCACTGGATATGACAGTCTCCATTACACAGTTACTACACATCTCCTTAAATGAAAAGCCGCAAAACAAAATCAACAACAGGAAGGAAAAATACAAATTTACAACGCCATGAGGTTAGATAAAATGCTACTGAATGACTAATGTGTCGCTGAAAAAAATGAAAAAGGAAATCAAGAACCTTCTTGAAGAAAAAAATGCTACTGTATGATCTATGAGTCATTAAAGAATTTAATGCAGGAGGGAGGGAGGCAGGGAAAAAAAGAATTTAATGCAAAAAATGGATTTTGAAGAAATGAAACTAAAACAAAAACATCAAAATCCATGAAATATAGTTTCTGCTGATCTTTGTTGCTGGAATGTGTCTCCTATAGGCAACAACTAAATGGGTTTGTGTTTTTAATCCTGTTTACTAATCTATGACATTTGTTTGATGAGTTTAAGCCATTTACATTCAGGGTTAATATAAATGGGTGGTAATTTGTTCTTGTTCCTTAGCAATGGGTTGTTCATTGATCTGGTGTTCTGTGACTATTTTACTGATATGTACTTCACATTTGCCTTTGGTTTTGGTGGCTGCTATTCCTTTTCTGCTGCAAGAGAACATCTTTAAGTATTGTTTGTAAGGCAGGTTTGGAAGAGGCATATTCTTTTATTTCATTTTCAAACACAAAGGAAAACTTTGCTGCATACGTTATCCTGGGCCTGCCATTTTTGCTTTGAGAATCTGGATTATATTGCTCTATTCTCTTCTTGCCTGTAGAATTTCCTGTGGAGGTCTCCTGTGAATTTCATTGGCATTCCTTTATATGTTACTTCTTTTTTTCATGTGCACATTTAAGGATCTTTTGCTTATGTTTGACTGAAGAGAGCTTGATTATCATGTGTTGTGGTGAAGATCAGTTTTGGTCAACCTTTCTGGGAGTTTGGGCCCATCCTGGATGTTGCTTCCCAATTCTTTCTCTAAATTAGAGAAATTTTCCCTTAATATTTCATTGAATATACCTTTAATTCCCTTCTGGGACTCCCATAACTCTTATGTTTGGCCCTTTAATAGTGTCTTTCAATTCTTGAATACTTTTTTTTTAGCTTGACACAGCTCTGCTTCCAGCTTTTTATTTGTTTCCACCTGGTGACAGAAAATATCTTCCTGTTCTGAGATTCTTTCTTCTGCCTCCTTCATTGTATTATTGGTACTTTCCATCGAATTTTTAATTTGATCTGTTGTGTCCTTCATTTTCAAAATTCGGCTTGATTGTTTCAGTGTTGCTATTTCCTATGTGGCAAATTCCTTAAATTCATGCATGTGTTTCTCATTGTTGATAAGAAGCTTTATAACAAATGTTTTGAATTTTGTGTCATCTGTTTTCTTGATGTATTCCTCAGTTAACTGAGATTGGCAAAGGCTTTTGCTCCTTTGTGGGGTGGGGAGGTGGTCTTCAGTAGTATTCATTGTGCCTTTGTCTCTTCTTTTGCTGCTGGCCATTGTACTTCTGGTTGGCAGATTCTTCTCCTTGGGGCAGGTTTCTAAGCTGTGTCACCTACAGATCTACATGTTGACTTTATGAATTTTGTACCCACTGATTGCAGTCACTTGTGCCACTTCCTCCAGCAAATTTCAGATCTGGGCTCTTATGTTAGATTTCCATCATGGTCTCTGTAGCCCTAGCTCCTGGCTCTGCACTCTACTTGTGATTCTGCCCTGTTGTTGCACTTTCGTCTGTACAACATTTCTCCCAGTTCCGGTTCACACAATTCCCAGGATTAGGGAGACACAAGGTGTCCTGAATAGCTAGGTTGCTGGTGGTGTTGATCTTGCTGAAACCTGCAAGCTGTTAGATCTGAGGGCCACTTGGACATATTTTGAGTTGTAAGATGCCAAAGTTGGTATTATTTTTAATGTGGGACCAGTGCAATGTACTGAGCTCAGTGAATTCACTCCCAGTTCAGCGCATGCACCAGCTCACTGTTGTCCCTGCAGTCTTAAAGCCTTTGCAACACTGTACAAAATGACACCTTATATGCCACTACTAGAGTTCTTGATCTGCTGGCCATCACTTCTGGGAGCTACCTGGACCTATTTTGGGTGGAACCTGAAGGATGCTACATTGTTACAATTCACTGAGCCCAAAATGAGTTCACTTCCAGCTTAGTGCATATGCAGTCCTGTTCCACAGCCCTTGCCTCCCTACACAAGATGGCGCCCAACTGAGCTCTACTAGGGGGTTTGGGCTATGAAATCCACCTTGTTTCTGTACCACCTGTTTGGGAATCTGCTGCTCTGTCTCTGCTCCTGATCAAATTAAACAAACCAGCAGGATGGGCAGTTCTTTGTCTGGGTTCGCCTCCTGAGTTCCCAGTAAATTTCCATTCCCACCTGGTTGCTGGTGGAGGTCCAACCACTAGTGGAGTTCAGATCACTGCTTGCTGAATGCTGCTGTCATATCAGATCACTGCAGCAACACACCATTGTCTCCACTGCATTCCTGTGTCCATCAATCTCCAGGTACCCCACAGCCATCGGTCTGTCCTCTCCTAGTTCATAGAATGTGTCCTTTCTGCTTCACCCTAACGCTTCTCCATCTCTTTAAACATTTCCTCACCCTATTTCATCATCTTGACTCCAAAGCTTAAATGTATATCCACTTGTTAGGTGAAAATTTGTATCTCACTGTTTTGAGTTGAGTTGAAATGTATTAGTTCCATGAAGTTGATTATTAATTAATTAATTTATTTTCAGGGCCTGTCTGTTAATTCCAAAATTGTTTAATTCTTTTATTTTGATAATCTTTACATAATTTATTAGGGCACAAAGGGCCAAAGGCTACAGGAAAGTGGTTAAGACCATTGTTTCCACTTTAACATTATTTTTTCTTTTTGTATCTGGGGCAAGGGGAGAAACAAAGAAACTCCACCCAGCCTCCCACCCATCCCAGGTCTCCAATGTGGGGCATGCTCCAAGGGTCCTGCTCAAGTGGTTTTGATAGCTCAACAGTCCTGAACTGCTGCCAATCTTGCCGTTCCAAGCACTATGAAACCTATTCAGAATCCACTGGCTGACATAGTCTCTTCATGGTTGGGGTTCTGAGATCAGCAGTTCAGTTGGAGGGATCCCCAAAGAAACTTCGTCTGGGGTGATCCCCAGACCTGATTCTTGTGTGTGCTTGCCAGTACAGGGTCCGGCACAGTCCATTGCCCCAATCAGCTTATGCACATGCTGGTCATTGCAGTTGCTGGGTCAGTTCTGTTTCCAGCCCTGTCTTTCACACGAACCAGTGGGTGTTGCAATCCAGCCCGTTTCTACCCACTTCATACTCAGTTCTCATACAAACCAGTGGGAGCTGCAGCCTGGTTGGGGTGACTCCCCATAACCCCCACCAGGCCTGCCCCCTACCCTGGTTCCCATGCATGCCAGTATGTACTGCAGACTTGTTCAGTCTGTCCCACATCCCATTTAGCTCTTATACATGTCAATGGGTATTGAAGCCTCGTTCAAACTAACCAGCCCTACTATGCAGCCCACACACATGCTGGGGGGTGCTGTTATGTCTAGCCATGCCTGCCTCTGTCCTGGTTTTCATGCTCTCCAGTGAAAGTGGTAACCCCAAGGGAGGTGCCCACTATTTCCCTCCTAAGCCCACTCCCACATCATGCACTCTCCAGGTGGTTCTGCAGTTAAACTTGACGGAATTAGCCCCCAGTGCCAGCATCTGCCAACTGATGTTGCTGCAAAGCTGAACCAACCTCATCCTCTCTGATTTATGCTTGCACCAGTAAGAATAATCAGCCCAGCCTGGCTTTTCCCTGATCTGGCTCACATGAGGCTCAGTTGATTGTGTGTTTGTTTGTTTTTAGGGCCTCTCTGTTAATTCCAAATCTTAATATTTGACCAAAGTATCTCCTCAGCAAGTGTTCATTTTTTTTCATTTTTTGCAAAATGACTAAAAGACTTTTCTATCTGTTGGTTAAACAAGTAAATATTTATTAACCAAAGGCTACTTGTGAAAACTTTGTATTTTCAAACTGTGTTGCTACCTGCATGCTATTTCCTGCTTCATGATGAATGAATTTGGTGTCTGACTTCCCGGGTATAGCCAATGAAGAAAGTTCAGATGTCAGTGCTCTAATGGTAAGGGTTGGCTTATCCACAGAGTGTGCTGCAGCAATTCTACCCCATTTTTTAGTTAATTTGTTTACACTATTTGTTAATCTAGAAGACTCTCAACACATGTCTTTGAGCCACTTAGTTTTTGTTTAGTCCAAGTATCTGATGTAAATCTTCCACTAGAAGATAGCAAATAAGAAGAATGCGTGTGCTGGGATTTCAGAAGGCCTTTAGACAGCTCAGTATCAGAGTCCAGGCTTGATAGCACATGTAGATGGAGAAGGTCAAGAGCTAGAACTTTCCAACTGGAGTACAGTGTTTTTGTGGGAACTGTGTTGCTATTCTTGATTCTTTCTCCACAGTCTCTTTGGAATGAAAAATGAGATCAATTCTTTAACCACAATGGCAATCTAGAATCAACCACTAGCTTCTTAGGTGTATGTAAATGTGAATTTTTAAAAAATGATTTATTTGTTTTTATTTGAAATACATATTTTAGAGAGAGTATGGAAGAAGTAGAGAGGGCCCGGTGGTGTGGCCTAGCGGCTAAGATCCTAGCCTTGAATGTGCCAGGATCCCATATGGGCGCCGGTTCTAATCCCAGCAGCTCCACTTCCCATCCAGCTCCCTGCTTGTGGCCTGGGAAAGCAGTCGAGGACGGCCCAATGCTTTGGCATCCTGCACCCGTGTGGGAGACCTGGAGGAGGTTCCTGGCTCCTGGCTCCTGGCTCCTGGCTCCTAGCTCCAGATCAGCACAGCACCAGCCATTGTGGCTCACTTGGGGAGTGAATCATCAGATGGAAGATCTTCCTCTCTATCTCTCCAACTCTCTGTATATCTGACTTTGTAATGAAAAAACATGAATCTTTTAAAAAAAAAAAGAAGTAGAGAGAGAAAGGTCTTGCATCTGCTGATCCACTCTTCAAATGGCCACAACCATCAGGCCAGAGCTTATCCAAAGCCAGGAGCGAGAAGCCTCTTCCAGGTCTCCCAGCTGGTGCAGGGTCCCGAGACTTTGATCCATTCTCTGCTGCTTTCCCAGGCCACAAGCAGAGAGCTAGATAAGATGTAGAGCAGCCAGAACATGAATCAGCACCCATTTGTGATAATGGTGCTTGCAGGAGGAGGATTAGCGTGTCACACCACCATGTCTGCCTATAAATGTGAATTTAGCATTCAAAATATTCCTAAGAGGTGTAGGTGCAAGACAATATAGGCTGTCTTTGCTTTTCATGGTAATGCAGGACATTGAAAATGACAGTGTAGGCTGGAACTATTCAAATGATCTTAATAATGCATGGGAAAATTAAAATGATTTTATGCCCAAAGTTGTTGGCAAAACATCGACAACTTATTAGTTTATTCTGAGTCCTCGGAGAAGTGGCAGGAGTAAATGTAATGTTCATTGAGGACACTGTGATTTAAAATGTCAGAAATTACTGAGAATTAAAGTGTGTCTGTTGTAAAAATACTTGTCAAGATTACTTTAAATAGCACTTACCTTCTTGTCCTGATTTACAACGTAGAGGAAGCATCTTTTTGTGCATTGCAATTAGTCATATGGCTTTTCTGGATCTGGATTAGCTTCCAACATTTTGACCTTTGTACTTGCAGTATCATGAAATGTCTGTGAAAGTTCTTGGAGCAAAGATTTGCGCGGGTGTCGCTTTCTGGGACACATTCATTCTTTTTGTCACAGCTGCCTCCTCATTTATGTGAACTTTCCAGGAGTTCACTTGGCTGTATATCTGGACTCTAGAGCAGTGATCATTTCAACATTCCCTTTCTCCCCTATTTCTTCTGTTACTTCCTTTACATATGATTCAGTTTCACTTCTAAAATGATTACTTTTAATATCATTGTTATACTTTCACATCTGTTGGATAATTCTCCAGGAGACAAAAAGGCAACATTACTGCTCACATAACTGTGGGTGAGCTTCACGGCAGAAGCCCAGTGTCCAATCACAAACAAGCTGAGAGAAATTATATGACTCTTCTCTGATCAAGATAAGCACTGCTTTGATTTGTAGACTGAAGAGCTGGCAGGGGAGTTTGAAGTTTATGCAATTAAAATTAATATAGGGCTGGTGCAATAGCATAGTGGTTAAATTCCTCACCTTGCACTTCCGGGATCCCATATGGGCGCCGGTTCTAATCCTGGCAGCCCTACTTCCCATCCAGTTCCCTGCTTGTGGCCTGGGAAAGCAATCAAGGATGGCCCAAAGCCTTGGGACCCTGCACCCATATGGAAGACCCAGAAGAGCTCCAGGCTCCTGGCTTAGGATAGGCACAGCACTGGCCATTGCGATCACTTGGGGAGTGAACCAGTGGACGGAAGATCTTCCTTTCTGTCTCTCCTCCTCTTTGTATATCCACCTTTCCAATAAAAATAAATCTTTTAAAAAAGAAAAAGTTAATATAGCCTCCCTGGGGGAGGGGAGAGTCAGCAGGCCCACAGGTTCTCCTCAGCCTGCAAGCTTTTTGACCGGCACAAGTGGATTCAGCTGGGCCACATGGCTCCCCGAGTGAGGGCCTGGGAAAAGCCCTCAGGCTGCCCGGTGGTGCACTGTATATGCCTGAGGGAGTGGATTTGCGGGGAGACTGGGGGATTGCACAGGTAGAGGTGAGCGATGACCTGTGGGCTCATTCCCAGGTAAAGAATCATAGCTGAGGGACTTCCATGGATAAGGCCACTGTGCATGTAGGTAAGCAAGGGGCTGAGGCCAGAGGGTTTGGAGAGAGGAACCGGAGGGCTTTTAAGGGTCAGGCCAAAGTATGAATACACGTGGGAGACCTGAGCTGGGGTAGTTAGCATCGACCATCGCCAAGCACCACTCACTGTGCACACACTAAAGCAAAGGCCGGGGCCTACCAGTAAGGTGGAACAAAGAATGGGTGATGTTAGGATGGACCGTGACAATAGCTAGCACCCGAGAGAATTGGTCTGGTTCAGAATCTCTAGGGGTTATTTAGGCTTACCCCTGTGGAACTGTAGTCTCTGCTGGTATGCCCAGGAGCTGTGGGTGGGTGGGAACAAGCCTGGCTGGGTTGCTAACGGGATGCCCCAGCTGGTTGGGGTTCCCACTGGTGAGGACAAGAACCGAACTGGGGGCAGCGGTCTTGGTTGGACATGGCTACAGTCCTCCTCTGCATGGGTATGGACTGGGTCTGGGGAGCAACAGACTGGGCCAGACTGTAGCACATGAGATCCAGGGTGGGTGTAGAATGGGCTGGGCTGGGTCTTGACTCCCGCTAAACCATGCAAAAGCTTGTCTAGGTGTGGATCAGATGTGGCTGAGCTGCAACACCCAACAATAAGAACCAGAATGGGTGTGGGTCAGTTGAGCAAGGACACTGTTCCTGCCAGAACAAGAAGTAGACAAAGTCAACCTGGCCAGAGACGAACTGGCGTGCGTGGCATCTGCCACTGGGAGGAGATCCAATAGAGGAGCTTGGGAAACTCCATCAGGATGCAGTCCCTGCCTCCCTGCAGGTAAGTGCAAGAATCAAGGCAAGGAGCAGCCCAGACCATACCAGGTTACAGTACCCGCCAGGGTACATGTGGCTTAAGTCTGGGGACAGACCAAGCTGAGTCAGTTCATAACATCCACTGGTGGATCTGAGAGCCAAGACAGTGTGCAAGAGGAGCCAGATCAGGCCGCTACATCAGCCAGTTCACATTAGGACTGGGACAGGGATCTGGCTGAGCTGGGTTAGGCTGCAGCACCCACTGGGGGCAGGCTGCACTGAGCCAGGCTGCTCAATGCGATAGTGGAATGCTGAGGTGAGGCAAGCCATGCCTGCCTGCGATCGGTGGGTGCCGATTCATGAGCCCTGGGGGTAGGGGATCTGGGAGAATTGGGCTGCCTGGCCCGGATCCTGGGGTGTGTGCTGGGTTCGTTAGCCCTGTGGATGGAGGATCTAGCAAGATTGATCGCCTGGCTCAGGTCTCTTGGCCAGCTTGCGTGGCGGGTGCCAGGTTCATGAATCCTGAGGGCAGGCGATCCAGTGGAGCTTGGGTCACCTGACCTGGGTCCTTGGGACCGCCTGCAAGAATATGACCTCAGTGAAAAAGGCGGAGCAGTGGCTGCAGACCCTGATGCTCATGGAGAATACGGCAGCCCATTTGGTGCCGTAGTAGAAGGACAACAGAACAAATTGGACAACTACCCCAGCCAAACAATGACAGCAAATATCTTGGTGAATGGAGACCTGAGGTTGGCTGTCAGCCAGTGGACATTGGGAGTACTGCATCATCACTGGATTGACAAAATCGACAACATTTCAGAACTATCCAAATCACTTGGGCAGAGCCCTCAGAACATGCACACATCAGGACCCTGGGTTAATATCATGTGGCAGTTCCCCATTTCTGGGTACTGAGACATTTGGGAGACCAAGTGTGGCTTCCCGCTTTATCCCTCTCCTTATCCTAAAAACAAGGAGAAATAGAGAATTTGGAAACAAAGTTTTCACCTGCTTTTCCCTAGTGCCCAATCCTTCCCACCCTGATCAACCATGTAATCATCATGAAAAATTTAAAAAGAAAAAAGTTAATATAGCCTGGTGACTTTGCTTTTGGTGAGGGGGCACTGATGCTGTTTAGCTAAATTGTGTTAACTGAAATAATGTGTCTTAGGACTGTGCGAAGCAAGGGCTGCCTAAATAAAAGACTGTCATATCGTACTGACTGCATGCATGTTTTGCAGTAATTATAATTTTGTTGATCGTGGCAGTTGTAGATTAAGCTTACTCTTGGAAGTGATTTACAGAATGTCAGTGTTTACTTTGAAATCTGTATTAGGATGTGATAGCAAATGGCCCCACATCTCCATGTGCTTAGTACCTTGTGCTGTCATCTGCCGAGAGAAAGGGAAGCTGCTGTCTGTTACTTGGCACCCACTCAGGGACCCAGGCAGAGGGAGGCTCCATCTGTGTGCTTCTATAGTTACCAGGCAGAAATTGGGACATAAAGGAACATACACCATCTCTGTTCCCACTTATTAAGTGAAATAAACCAGAGTAAATCACATGATCGTGTTTCAGTGGGAAAAAGGGAAGTGAAATTCTGCCATATACCTTTATACAAAAAGGGAAAAGTATTAGATGAACAGCATTAGTGACTGCTACAGTACCCGGAGTTACCTGTGCAGTTAGTTCTGCAGGAGCCTTTGAGGACTAGGGCTATAGACGTAGATAACGTAGCTGCCAACCCAAAAATCAAGTTCAGGAAACGTTCTGTGCACTTGCATTCCAGGAGCCTAGACACTGTGGTGTTTCCTGAAAAGCAGAGCTGGAGGAGTGATGAAGCTAGGAAGTTTTAGTGGATGGCAGGTGGATCCTAGGGATGAGCGACAGCCCTTTAGACCAGCTGTTGTTGAGGTGTGAGGACTACCCGTCCATCTCACTGATCTCAGAGCTTCCAGGGCACTGCCCTGGGCTGCCACCTGAGCTCTGCCTGACTGTCACTAGGCCATATCTTTGGCAGTTCTGGAATACTTCACAGAGGTGATTCTTGAAGTGAGCCTGAAAGGAAATATAGGCTGTGGCTTAGCAAAAAGGAAGGAAGAGGGCTTCTGCACTAAGTGGGAGCAGGCTGAATGAGTGGAACAAGTGCAGGGTGCACTAGGAGCCGCAGAGGTGATAAGAACATTGACTTTCTTAAAACAGAGTGAAACAGAAGAAACCTAGGGAATTAACTACATGCTAATCCTCATATAGTTATTGCCATTGTGTTTTCACTGTTGTCTCTATCTTCAGCTCAACAAACAAATCTTCAACGGTATATTCAGATAGCTGCTCTTAAAATGCCCTGTCTCCAAGTCAGCATTTTGCATAGTAGCTTAAGCTTTCATGTGCGATGCTGGAATCCCATATAGGCACCAGTTCAAGACCTGGCTACTGCACTCCCAATCCAACTTCCTGCTAATATGCCTATGAAAGCAGTGGAAGATGGCCCAAGTGCTTGAGCCTCAATACTCAGGTGGCAGACCTGGAAGAAGCTCTGAACTCCTGGTTTCAGCCTGGGCCAACCATTTAGGGAATTAAGTCAGTGGATGAAACATCTCTGTCTGTCTTTCTGTCTCTCCTCTCTCTCTAACTCTGCTTTGCAAATAAATTAAAAATAAGTGTTTAAAAAAATTCCCTACCTCATGGTTATCTGTGTTCTGTTGCTTATTCCTGAATGCTACCCACATACTGGATTGTTTCAGGCCACTCCATAATGGTGCCCACATCTGAACTTCTCATTTTAATTTAAATGTAATCCAAACTTCTTGTTCAGTTGTTTTCTAACTGTCTGAGTTAGTAGCAAAACTGTTTATGACATTCCTAGTCAACTTGGAGTCATTTGAGTATGCATTGTTGGCACATTAGGTGGGATATTGTATTTGTGAAAGTATAGTTAATATTAAATGGGCAGCGTTAGTATACTCTACTTATGTCTGGGATAAGGAGATTGAGTCAGTAACAACAAACAGCCATATTCCATCTAACTCTTCCAGACAGATAAGGGCTTTCAAACAAGTGTCTATATTCTTAGGTGTGACATTCAACTTATCAATGGAATTTAGTCAATTTGACCTTTTACAGACTGATCCTTGGTGTCGGACTCATCTTGGGAGCTCTCATTCTTCCAGCCTCCTTGTCAGTCTTCCAGGAACGGTACTATGAAGGGTCTGCAGGTGCTGGAGAATGGCCTGTGTGGTGTGCCATGCCCCAGCATGCCTCATGGTCTTTCAACCCTGAGTATTTCCCATCAACACCCTGACCAATTGCTGTCACACACGCAGGGTCAGGGTACATGCAAGGTCAGGGCACACGCAGTGTCAGAACACACGCAGAGTCAGGACACACGCAGGGTCAGGGCACACGCAGGGTCAGGACAAACGCAGTGTCAGGACACACTCAGGGTCAGGGCACACGCAGGGTCAGAACAAACGCAGTGTCAGGACACACTCAGGGTCAGGGCACACGCAGGATCAGGGCACACGCAGGGTCAGGACACACGCAGTGTCAGGACACACGGAGTGTCAGGGCACACTCAGGGTCAGGACACACGCAGGGTCAGGGCACACTCAGGGTCAGGACACACTCAGTGTGATCTTGATGGGCACCAAGAGTTTAGCACTCTCATTTTTCCAAGTGAATTTTTCTGAAAATGGAGGAGTATATTATTAAAAGATGTAGATCTTTTAAATTGCCTGAAGTATTTATAAAAATAAACATTTATTGTTATTATTAGGGCAACACACTGGCTTCAGGGAGACCATACAATGTATTAGAAATGATGAAAGAATGGAAAAATAATCCAGAAAGCGATGAGGAGAACACAGCAGATGAAAAGACTTACTGGTCCATTCAAGAAAAATTGAAGAACTACCATCTCAAAGGAAATGCCCATGATGGCAATGATAGTTCAGATGGAGAGGAAGGAAAGCAGGTAAGAGGGCCCACAAAACAAGTTGGGAGAACGGTTGTTTAGTCTCCAAACTGGGAAGCACCCTCACAGCATTCGAAACATTTTTTTCCCGGCTCTTTTTTGTTGTCCATCTGTAACAAAGGACCTGCATTAGATGGAAAGTACTCTCCATCCTGTGGGCTGCTATCATTTAACCATGTGACCTGCATGTATATTTTTAAGTTCAATGATTACGTAGAGCAGGAGTCAGCAAACGGTCTCTGCCAGGGCATAAATACAGGGTTGAATATACTTAATCCCCAAATCCCAGAACCCCTGGGGGGAAAAGGTATAGTCAACCTGCTGTAAATGTATTTTCAGCTTTTAAAAAAAAAATTTTTTTATATTAAAGAGTGACAGAGAGAAAAGAAAAAGGGAGGGAAGGAGAATTAGAAGGAGAGGGGCCAGCACTGAGGTACAGTGGGTTAAGCCCATAGGCATACCATTGGCATGCCATAGCAACATCTGTTCAGGTCTCTGATGTTCCACTTCCAATCCAGCTGCCTACCTGTGTACCTCAGAAAGCAACAGAAGGCGGTCTAAGTGCTTGGGCCCCTGTATGCATGTGGAACACCTAGTTCAAGTTTCTGGGTCCTGGCTTTGACCTAACCCAACGCCAGCCTTTGTGCCAATTTGAGGGAGTGAATTGATGATGGAAGAACTCTCCTTCTGTCTCTGTGTGTGTGCCTCTGCCTCTGTAACTCTGCCTTTCAAATAAGTTAATCTTTTTTTTTAAAGATTTATTCATTTTATTACAGCCAGATATACACAGAGGAGGAGAGACAGAGAGGAAGATCTTCCGTCCAATGATTCACTCCCCAAGTGAGCCGCAAAGGGTCGATGCGCGCCGATCCGATGCCGGGAACCTGGAACCTCTTCCGGGTCTCCCACACGGGTGCAGGGTCCCAATGCATTGGGCCGTCCTCAACTGCCTTCCCAGGCCACAAGCAGGGAGCTGGATGGGAAGTGGAGCTGCCGGGATTAGAACCGGCGCCCATATGGGATCCCGGGGCTTTCAAGGCGAGGACTTTAGCCGCTAGGCCACGCCGCCGGGCCCAAGTTAATCTTTTTAAAAGGGTGTACAAGTAACCAATAAGTATATGAGAAGCTGCTCAACAGCATTACTCATCAAGAAATTGTAAATTAAAACCATAATAAAATGTTACCACCTATTTACTAGAACAGCCAGAACTAAAGACCTGCAAGTTCAAATATTGGCAAAGACACGGAACTGCTGGGATTTTCCTGTATTTTTTGTAGGAATACAAAATGATACATTCCTCTTTAAATATAATTTGGCAATTACTTATAAACTAAACATTAACTTATCATTTACCTAGCAATCCCAAATATATAAAATTTTAATTTCACAAAAATGATTGTGGGATATGTTTATACCAACTTTATTTATGATAGCCATAAAGTAGAAATAATCCAAATGTCCATTAAATAAAAATGAGTAAGCCAATTTTGGTGTATCCATGCAATAGAGTATTACTTGGCAAGAAAAAATGAATTATGGATACATGATGAACCCAAAGACCTGTATTTTGGTAGCATGAGAACTTACAGATATCTCAGTAAAACTTTCAATTAGCGGTATTAAACGAATAAGTCAGATATGCCATTTTTGACTTATGAAGTTTTGGGAAAGTCAAACTGATGTTTTTTAAAAATCCAATCATCCCAAGAAAAGAGGGTAGAGTGGGAACTTGTTCTGTTTCTTGATTGTGATTTTGATTATATAGGTATATGCATTTGTCAGAACTCATCGGGATGTACAATTGAGATCTGAGTATCTTACTGTATGCAGATTTTACATTAGTTACCAAAAAAATTCACATCTTTCTCTAATTTTCAAAGTAAATTTTATTTTCAGTAACTCCCAACAAGATCCAGATCTTTATATGAATAATCATTATAATGGAAGTTGATTTCTCTTATTTCCTTTGATTTTCTTTCTGTCCTTCCTTCCAGAAGTCATAGGGAATGAACATGAGAGAAGGTTGGTGACCATTGCAAGCAAACTACAGCAGAGAACTTAAATCAGAATTTTGTCATTTGGAACTTGTGCAGGTCTATAATTTGAATGTGTGACTCTGGAAATGGTTGCTATGGTGATAAACCACTTTACTTAAATAGCATGTATTTTACTCAAAATTCAGAGAAGTGGTAACAGTTTCCAGTAATCATGCACTGGTATTAACTTGCAGGGATATGCCTAGAGCTTACAGGTTTTGCATCCATTATCACCAGATAAGTTCATCAGGTTAAAGTTACGCCAGTGAATAATGAAATATATATATTTAGTCCAATTTTCTTGCTTGTTACATATCTTCACTTGCACACAAAGGGTTTCTCCCCACTTCTCCCTTCCCCTACCCTTCTTCCCCACTCAAGATTAATAACATGAACTAGAGGCATCAAGGCCAAGGTTACTGAAGTACAGAAAGGTGACACTGGAAGGAACCCCATAAGGGCATCTTCTCCATCATTCCACCTGTAAATGGTAAGAATTTCTCCAAGAGTAATGATCGAAGGGCTGCTTGGAGCAGCCCCTGGTATGACCATCCTGACTTAGTGCAGCACTCAGAGATACCATCCAGCTCCATGGTGCTGAAATCGGCTCACTCCTTTGATTGTATATATCCTCTTATTTTTTATCTCTTTAGACTAAGGGCTCTCTTATATGGAGGCCTCCAACCCTTTATCGCATTAGCAGCCTGGCTGTAAACCCTTCTGGCTCTTTTATATCTTCTCAAGCCAGTTGCGTTGTTTCAAGTATGAATCCACCACAGTTTCATATGAGGACAGAGAGTTCCTTTTTTTTTTATTTCTAAAGTGTTTTTCCAAGGATGGCCCATTTTCCTAAGTGCTGTGAAATGACACACGAGGGCAGTGATTTCAGAGGACACCCACAGCAATCTTTAGATTTGCCCTTGAACTGACACATGGATGACCAGTAGACTCGTGGTGCTCAGTTAGAATCTTTCCCCTGAAACTGAATATTGAAATCCCTCTTTCATCTTTCTCCCCTCTTGTATCATCTTATGGGGGCTTCTGTCCTTCTGTTTGCCTGTCATGAGAAAGATCTTAGAGCCTTAACAATTTCACTCTTCATTTCTCTGTCCTTTATTTACAAAACTGTAAAACTGCCTCGATGACATCTTAGATCCCTAAGGAATCCCACCAGCTTGAGAAAGGAAAAGGAGAAACCTAAAATTCAGATAATCTATAACCTAACAGAAGAAATCCCTGAAAAATTAAGGTTTGTTCACAGTCTTAGGAAAAGTCTGGAAGCTGGAATTTGCCCTGGCCTTTTTATTCCAAGAAGGTGAGAGGCTTGACTCTTAATAAAGAAAACTCCAGCTCTCCCTGCAAGACACCGTGAAGGTCATTCCGTGTCCATGTTCCGCTAGTGTCAGAGCACAGTTTCTATGAGCTGTTCTGGAGTGGAGGCTCAGATCACTCAACAGCTAGAAAGATCCTGCTGCCTAAGCAGTGGCTTTAGGACACACACACACTACAGATGCACACACGTGCACACAAACACATGCTACACGTGCATACAATACATATTACACATGTGCACAACATATGCATGCTAACACAGTATTTTACATGGTATACCCAGCTACATGGAAGCTTCTAAACATTTACCATCAGCATTTGCCTAAAGGTGAGTAGGTTTGCATTGATGTTACTAGGAGAGTGAAAAAACTGTCATTTTTGCAATCCATTTTAGGTCAGTTTTAGAGATATTAAAATATGCTTGTCTGTATTAGTTTGAAAATATATTAAACATCAAATTATCACATTAGGAAAACAGCCAACTTTAGGTTTGGGCGTTTGACCTAACATTTAAAGTGCTGGTCAAGACACCCACAGTCCATTTAAGAGTGCCTGAATTCAAGACCCAGCCCCCTCCTGCTAATAAACACCTTGAGAGACAATAGTTGATGCCTCATGTTAGTGTGTTCCCCCTATAAGTGTGGGAGACCCAAATTGAGCTCCCAGCTCCCAACCTTCATGGAGCCCAGTCATGTCACTTGGAGAGTTAACTAACAGGTGGCACTCTCTCTCTGTCTCTCAAATATATATAAGCATTTTGAAAATATGTTCTTATATTTACTGTTAAGCATATTAATTTTCATGATTGCAGTAGAAGATAAAATGGTTATATCTTTCAAAATTAAAGACATGTACCTTTTGATACAAAATGTTATTTTGAAAATGCGTATTCTATAAATACACGGATGTGCAAAACTGCATGAGTACAAGACTGTGCTCCACAATATTATTTGTATAAATGGAAGTAAGTAGGGCTCGGCGGCGTGGCCTAGTGGCTAAGGTCCTTGCCTTGATCCCATATGGCCGCTGGTTCTAATCCCGGCAGCTCCACTTCCTCTCTATCTCTCCGCCTCTCAGTATATCTGACTTTGTAATGAAAATAAAATAAATCTTTAAAAAAATAAATAAATAAAATAAATGGAAGTAAGTAAAAGATTGTAGGCAATTTGACTACTCATTGTGAAAGGACTAGCTAAGTAAATTATGGTACATCTCAACAAAAAGATAGTTCATAGCCAGGAAATTCTACCTTTTCTGTGACGTTCAAGATAATAATTACTTGAAAACGTCACTATGTAAAAGAATATGTACAGAGGGATATCACTTGCATAAAAACAAGGGAAGAAAACATGTTGACCTGTGGCTTAGGCTGAACCATGTGGGATTGCCATTATTACTGTGTTGACCTGCAGCCAATGGAAATGACAGTAAATGCCAACCAATTCTGTTTGCTTAAATATGCATCAGAATGCTCTGGCAGTGCCCACTATAGACCCACAGTTCTCTTGTCTTTGATGAATGCTGAGCTAGCCAGGGGCAGGGAGATCTTGAACATTGTGAGTATAAGTCAGGAGATATACTACCTATTTAAAGAAATGAATCACTGAAATTCTAAGGCGGTCAAGGATTTTCATTTTCCTATCTTTCAGCAACACTGAAACAGTCAAACATGTTGATTTAGTTTCCTTTTTCCTTCCACCTGGCCAGAAAATTTTGAGAATTAGCCCAAGATACTGTAGCTATAAGGTACTAGAGCCTTAAAAATCCCTGTGGGATCCTGCCCACTGAGACTGTCTCCAAATAGTTGCTCCTGCTAGCTGCAGCTTCTGAGTGTAATGATTCAAAGCCATCAGCAAATGGGCAGTGCAGAATGCAAGCACTGAGCCAACGTCACTGTCTCTCTCTTCCTGTCCTGCAGAGGGCCAGTTGTGGCAGACATGTTCAAAACATTGCCTCAGGGCTGGCATATTGGCTGAACTGGCTAATCCTCCACCTCCAAGGCTCGGCATCCCATGTGGGCCCTGGTTCCTGTCCCAGCTGCTCTGCTTCTGATCTGGCTTCCTGCCTGTGGCCTAGGAAAACAGCAGAGGATGGCCCAAGTCCTTGGGACCTTGCACCCACATGGGAGACCTGGAAGAAGCTTGTGGCTCCTGGCTTTGAATCAGCTCAGCTCCGACCATTGCAACCACTTGGGGAGTGAATGAGCAGATGGAAGACCTTCTCTGTCTCTCCTTTTCTCTCTGTAAAGGTCTTCCTTTAAAAGAAAAACAAATGTTAAAAAAAAAAAACTCTCCAAAGAGAGAGAACTACTGCTTGTTTCACCTTTTAATAGGTTGTGTGTGGACAGTTAATTTCATGAGCTGGAATTCCCAAGAGCAGTTCCATGTCCTAGGGACTGGCACCATACTAAACAAAGCAACTGACTCCCAGCCAGACATTAGGACATCGGCGTGTTATATCCTCACCCTTTGGTTGAGTATAAGGAGCTTTCAATGAAGGGATAAAAGCTGCATTAATGAACATTAAAGAATTTTTAGTACTTTTTTTTTCACTTCTTCAAAAGAATACATAGAGAAATAACCCAGTCATTTTCTTGGGGAAGATAACCAGAAAAAATGGATCTTTTTACTTTCAAAATGTATGCAAATTCAGGTTTTTTTCCTTAGTGCAGAATGCTTTTTAAGTTTACCCACTCAAGATTTAGCATATGCTGTTACAAAGTCAGACGTGAGGGGGTATTCTGAGGAGGTGCTCTTTTAAGGGCTGTTTGCAGTTAACAACCAGCAGGTAGATTTTCTCCATCCTGAAAGTATGAATGGCCCAGTGTTGTTCTGCAGCCCTGGAAAGTCACTTACTGCCAGCAACATGTCTGCTTGCGTGAAATGTGGTCACAGTGTCACAAGAGCCCAAACAGCCAAGGAAACACCAGGTCCCTGTCTCTGGTGTTACCTGTGATCTTTTCGCGGTCTTTGGGAGTTGTCCACTTCCTGCTTGTTTATCCTAGCGTTGTACGACTGCCAACCAGCAGACTATTAAACGCGGGGCCACTTCTCGGCCCACTCTGCCCAGGAGCTTGCCCACTCAGTGCTCCTGGGTCCTGGCTGTGTTCTGCATGCGAGGGCCCCGAGGCATCTCTGCACCTTTGGAGCCCTGCAGTCAATGTGATGTGGTTGTGTGGTCACTTGGTAAACAGGCCTGAGCTCAAAATGGAGTCTGTTTCAATCATGACAATAGATGCAAGATTGATTCCTCCTCTAATGTGGAGTGAGGTGCCTGAGAAATCACCACTGCTCATTAAAAACCCTTTCTGTTGGTTTTGTTTATTAAAGCTACATAATACATTCCGTTTTTTGGGGGGGGGGGTATTTGGTTTATTTGTTTAAGGTTTATCTGTTTGAAAGGCAGAGTAGGAGAGGGAGAGAGAGAAAATCTTCCACCAGCTGACTGATTCAATCCCAAAATGGCCACAACGGCCAGAAGCCTGCAGTCTCACCTGGGGCTCCCATGTAGGTGCAGGGACCCAAGCATGTGGGCTGTCTTCTGCTTTCCTAGGCACATCAGTAAGGAGCTGGATTGGAAGTGGAGCAGCCAGGATGTGAACAGCACCCATATAAGATGATGACATTGCAGGCAGAGGCTTAACGTATTCTCCCATAGCACCCACAGAAATTACTCATGACCACTCTTTCAGTTCATTCTCAGTATGGACCTCTTAGTAGACATGAAAGTATTATTTTTCCCCCATTTGCCAGTGAGGCATCAAGACTTGATGAGATCTCCAAACCTGCCCAGGCTCAGGTGGCTTAGAGAAGCTTTGGTGTTTTGCTTGTATGGACACCCTGAATTAGTACATCCTGGTGATTCTAATCCAGGCACAAAGTTGCTGCAGACGGGCCACTCGCTCATTCTCCCCATGAATTCCAGGAAGGATGAAATGAGATGTCTTACAGTGTGTCCCAGTGGACTGACCTGTAGCCAGATTGCCAGACAGACTCTGACTTTGCATTAGTGAAGCTTTTAAAATTGAGCCCGTACAGTCTGCTCCACACCAAACACTAAACAAGGCAGCTTTCCTCAAGGTGCTAAAGGAGCTGTTTCTGGCATTTAATGGTTTTACAGTGTGACTGGTTTATAGCCTGGATTTAGAGAGTGCTTCACCTGACGAATCCAGGACAGAATTGTAGTTCCTTGCTGTGCATTTCTGTGGGTAGCTCTGTGTCTGAAAGTTAATCTGCTCCTGTCCTTTTATGTTTGGCCCACTGTTTCTGCAAAGGAGTCTCCTACATCCCACAAGAAGGCAACTGCAAACATCGTTGACACGTGCCATTCCACTTGCACTTCCGCTTCCACATCTAGCAGGCTCCTTCCGGCCGATCTCAAGGGCGAAGCAGAGAAGACCCCTGCGACCGCAGGCCAAGGGACTGCAGCCAAAGTCACTGCAAAATCCACTGCCCAGCCTAAAACCAAAAAAAAACTCTAAGGCCCCTTCTCCGCTGAGTGGCACAGAAACAAACCCGTTCTTTCTAGTGCTAAGGTGAGGGGGTGGGTGGGGACAAGGACAGCGCTCTGCCAAGCTGTTAGCCTCCGGGCTCTGCTGAGCCCCGCCGTGCATTTGTGCCCATGTAAAACCAAAGCGGGTTATCTCCAAAGCAGCATAAACTGCTGCACATGGTCTTAAAGGACAGGCAACGTGGGCCTGCCAGCAGCTGGAGCCAGCATCATCAGCTCTGTGCATGCCAGCGCTAGGCGGGATACGACGGAGGCAGAGTCCCTCCAGTGCAAGGTTGTGGGCACACTTGGCTCGGTTTTACTTCAAATTCTTTTATTTAGGCAGTTATTTATAGGGGGAAACAAGAGGCCCAATACAGTAGTGGAGGTTCCCAGTGATTGTCTGCACTTTGCACTGCAAAACTGTTCCAAAGTGACAAATAAACTTGCCAGAGGGCGTCAGTCATTCCTCTGTGTTCTTGTGATTTCAGGTTGCTGTGCATGGTTTCAAACAACTTATTTTAAATAAGTAGATAACTAGGAGATTTTATATCAAATTACCGTTAACTTGCTGCTAAATTTCAAATGTATTGATTGCATCAATAAAAAAACGATGTTAAACATGCATGTTAATTTTTATGCTCACCAGGGGTGAACATAATTAGGTACTATAGTTCCATACACTATGGGTTTTGCTGCCGGCGTGGTCAGCACGAGCCACCTGGTAAAGTGATTTTGCCCTTTGAGGTCAAACCAGGTGAACAAGTGTTTTCCTTGACTTCCCTGCAGCAGCTTGCATTGACCTTTACCTCTGTGAAGCACTGCCCTAGCTTGCTCCCAACCCCCTCCCACCAAGCGATTGTTGGTCAGGCCTCCAAAGTGACCCGCCCCTCGGCAGCCACATAGGAGCCTGTGGTGTACAAACCCAATGCACGGCTGAAGGTAAACACGAGTTTCTTGCAGTTCCTTGTCAAAGTGCTGAGGGAGGCGAAGAGAACGCTGGTGTGCGTTGCCTTCATGGCTCTGTCAGTGCTTTGTTAGCACCCTCAATGGGCTTTTTCTGGGGGTGCCTGCTGGCCAGAGCAGCCCGTGTCAACATGTCCTAATTGGACTTTCTAATTGGTGCTCATGTAGCTTCTTCAACCTTCTTCTCCTGTCCTGATTCTCATTTCCTGTCAGGAGCCCATAGATTGTCTGCTGAGCTTGAAGCATTTTCCAGGGCTTGCGAGCCACTCTTTGAGAAGAACTCTGGCCCTGTCGGCTGGAGATATCTTTCCCTTCCCCATGGTACTGGCAGAGGCCGAGGGGTGAGCCGTTCCCCTTGTCCTCTCTGGCAGGGCTGAGCCACTGGGCAGTTTGGCTGCTGGTCTCCTGCAGAAAAACCCCAAGATAGCAGCTCTGATTCTGTTTCGTAACTCCATCATCTTTTGGGATTGGAGAGTTCTGCTATTAAATTAAGTACCATCAGAGCTGGATTGTGGTATGGCATATAAAACTGCCACCTGCGACGCCAGCATCCCATATGGATGCCAGTTTGAGTTCCAGCTGCTCCACTTCTCATCCAGCCTCCTGCTGGTGTGCCTGAGAAGGCAGCGGAAGAAACTCAAGTGCATGGGCTCCTCACTCCTGGCTTTGGCCTTGCCCAGCCATGGATGTTGAGACCACTTGGGGAATGAACCAATGGCTGGACAGTCTCCCTCTCCCTCTCTCTTCTGTAACTCTTTGAAATAAATAATCTGTAAATGGAGTTTCATCTTTGTCATCTGCTTTTCTCTGGCCCTCAATTGCCTGGTCTGCTCAGGGGTGCAGAACTAACCACTGTCTGAAGGTACAGTCATTGTGTGACACGTTAGTGTGTCCCCACCACACGCCAGGCCCGGCCACCCATCCTCCCCACCATTCTGTTAGCTCTGCTCCAGCTAGATCTTCATTTTATTTTCATGGAATCATTGTGATCCTCATTTAACTCACTCTGGCTAGACTGAACACTAGAGTATTGTACTTGTGAATTGTTTGGGGACCCAGCTGGGCCAAGCCAGAACTGAGCTTTGTTCTCTGCTGATGCAGCTCGCTGATATCTGGGGGCACAGCCCTGCTTTCTGAGGACCTTCCACTTCAAATGGGCTCTCAGTGGGTAGAGGCCGACTCGAAGGTGTCCACAGTCACCAACCTGCTACCCCACCAGGCCCCTCGGGGACTCCCCCTGTGGGGGAGCACAGAACCAGCATCATTCCAAGGAAGGCAGACACCGACCACCATTATCACCTGCATGACAGATAACGCCTGGGCAGGAGAAAAAGGGCCAAAGAGATGGAGACCAGGACCCCAGGACAAGGTCGGTTGAGTAGAATTGAGGATGATACCTAAGAAGGACTTAAATCTGAGAGGAAAGGGAAATGGGCTGAGGGTAGAGGAGACCAAATGAAAAGAAATGTAATTAATAAAGGAAGCTGGATGACAACCCGTGGCTTTGCCAAAGTGGGAGCGGGAGGCCCAGGGCGCAGCCCCACCTGGTGAGCAGGTAGATGCTCTTGGCTAGTCACTGGCTTGGCCCTGCTGCACGGGCTGCACCCAAGCAAACCTGGGTACAGACACAGGCCAGAGAAGCAAAGGCCGCAGGGAAGCTTGGGCTGAGGGCAGCAAGGGTTTTGGGAGTTAGCCACAGAGTGGTCCTTACATTCTGACCTGAGATATTCTATGGGGCTTTGGGGTTGGAAGGAAAAGGAGATAAAAATCAAAACATTCATTGCAATACTTTGTTTAAGGAATTCTATTTAACTCTGAAATGTACGTTCCAGGTTAGCCAGATGAAAAAGAGACAGTGCTGGAAGTGGAGCTTTTTAAGTTGCGACCCTGCTGCTGACGCCGCTGAGGATGAAGGCTTTGTTCAAACATGTGCTCCCCACCACAAGCACAGCCCAGACCGGCGCCTAGGACACTGTGTTCTCTGAAGGCAGCACTGGACTTCAGACCATGAGGAAACATCCCTGGACCCCACATTTAACACCTGCCTCTCCAGGACCCCAGATCCCTCGGGATTACAGCAGTGGAGGTGCCAGCAAGGTCAGAGGGGTGGAATGGGAGGTCCAGCTGCTGGTTCACTCCCTGGCCCCTGTGCCGAGCTCCTACATGCTGCGGTCTCTGCTCCTCCTGCCAGCCATTCCCTCCACATGCCTGGGGCCTTCGGGCCAGCAGAGGTTCCTGACCCAGGGTGCCATCTGTCTCTTCCTTTCGGGTTTCCTTGAACCTTCTCACAGCTAGAATTCCACCTTGCACACCAGTCTGTTTTCCCCTGAGATCCAAAGCTGCCCAGCACCCTCTCCCTAGCAGTTGTGCCTTGCTGTCCAGCAAGGGCAGGCACACCTCTGGTGGAGCCCAGTGGAGAGCATACACTTAAAAGGAGGCCCTCAGGAAGAAGCTACAGAGACGGGGTGGTCGCAGGGGCTGAGGGGTCCTGCAGGCAGTCCCTGACATTGGCCGGCCCAGCACTGCACTGCACTGTCTGAAACTGGACTCAGCAGATCAGCAATTAGGAGTCCAAGTCTAACCTTGGCTTGGGGAGCCTTAAAAAAAAAGCAACGCTTGCCTTTTAACAGCCAAGAGTCCCTCTGGCCTGGAGGGGACTGCCCCAGGGCTGTTGATGAGCCCCCACCCTCTACCCCGATAGCTTCTGGGAAACCCATGGTGTGACCTGAAGACCAGACACCTCCCCAGGCCCTGATTTGCTCCATCTCAGCGAGCGCCAAACTCGCTTTACAGAAGCATCTGAAGGTAAAAAAGTTTCACCCTTCAAAGGCCTCACATAGTCCCCCTGTACTCTTCAGGATCCCGTACTTTGCCGAGGGAGCTGGCTTAGAACTCATTTTGATTTCTCTGGAGTGCATTGTGACCACTCCATTCTCATCCCGGAGCCAATTTCCTTTGCTTTTGTTCTTCAAAGGAAAGCTGCCGTCAGCCCCCCTCAGTTGTGGCCAGATGAGCTCAGCTCTGTTCTGGCGCTCCTGGTTCTCTGCCTCCTCGCTCCCGCCGTGTCTGGAGCAGCCTTTAGGAGGAGGGCTGGGGGTTCCCACCACTGCCCTCATCGGCTTCACCTCAACCAGTCATGTGCACCTGACACTGGGACCAAGAGCAGCTTGCAGGGGCCACCAGAGCATCACTCTGAGGTCTTAGGGACTCCCTCTTCCTGTTGCCCAGAGCCATCCCAGACCCCTTAGCCAAACCCCGGGAACACGGGGTGAAGACCTCAGGGGAGCACCTCTCAGAACCACACCAGGAGGCAGCAACGCAGGTGGAGCAGAAAGCACTGAGACTCTCCCTAGCCCCGGGGGAGGAAGTCCTGGTGTGATGGTGGCAACCAGCATCTCCTGCTTGAGCAATGGTTTACATCAAGTTTCCTAAACATCAAAATGCTCTTACAAGCCTGGCCCCTGGGCGGTGTTAGTGGGCGGGATCTCTGCTGGCCAAAGCACCTCTTCTAAGCCATGGTGTGACCATGGCAGTGACATCTACAGAGGTGTCATCGGTACAGAACCATCCATGCCAGACACCATCCTAAGCTCTTGCTGCAGGATCATCTTTACCCTCATAACCCCCAATGCAGTTAGTGCAGTTCCTGCATCTACAGGGGAATCCATCGAGGCACAGAGAAAAGCTGCCCTTGCCTCCACAGGTGCTCCCGCGGGTGGTCCTTTCCATGGGGACATGGGGGGTGGGCAGATGGCGACCAGGAGCAGAAGGCTGTGATGCCTGTCGCAGGGCAACTAGGGGTGAAGAATCGCCGCCAGGCTTCCATCTCCCCCATGTCTTCATGAGATGGCGTGTGTAGCTGTGGGGCCCGGAAGTCACTCACATCCCTCTCCTGCTGCCCTGCTCTGGGATGTTGTCTAGTACAGGAACATTCCAGCAACACCGCCTCCCGCCCCTGTACCATCCTACTTTGGAGAGCGCACACCGTGTGCACAGACTGATCCATGGAGCCCACAAGGGGAGGCTTCCCAGCCGACCACCTGCTACTCTGTCCCAGGAAGAGAGGCACTAATGACTCGGGATTCCCAGTGCTGTCCAGGAGCACTGGAGGATGAAGTTCCTAGCAGGGCACAACCCAGGCCTCCTGGGCAGTGCGACCTGAGCTGATTTCCCATCGGTGCCCTTGAAGTGGACTCTCAGTGGCCATTCAGGAGCCCTTTGGCACTGCAGTGACTGCCATAGTGACAGTGTATGTCTCCTGGGTTGGACCCAAGTCACAGAGCCCTCAGATCACCAGGCAGGCAGGCTCAGGTTCCTGAAGTTTCCATCTTGCTAAATGCCCGCTGAGCTATAGGGAAAAGGAAGAAGGTAGAGACTGAATTACAGGCCCGCCTGCCAGAGAGTGCATTAGCGTCTCAGCCGAGTGTTAGGCGGCAGAGACAGGAGAGAGAGGCTTGGCAACTTCAGTTGGGCCTGGCCTGAACCCTTGCAAAGGGACAAGGGTGAGTCACGGTCTGTATCTGTGTGACCTGGCTGTCCCCACATGGCACGGAACAACACTAGTCCTCCCCACACACCTCCCAGTGCTCCCAGGTGCTTGCGTCTCTTCGGGCAAGCAGAGGTTCATGTATGACCCTCAAGCCTCTGTCGCTTGCTTGCCGCATCCTTGTCCAGGGATTGGACTTTGCTGGCCACTCTGCAGCTTCTGGCAGCCAGGGACTGGGCCATGCAGTCTGTCACAGTCCCTCTTGAAATGTGGTCCTTGACAGAGCCCCAGGCCTCAACAACCCCCAGACCCCAAAAGCAAAAGTGACCCTGGCCTCAGCCCTCAGCTATTTGGAGGGCTTCTGCGGCAACCCCCTGGCTGAGCCCTGGCTTCCAAGCCAGATTAACAGGACCTGGCTCCCCAGTTCATGGGGCATGTCATCCCCACATCTGAGCCGATGGTACTGGAAAGAGGAGACTTAATCCAATTCTGGTGTCTAGGAGGTGGGCAGTCTTGTAGGTCGCTGCCTTGAGAGGGTGCTGCTTATAAAGCCCCAGGTGGGCTGGCGGCACTCCCAGCTTCAGGGCTGGCCCTGCGACCCGCCCTCCCGACAGGCTGCACCTCAGCCACCCTGCAGCCCTGCCAGGCAGACACCCATGGGGCGCACAGTCTTAGACTGTGAACCCTAGGAAGCTGTCTTCCTTCAGCCATAGTCTGGGTTTGTCACAGTTATCGGGGTCTCCCATCCCGCGGAAGAAATCACCCGACACTCCAGGCTCTGTTTCAAGAGGCACTTTATTCTTCCAACCAGTTGCTTTCCCAGGCGGTTGACTCGCCTTCCTCTTCTTCCCCTTTTTCTTCCCGTTTCTCTCTGCTTCATTCCCCAGTCTCCTCATCGCCCCCCAGTCTTCTTGTGTCCGTCCATCCCAGTCGTGCCCTGTCCTCCATCTTCGTCCGTCTGTCAGTCTGTCTCTCCGTCTCTCTCCTCTTCTTCTTCCTCCCTAGCCCGAACCCCCACCGCTTATGTACCATCCTAATCCAATCAGCTTAAAGGTCACGATGCATGCCGCGGGCACACCAATCATAACTCTGATCACGCGTAGCACATGCGCCAGGCATGCGGCTACGGGCCAATCAGAAGGCACTTCCTGAAACCTGTTTACCGCGAAGCTCTGAGAGGAGGAACGGTCTCGGCGCCATCTTAGGGCAGGGTACTCGTGCAGTGCTCCCAACAACAGTGATGAAAAGCTAACAAACATGGTAAATGGGTGTGAGCGCACCTGAAGACATGGAGGCTTTTGGAGCTGGTCAAGCAGAAGTATTCAGTCAGCTGGACCTTGGAGATTTAGAATCACGCTGAGAACAGAACGCTATGGGCGAGCCTAACCGGGGCTTAGCAGACCAGGCATTAAGGCCACATGGCTGATGAAAGTGAGGGTTCCCCCTGGGAATTGCACCACCAGCCTTCCTTCTTCCTCCACTAGGAGGTAGAAGGACCTGGCTGTGCTGGGGCCCTGCCCTGGGACCATGGGAGCTGAACTTGGAGCTGAAACCCGGGTGGGTCTGGCAGAGGATTCGACAGTCAAGTGTCCTGGCCGGGCTGGGGCATGGCTGGCCGCTGTGAGTAAGCTTCACAGTGAGAATCCAGAGCAAAATGGAATAGGATGGAAACATTTGCAGAATTCTCAGACTGCCCCAGAAAGAAGCCAAGAGAAAGGTTATTTGGGATGGGAGAGTGAGGTGAAAACTTGCTTGTTAAAAACATGAGCATTCGTGAAAGGAACTACAAAGACACGGGAGAGACTGCTGCATGGCTGAGAGCTTCAAGGTCCAGAGACCTGGCAGGGTGGAACTGTTCCGTGGCTCCCCGTGGCATCCCAGCGAGCGCAATCTGCGACTGCACCACGTTCAGCTGGTGTAGCAGCCACGGCTTCAGTGGACGCAGGTGCAGCTCATGCTGGAGGCAGACCCCAGTGCCGTCCAGGAGGAGCTGGTCAGAAAGCAAGAGCTGTGGGGCATGGCGACTTCCCCAGAGCTTCCCTGGGAAAGCCTGGGAGGCTGGCAGGCCTGCCGCATTGTGCTGCAAGGTGGGAGTCTCTGGCAGGCAATGTCCAGTGAAGACCCGAGAAGCAGAGGCACTGGAAGTGTGAGACACTAGCCAAGCAAAGTCACGAGCCAGGTAAGTGGGGGGCAGTCACTGATGTAATTGGCGTGAGGTCTCAGAGACCAGCAGGAGCATGGGGTCACAATGTGGTTTGTAAAGGAAAAACCCAGGGTCTTGCTGAGGGTCAGGCAGAGACCTGTAGCAGGGACAAAGCCCCTGTATGGAGTCTGCCCACCCCAGGGGCAATGTCAAGCAGAATTGTGGAACCTGCTGCCCCAGATTGTCCCCATGAACACGGGGCATGGTGGAGCTGTAGAGACAAAACCACAACCCACAGGAACTGAAGCCCAGGCTGTGGCCAGCAGAGCCCCAGGGGTGGGCAGGGCCGGCCACCTCCGCGGGCTGGGATGCTGGCTGTGGGGGCTTTTGGACATGGCATTTGCGCTGCTCGTTCTCGCTCTGCTTTGGCTTGGTTCCTCCTCTCTGTTGCCCTGTCTGTTCCTTTTGGAATGGCAGTGTATACTTCGTGTCTGTCTCACCATGGTGCCTTGGGATTCTGAAAGCTGTTTTTCCAGCATCACAGCTGAAGGAGTTTGCCTTGATTCTCAGGTGAGACTGAATCGGTGTTGAGCAGAGTAAGGGCCTTGGGGATGCATCATTGGGTGTTGTGTGAGCAAAGCACCTAAGGCTTAGGAGCCAGGGGCCACAGCTGTGGCGTGAACCAGGATTTGGCTTCTGAACTCATGCAGACATTTGAACTCTGAGGTTGACAGTGGCACTGAGGTGGCGGAGCCTTGGTGTGGGAGGGGGTGGGGACGTGTCTTTGGAGGCTGATTCTTGTGTGGAGGGTTGGCAGCCCTGAGTCAGGCCTAGTGTCTCTGACTCCCCATGTGATTGTTCTGGGTGTGCTGAGCCATCACCAGCCTCTGGTCTCACCCAGGCCAAGTCCTGACCAACAGGACCACCTGGTCCTGGTGCAGAACTGTGAGCCTACTCAGCCAGGAGTCACAGGAAACCTCTTCATGCACAGGTGGCCTGCAGCAAGTACGCTGCTGCAACACCGACGAATGGCGACTTGGGGAACAACTGACCGTCTTGATGATTTCATAACCTCAAGAGGCATCTCCCTTGCTCTTGTTCTCAGTGAATAAGACTTGATGTGGCCTATCCTAAACTCACGTTAGTCAGCCCACGTTTCTGCCGAGATGGTGGACCAGACATGTCTTCCTGGGTGCAGAAGTGCCGTCTTCCGTTGCTGTTGTGTAGCTGTGCGGTGGTCCCAAGTCCCTTCTTGATGGACATGGCACTTGGCGTGCGCCTCTGTGCTACTGCTCCCCCATGACTGCACGCCGCTTGCTGTGTGACACGCTCCATCCTATAGCTTTCTGGGTGAGGACCGGGAGTGAAAGGGCACGTGTGTTTTTTATATCTCCAACTGACTGTGCCGTAGCATGGGTGGTGGGGGCCCTTGCTGGGGCAGGCAGTGGGGGAGGCTGTGCTAACTTGCTCTGATCTCAAGATAAGCATGAATCTCTTTCAATCAGGGGAACAAAACCAACTAGACTGGGCTCCTGGAGGCAGGGGTCAGGCTCCCATGCATGGGGCGAGGGCAGGGGTTCGGGTCTGGAGAGGTTAATTAAAAGATGGCCTGAGAAATGACTGGCATGTGCTAATTTCTTTTTTAGTATTCACAGTGGCTTTCTGTTAATTAAGAAGAGACGAAGCCCAGGGGAGGCAGTGAGCCAGGCATTCTGGCGCTTGGCGGGCTGGGCAGGCTGCCCACATCAGGCCTTCTGGGGAGAGGGAGGGGCCACGGGGCGCAACTTGACCTTGAGGCCACAGGCTGGGAGTGGGGGTTGGGTGAGGAGTAGGCGGCAGCTTTCAGAATGAGTGTGTCCCTTGGTGGCTGCTGGCCCATGAGGAAAGGAGTAGAGTGGGGCCCCTGAGAACCTGGTGGGTGCTCCTGGGTTCCTGTTCCCAGAGAATCCTTGCCACAGGTGGGCAGCCACTGGAGCAGGGAGGCACTCCAGAGTGCGCAGGTTGGCTAGCAAGGATCCTGCCACCTGCCACCTGGCTGTACAACTGCAATGACAAGATGGAGGCACCTCACCTCCTGCCCCAGAAACCCTTTCCCATCTCCTTGCATTGCACATATGCTTCCCTGCCCCAGAGATGCTGTGGCTGGATGCGAGCATGCCAGTGGCCTGTCATCTCGCCTCCCTCTCCTCTGTGCCAGCATGAACATGTACACGTAGGGGAATGTGACCGTACGGCTGTTCAGATCCTGTGTGTTCAAGCTGTGTGCCTTTGGGCAGGTGACTTGGCTCCTAACTCACCTGTCGAACAGATGCCACATGCATGCATGAGACACGGGGCATGGCCTGGCATGCACAAGGACAGTGGGTTGCTTGGCTCTGGCTGTGTCCTTACCCTGGTAATCCCTTTCCTCTACTACTACATTTACTCAGGGAACTCCTACTCAGCGTTCCCAGTCAAGGGGTTCACACACAGTACACAAGCCTTGTGGAAGTATAACCTGTTCACACAGAGATGATGTGTACATGCAGCCCTGCTTGCACATGTGCAAAATGTGCATTTGTGTGTACATGAGATGTCCATGGGTGTCAGCTGAAGACAGACATGTTCTCACACCCAAGGGTAATGGGTCCACACGCATACAAACGTGCGCATGCACACATGCATGCTGCACACGCCAGCCAGTGCTGATGCAAGGCCCCAGACTCATAGTCACACAGACAGGCCTGCACCTGCCGTCCCAAGGGAAAACGCCCTGAGCCAGTCCCCTCCCTTTCACCTTCAGCACTGAAGGCTGCATTGGACCCACAGATGGGGAATTAATTGGTGTCATTAAGATCTAGCAATGATAATGACTTCCCATCGATCCCTGTGGCAGATGTATGGCTGCCCCGAGGTGGAACGGCAAGTCCAGGATTGGGGTCCTGGCCTCCCTGGCAGAGCCTTGGCCTTTGGTGCCCACCCCGGGAGCTCCTGCTGCCTACCCAGACTGTGGTCAGGCCCCACCAGGCAGGCTTCCTCACAGAACACAAAAGTGGAAATGGAATCATGAATCTCTCAGGTAGGATAGCCACTTGCCCTAGGTCGCCTGAAACGCCCCCACCCCGGCTGCATCACCCCATCCTGCGGCAGACAGGGCTCTGTTGGACCCTCACAGGAACTGAGACCATGGAGTGGAAGGCCTTGGCTGTGCGGAGGGGAGACTCTGGGTCACGTGTGGAAGTGAAAGTACAAAGGCAGGCCCAGCGAGGGGGACAGGCAGATCCACAGCTGCCTGCTCTTCTAAGATGCTGCCACCTCCCAGAGCACCCCTGGCCCCGGTCTAGCCAGGACCTCGTTTTGACACTGCTGTGGTTTTTCTGCCTTGCCAGACCTTCTCACTGAGGTGGTGATGTCCTTTCCTGCTCTCCCTGGCCACTGAACTGGAGCTCTCTGCCTGTGGGCTTTGTGGAGCTGCTCTTTATGGCTGCTCCCAGACAACCTGTGGGTGCCTAATGGGTGTTGGAGAGGTGGAGATGGACTGAGATGGACAGGCAGGTACGAAGTCTGGGACCAAAGGCTGAGGCTGGCTGGAGGGATGGGGGATTAGGAGCATGGGCTCAAGAACACAGCAGGTAGGAAGTGGGGACTCAGATCTCACAGACTTCCCTGGGGAGGGCCAGGGGTTGGGCTCTCGCACCCCCTACAGGCCACAGACCGCTCCCTGCCCTGGAGCCAGGCTCCTTTAAGAGCCCAGAGAAGGCAGCTGCGGTACGGCTGGAAAGGGGCATGGGGCAGGTGGAGGAGGAGAGTTGGGACATTTTCACTGGATCCAAGGAACAGGATTCCAATTCTTGAGGGTTCTGACACAGGCGCAGAAGCTGAGCTCGCTCCCTGCAGCCCCCAGAAGCCCAGCCCAGGTCAGGCCCCCTGGGATACCCCAGACTGCCTGGCTGCACCGAATTTGTTACTGTCACTGCATTTCCAGAGCTTCTAATGAGCTGCTAATGAGCTGTCAGCCAATTATGAGAATTAAATGGGGCAACGGCTGAGCCTTTTGCTGAAAGCTTCGGGAGTATCAGGAGAAGGCAGGTTCCCAGCAGCCTCTGGGCCCTGCGCACCCAATTTGGCTTCCAACCCTGTGTGTGGTGCAGAGGAGTTTGTCCTTAGAGAGGAAGAAAACTGCACCCCCTCCAGGAGAAGTCCCAGAGCAATCCCACAACTTGGGGGCAAGGGGCTGCATCTGAAGTTAGCGCTTGGCAGAACCGACAGGCCTCTCAGGCTTTCAGTGTCCACCTGACCTCGGGCGAACGTAAAATGGGCTTGGAGTGGGGGAAGAGCCCAACGTCTTATCTGCTTTCTCAGTCTCAGTTGAGTGACCCTGTGAGTCACCTGCTTTGTGGAGTGTCGCAGATGTCACCAGCTCTTCAGGGGGAGGGGCTTGCTCAGACTCTCACGATGCAATTGTGAGGCTGCACAAAAGAGTCAGTAAGAGAGGTGTGTGCACAGCTTGACAAAGACAGGTGCAGCGGTATCTACAGAAGCTGTCCTGGTAAGAGCTAAGCCGGAAATGACCCCCAGGAAGAAAGGACAAGTGGCTTAGCACCAAAAAAAAGAAGAACAAAAAGTAACATGCATGCCATGGAATAGTACACGACCGTGAACAGTAGTGAACCACTCATCCAGGCAGTCTTCATTTTGTATGGTTGGCATGTGCATGGGTTTCAGTTACCATGCCTGAGTTAAGTGATGGCCATCTGCCAACCATAGGCTTTCCAGTTTCAGTTGCTGGGTATGTTACTGAGAGTAACAACACAAACTGCAGAGACCTCTACAGCTGTGCAAAGAAGACACACATTGACAGCCCCTGATGAGTCAGTCCTTGGGCAGCCTGTTGGGGGTGGCGCCAGACATCTGCCAGTCAGCTCATGCACAAACAGCAAAATGTGTAGTGCTATCTCCTTATCTCCTGTTAGAAATGCCCATGGCATTCAGGAAGGAATTAAAGGTGGCAGTGCAACCACAAACTGAAAAATGATAATGCTGGGAACGAAACCCAAATCAAACACAAATGAAGTCACCGAAGAAAGGCTGATTGTGGCATTGGCCCCAGCTCACCAGAGCCAAGGGATCTAGCAGAGTCCGGCTAATCGACACAAATGAAACTCCTGCTTGTGACAGAGGGAACCTGTCCCGGATCAAGGGACTCGGCACCAGAAGGGCTTCACAGCTGTGGCAACACGGCAGGTGGAAGGGCAGAGGCCGATCCAGGCTTAGAAGTACCGCCACAGCTCACCAAGGTACCAGACTTGCCCACCGTGGCAGTCCCATAGCAAGCATTCTTCAAACTGCTGTTCGTTTATGAAGAAATTAAACATTTAAGAATATATTTGTTTGAAAAAAATTAGGGGGAAGACAGATCGTCCATCTGCTGGTTCACTCCCCAGGTGGCCATACTAGCCAGGGTGGGGCCAGGCTGAAGCGAAGAGTCTCTTTCTAGTCTCCCATGTGGGTGGCAGGAGCCCAAACACTTAGGTCGTCTTCTACTTTCCCAGGCTCATTAGCAAGGAGCTGAATGAGAAGTGGAGCAACTGGGACTTGAAGTGGTACCCATATGGGATGTCAACACACAGCTTTTTTTTTTTTTAAAGATTTATTCAGTTTATTACAAAGTCAGATATACAGAGAGGAGGAGAGACAGAGAGGAAGACCCTCCATCCGATGTTCCACTCCCCAAGTGAGCCGCAATGGCTGGTGCGCCAATCCGAAGCCGGGAACCAGGAACCTCCTCCGGGTCTCCCACACGGGTGCAGGGTCCCAATGCACCGGGCCATCCTCGACTGCTTTCCCAGGCCACAAGCAGGAAGCTGGATGGGAAGTGGAGCTGCTGGGATTAGAACCGGCGCCCATATGGGATCCCGGGGCTTTCAAGGTGAGGACTTTAGCCGCTAGGCCACGCCACCGGGCCCCAACACACAGCTTTAAACACTCCATTACAATGCTGCCCCAACCCTTTTTAAGAAAATATTTATTTGAAAGGTTTACAGAGAAATGGATAGACATGAAATTAATCACTTTATTTGTGTTTCTGGTGTTTTAAATGGCAGCGTGCTAAAAAAAGTGCTAAATGAATATTGTACTGTTAGTACACTATACATTTATAACCAACTGGAAGTTTTTCCTATTTTGACGGAAACACTTATCAAGACCACAGAGCAAACCTGCATTCCTCACCAGTTGCTGAGCTTGCTGTGTCCTGTTGCGGCCTGCCCAGCTGTGTCAAGCTGTGCAGAGCCAGGGTGCTGGCCCCTGTGACAACAGGGAGGGACCTCGTGGGCAGGATGAGGAGGGAAAGAGGCAAAACAGGAAATGGGCTTTGGGATTCCATTTGTGTGAAGTTTGGAAGCTGGTCTAAGGGCTGTGGGGCTGATACCCAGAGCTAGGGGTCCTTGGGAGATGTGTGGGTGACAACCAGCAGGTGTTACAAAGAAAGCTGGTCAGGAGCTGGTTATACTCTGGACTTTGAACTGGGTGGTTGGTAGGTACAGACGTTTGCCAGAAAACTCAGCTGCACTCATGATGTGTGTACTGCCCTGTGTGCTGGTGGTCCAGGACCACTTTGTCAAGAACAGGAAGTGAGCGAATGGTGTGATGTTTTACAGCTTGGATGTCTGCAGTCTCACAGTGCCAGGTAGCCTGGGCACTTCCTCCTCCTCCCAGCCTCACCCTGTGCTGGCCACCTGTGCAGCTTGTCCTGCCCAGGGCACCCCTCCGCCCCTGAACCTGGCTGCATCCTGATGTGACAGTGGCTGGAGCCTCCCACACAGGGCTGTCTGCTCACCTCTCTCAGAAGGGAGGAAGCAAACGGGGAGGCGGGGAGAGAGATCAGGAGCTGCTGGGGGAGGCTTTGGGCTGGATCCCAGTTAAGCAGCACCCTTCGCCGCTTTTCTGGCCACCGCTGTGGCTCCTGGAGTCAGAATTCTGTACTATTAGCCACAAATGGCATTTTGAAATGGCTTTTTTTGAGGGGGGAGATGAGGAAGCGAACCCCAAAGACATTGCTAAGATTTACATTTTCAAATATATGCTGACCTTTTTTTCCTCTTTCTTTGAGTTCATTTGTCATCAGTGTATAATTGAATCAATATATTTCCCGATCAGCCCCAAGATTGAATAAGGTCACGGGGAGCCGTGTGTGGGCATTAGACATCATTATTTCACTCCCAATGAGCGGCCCTGGCATGGAGCATTCCGGGCGCCAAATGAAATTCTATTAGATTCTATTACACTTTTACAATTATAGAGACGTTCCAATATTACAAGGGGAAATGAAGTCATAATAAAAAAGCCCAGAGGTGTATTACAGAGAAATGGGCACACTATTTTTCTAGTTAAAAACTTGATGGAAGGAACCGGCTGGCTCCTGGTTGCTGAGATGTGACCTTGGTCCCTCTGAGCCAGCAGCTGCCCTGCCTCATCCCCTGCCCTGAGCTCAGGAAGCCCTCCAGATCCTCCCTGCTCAGGTACCCCCGCCACCTCTTCCACTCCCCTTGTGAGGCACAGACCTGTTTCCAAAAAGATATCCCAGCATGGGGCTAACTTAGATAGCCCGGACACTCAGTCTTGCTGGGTGAGCCGCCCAGGATGTAGGAGAGCCAGCCAAGTGGCCACCAGCAGTGGACAAGGCGTGTGGGCAAGGGGTGATGGCTGCTACCAGCCCGTTCTCACAGGGCAGAGTGGAGTGTCTCTGTGACGTGGGACACCTGTGCCACTGTGCTATGGGATCCCAGCCCTGCTGTGCTGCCCTTCCCCCCCCCACACACACACCTAGGGGAGTGCTACCCAACCCTGGAGGGAGTGTAAGAAGGCAGGGCCCTAGGGGGCTTCCAAAAGGGGCACAGCAGACTACCCAGGCCTTGGAAGATGCAGGGCCTGGGTATGGGGTTGGAGAGGAAGCACTCTCTGCCTCCCCACCAGGCCCTGGGGAGGAGAGACCAGGATGATGCACCAGCTGGAGGAGGGGACATGGCTGGCAAGTTGACCAGCTGGGGTGGAAGGGGCGGGAATGTGAAGAGGGGGGAGCATGTGAGAGCAGACAGGTGCCCTGGGGTCAGGAGGAAGGGGCAGACCTCAGTTCCTAATGTCTTGCAAGCTCCTGGGAGCAGGGAGGGGCCTGCTCAGAGCTGGGTTGGTGGCTGCTGGGAGGAGCTCACTGTGGGGTAAAGCAAAGGCTGAATGGCCGTGCTCAGGGTCACAGGACAGGGAGCCCAAGAGGCGGGCCTGGAGCCTGGGTTGGAGCTCAGACACCAGGTATGAGCCCAGGGGCTTCCAGGAAAGAAGCTTTCTTTTCTTTTTTTCTTCTTTAAGATTCACTTATTTTTATTGAAAAGGCAGATCAGATTTACGGAAAAATGAGTCAGAAAGATCTTCTACCCACTGGTTTACTCCCCAGAATGGACTCAAAGGCTGGAGCTGAGCCCATCCAAAGCCAGGAGACAAGAACTTCTTCCAGGTCTCCCATGCATGTGCAGGGCACAAGGCTTTGGGTCATCCTCTGCTGCTTTCCCAGGCCAAAAAAGCAGGAAGCTGGATGGGAAGTGGAGCAGCTGGGACATGAACTGGCACCATCAGGTATCCTGGTGCTTGCGAGGTGAGGATTTAGCCATTAAGCCATCACACCAGGCCCTACAACCCATTTCTCTAGGCTCAGTGCAGGAGGTGAAGGGTGTGGTGGGCAGTAGGTGTGTGACTGCCCACTCGCTTCTCCCTGCAGCCTGTAGCGGCGCAGGGAGAAGCACTTTTGATCATGTGACTAAAGTGACGGTCCCCAAGCCTTTGCACTACAAGATGACACTTTGTTATTAATACCTGGGAATATATTTAAGACTATATAAATGCCCCATTATTCTTTCGACTTTCATTGTATTTGCATGTATTTCTAAAAATTCATGGTTTCTTACATTTTCAGTGGCTTATAAGTTGCTCATCTGATGTTCATATTGCCACACATTTGGCCAGGGGGAGCCCCTTCAGGCTGGGGTCAGTGTCCTTTTGGTGTAAGTCCATCATTCTTGACTCATTGCTTCATGGCCCAAAGAGAAGTTCTGGGCTCTCCTCCACAATCCCCTGCTCCGGCGCTAGAACCAGAAGTCCCAGTTCATTTTTGCAAGCAGTCATGCATAGAAAGCAAGCTCTGGGTGTAAGGTGTGCTCCGGCTATTATTGGGGCATTGATGCTCCTGGCACCCCAGTACACTGTGCTAAGGAGAACACAAACGTAGATCAATACTATGTGGATCACATTCACATTTACAAAAGTTCTCTTTCACTTAAATCAGCAGATCTCCATCGACCTATGACATTGAGCCCCAACAGACCTGTCATAGGCTGAGAGGATTGTAAGCTGACCATGCATTTGGCACCCCAGCCTGCCGAACACCCTGGCTCAGCATTATGGTGCTATAGGGTGCCTGGCGCCTCACAGGAAGCCACCATGGCTCACAGCCTGCCTTCTGCTTTCCCACCGCTATAAGTGTCATGGAACAGCCAGCTGAGCCATTCTAAATCAGAGTCCTTCAGTTCTTGTGTTGGAACTCCCTACTCAAATCCAGGGTTTGTCTCATTTTCTCCCTTTCCTGATTTGCAACTCCCCACTGCTGTAGTGAGGAGTATGGCCCCCATGTGTCCCGGGTTCCTGTACTTACCTGTGTTGGATCAGCCCCCTGCATGTGATTGGTCTCATGTGGTGCTGCCCACACTTCCTCTGCCATCTGTTCTGCCCCACAATAGTGAACACCCCCGTCCACCTTCAAATCTGTTCCCTCCCCATATGGGCATCCCTTGCCAGCATCCTGAGTACTCATTCTCTCTCCCCTGGAGTGGTTAGAACCCTTGGCCTCTGGCTCAGTGGCAGATCTTGGGCCCTGCCTCTGGCGTAGAGCAGATCTGAACTGAGCCCACAGCCTCTGGCTGAACCCCTCCTCTCCTTGCTGGTGGCTGCAGGCAGAGCTGAGCTGTTGCCTCGGAGGATCGCTCTACTGTGTCTTCAGAGAAGGGCACGTTGGGCTTGGCTCATGCCCAGTGCTCAGATGAGTTCTGTACCTGGGCTGTGACTCCCTCAGTCCCTGAGCCCTCAAGGCTTCCAGTATGGGACTGCACATGGGCTCTGGAAGGCTTTGCAGCCGCTCCCAGGCGGCCTGTGACTTACTGCAGCAGCAGCAGCAGCTGCAGGTGCTACAGAGGGCCTGGGAGCAGCAGCTGGTAACAGGCCAGGAGGGTAGAGTCCAGGAACCAGAAGGGACTGCTTTGAGCTGGAGCTCAGGAGAGGGCTTGAGTGATCCCTGGAGCCTGGGGACAAGGGAGAGAAGGGGGTCATTTTAGCCTCTTGGACTGGGCCCTGGGGAGCCAGACTTTAGCGTGGACAGCAGCAAGGTCTAAGGTTGGCTGGTATGGGTTCCATGCAGCTCCAGCCACTGCCTAGTGGTGGCATGAGCACATAAGTACTGATGGTGCCACAGGGGACCCTGGGCTTCCAGGTGTGAGCATGGTGGCAGGGGTGGGCTTGAAACCTGCAGTCCCCAGTAACTCCTACAGATTCCCCCAGGCTTCTCATGCCTCAGAGGCATCGCTGGGCAAAAGGGAGGACCCTGGGGTGTTCAGGGGGCTTCCCTGAGGACAGACCCCATACCCCTCCCTCCACTGATCCCAGGTTCTGGCTGTGCAGAGGCCTGGAGCTCAAGGCTAATTGTGAATTAGGAGCCCAATTATGCCCGGCACAATTGGCTCTGCGCTGCCTCCTCTTCCCGACAGACATGTATATTAATAGTTGGCACTTATTGAACCAAATATGAATATTCATCTTCATTTATATTTCAAGGCCTTTCCTCCTGGAGGCCCGCGGGGCGGCGACCAGCTCCAGCCTCATCACGAAGCTGACAGCTCGCACTCCTGGGCCCTGACTCCTGCCTCGGAGGAGCCGCCGGGCGGGCTCCCAGCTGTCCACAAACATTCATTAGGGGGGCCGGACCCAGCGAGCTGCGGAGAATGTGTAATCGCTGTGTGCTGCTAATTAGGGAGCTGATGGGGCATTGAGGGCGAGAGGACGAATTCTTTAAACCGAGGACGGGAAACTTGAAGAGCCGTAATTACTCGGAGCAGAGTTCATTTCAGAACTTGGGAGCCAATGAGTCTGATGACAGCGCGGCTTGCAGGGGCTGGGAATCTGGAGGTTGGCAGGGGACACAAGTGGAGAGCAGCTGGGCGCCACGGTTCCCAGGGCCGGGGGAGGGGCAGCAGAGGCTGTGTCTCCAGCCCTCCTTCTGTGTGATGTAATGTGAGTCTCCACCTCAGAGGTCAGATCTGGGTCTGTCCTGCAAGGTCAGGTCCCATTTGTCCCGGTGGTGAGCTGGTTGTGTGTGTGTGTGTAATCCAGAGGGTTTCATGGCTGATGCCCTTTCCCAAGCCAGCAGAGATGAGGGGCTTGAGGTTCCCTGGAGATGTAAGCTGGGGCCATGTCTAGAAGCCATCAGGGGCAGTGTCAGCTCCTGGGTGCTCTGCCTGCCCCCAGGCTGAGTCCCCGCCCCTCCCCCACCATGGCATGGCCTCCGCACAGATCTGCAGCTGCATCTAGTGCTCTCAGGGTGATGGTCTGTCCCACATCTGCCCTCACTCTCTGGCTCCTCCCCATTCTGCTCCTATGCCCTCGGTGCCTTGTCAGACAGCTCAGGGAGGGCGAACTGTAATCTATAGTCAACCATGGACATGAGGGCTCCTGGGAGCCTGCTCTCTCGGGCAATGGGCCACATGCCCACTGACCAGTCCCTAGCTAATGAGCAGATTGCACAAGACATGTGTACACCTCCTGCAAGCTCCGCCGGATTTTCAGCCGTGGTTGGAGCTGAATGAATCCTCTGCAAGGACAGTCATCATCTGCATGGTGGATGGATGTCCGCCATCCACCCCGTGGCTGTGGGACAGTGTTCAGGCTCTTGCCTGTGCTTGCTACTGCTCAGCCGGAAACTCCTGACAGCCACTGCCCATTCTCGCTGAGTCCTTGCACACACAGCTGCTGCTGCATACATGCCACCCAGCAACCACAGGGCTGGCCTCAAGAGCCACACCGCCCTGGCACCACCCCTGTGTACCAGGCTCAGGTCTGGGGGCATTCACATTCTCACCACAGCTCTAGCTAGATGTCACTCTTTCTGAGTGTGCCCATTTCACAGGTGAGAGAGTAGCAGCTCAGGAAAGCTTGGTAGCTTAGGGGTAGTGGCAGAGCAGGTATCTGAACTCCAGTCTGTCTGGCCCTGAAGGTATGCTCCTAGCTTCAGCCTTGGCTGTCTGGAAGACCAGGTAATGGCGCCTGGGGCTTCTGGGGTGCAGGCTCAGCCCACGTGTGGTGAGAGGGCAGGCTTTCTCTGTCGTGGTAGGTGGAGTGGACAGTGTCAGAAGAGTACTGTGTCCCTCCACAGGGTCTCCACCTACTGGACACAGCTTAAGGCACCAGAGGGACTCGGCAGCATTTTCTCCTCTTTTATGTTGCCATTAGGCGCCTACTAACCCCATGTGAATTAGATCACATTTCTGGGCTGCTTACCCAGCCCCATCGGCCACATAGCCATGCACGGTTATCACATTAACCTCCGCCATCAGCTGTCACTCAGGACCGAAGGCGGATGATAGAACACTGAGCCCCAAGCTTTCGGGAACCTCCCTGGATCTGCAGGAGGCTTCTGAGCAGGAAGTGCCAGGGGGAAAGGCACCTCCGTGGTCCCAGTTCAGACATCAGAGGTTTAACGAGCAGGCAGCAGCACTGTTGCTTGAACCAGCCAATCCCTGCCGCCCCATGCCAAACAGCTCCGGGCAGCTTTGCAGTTTGAAGAGATCCAGCTCCCTCCCTGGCCTGTGAAGGCAGCGAAGGATACCCCAAGTCCTTGGGCCCCTGCAGTGCACCATGTGGGAGACCCAGAAGAGGTTCCTACTTCGGATTGGCTCAGCTCTGGTCATTGTGGCCATTTGGGGAGTGAACCAGCAGAAGGGAAACCTCTCTCTTTGTCTCCTCCTCTTTGTAATGCTGACTTTCAAGTAAAATAAGTCTCTAAGGAAAAATTGTTCTTTTAAAAAAGATTTATTTATTTGAAAGTTAGCATTTCAGAGAGAGCATTTCCCTCTACTGATTCGCTTCCCAGGAACGGGCCAGGCGCAGCTAAGAGCCAGGAAATTCATCTGGGTCTCCATGGAGGTGGAAAGGCTCAGACACTTGGTTAGTCTCCACTGCTTTTCCCAGGCCATTAGCAGGGCATTCTGTCAGAAGTGGAGCAGCCAGGGCTCAACGAGGCGGCCCACCACCAATCCCCAGGCCCACCTCTAAGTTACAGCAGTAATGGGCCCCGCTGTAGCTACCATGTCCCTCATGCCCCCATCTGTCCAGGCAGAGCACGCTGTGCTGGGGCCTCAGGCACTGAGGAGCTGTTGATAAACCAGGCGGTGATGCCTGCTCTGCTCTGGCTCCCTCAGGAAGCCACTGGAAGAGTCAGGTGTGCAGGCAAGACAGCAGGCATTCCTGGGTCCCTGGTAAAAAAACCCTCTCTGGTAGAGCCCCAGCCTGGGACAGTTATTAGCATATTAATTAATATTTAAAACTCATTATGCCTTGATGATGGCTTTCTTAATCTGCTTTTATATTAATTGAACCCGCCCAGGAGCAATAACCATACTTCTGTGGCAAAGCGCAGTCATTCCACTTAATTACTGAGCAGGCTTTATGGCAGCCTGTGAGCTCACCAAGTAGCAGGGAGTGGATGGGCTGTCATCTTTTCTGTTGGCGCTGAGCATTGTGATGCTCAGAAAGTACTTTCTCCTGTTGAAATGAAGCCTCTCTCACCACCACCACAGCCCCCACAGGGTGTCCTGGGGGCCAGGAGAGGCCCTAACAACCCCATGTGCCTTGGGGCTGCCACCCTGGGTGGCACCAGCCGCTGAGGTTCCCTTGGTGGGCTCAGCCTCTCAACCCAGGCCTGGGGCCCCCAGAGTTCTACCCACACTGGCCCCTGTCTTCCCTGTGAGTGGACCTGCCACTTGTTCAGTCACCAGGGAGGTGATCCTGTCAGCCTGTGCTCCTAGTATGGTACCTGCAAGCTGAATTCTGTACCCCATGGCCTCTAACCATTGTCCAGCTCTAACATGACTCATGCAGCCACTTGGCTCGCAACCCTGGTGCTCTGGGACAATGGAGCAGCTGGTGACCACCCTGTTGAGATGGTTGAGAATGGGGTCAGTGGTGGACAGAGGTGCGCCTGACTTGGAGTGGGGAGACCGCAGGTCGCCATCCCTGGGCTCCTCTGGGGAATTCAGAATTTCTGTCCTTTCCTGGAGAGGCTGGAGGCACATCCTGGACAGGGAGCCCTGGCAGCATTTGCCTCACCTGCCTTGCTCAGCAACAAGGTGATACAGAGGTGCAAGGTGGCACTGAGGCCTCAGCTAATCAGGGAGTGCCTAGGCTATGCCAGGCTGAGTGGGGGCAGAACCTTGGTCTAGGAACCCTGAAGAATGTGTGACCACTGAGGTGGTGTGCCTGTCACACCCAGGAGGAAGGTGAGCACATATCCTGGTTGTCCCATCGGGGCAGGGACGGAGTCTAATGTTGCAGACAGCTGGAACCAGCTTCCTGTGCTTGGAAATCTTCCTGAAGTGACAGGCAGGGGAATTGGTGACCCTGCCCACCAAGGTCATCCCTTACCATGCAGTGTTAGGCATGACCGAGTCCAAGGTGACCTCAGGGCAGGGCAGGAAGAGGCTGTTGGCAGGTGCCCAGCGTACACCTGATGAAGTGCAACCCTGGACACATGGAGGCCAGGGTGGGAGGATGGGCGTCGTGGAGCAGTGGGTTAAGCTGTTGTTCAGGATGCTTGCATTTCGCATCAGATTGCATGGGATGGAGTCCTTCCCCTGCTTCCCAACCCAGCTTCCTGCTAGTGCACACCCTGGGAGACAGCAGGTGGTGGCTCAGGAACTTGGGTTCTTGTCACCCACATGGAGACCTGAATGGAATTCCAGGCTCTGTCTTCAAACTGGCCCAGCCCTGTTGTCATGTGGAACAGTGAACCAGCAGATGGAAGATCTCTCCACCTTGCTTTACCACTCAAATAAATAAACTTTTTTTTTTTAAGTGGAAGTGGGGTTAGAATAAGATTTCCAGTTTTCTCTGAGGTCAGAGCATTTAGGCTAAGTGAGGGGTCAGACAAGGTGCAGATGAAGGAATAGACTTGATGTTTGTGGGCAAAGCTGAAGTATGTGAAGTGCCTGTAGGTGGCAGGGAGAAGGAATGCTAATGGAATCACCCTCTAGGAACTGGAAATGTCCCCCAGGGTTTTTTGTCCCGAGTGAGGCTTCCATTAGGGTTGATATGCATCAAGGTGCAAGAATTTCCTAGTGAGGAGTGCTTGTAAATGATCCTGTCCAGGACCCACTGGAGCAGAGAGTGAGAAAGGTGTGGCGTCCCCAGGCCAGCTCCAGCTCCCCTGCAGGAGCACCTCCAACTCCTCTCCTTGTCCTGATCCCTCTCCTGACCTTTGTCCCAGTGCCTGTGACTCAGCCCAGCCTGACCTCTTTGCCTGTGGTCGGCCTCTCCACCTGCCACTGTGAGTGCCTTCTGTTTTGCTTTTCTGATTTCTTCAGGAAGGATCTTACTTTTCGGCTGCATTGACTGCCCTACCTCCTGCTTGTGGCACCTGGGCTCTGTGCCTGCCTGTTGCCCATGACGTTAGAGTTGGGCTGTGGAGTTCCCCTGGTCTGGATCTAAACCCCACTTCTTTTGTACCCACTGGGTGGCATTTAATGAATCACATGACTGTACTAAGCCTCAACTCCCTAGTCTGTAAAGTGGGAGCACTAGGGTGCCCCATGGGATGGTCGAGTCTGAAGCTTCGGTGAGATGAGGCCCGTAAAGTACAAAGCACACAGCAGGTGCTCAGGCCGTGGCTGGTCCTATAGCCCCACCTGGGCATGAGCACAGCTCTGTGGAGCCTGTGATCATCACGTGGGGCAGGACCCTCAGAGATGGACCCCGTGATGAAGGTGCAGGTGGCTGATGAAGCAAGAAAGGACAGGAGGGGGAAGGTGCCAAGCTGGGAGTGGGGACAGGGAAGGGTTTTCATTAGTTTCCCTGTAGTGAAATTGTGCTTTCTATTTGTCCTAACTGGTGGCAAAGAAACTGGGGTTCATGCTCCAGCCCTTACCAGTCATGACCAAGGCCCACCCAGGAGTGTTAACCCTAGACACTTGGTTCCATTGTGCTGGGGGTGGTCACTCAGAGGAGAGCTGCATATAAGGTAGCTGGGCACAGGTATGCCAAAGGCCAAGAAGAAGGGTGTGAAGACATCAAGGTAGAGCACCCTCTGTGCCCACTGCCATGACTCTAACTGTGGGGCCCAGCCAGAGGAGCCTGAAGGGGTCGGGATTCAGCAAGGACTGGCTGATACCACCCTAGGCTGACCCAGGCACTGGGACGCCAGGCTGTAAAGTACAGAGGATTCACCAGAAGGAAAGGAGAAAATGACAGTCATAATAGGAGCTAGCATATGCATGGTGTGCCTCCTCTGCCTTCTTTTTTTTAAGATTTATTTTTATTGCAAAGTCAGATATACAGAGAGGAGGAGGGACAGAGGAAGATCATCTATCTGTTGATTCACTCCCCAAGTGAGCACAATGGTCAGAGCTGAGCTGATCCGAAGCCAAGAGCCTTCTCTGAGCTTCCCATACAGGTGCAGGGTCCCAAGGCTTTGAGCCATCCTCAACTGCTTTCCCAGGCCACAAGCAGGGAGCTGGATGGGAAGTGGAGCCACTGGGTTTAGAATTGGCACCCATGGGCCTGGCGGCGTAGCCTAGCGGCTGACGTCCTCACCTTGAAAGCCCCGGGGTCCCATGTGGGCGCCAGTTCTAATCCCGGCGGCTCCACTTCCCATCCAGCTCCCTGCTTGTCGCCTGGGAAAGCAGTCGAGGACGGCCCAATGCATTGGGACACTGCACCCGCGTGGGAGACCTGGAAGAGGTTCCTGGTTCCTGGCATCGGATTGGCGCACATCGGCCCGTTGCGGCTCACTTGGGGAGTGAATCATCGGATGGAAGATCTTCCTCTCTCTGTCTCTCCTCCTCTCTCTGTATATCTGACTTTGTAATAAAAAATAAATCTTTAAAAAAAAAAAAAGAATTGGCATCCATATGGCATTCAAGGTGAGGACTTTATCCACTAGGCTACCATGCCAGGCTCATTTCCTATGTCTTCTATTAATTCAACCCAGTGAGCTACCAACATCAATTACTGTCTGCTGCTCACAGCGGAGGAAGTAGGGCCTGGCCAGGGCAACCAGCATGTCCAAGGGGGCACAGCTGAATGCCAGAGAACAGAAGATGTCGCCAGTGGAGTTAAGAGGAAAGCGAGGCTGCCCAAAGCTTGGGAGGGCTCGAGGAAGCAGGCCTGGATCTAGGGTACTTGATGATAGCTTTAGGAAGTTGGGTTAGGCGAGTCACCTAAGGCCATGCACTTGTAGAATTGAAACTCTGACTTCAAGGGGATGATGTATCTCTTTAAGATGTGTTTATTGGGGCTGGTGTGATGGCTCATCAGGCTAATCTCTACCTGTAAGTGCCAACATCCCATAAGGATGCTGGTTCATGTTCCTGGCTGGCTTCCCATCCAGCTCCCTACTTGTGGCCTGGGAGAGCAGTCAAGGACAGCCCTGCATCTGCATGCATCTGCATGGGAGATCTGGAACAAGCTCCTGGCTCCTGGCTTTGGATCAGTTCAGCTATGACCATTACAGCCACTTAGGAAGTGAACCAGCAGATGAAAGATCTCTCTGTCTCTCCTTCACACTATAGATCTGCCTTTCCAATAAAATAGGTCTTTACTTTTAAAAAGTAAATGAAGGTATTTTTATTTGGGAGAGTTACAGAGAGAAAAAGCAAGTTCTTCTATCCTCTGGTTTACTCTCAAAATGGCCACAGTGGCCAGAGCTGGACTAGGCCAAAGACAGGAGCCAAGAATTCCAGCTAGCGGCACCAGCTGAGGGATACTGGAGCAACATTGCAGACAGACCCAGTGTGTAGATGGACCCACCAACTTCCAAACAAGTCTTCTGGGGCTAGGTGAGACACCACTTAATTTAGAGAGAACGTTTTCTTGGGGCGGGGGTGCAGTGTGAAAGCTAATCCTCCACCTCCAAGCACCAACATAGCTTATGGGCACTGGTTCATGTCTGGCTGCTCCACTTCCCATCCAGCCCTCTGCTTGTAGCCTGGGAAAGCAGTGGAAGGTGGCTCAGGTCCTTGGACTCCTGCTCCTGTGTGAGACTCAGAAGAAGCTCCTGGCTTCATATTGGCTTGGCTCCGGCCATTGTAGCCGTTTAGGGATTGAACCAGTGGATGCAAGATCGATCTCTCTCTCTCTCTCTCAGTAAATCACCATTTTCAAAAGAAAGTAAAGAAAAAAAATGAAGAAATATTTTCTTGATTCCTGGAGCTAGTTTTACACAACCGGTCACCTGGTGGGCTTGGCTCTCAAGGGGACCAAGGATACCGTGTTTAACGTGAAGGAAGTTCCTCTCAATGGGAAGAAGTGGAACTCAGCTGAGACCCGGGGTTAAGTTGGCTGCAGAGCGCTCACCCTACTTGTCAGGCCTCTTTTACTCTCCCATGCTCCGATGCCAGGCCTTGTACACACAGTATCTGGTCTGCAGTGCTGCTCATACAGACACAGTGGCTCAGTGCGATTAGCCAGAACTTTGTTTTTGTAAAATTTGTTCCAAATTTAAAATATTTTTTTATTCTTTATGTTTCATGATACAGTTCCTTAGTCTCAAGGATTTCCCTTCTACCTCCCCACTGTTTTTCCCTATATTGTAATAATATTGTCCTTAGGCAGCAGTCACATGTCCGTCATTCTACTATTGCAGTGTATCCTGACATTGTAGGTATACCCAATGGTATAAAGTCCAGCATTCTATTCACAAGATATATTTAACAGTTTCCACTGGGAGTTCATCTTTTATTCAGAAGTAGAGATGCATACTGCAATGTAGCCAGAACTTTCTAAGTGATACCAGGACTAGAAGGCTGGGATTGTCTGGGATGACAGACTTTAACCACTGCAGGAGCTCATGGGGTCATGTTCTGCAGGTGCCTGATGTCCTGGGCTCTGACCTCCTCCTTCTCTGGAGCCAAACATGGCATAGCATGGTCCTGGGGATGTAGACTTGGAAGGGGAGTTTCTGACCTGGAGTAAGTTCCTGAACTGACCTTTCTACTGAGGATGCAGAGTTTATGTGGGAACTGCCAGGTCCATCCTGAAGATCTTTACCAAGGGCTGGCGTTGTAGCCCAGTCAGTTATGCAAGTGCCTGCAATGCTGGCATCCCATATGGCCACTGGCTCAAGTCCAAGCTGTTCCATTTCCAATTCAGCTGCATGCTAATGCACCCGGGACAGCAACAGATGATGGCCCAAGTTCTTGAGCCTCTTGTTGCCCATTTGGGAGAAGGTCTTGGCACTTTGTTTCAGCTTTGGCCAGCCCTGTCCGTTGTGGCCATTTGGGAAGTAAACTAGCGAATAGAAGATCTCTCCACAACCCTACCTTTCAAACAAATATTTTAATAAAAAGTCATTGCCAGACAGAAAGAGGCAGCTTATAGGCCTATGGGAAATGGGAAATGCCCGCTTGCTGGAAGGGAGGAATGGAGGCAGAAGACGGTGCCTGGAGGAGACCTACACCTTCCCAGATGCTCCCAGTGCAGCGCTGTGGGGGTGCGGGGAGAGCAGGGTGCCCCACCTCCAGGGCCACCTGCCCACTATGAAATTTGATCCTTCTCCAGGCTGGGTGACGTGCAGTAACATGGACGTGGGTTGACGAACTCCACTGCACAGCAGAGACAACACATGCAACTGCTGCTCAGACCTGTGAATGTGATTGGGGTTGCTCTGCGCTATCTAGGGGAGTGCTTGCTAAGACCCTCAGTGGATGTCTGAGGAAACAGGATGGAGCCCTGAGCACCCTGTGCTTCTCCCCGTGTGTCACTGTTTCCATGTGGTACTAGGGTCAGTCTGTCCTTCCTGTGTCAATACCTGGTGCTTCGCTTGAATCGCAACTCCTGTGCTTTGGGGTAATTAAGTGAAATAGGGACTACTTTGAAACAAGCATTGGAATACCAAGAGTGCGGATAGAACTGCGCCTAAAGGGTGGGTAAGGTATATAGCGTGGACACCCTGGGCAGAGGGATGATTTACATCCTGGACACTGTGAGACCTCCCTGTCCCACCCAGGTTGGCATACCATGCATAACTTAGATATTGTGTATTCCTGGAGTCTTATATCTGACAGTTTGGTACCACAGTTGGCCATGAGTCAGTAAAACTGCAGAAGGCAACAGAAAGCAGGGCCACTGTGACAGCTAAGACTCCAGAGCCACAAGGTCCAGGCTTGAATTCAGCTCCATTCCTTCCTAGCTGAACAACCCTGCAATGTTACCCTTCCTGTACTCTGTCTTCTAATCTATTACAATGGGTACTGTGTGATAACCACCCCACACCATTGAAGGACAAAAATGAGTTCTTAGTGTGAAGCTCTCAAAACGGCCCTGGCACACAGTCAGTGCTGTAGAGGAGTTTACTATTGTTCCTGGTAATCTCCTGGGAGCTCAAAGGCTGTGGGAGAAGCCACAGCTGACCACGGGCTGGAGCTTTGCAGGATTCCTGTGACTTCCTAGAGAGAAGAGTGGAGGTGCAGCTGGAATTGGTCATTAGGTGGCCCTGTGCAGGAGGGGAAGGTAACTGGAGCCAGGGAGGGAGGGACTATGCAGGGAGGTGTGGCCAGGCTGGAGGGCTGGGTTAGGGAGCCACCTGACAGCTGACCTGGGCAGCTTTGTGTTCAGGAGTAACAGCCTGGGGCAGTGCAGGGAGGCCAGAGAAGGCCCCCTAGCCTCCCTGAGGGAACTGAGGATGAGGAAGGAAGGATGCCCTCTGGCTGAGATAGGGAGGGTCTGCCCTCTCCCCTGCTTTCTCCCCTGAGCCTGGGGCTTGCCATGCTCTCCTCTGTGGGGTTCACCTTCCTTCTTCCCTTTCCAGCTAGCAGGATGAGCACCCCTCCATTTCCACAACTTTCACTGACCCCAGCTTGGCCTCTGGCTCGATCTTCTGCTAGCAGTTTTCTGAGATGCTGCAGAAATCACAACCCTGGGTCCTGGCAGTGAGGTGCCTGGATACAGAGGCACGTGAGACCCCAGAGGGCCTGTGCCTCAGGCATCCCACCAGCAGGTGGGCCTTACTTATCTGTGCTACTCCCTGCATGGAAGGCCCAAACTTCTGTCCAACCAGAGGAAGACAGCTGGGGTCTTCTAGCCCCAAAGAGAGCTCTCCAAGCACCTGCCTGTACTGATGGAAGACAGTCTAGAATGGTGGCTAAATGTGGGGGAACCTGGGGCCAGGCTGCCGGGTCTCATCCTGGTGCCCCCACTCCCTGCCCGTGTGATGCTGAGTTGTGTGCTAGGCCTCTCTGGACCTCAGTTGCTCCATCTGTGGAATGGAGATAAAAATACATGGCTCGCCTGTCATGAAGCTAAGAACCATCCGGACCCACAAAGTTGCGGAGACACATAAACCTCTAGGTAAATGTTAGCTACTGGCCTCGTCTCCCTGTTTTGCTCTGTTAACATGTGGGTCACACAGAGAGGAATTTATTAACTTCAGAGACTCTTAAGAACAAACCCAGCAATTGGCAACTGGGATGAGTTCCCCACCCTCTTGAAGGGTGCAAGTGGAGGCCACACCCCTCTTCCAGTACTGCGGTTTCCTGCCCTGCTTGCAGAGGGGTGACACGAGCCTTTCTGATTTGTCTTGCTTCTGGGCTTTCTGCTCTCCCTGCCCATCTCACCAGCACCCAGGCATGCCAGATATCCAATAACGTTTTCTCTAAGGGTGTTCCTCCCTGCTTTGGACTTGAGACAAGTCTCAGAGCTTCAGTTACTCCTGTAGGGAAGCAGGGCAAGTTACATGATCACAGGGCAAAGCCTTTCCAGCCCGGGGGTGGGGAACCTTTTTAGCCACTGAGAATGACACTGCGCCAAAACAACACCCCAAACCAATTGGAGCAGTTGCTGTAAGAACCCCCAAACCTGGGACCACACGCCCAATGTGCAGAAAGCCAACCATTGACTTTGGAAGAAAGTAGGTGTTCGTTGCAAAGCACAAAGCAAGGAGCAGGACAGCTGTTGCTTCCTCTGCAGGCTCCCCGAGGACTTTGGGGTGAAGATCACATCAGGGCTGAGATGTGCTTGACCAGCTCATGGTCACATTCCTGGTGTGTCTGTCGTGCCCATGACCTTTCTCTGACTGGGCAAGGATGTCATGCTCTTTAGGGAATTTATGATGGTCAGATGGAGAAGAGAGGGTTGCACATGGATGGTAGCTACCTTCTGCCCTGGTCTGAGGTTCCCAGAGCTCCTGTTACCCTGAAGGGGAAAAAGGGGGTGGTCAAGATCACAGGTCACTAGTCCCTCCAGACAGCACTGGCCACCAAGGTTCTCATCTACTGGACAAGTGAATGACTTGAGTCTGGTGGTTGGAACCTTACCAGGCCAGTTGGCTCACTCCTGGGAGGCAGGGAACTCCCTGGGAAGGACCGTTAAGGTCACCTTGGGCTCAGGGAGTCAGACAAGAGGCTGGGTCCTGCTTTGTATTTTAGGGGTTTGGTCTCAGTACCTGGCTTCTCCGTTTTAGTTTGTCTAACCAGTTGATAGCAGGCAGTCTTGTGGGCACTGGGGACACATCCTGAGGGCAGCTGGGGCACATGGAGTTGGGGCATCAAGTTGTACCATACATGGTTGGAGGACACCTTGCTCTTCTTCCAAGGAAAGCGAGTTGGCATCACTTTGTAAATCAAGGGAAGTCCCATCATTTCTCTCCTGATAAAGACCCAGCTTTCATAAATTGTGTTTGCTTAAAAGAAAGCGATCAGAGACCAGGCTGTTTGCAGGCTGCTGGGGGTGCTCATTTGCATACAGATCTGCTGTTTACAAACGCGCTTCTATTCATTAAAGCTGGTCCCCAAGGCCCTTAGCTGCAACCACCAGGTACTGGCTGCTTGTACACACTGGGCGCTCCATGGAGCCCCTGCCCTGTGCCCTCAGCTTCTACCTAGCCTTGGACGGTAAGAAGGTGGTGGTTGGGTTGGGGCCAGGCAAGACCAAGGAGAGTGGAAACCAGTGCTGACCTGGCCCAGGGTGAGGTGGGAAGGAGCTCAGGGAAGAGGCTGAGCTCCAGGGCTGTGCAGTGGCCTCAGGAGGAACCAGGGGCACCTGGGACAGCCTCAGCGCTTTGCTCCCCTTGACCCTGGTGATCGTAGCCGGGTACCAACCTCTTGCCCACTCCTGCCCCAGCCCTGACAGCCCATCTTGCAGGCTGGTGCCCGCGGCTGTCACCAGCCAGGCGACAGAGCTGTGCGCGGCAGGGGGCCCCTCGCTTGCCTGCGGGAGCGCCCTCCACCCTCTAAGCGCACATCTTTCTAATGGGATTAGGCGTCACACAGGTCAGGGAACAATTTATTATTCTGCTGGCTAGAGCCAAGTTTCTCTTTGAAAAATGGTTACTCCCGGAGTCGGCAATTACTTCAAAATAAATTTACCAAAGACAAAATTGTGCCTCTTGGGTCAGTAAGCGACTTGCCTGTTTGGGGCTGAGACGACAAGGTGTTTATTAAGGACCGCCTTCGTTTCCTGCACAGGTTTTTCAGTTTGAATAATTGTCCAATTAAATATAATTTGGAACCCAGTGCTAACCCAGTGCCCGGATTGCAGGAGAAGAATCACTCCAAGGCGCACATTAATAAATCCCTCGGAGCCCCGGCTCTCCCCAAGCCCCTCCTTTGCTTTAGTTTTGACGAATTTTTGTGTCCTCCCATGGCCCATAGCCTCCCATTTGGAAACAAGCCGCTTTCCCCCAAAGAATTCGGAGGCTGCGCTCGCTTCCATCTGTCGGTCTGCCTCTCTCCAACAAGTGGAGCGTGCGTGGGGCTAACGGGCCATTCCTTTATGGGCCGCTCACAGGTGGGTTTGCACAGGCATTCATCCATCTATCGTCTCAACAAACCCCTCCTGAGGACTTAGCTCTGAGCCAGGTGGTGGGCAGGAAAGGGGCCAAATCAGCCACAGTCCCACTCAGATTCTTGGCCCCAGGGAGAGAGGGAGACACAAAGACCACTGCCAGGTGTACAAAGGAGGGATTCTCTGGACCTCGCTACGTGTGTTACTGCTGGAGCAACTGAAGTCCAGAAATGGGAAGAGAGCCCCTAGGGATGTGAGTGGTGTGGTCAGGCCTCCCACCAACCAACAGGGCAACTGGGTAGGAATGACTGCTTCCTCTGACCGGGTGTGGGGGTATGGGGGGGCGTGGTGAGGGAGGTGGATGACAGCCCAGCCTGCTCCCCATCCTCTGCAAGCGGCTTGTGGAGAGTAGCCAGGGTCTCAGAGCATCTCTCTGGTACCATCCTGGCAGCTGAGTGCCATAGGGTGAAGTTCTCTCGCAGGGGACCCGTCCCTAGTAGGAGACTAGCAGGACCCTGCAGGGGCCAGGTATGCCGTGCTAGAGCCTGGGCAGGTGGAGGCCAGGCCCAGCTGCAAGCCTTAGGAAGGTTCAAAGCCGAGCCATACTTGAGGACACCTGCAGTCCTGTGGGACAGGAATGATGGGTGGAGGCTCCGGCTAGGCAGCCCGTGGAGCACCCCCTGGAGGGTACTGGCCCTGCTGCCACCGGTGTGGCCTGCTCTGGTCACCCAAGCAGCGTGTGGTGACATGCTGAGCATAGCTCCATACTAGTATGTAAGTCCTGGTGACATGAGTGACCAGGAAGAGTATAATTCCCTGCTGCCATAGTTTAGATTTTACAGATTTTTGTTTTGCTTTGCTTTTTTTTAAAAAAATATATATATATAGTATTTAGGACCCGGCACAGTGGCCTAGTGGCTGACGTCCTCGCCTTGAACGCGCTAGGATCCCATTTGGGCACTGGTTCTAATCCCAGCGGCCCCACTTCCCATCCAGCTCCCTGCTTGTGGCCTGGGAAAGCAGTCGAGGACGGCCCAAGACCTTGGGACCCTGCGCCTGTGTGGGAGACCCGGAGGAGGTTCCTGGTTCCTGGCATTGGATTGGCGCGCATCGGCCTGTTGCGGCTCACTTGGGGAGTGAATCATCGGATGGAAGATCTTCCTCTCTGTCTCTCCTCCTCTATGTATATCCGGCTTTCCAATATTAATAAAATCTTTAAGGAAAAAAGAAGAAAAAAAGATATAGTATTTATTTAAAAGGTAGAGTTAGAGGGCAAAAAACAGAGAGAAAGCTCTTGCATCTGCTGGTTCACTCCCCAGGTAGTCACAATGGCTCCCTCTGGGCGCATCCCAACTTGGAGCCAGAAACCTCATTCCAGTGCAGAGACCGAAGGACTTGAGCACAACATACTCTGCTACTTCTCCTGGCCATGTGCAGGAAGCTGGATGGGAAGAGGAGCAGGTAGGATGCTGGCACTGCGGGTGGCGGCTCTGCTCCCTAAAAGCCACAGTACCAGCCTTTGGGGTTTGGATTTCAGCGCTAAGAGATCCCAGGCAAGGAAGTAAGATAGTGACAGCGCTGTGCCAGGAAGGGGAGGGGGCCGAGGGATGGGAGAAGGTTGGATTGAGAAGTCTGGGGAGACTCAGGGGTAAGGGGATGAGGCCTGGGCACGTGTGGGGCACACTCCTCTCGCAGCCTCTGCTGGGTTTCCTGCTTAAGGCTGCTCCAGAGACCCATGGCACTGCCGCTGCCATCCAGGGTGCTGCAGGAAGCATGCCCGGAGATTGTGTGAGGAGGGTGCATCCTGCCCTCACGGAAGAAGTGAGCGATGGCCATCCTGCCTGTATCCGCAGCCATGGAGGTGATCCAGGTTGAAAGGGAATCAAGATGTATCCGTTTCTGTGGCACAAAGGAAGGAGGGGTCTGCAGACAGAACTAGGCCGGGATTCATACACAGGTGACTTCATAAGACTTTCCCCCAGTTTGAAGAGGACGGTAATTTAGATTTGCCTTTGAACATCTCCCTGTGTGTGTGTGTGTGTGTGTGTGTGTGCGCACGTGCACCTCAATAACTCCCGGGATCAGCCTGCTTAGGAAGCAAGGGAAAGGAGATTGGCTGCCTCCTTAGAAGACAAGCCCGTTTGGGAAGGCCGCTGGCTCGGGAAAGTTCAAACACAGGCCTTGAGAAAAGATGAAAGTGCCGCGTCAGCACATCCTCGGCCCATTGATCACGGCTGAGGCCTGGGCCTGGTTGCATTTGGGCCGGCGCAGGACAATGAGAACAAGGCCGGCTGCCAGGCGGCCTCCTCTGAGCCTCGCTGGGGCAGGAGGCGCTCATTACCAGCGTCTGGGGCAGAATGGCCAGCTGGGGGCGCGAGGCAGCCTGCCCGGCCTGCAGAGCACAGAGCCCCGTAGGCCACCCGGCCCAGGAGGTGCCAACCTTGACCTCAGACTGTGACCTCAGCTCCTGAAACTCAGGCGGCCTCTTCTAAGGGTAGGCAGGTCCAATTCATCCCTCTGCCCCAGGACTTTGAGCCTCAGGAGCAGGAATGCCTGCAGGCACACAGCTCACCTGTGGGTAGGGCTGGGCGGCCGCTGCCTTTGTCCCTCTCCTCTCCTCTCTCCTGCACTGTTCACTCTGACCAGAAGAGGCGCTGGGTCCTGGGGGTTTGGGGCAGCTGGCTAGGTCACAGCCCCCACATGAGGTCTTGGACAGACTTCCCGTCCTGCTGCAACAGCAACTTCCTGGTTGCTTCCTCCTTGATGCTCCCAGCATGCCACTGTGTGTGCTGTGTGGCACAGGAGCCCCAAGCCACAGGTTGGCCCGTAGGGCGGTAGCTATGGCTGGTGGGCATGGAGGGGTGCTGTTGGAAGTACAGAGGGCATTCTAGATTGCTAAGACTACCAGCAGGATGTAAAATATCTCAGTAATTTTTATGTTGGTCATGTGTTAAAGTATGTATGTGGAGCTAAATAAGCTGTTAAACTGAATAGTTTCAAATGTGACTGTGTAAACTTATAGAAGTAGCTCACTATTTTTATTTGTATTTGAAAGGGCTACACAAAGAGAGACACGGGGGGAGAGAGAGAGAGAGAGAATCCATTCACTGGTTCATTCCCCAACTGGCTGTAATGGCTGGAACTGGGCCAGTCTGAAGCCAGGAGCAGCTTCTGGGTCTCCCACATGGGTACAGGGACCCAACTAATTGGACCATTTTCAGCTACTTTCCCAGACACATTAGCGGGAAGCTAGATAGGAAATGGGCAGCCAGGACTTGAATTGATGCTCATGTGGGATGCTGGCACTGTAGACAGAGGCTTAACCTACTACTCCGTGACACTAGCCCCTCATTGTCAATTTTTGTTGGCAACTGTAGTTCAGGGGTCTCTCTGCTTGTGTCTTCCAGGCATAAATGACCTGAAGTAGTGGGTGTGAAAGCACTTTGGAGAGAACTACTCTCACATGCAGGCCTGCCTCAGAAAGCATTAAACCCAAAAACCAGGCCTTTGGGAAATCTCCAGGCTGTTCTAGTACCAGGAGCCAATGGACCTTGTCTTGGAGGGACCTTCCAAGGACCTCTCTCATTGGTGGGCAGGCATGTCACTGGTGAGCAGAGGCGGGACCTTCAGGTGTTTCCTCCTTCCCCTCTTGAGAATTTCCTATGCTGCCTGGACCTCTCTCGGAGGTGCTCCTGAAGTGCCATCTCTCCCATCAGGCGCCTAGCAGGGGGCTGGGCACCAGCAGGTGCATGTAAACAAACAAATCTGGTTCTGAATCAGGCTTGGCGGTGGGAGGGGGAGGAGGTCTCAAGAGGGGACTTGGGCATGAGATCTAAGATCTTGGGATGGTATAGAGTGGTACATGTTGGAGAGATGGCGAGGGCAGCAGAGAAACTGAGAGCCCCTGGGAGTTTCCATGGTCCCTGAACTGACAGCTTCTAACATGGGAGGCGTCACTACTGTGGTGACACGAACAGATTGAGGTGGGGGGACACCTGCCAGGGTACAGATCCCTGCCCCAGGATGGCCCAGGACACTGCTGCCCTCCCTAATTCCCAGTGCTCCTTGTCTGCACTGTCCTCTGGGGCAGCGGCTACTTTATGCCCACCGTGGAGGTGGGGGTGCGACCCAGCCTCTGCCCCAGGTGGAGGGGGCTCCCTGCTCAGCAGCAGGAGCAGAGCCCCGAGTCCCCTGGGGAGTGGAGTGGGCACATGAAAGGCAATTGCCATCTCCCTTGCCAGCCCCAGGGCCAGTCGCTGTACTTCTCCTTCTCGCTGCTGCAGAACTGTTAAGAATTATTATTTTTTAAATCCTCATTGGAATGCTAATTTTGATTTTGAGTGTCTGTCATGGGCTCTTTGAAGTTTTTCAGACAAAATAAGTATCTCCTTAACAGAGGGGATTAGTGCCCACTTGTTTAGAAACCCTTGCCTCAGAGTGACAACCAATTTCAGAACCTGTGGGGTTTAGGGAGGCTGCAGGAAGAGGGGCCGCCTCCCCCGCCCCAGTGGTCAGCTTTCCGTCAGTGCCTTAATGGGGTTAGAGTTTAGCCCCTCCAACAGGAATCAGAGCCCCCAGCTGGAGCGCCCGGGAGCCTCAAGCCTGCAGGCCCAGGTTAGACGCCTTTATTCTCTGGAGTGTCAGGCAAGCAGCTTTTTCTCCTGGTGGAATTTAGGGCCTGCACCAGCCGGCTGCCCCCAGCCTCCCCGCTGATGCCCTAGCTCCACAGGTAATTCACGGCCTCCGGGCTCAGCCAGGTTGGCTTTACGATTGTGTCAGTTCAGGGGTGCTAATGGGGCAATTTGTAAAGAAAGAAATAGAGTTATCACCAAAGCCCAGGGAGAACTCGAAAAAACCAGCCACTTCCCATCCATCAGGCATCCTAGCGTAGTGGTGGTGGGCCCTGGCAGCACCAGCAATCTCCGGAGACCCCTGGGAATGCAGCCTGTTGTCCTCCTGAGCAGGCACTGCCTCCTCCACGCTGTCCTCCCGGGCCACTCTGCCTGGGGTGCCAGTGTGTACTGCGTGGACGCAAAGGGAGGGGGATACTTTAGGAGCTAAGATGAAATAATCCTGTAGGATACTTTTTTAAAAGATTTATCTATTTTTACTTGAAAGGCAGAGTTTACAAGAATAAGAACGAGAAAGAGAGAGAGATTGAGATATCTTCTGTTCACTGGTTATTTCCCCAAATGGCTACTATGGCCAGAGCTGAGCTGATCTGAGGCCAGGAGCCTCATCCAGTTCTCCCCCTTGGGCACAGGATCCCAAAGACTTTAGCCATCCTCTGCTGCCTTCCCAGACCATAAGCAGGGAGCTGGATCAGAAGTGGAGCAGCTGGGACTCGAACTGGTGCCCATATCAGATACTGGCACCACAGGGTGGATGATTAGCTTACTGCATCACCGTGCTGGCCCTCTGCAGGCCACTTTAAAAAGAGTAGGTGCAGGCCATGGCATCCCTGGTGGTTCCCTGGACCTGTCTCCCTCCCCACCACTACCACTGTCAGCTCATGCCTAGGGAATGGAGCCTGGGGCTCAATCTTGCAGCCACTTGATCTGCTAGGTCCTCAGTGACCACCATCCAGGCTGGACCTGAGAGTGGGACCTAGCGGACTCCTTCAGTCACCAACAGGTGACATCAACTTGGATTGTAGGTCCACAGGCAAGCAAGCCCCCTCCTTCTGCTCTTTCAGAGGGGGAGTGGCATACGGAATAGGGGTCTAAATTGACAGTGGCAAACGTGGAGGAAGCATGGGCAGAAGGGAGAGTGAGGCCTGCATGGAGGCTTACTCCTAGAGGCCCAGGGGCCAGGCACCTGGGCTCAGCCCCGGCCTACCCTGCCCGACCTTCATGGACATACACCCTGGCTTCTTTTTTCCCTGCCTTCCCCCCATTGCCTGTTCTAGCTCTGGCCTGGAAACCCTGAGGGACATACTTGGGCCAGCCTGGGAAGGAAGACTGGCCATGATTCTGGGGTGAGACACCCTTGCACTCCTGCTCCTGCCCCTCCAGCCTCTGCCACCTCCACAGCTGCCCCGAGCTCCGGGGGACTCCTGCACTACCAGCCACCTCAGGAAGTTGCAGGGAGACCCCCATGATCAGCAGATTGGGCACAACCTGCACGGGGACTTCTTCGTCCCTAATGCAGTGTGATGTGGTCCTCGAATGGCCACATCCACCCACACAGCTCCAGCCACCTGTTGTCCAGGGAGAGCCTACCTGGGGCTGCAGACCAGACAGGTCCCCCAGGGAGGGCCCCAGTCACCTCCTCTGGAAAGACCATAGACAAAAACCAGCCCAGCTGGCACTTACCGGAGACCACATGAGAGTCTCCACTGTGTACCATCAACTCGCCAGTCCTCTGAAGCATCTTCTGATCATATCCTATCGTTATTCCCATTTGGCAGATTAGGAAACTGAGGCAAACAAAGGCCAAATCACTTGCTTAGGGTCTCCCAGTGAGTGAATGACAGAGTAAGAGTTCCATCCCCATCACCCTGGTCCAGAACAGGCAGCCTTTCTGGACAACGCTGTCCAAAGCCCAGGGGGTACCCAAGATCTAGCCCTGTCCCCTGCCCACATAGGCCAGGTGGAAGGACAGACTCCTTGCCACAGGAGGGTCCCAGAAGGAGCCAATCTGAGCCCCAAAGCCAGACCCCTCCTCTGCTTGGGGAATGAATGAGGGCCAGGGAGTGGGCAGTGGAGACAGGTGCGCTGGCTCAGGTTTGAAGCAGGTGCAATCAGCGCCTACGCTTTGCCCACAGCATTTCACTGCATCTCCTGGCAGCCCTACAAGAGAACTGGTGAGCTAATAACTAATAGGTGGGCTCAGAAAGGCCAGGTCACTTGTTCAAAGCCACACAACTAGTAAGGAACACAGCCAGGCTGCAGTCCAGGCCCATGCCTCCACAGTGCCAGAGGCCTGCGAGGTGGTGGAAGAGTGGGAAGGATGGCAGGGACTCGGATGATGTTCCTGGGAAGGTGGGCACAGGTGGACAGCTTCCCGGAGGGGGAGAACACTAGAAAGTCACACTCCCAGCCTGAGGGCACTAAGCCAGATGGGAATTCATGGGACAGGAAGACCCCGACCCAGGGGAGGTAGCAACCGGGACCCACAGCAAGTGACCTTCCGACATCTGGTGAAGGGCGGGACCCTGTGGCTAACTGGGTGGAAACCAGAGCCTGAGAGACGGTGGTCCCAGGGCAGTATCCACGGTACCCCCGGGGCTCCCTCCTCCACCGCGGCCTTTGTCTTGGCCGTCCTCTGGGGTCCCCAGACCCCAGATCCCATCCTGGGAGCGGAAGGGTTACGGCGTCCACCATGGAGAGGAGTCTGCCTGTTCCCCCTTGCGTTAAGCAGCTTTAGTGTCTCCTACCCCAGCCCTGATTTAAAATTCATAAATGCTAATCCTTCATAATTTACGGTTTAAAAGCAGCCCCACTCACAGGCCCCGTGGCTACAGCTCTGTCAGAGTAATTACGCCGCTGAGCTGAAATTGGACTACTAACTGAGATATTAAACAGGGGGGGCCTGCTCGCGCTGGCAGCCGACCCAATTACTCCAAATAAGCAAACAGATTAGTGAGTAATTTTCCAGTTAAATTTGGTGATTGGTGCCAGAATTGTATGTTAAATATTCAGAAGTAAATAGATTAAAGATGAAATGTGCCCCCCTCCTCTCTCTTTTCTGGGCTTAATTTACTGTGTATATTAAAACTTTTTCATGACGAGAAAAAAGTAAAAAAAAAAAAAAAAAAAGGTAATTAAAAAAAATCCAAATAAACTCCTTTGGGTTTTCCCCAGTACAGCTCAGCAGAGGAAGGAGCCAGGCCCTCTGGCCGCCTGCCTGGGCCTGAACCCCAACCTTCGGGGGGTGGGGCAAAGGAGAGGATGTGAGGCTCTGAGTTGCCTGCCTAAGAGGAGTCCAGCTATGTGCTCTCTTCTGCCCCCTAGGGGACCCTCACTTCCGGTACAGGCTGTCTCAGGCAGGTGCATGGCGTGGGGCGGGAACAGTTAGGGGAAGGGCGCCTGAGTCAGGTGGCTGTCTGGGGGAGGAGGAGAGGGTAGTAAGGCACATGTGCTTTGGGAGAGAGGACAGTGTTGGGGTCAGAGCCTCCTGATTGCACTGTTTCACTCCCAGTCAGGCAGCATCCAAGTCCAGGGCTGGCACCAACCTTGGCCTCAGCGTCTCCCAGGTCAGTTCTTCCCTTAGGCTGCAGATTCTAAAGCACTGGGGGGAAAGGCAAGGCTGGGCATAATCTAGCTCCCTACAGATATTCCTAGGAAAGCAACGAAGGATAGCCGAACTGCGTGGGCCCCTGAATTCACACGGGAGACTCAGAAAAATCTCCTAGCTTCAGCCTGGCCCAGCCTTGGTTGCTGCAGCTATTTGAGGAGTGAACCAGAGGATGGAAGATTCTCACAATGTCTTTCTCTGAAGTTCTGACTTTCAAATAAATAATCGATTTAAAAATAATAATAATAATTGGGCCCAGCACAATAGCCTACTGGCTGGATTCTTTTTGTTTTTTTTTTAAAGATTTTATTGTTATTGGAAAGCCGGATATACAGAGAGGAGGAGAGACAGAGAGGAAGATCTTCCATCCGATGATTCACTCCCCAAGTGAGCCGCAATGGCCGGTGCGCGCCAATCCGATTCCGGGAACCAGGAACCTCTTCCAGGTCTCCCACACAGGTACAGGGTCCCAAGGCATTGGGCCGTCCTCGACTGCTTTCCCAGGCCACAAGCAGGGAGCTGGATGGGAAGTGGAGCTGCCGGGATTAGAACCGGCGCCCATATGGGATCCCGGGGCTTTCAAGGCGAGGACTTTAGCCGCTAGGCCACGCCGCCGGGCCCTACTGGCTGGATTCTTGCCTTGCATCTGTCAGGATCCCATATAGGTGCCCATTTGTGTCCTGGGTGCTCCACTTCCCATCCAGCTCCCTGCTTGTGGCCTGGTAGGGCAATGGAAGATGGCCCAAAGCCTTGGGACCCTGCACCGATATGGGAGACCTGGAAGGAGGCTCATGGCTTTGGATTGGCTCAGCTCCAGCAGTTAGAGCTACTTGGGTAGTGAACCAGAGGATGGAGGAACTTTCTCTCTGTGTGTCTCCCTCTCTCTGTATATCTACCTTTCCAATAAAAGTAAATAAACCTTAGAGGCTGGCACTGGGGGCTAAATCTGAACCATAATCAGTGCATAATCAGGGAGTGTGAGTGGTCTAGGAGGGAAATAGTGGGCACCTCCCTTGGGGTTACCACTCCCACTGGAGAGCATGAAAGCCAGGACAGGGGCAGGCATGGCTAGACATAACAGCACCCCCAGCATGTGTGTGGGCTGCATAGTAGGGCTGGTTAGTTTGAACGAGGCTTCAATGCCCATTGACATGTATAAGAGCTAAATGGAATGTGGGACAGACTGAACAAGTCCGAGGTACATACTGGCAATCATGGGAACCAGGGTAGGGAGCAGGCCTGGTGGGGGTTATGGGGAGTCACCCCAACCAGGCTGCAGCTCCCACTGGTTTGTGTGAGGGCCGAGTATGAAGTGGGTAGGATCGGACTGGACTGCAACACCCATTGGTTCGTGTGGAAGACAGGGCTGGAAACAGAACTGACCCAGCAATTGCAATGACCAGCATGTGCATAAGCTGATTGGGGCAATGGACTGTGCCGGACCCTGTACTGGCAAGCACACACAAGAATCAGGTCTGGGGATCACCCCAGACGAAGTTTCTTTGGGGATCCCTCCAACTGAACTGCTGATCTCAGAACCCCAACCATGAAGAGACTATGTCAGCCAGTGGATTCTGAATAGGTTTCATAGTGCTTGGAACGGCGAGATTGGCAGCAATTCAGAACTGTTGAGCTATCAAAACCACTTGAGCAGGACCCTTGGAGCATGTCCCACATCAGGGACCTGGGATGTGTGGGAGGCTGGGTGGGGCTTCTTTGTTTCTCCCCTGACCCCAGATACAGGGGGAAAACTGGCGATATTAGCGTGAAAGTAATGGTCTTACCTACTCTCCTGTAGCCCTTGACCCTTTGTACCCTAATCAACTATGTAAGATTATTTAATAAATAATAAAGATGTAATGAACAATAAAAAAAATCATCATCATCTTTGAACCCTCTCTCTAAAGCAAATGTTTTGTTCCAGCCCAGTAGACAAAGCAGAGCTGTGTCCTGTGTCACCACCAGGGGAACGCCAGGGATTGCCTAGGGAGCAGAGACCAGGGTGGAAGGCACTCATGGAATGCAGATATCCCAGGTCTTGGCTACATTTTCTAGGCAGAAGTGATTAGAGAACCCCCACCCCACCCCTGCAACAACACAGAAGCATTTATGGAGCACCGACTGTGTGCGATCAGCATAGGAAATAACACGCTGCGTCTGCCTCCCAGGTGTGAGTGCTCCCAGGGGTGCCGCCTCTGCAGGGGCTCAGCCCAGTGAGTCCTGCTCTCCCATCCTTGTAGTCATAGGCGGGCTTGTTGCCCTGGTAACCAGCCCCTCTTTTTCTGCCTCCTTCTGGATCTGCTCAGGATTTGGTGGGAAGGTAATTTGGCATGGAAAACCAAGATTAGCTCTTAACTGCCTAGTAGGTTTTATTTGACTGTTTTTCATAGTAGCAAACTGTTTTCTCAGAGTATTCATTAAAAATCATAACCATGACTAAAATCAAAGGCATCACAAGAGTGTTGAACACATGGGCCCGGCGCAGTAGCCTAGCAGCTAAAGTCCTTGCCTTGCACACACCAGGATCCAATATGGGTGCTGGTTTTAATCCCAGCGGCCCCACTTCCCATCCAGCTCCCTGCTTGTGGCCTGGGAAAGCAGTCGAGGACAGCCCAAAGCCTGAGAACCCTGCACCTGTGTGGGAGACCCAGAAAGAGACCCTGGCTTTGGATCAGTGCAGCTCTGGCCGTTGCAGCCACTTGGGGAGTGGATCAACAGGTGGAAGATCTTTCTCTGTCTCTTCTCCTCTCTGTATATCTGACTTTCCAATTAAAAAAAAGCAGGGCCCTGCACGATACTGTAGCGGTTAAAGTCCTCACCTTGAACGCCCCAGGATCCCATATGGACGCTGGTTCTAATCCTGGCAGCCCCGCTTCCCATCCAGCTCCCTGCTTGTGGCCTGGGAAAGCAGTTGGGGATGGCCCAAAGCTTTGGGACCCTGCACCTGTGTGGGAGACCTGGAGATAGCTCCTGGCTCTTGGCTTCAGATCAGCTCAACTGTAGCCGTTGCATCTGCTTGGGAAGTAAACCACCAGATGGAAGAGCTTTCTCTCTGTCTCTCCTCTCTGTAAATGTCTTTCCAATAAAAATAACTAAATCCTTTTTTTACAAAAAAAAAAAAAAAAGCAAAACACAGAAGTGTTGAACACAGTTAACCTAGACCAGTGGCAGCCCCTGTCACATTCTCTGCAGTCTGGGTAGGGACCGAGACCTTGGAGGCCAGATGGGAAGATCTGTGTGGGCACAGGGAGTGTGCACTGTGCCCAGCACCTTGCTGGACCTCCAGAGGACAGTTGTCCTACAGCCTCTGCCCATGGCAAGCTTCTGTTGTCAGAGAACCAGCTCTGCTGGTGTGCCCTGGGTGACACACACATCACGCATGGTCCTGTATGCACACAGACATGTATAAGAACACACACCCCAGGGAGTCCCGTGGGCCTTCCCAAACTCTTGGAACATGGAAGGAAGGGGGCAGGTACTAAACCAGCTTCCTGGGGGAAGGCGGGGGACTGATTGTCAATGTTTGTCTAAAGCAGTGAGTGACCTGATGCAGGTGGTCTAGGCAGATGGGGCCACAGGGAAGGGTCCTGGCCTGGAGCAGGTCTCACCTGCTTGCGACAAAGAGCCAGTGAGCTCCTAGGACTTGGCATTGGATTCCCTAAGTCTGGAGGGGCTTTAAGGGGCCCAGTTAAGCTCAGGGAAGAGGACCAGAGGCAGGTGGGGTGTGGGGCTGGAGTGGGGAGTACCCAGAGCATAGTCCCCTGTCCCCCAGCACACCCTGGGCACCCTGCCACCAGACAGTGGAAGCAGGCCCAGCCAGCTGCACACTAAGGGGGTGTTTGTGCCGAGCCTCTCCCCCTAGGAGCTGCACCAGGGCCTTAGCCCCCTAAATCACACCACAGTGTGATGGGACACTCAGGTTATTTCTATTGTACATCCTGCATCTCAGAAACCTGGCTGTCTGTGGTAGAGCCCGGTACCCAGGCCTGGCCTCATGGGACACCAGGGACTGCTTGGTTCTTGCAGTGGGCTCATTTGGCTGAGAGCCAGGCTCTGCCTGTTTCCTGGCTCCTGTCCATGCCCTCTGTGGCTTATTGGCTGGGGAGTGGGCATGCTCAGGTGACAGCATGGCATGCCAGCCTACTTCCCTTGCAGGACTCACACCTCCCAGAAAGGGTCTTCCATGTTCAGGCTAGGTGCCTTGACCTGCTGCTACTGTAGGAGGCAGGTTCCCAGTAGAGAGCCACAGAGGGATGAATGGGTGATGAATGCAGGGGTGCGGGCTGTATGCCCCTATGTATGTATATGGGGCGTACTGTTCAGAGTAGAAACATCACTGTCACCTCCAGGCTGCATAGTAGGGTTGTCATAGTGCAAGCTTTGAAACCAGACCCCCTGAGCTCCGACACATCGGTTTGCTTTTCTCCCTTCACCAGAGTATAAGGCAAGACACTACTGTCTCTTAGGCCTCAGTTTCCCTTCTGTAAACAGCTGTAAGAACAGGATGCCCCACCTTCCCCGTGGCCGTGATGAACACTAAGTGAGCTCACCTGCTTGGAAAGGGCCACGTATGGGGCCTGGCATACACATGACTCCAGAGCCTGTGGCTGCCGGATATGGTGCTAACCAGCTCTGGGGGAGGGGGCTGTATGAGCCTCAACAGCTGCATGGGGTTGGCACGTTCAGAGATGGTGAGCTGTGGTTCAAAGCGGTGAAGTTGCTTGCTCCGGGTCCCCCTAGGTCACAGAGCTGGGCCTCCAGCTCTTAACCCCTGGAGGCACCTTCATGGAGGCCCTCACAGCCTCCTAAGCCACAGGAAGGACTCAGTGAGCAAATCTGCAGGAAGCGAATCCACGGAGCGCCTCAACACCTGCAGCAAGTGCCCAGCCTCTGTCTGTCTCGTGCCTCATGTCCTGGTGACCAGCAGCAAAGGAGAAGTCAGCGCACAAGGATGGATGGTTCAGAGTGGAGGTGCTAACTGGCTGTGTGCCCTGTGTGCCAGGGAAGCCAGGCCTGTGGATGCTTGGGATGGGAAGCTGTGCCCACCAACCAGAAGCCATGTGGCTGAGACCAGTTGTCCAAAGCCCTCTCTAATCTTATTTCCACATGCTCATCTTTTCCACCACGGGTCCATCCTTCATCCTCCAGCCCTGTCCAACCTTTCATGGCTTCCATCTGTGTGTGATTTCCTTTGTCATGCTCATCTGTATCAGTGGTCTCTAAACTTTATTATTATCCTGGTCCATCACTGAAGGTTTTAAGGTACATGCGCCCAACTTGCATGGGTCAGCTGGGAACCCCAGTGTCATTTTTCAGAGCTTAGTTCAAAAAGAAAGTAGGGCAGTTGGTCCACCCCATCAGGGCCCTGCATGACCCTGGAACATGGCTTAGTGGTGTCTGACCAGCTGAGGATGGCTGCCGCACAGCCCTGCGCTACAAGTCCCAGAACCTGCACCTGACTTCTCATGTCTTTGCACAAGGCAGGGAGGAGTTGACTGTGCTGTTACCTGGAATAGAAGGTGGCAGTGGGCATGGGTAGCAGAGCCAGTGGAGAACCAGTCCTGGGGGACACTAGTCACTGCATGCAAATGCTGATGTTGGTGGGAGAGTGGTTTGAACACAGCAAAGCAAGCTGGCAGAGCAGGCAAGACCCAAGGAGGGGAGGTGCAAAGAACATTCCAGACCTGGGAGACTGGTTCTTGAATGGCTGCTCCTACCTGATTTCTTCTGACTAGTAACACATTCTTCTAAAACCAGTGAGGGCCAGTGGTCCCACATCACATCTCATGTCCTTCTGCCAAATGATGATTGATTATCAGGAAATGTAAAGACTCTTGGATCATAGGGTGGGGAGTTTTGTTATAGCTCGGAGAGGGGTCTATCTCGTTTCTTTACACACTGGTTCACTCCCCAGGTGGCTGCAACAGCTGGGGATGGGGCAGGCTGAAAGCCAGGCACCCAGAGCTGCTTCCGGATCTCCCATAGGAGTGGCAGGGGCCCAGGTGCTTGGGCCATGCTCCATTGCTTTTCCAAGGCCATTAGCAGGGAGCTGGATCAGAAGCAGAGCAGGGGGACCTTTGTCTGTACCTACAATGTCTACAATGTTAAGATTCACTTAAATAGCTGAGTGACAGACTTGTGACCCATGTCCCCTCCACCATTACCACATGACACTTAGCAGTCTACCTCCCTCTGGGGCTCCCTGCCCACTGTCTTCGGAACTCCCACCACTCCCTATCAGGTCTCCACAGACCTCATGGCTGGCCTGGCGCCTGGGACTCAGTTTTCCGGTCCCTGCTGTCTTCTGACCACTCCTCCTTGCTCTGCTCTTGCCCTGCTGTGACTGCGAAGTGGAGCTGGCTCAGGTGCCTTCCCATTCACTGCCCTTTCTTGGCCTCTCCCTCTGTTGAAGCGGGCACTGAGGTCCTCACACCTGCGGCTCCAGCCTTGGGTCCCAGGCCCTCTGAGCATCCAGGCGAAGCTGTTAGTTTTCTAAATGTCCCCAGTCCTACCCCCAGCCCTGGCCTTGTCCTCAGCATCCTGGTAGTGGGCATCACCATCACGCAGCCACCTGGCCTTCTGCCAGGCCCTTTGTCTCGCTCGTTCTTCTCTTCATTCAAACTCCAGGATCCTCAAGGCCTGTCCCTTCCCTAGACTGCCTCTCCTGTCTACTTGCTTGTCACCATCAGTACCATCCTGGCCCAGCCCTCTTTCCTCTATAGACCCAAAGATGGCAATGGCAGCACTTCCTGTCTGATTTCCAGTCTCTGCATCACATCCTAAGACAAGGAATCAAATCCTGGCTTTGGGCTTCAGGGCCTTCCTGCTGCCTGCAGAGAAAGGGCAGTCTCTTCTCACTGAGGCTCTAGCCACCACCCTCTTCACAGGTTACCCCTCAGGACCACCCCCAATGGCCAGATGCTGGGCTCAGCAGCTTGGCTTTCTACACCACTAGACGCAGGGCCTGTCTTGCACTCATTCATTCAGCAGGAGCCTGCTTGGCTCCCAGCACTGCACTAGCTAGGCCTGGGCACACAATAAAAACCAGGGCACTGTCCTGGTGGGTCTGTATGACCATCCACAGGGAAGATGTCAGGGAGGATAGGCAAGTACATCATGAGAAGGATCCACTGCAGATGCCACATCCCATGTGCTGGAACCCGTGACTGCTTGGCACATCAGGTGCTGAGAGCAGTGGAGAGGGCAAGAGTGGGCCCTGGGAGGAGCTGCCCTGGAGGGAAAGCATGGTGCCCAGGTGGGAGAGAGAAGTCCAGGACGAGGCCCAGGGCTCAACCCCGGACAGCTATGGGAACGGGTGTGGCCTCAGCCCTGCCTCCTGACTGTTCTGGTTGCTTCAGCCAAAGGCCCGTAGAGCATCCTGAAGCAGAGCAAGCACTAAGGCCTCTACCGCTGTATCCTGACCAGAAACCCTGAGGACACGATTCATGTCCCCACTTTATAGATGGGACTACTAAGACCCTGGACTGTTAAATCATTTGCCTGGGTTCTCCCCATCCAAGCCTGGCTGACTCCAAAGACCCTTCTCTTAGCAGCTGTATTTTGTCACCTCCTCCAGTGGTAACCCCTGCCCTGGGCTCCAGGGCTCTGCAGGGTGCCCTAGGCCACGTTCAGGGCTGCTTCCGTCCTCTGCTCCCTGCCCCTCATGAGCTTGCCCTTCTTGCACATGGCTCCCAGGGAGCTGGCTGGCAGCTGGTGATTTGGCAAGGATGGGGACTCAGAGCCAGGGCTCCGTGTCTGCTCCTTGTGCTGGGCCTGGAACAGAGGGCGGCAGACACACTGGAGTCTGGAGCATGGCATGGCCAAGCACGGCGGGCAGGGGGCGCCACAGGCCTTGCGCGCCCTCCAGGTGAAAGGCCCCATCTGCGAGGTTGTACCTGCCCAGCTCCCCTGAGCAGCCAAGCGCTGGAAAATCGATACTGTTTTCCACTTTCAGGGCCAGCAACTCCCTTTCATGATGTCTTGCACTTCCTCCGTTCTGCCGCTGCCCAAGATGGTTTTTCTGGCTGTGGCCCCGGCCCTAATCTCTGTGCTGGCTGATAAGCCTGCCTTGCACACAGCACGAGGCCCAGAGCTCCCATGCCTGCTGCCCGGGATGCTCCTCCTTGGGGACATTGTGCCCTTGGAGACACTCTGCCCTTGGGGACACTCATCCCTGCCTCTCTGCACACAACGCGCATACACATTCTCATGCTTGTGCGTGCACACACACACACACACACACACAGCCCAGGGGTGTTATCAAGTCACCCACATTTCTCGGATAGTAAAAACGTGTGGCCATGTAAGCACAGCTTATCATTTTAACCCTTCAGATGAAAATCTCGCGCAAATGTTTGTGATTCTCCCTTGGCAGAATTAAGGAATTCTTTTTATTACAATAATACATATGTGTTATGCCGAATTTGGCAAGTGCAGGCCGTTAGGAGGAATCATTTCATTCGAGAGTCCTTAAGGAGATGAAAGCACACAGGTGTGTGCATGTGGCAGCTGGGAGGACTTGCGAACGTGCAATGAGGGAGAGGGTGTTTTTTTCTGAACTCCAAACTTCACCTTCTCAAAAGAGGGAGACTCCGCGCCTCTTACCAGTTTCCGTTAGGCAGCCAGCTTACTTCCTTGGTCTCTGTCGCCCAGGGCTGTGACGTTGGCACCACAGTCTTTCGGCACAGCACACCCTGCAAAGCCTCTTGCACTGTGCAATCTGTGACTGCCCGGGGCAGCCCTGCTGACTCCTTTCCTCAAATGTGAACTCAGTACACTACAGTGAGGTGTGACCCACGGGGTATATTTGGTCGGTGTCTAATGTGTGCAGTTTGTCGAGTAGGTTAGCAAATGGGCTCTGTATAAGGCTACAGCTTCTTATGGTGTCTGTGTACACCCCGCCAGCCCCAAGTCAGCTGAGCCGCAGGCAGGAACCCAAGTACTCTGACAAAAATGCATGTCCCAAACCTTACTGTGGAGGAGAGTCCCCATGTTCTCAGCCACAACCTGTCACCATTTCTCTCTCCATATATAAAAAATATATAGATAGATATGAAAGAATTACAGAGAGGGAGAGACACATACACAGTATGTGAGAGATCTTTCATCTGCTGGTTCATTTCCCATACAGCCACAATGGCCAGGACTGGGCTGGGAGCTTCATCCAGGTCTCCCATGAGGGTAGCAGGAACCTAAGCTCTTGGGCTGTCATCTGCTGCTTTTCCCAGGCGGTTAGCAGGGAGCTGGATTGGAAACAGAGCAGCTAGAACACACACACACGAGCACCTGCATGGGTGCTGGCATTGTGGATGGTGGCTTTACCCACTATGCCACAGCACTGGCCCCATGTCACCATCTTTCACAAAGAATTCATAGAGTTTAGTTTTCTTGTCCTGATGCTCCAACAGTTGATCTCCAGGCCTCCAAGCTCATAGAAGGCTAGGAGTGGTCGAGGAAGTGTGGGTGCTATGGAAATCAACCCAAGGGGGCTCAGTTAGACAGCCAACTCAGAGCTCAGGAAAGACAGACCTGTGCAGGGCCAGGTAGCCTCCAAGGGCATCGATAGGTCACACCTCCAGACACAGCAGTGACCTTGGCCGTCACAGGAAGATGAAGTTCTGTCCATAGTGCTCTCTCTGAGACTGTGTTTAGTATGAATTTAGTAATGAATTTAGTAACTCATATTGTATTCTTTTCTTCCAAATGGCTCCCACTCCAGCCATTTGGGGCCCTGGGACCGCTGGGATGCACTTGCCGACTTTGAAGACAAGCAAGTTCACACACCTGTGTCGTCTGTAGTGATTTAGGATGACATGGGAAGCCCAATGGTGGTGCCTAGCTCTCCCTCAGCCCCCTGCATCCTGTCCCCACCTCCGCCGCCGCGCCAGGGTGTCACCCCACCACCACCCATCCCGGCTGGTTCTCCTGTCCCTGGAGCAACTTCCCCTGTGCAACAATGATTAATTGGGCCTAGCAGTTTAAGAATGCTTATTTGCACACAGTTATGAAGTGTCACAATGTCTCCAGTGCAAGCGGCTTCCATTAGAAGCAGAACGGCAGAGCGGGGAAGCGCCAGCAATATTTCCTTAAAAGTTCACTGCAGCCAATGGGGTGGTGTGCGGAGCTAAACAAATCCAGGCAATAATGGAAATGTAGCATGAAATTACTTCTGTAAACAACAACCATTCATTATTTGAACATTTTTCATAAGTGAGCAGGCAGGGACTGGGGCAGGGATGGCAGTGGGTGGGTGGGAGGGGAGGGGGCTGCGGCAGGCCCTGGACCCCATGCACCCCTGCAAGTTTCCAGGCGGAACTTTGTCGGGCTCCTCGTGCCCATCTGTCTTCAGGAAAACGCTGGACTCGGGCCCCCTTCTGCCCGGCGCCTGCCGCCAGCTTGCCTTCCTTCATTAAGCGGCCTCTGCGCAGGCAGAGGGAATGTATGATTTAAGAAGGAAAGAGAGACCCACTACTTAATGTTGATTTGGCGGAGTGTATAACCCCGGAGAGAAATGTAAATAGCAGCCTGCAATAACATGACAGCCCACTAATCATATTTACAAACGATATTAAATCTGTCCGCACGCAGGCCTGCCTGCGGATTGGCCCGGCCGTAATTGTCATTGTAACCAGCGCCGGCTTATGGGAGGATTTAACTGCGGTGATATAAGGTGAGTCGCGGGCTTATTATGACTTTATTATTACCCGGTTTATGTTTATTAAAACAATTTGTCATGCAGAGCAGGAGTGGAGGAATGGGAGCATTAAATCGTGCCATGCTCAACCTGCAGGCCTGACTCCAGGGCTGAGTGGCAGCCACCCAGATCCCCTTGCTCAGTGACTCGGACCGGGCCCCACCCGCGCCGGCCCCTGCAGGACACCCTGCCAGAACCTCAGAGCTGGCTCCCTGGCACTGGGGCAAGCCTTTTGCAGCCACCGTCTCTGTAGGCGTTAACTCAGGACAGGGAGAGGAAGCGCCAAGGCCCCCCGGTTATTGCCAGGTGCTTGCGGGAGTGGCCTCGGACACGGGCCGCCCCTGGGGCTGCGCTGGCCAGCTGGGAAAGGAGCCAAAGCCGCGAGGGCTCCACTGAGACATTCTGCAGCGGCTCAGCACAAAAGGTCTTGGAAGAAGTTTAATAAAAACTGTTTGATTTTCTCTGGGGGTCCTTATTGGTTATTATCAAATTTATTTCATCCCCAATCTTTGTTCTTTGGCAAGGCAGAGAAAAGGGGGGGGTGGTGGGCCTAAGAAGCACGCGTCCACACAGCTAGTAAATAATTCTCCTTTTCCCCGATCCAATTACCCGAGGAAGGGAGGCGCTGGGAGGTGGGGGCCCACAGAGCAGCTCCCAATGCTACTGTGAGGCCAAAGCTTCAGGAGTGGACAGAAAAGTGACAGGAACCTTTTGTTTGTTTCTTTTTAATTTGAAAGGCAGATTTTATGGAGAGGAAGAGACACAGCGAAAAGAGGTGTTTAATCTGTTGGACCACTTTCAAATAGCTGCAACAGGCAGAGATGAACTTAGCCAAAGCCAGGAGCCAGGAGCCTCTCCTGGGCCTCCCACACGGGTGCAGGGTCCCAAGATTTTGGGCCATCCTCGACTGCTTTCCCAGGCCACAATCTGGGAGCTGGATGGGGAGTGGAGCGCTCAGGACACAAATAGCACCTTTGTGGGATGGCGGTTGCAGCAGGTGGCGGGTTAATTTGCTTTGCCACTTCACCGGCCCTAGATGGGTACCTGTCTTGATGACCTGTCCCAGGGAAAGGCCCCACACACATGCTGGGGTCATGGACCCAGAGGCATCAGAACTGAGTCTGTGGTTGTCACAAGGACTTCGGAGATGACTCTTGTGGTCACTGTGCCCTTCAGAGAAAAGAGCTGACCAGCGGCAGGGCCAGCTGGCTGCCATGTGGTTCAAAACAGCCTCCTGCCCCCAGAGCCACCACTGACTCTTACTTATGCACCTGCACTTACTAAGAATGGTTCCTGCCAGCAGAAAAAGGCGAGCCATGCAGGGCCCATGCATGGGAGAGGAAGACAGTCTAGAACCCCATTCCCATGTGCCACTTTAGCATTTGTATAGTGAACAACCTACCCCATGGCTCTCCCCAAGGCCAGCAGCCCTGTGACCTACGGTGCTGGCCATGCCATTATTTATGGAACTCATTATCTGCTCAATGTCTCCAAAGCTACGCGTGTCCTGGGCAGTGACATAAGGAGTCTCCTGAAAGGGCAAAGGAGGGGTGGGAGTGGGGGAGAGACGAAGGTCCCGTCTTCATCCTCACTGACAGCCAGGAGGTGGTACTCAGGCTGGGTGAGCAGAGGCTCCCGTCTGGGTACCTGAGTCATGCTATTTATGGGGTACAACGTGGATCCCAGGAAGGAATGCAGCAGGACAGCCCCTATTCCTTGGGTGCGCAGCTCCCGGGCATATGCAGCACTAGGGGCAGCCTCTGGACAAGGCACCACGTTGCTTGGCTCTGCCTACCCCTGCCCAGGCAAGAGGGTCTATTAGGCTGGAGGCTCCTAAGCTGCTCAACTGGGCCCTGAAAGTGCCCCTGCCCACCAGGCCAGAGCTCAGCCTGTGTTAGGGGCAGCCCTGCAGGCGGGTTTCCAGCCTCTGCTCACACACCTCCTACAGGCTGCATGAGCTTAGACCCATCCCCCACTACGTCTGACAGCCACTCCCCTAGGCTGTGGGGTACCCACCCTCCCAACCCTCCTGTCAATCCTCCCTGAGGAACTCCTGAGCCCCCTCATGGCCAGACCCAACCCCCTGGAGTGTGGGTTCCAGTAGGCAGTGTCCCAGGCTTGCCTACCCCTGGGGGGTTCAGGCCACATGAAGATGGAGCTGCCCACCCCCTGCCCTGCCACCACCACAGAGCCTGCTCCCGAGGCTGCCGGCAGCTGTCATTGGCTAACTGTGGGCTCGGCTCTTCCGGCAAGGGGCCGCCTATGGACCCTGGCTTCCTTTGTCTCACTTAAGAAAGCGGTCAGCGAGCATGGCTCCAAGGAGGAACAATAAGCCTTTATTGTGGCTGCCCTCTCCACGAACGCTCAACCTGCTGCTGCCCTGAGAGCCGTGCAGGCAAATTAAAAGTCGCTCAACTTTCTTTATGTCTCCTTGGATGCTCCGCTGGCTTTCGCGCTGAACTGGCTGGCCTGGCTCAGAGACAAAGAGGCCACATAGGAATTGGGGCCAAGGCCAAAGGGCAGGAGGACCTGCATGGTCGTGTCCCTGCCCCCAGCCAGTGGGTGTTGGATGGGTGGACACGAGTCTGGGTGGTTTGGTTCCAGGAACCTCACAGACTTGGCAAGGCTTCTTGGCAGGGTTTGGCTCAGGCAGGGGTATAGGCCTATGTTGCCCAACAATCTGCAGGACTTTGGTTACCAAACCCATCCTACGTCCTCCTGGAGGAAGTAACAGTCTGAACCCAAGGCCATGGGAGCCTCTCCCAGGCTCTGACTGGCAGTGGGAACTGAGCAGGGCTTGTTGGCCTTGGTAGGAGGGTCGGGGAGAAGGGCTGGATGGTGTGAGCAGAGGCCCCATAGGGAGAGCGTGGCTGGGACTGACTCCCTAGGAGGAGGTTCAGGCCAGGGCTGGGGGCCCTATCCCCTAGCAGGTGCTCTCCAGGCCAGACAAGGCCCCCTCCTCCTGAAAGGGCCCTTTCCCTGTCCCTCTATCTGATTGTCTGCTAGGCTGGTTCTGGCAATTTCTTGCTCTGTTTCTTTAATCCCACGTTCTCTTCCAAGCAGAAGGCCTGGGGTAGAGAGGGTCAGGACGGGGAGACAGGAATGGGGGAATTGGGAGGGTTGGAGGGAGGGAGGAGTGGATGTGAAAGGAGAGGACTCCGCGTGGCTCCAGCCTGAGACTGTGGGGACAGCAGGTATCCCTGAGGCTCTGTGACTGGGAGGTGGGAGGCAGTGACTGTCCACTGACGCTGCTGCTGGCCGGGTACCACTTCTGCAGGACAAAGTGAGAGCCCTGAGGGACGGGGCAAAAGCCAGACTGCCTGGGAAGCGACACCGTCAGTGCACACTAGTCCTGCAGCTCTTAGACAACACTCGGCCTGGGGCTCAGACCAGGGAAGGCCAGGCTGGCTGGAGCCTGGGATGGCCACGGAGCCACAGGGGGGCTGGGGCCAGACAGCCGAGGTCAAGTGGCTTAGCAGACCTGCATGTACCTCATGGGGCCTGCCTACCCACCCCTACCCAGGCTGTGGCACTGTGCCTGGGCTGGCAGGTGGGTGGGGCAGGAGGCTTCAGGGGCATCTACAGCTTTTTATAGGAAATACTTACCAAGCAACTTAAATCCTCGCACAGATGAGGGCACTGATTTTGCAAAAGTCCAAATTAGATGGAAAATTTGGTATTACTTGAGCATGTTCCATTTTCCCATTGTATGGACTCGAGCCCCATGGCTTCCTCCACGCGGCCAGTACCGGGCATCCTGCTGGAGAGCTGCTGAGGCAGAGCCGAGTGCACACCTGGGGCCTCCAGTTAACCGCGGAAGCGCCGTTGAAAAATGTCCTTCATAAGGCAGCGGCATGAAGCTGCCCCCAGCCACCCACTCCTGCAGCTTTTCCCCTCCTTCCCCCAGCCTCTGCCAGCGTTTTTTTGGGCCTGTTGCTATCCGCTGCACAGCTTCCTACCCTCTCAGGGGCCTAGCCCGAGGAGGGAGGGGCTGGAGTGCTTCCTGCACCTTCCACCTCACTTCTCTGTCTCCTGGAGCCCAGGAAATGCCTGAGCTCGGCTGTCCTGCAAGAGAGCCTGCAGGCACCGTACCTTGAGGTTGCTGGCCTCCCCCACAGAAGTCACAGGAAAGGCTAAACCCCCCAGGAGCCTGGTTAGACCCATGCCTGGGTCCCCTACTTACTTGGGAACTAGGGCACCCAGTTCCTGCCTGCTGTGGGGGTGTGAGTGGAGATGAGATGTGTGGGATAGTGGGTGGAGGGCAGAGGGGCGGACTCTGGCTGGCTAGCCCCTCTCTGGAGGGGACCTTCCCTGAGGGTCAGGAGCCTCGAGCCTCTCCAGGACTTCCTCTGGAAGTTTGGTGGGAATGGGAAGAGAGGGCCTCAAGACACCTGTCACCACCTGTGTGCCAGGGAAGATGTCAGGGAAGATGTTGCCTCGTTGGTCCTTCCCAGGGAGGCACCTGAACATCCGCACAAGGATGCAGGCCTCAAGGAAGGAAGTGACTCCACCCAGTCAAGATGACAGAAAGAGGATACACAGGATTTTAAAAAGAGGCCTGTGCTACTTCGTAGAAAGGATTTTTTTTATTTATGTTATTATCTTTTTGACAATCTTTACATAGTTAATTATGGTAAAAAGGTTCAGGGGCTATAGGGAAGTAGGTAAGACTATAATGTCCATATTGTTTCCTTCTTGTATCTGAGATAAAGGGGGATATTGAGGGAGAAGCCCCACCCAGTTTCCCACCCACCCCAAGTCCCAGATGTGGGGCATACTCCAAGGGTCTTGATCAAGTGGTTTTGATAGTTCAACAGTTACGAATTGCTGCCAGTCTCACCACTCCAAGCATGATGAGCTCATTGAAGAATCCACTGATTGACATAGTCCATCATAGAGTCTCCGTTTGTCCAGTATTTCGCTGCCAACATTTAGCTAAGGTGGTTGATTGACTTGTTCTTTCTTCTGTCTTTTCTTGGCTTGGGTTCTGAGTTCAGCAGTTCGATTGGGGAGATCCCCAAAGAAACTTTGAGGTATTCCCAGACCAGATTCTTGTATGTTCTAGCAAGCACAGGGCCCGGCACAGTCCATCTCCACGTGGTTGTAGTTGCTGGGTTGGTTCTGTTTCCATCCCTGTCTTCCACTGGAACCAATGGGTGTTGCAGTCCAGCCTGGTTCTGCCCAGCACATACTCGGCCCTCACATAAACCAGTGGAAGCTGCAGCCTAGTCAGAGCGACCCACAATAACCCCCACCAGGCCCGCCCCCTGCCCTGGTTTACCAGTATGTGTGGCCGACTAGTCCAGTCTGTCCCACATCCCATTTGGCTCTCGTACATGTCAATGGGTATTAAACGTAGAAAGGATTTTGCATGTTGTTAGTCTCTAGGCTATCCTGTGGATACCGAGGGACAGCTATGGGTCCTTTCACGTGTAGTGTCACTCACGCTGATGAGCAAAATTAACTGAGGGTGCTCTTTTGGATCCATCTCTGTTGTTGTTTTATGATTTTATCCCACTGGAGCCATAGAATGTGTCATTAATTATATCAAAAATTTTAGTGTCTGTTAAGGCTTCCTTTGAGGCCTATTATGCAGTCAATTTTTAAAATGTTCCATGTGTACTTGAAAATAAAGTATACTCTTGCGTGATTAGACCCAGAATTTTATATATGTACATTAAACAACTGTTAATTGGGTAGCTCAGTAACACTCATATTCATGTATTAAACCCTGCATGTTCTCCCTAACTTCTTGTACATCCCACCTGTTTCCGAAAGAAGAGGGTTATAAGTCCTCATTATGATTTTAAGTTGACCAGAATCTCCTAGAGCTTGGTCAATTTTTGGCACGTATTTTGTTTAATATACTCGACTTTTTCCTGCTAATTCTGTTATTTTAAAAAAATAATAATGTGTCTAACAGCACTCAGATTTAGCATTGCCATAGACTCCTGTTGAATTTTGCCTCTTGGCAGGAAATATTTCTTTAAATCCCAGGGCATTTCTTTGCCCTACAATTCTTCATGCATGGCGTCCTCCAGTTCAACCCATTGTGCTGCAAATGGCAGAATTTTTGACTAATATTTGGCTGTGTGCCTCACATCCAGCAACCCCTCTGTAGGTGGACATTCTTGTTGGTCCCCTGTTTGCTCACTGTGAACAGAGTTGCGGGACATGTGGAAGAGCAGAGGTCTGACTCAGAGATTGCAGGACAGTTGGGTATCTGCCCAGGAATGGGCTTGCTGGGTCACCTGACAGTTCTGGTTTTGGTGGCTGTACAGTTTCCTGCCAACAATATCTAAAAGTTAAATAGTGCCGCCTCCTCCCTGGAATCTCTAATTCCAGAATTTTGGTTTGTTTGTTTGCCAGTGTGCACCCTAGGAGGAAGCAGGTAATGACTCAAGTAGCTGGATCCTTGCCACTCACGTGACAAACCCGAACTGACGTCTGAGATCCAGGCTCGTGGCTCCAGCCTGGCTCAGTCCCAGCTGAGGAATGTACCAGTGGATCAGAGGTGGTTGGCATCTGTCTCTGTTTCTTTGCCTTTCAGATAAATATTTTTTTAAAAAATCTCATAGGCTTGTCACTAATGTTACTGCATTTCATTTGTTTGTTTAATGATTGTTTCTATCTACTTGAAAGGCAGAGAGAGGGAACTTTCTTCTGCCTGCTCATACCCCAAAAGCCCTCAAGAATTGGGGCTGGGCCTGGCTGAAGCTGAAACCCACCTCCCACGGGGTGGCTGCCTCCCAGGCTCTGCCAGCAGGAGACTGGATCAGACACGGAGGCCTTGGGACCTGAGGCAGCACTGCAATACAGGATGCAGTGTCTCAGCACTGGCTTAAACTGCTGTGCCGCGATGAATTTTTCCATCCTTCTACATGTTATTCATCGCTGTTCAATTATATTTTAGTTATTATGTCTCATAAACCAGACATAACTAAATTTTATCTTTAGTATACATTTTATTTATTTGAAAGAGAAAGAGAGAGATCTCCCATCTATTGGGTCACCCGTCAAATACCCACAGTTGCTGGGACTAGAACAAGTCCAAACTAGGGAGGCAAGGGTCCAAACCCCGGAGCCATTGTTTGCTGCACATTGGCAGGAACAGGGACCTGAAGCACAGCTGTGGCTCCAAGCCAGGGATTCTGATGAGGAATGCAGGTACCCTGGGGGTGTGTGAACCACAGGGCCAAAGGTCCATGCCCAAAACCGGATAGTTTAAATCTTACGTGAAAATGTCTCAGAGTAAGTGGGTGTAACTAATTTAAGCTTACTGTGTTTTCTGATAAATCTGGACTTTAGAAAAATCTTTGGGGATCACTATTGGGACATACAGGTAAAGCTGCCTCCTGCAATGCCAGTATCTCTTGTGGGCACTGTTTTATGTCCTTGGTGTTCTGTTTCCAATCTAACTCCCTGCTGATGGCCTGGGAAAAAGCAGTGAAAGATGATGATGGTTCAAGTGTTTGAGCCCCTGCCACATTAGTGGGAGACCTGGATGAGGCTCCTGACTTCAGCCTGGAATGGCACAGGCTGTTGCAGTCATTGGGGGGTGGGATATCAGATAAAGGGTTAATTCATTCTCTCTCTCTCTCTGACTTTCAAATAAATGAATGATTTTTTTTACAAATCTTTAAAAAATTATCTTAAAATTTTAGCATGTTTTCTCTGGGTTTTATTTTTTCTTGTGTTTAGTTGGATTTGAATTTATTGAGTTCTTTTTATTAACACTTGATTTTTTCTAATGGCTTAGATATAGCTTTTTTTAAAAAGGCTGTTTTTATTTTGGGTTGGCGTGGTACAACAGATTAAGCTGCCATGTGGGACATTGGCATGTCATATGAACACTGGTTCACATCCCAGTTGCTCCACTTTCTATCCAGCTCCCTGTGAATATGTCTGGAATCCAGGGGGAGATGGCCCAAGTACTTGTGGCTCTGCCATCCACATGCGAGACCCAGAGAACATTCCTGCCTCCTGCTTTTAATTTGATTTGGGGCCATTTGAAGAGCAAACCAGAGAATAGACAATATATTTTCTCTTTTGTCTCTCTGTAACTCTGCCTTTCAAATAAATAAGTAATTTTTTGAAGAGAGTCTAAGTGTAATTAGTGTGTTTTCTTCCTACAGAACAAAAATCTTTGATTTAACTTCAATTCTTCCTCTAGGCTGTGCCAAGCTGAGTCAGAGTAACCACTGGCATGCTGAACACTGGCTGGGAACAGGCCCAGTTGGGGAACTAAGGGGACACCCTAGCTGGGTTGAGGTTCCTACTAAGGGGCGCACGAGCTGGAATGGGGCTGCGTTCTGATCAGGATACAGATGTAATCTGCCTTGGCACTAGTGTGGACTGGGACTAGATGCACCAGGCCGGGCCAGACTGCAACACCTTCTGGTGCTCTGGAGGACCAGGGTAGATGTGGGACGGACTAGGCTAGGTCTCAACCCATACTGAGCCGTGTATGAGCTGTATGTGGGTATGGACGAGCCGTGGCTGGGCTGAAACATCCAACAGCAAGAACCAAATTGGTTGTAGGCCAGTTAGGAAAAGCCACTGTTCAGGAGGTGAACTGAGTAGTGCTGGCTCATGGACCCACTGGTATGCGCAAAATCTGGTACTCAGAGGGGTTCTAAGGGAGGAGCCTGGGCAACTCCTCTGGCAGGACACAGTCCCTGCAAGTAAGTGCAAGAAGCATGGAAGGAAACAGCCAAGAGGTCAGCTGGCATGGGTCGGGGGCAGACCAGGCTGAATCAGTTCATGTCATCCACTGGATAATCCAAGCACCAGAACAGAGTGTGGGTTGAGCCAGGTTCAGTCGCGACAAAAGCATTGCACAGCACAGAATGGCAAGGCGAGGTTGCCTGTGCCAGATGTGACCGCAGCACCCAACCAGCACATCTGAGAACCAGGAAGGGAGGGGGCAGAGCCAGCAGGGGAATAAAGGTAGTTCCCTTGCTAGACAGCTACTCTCACTGAAGAGTGTGAGCTGGGATGGGGACAGACCAGACTAGGCAGGGCTACAACACCAGCATGTGGACTAGATCAGGGAAAAACCAGGCTGGGCTGATTATTCCTACTGGTGCAATCTATAATTAGAGTGGGTGAGGGTTGTTGGGGCTTAGCCACAGCATCAGCTGGCAGAAGTTGGCACTGGGGGCTAGTTCTGCCAAGTCAAACCACAGAACCACCTGGAGAGTGCATAATCCGGGAGTGGGAGTGGCCTGGGAGGGAAATAGTGGGATCCTCCCTCTTGGGTTACCACCCCCCACAGAAGGGCATGAAAACTAGGACAGGGGCTGGGGTGGCTTGAGAGACACCCAGCAACATCCGTGAAAGCTGGATAATTGAGCTGGTTAGATGGAACAAGGTTTTAATACCCATTGACATGTACGAGAGCCAAATGGATGTGGGACAGACTGGACTCATCGGCCACACATACTGGTAAACCAGGGCAGGGGGCGGGCCTGGTGGGGGTTATTGTGGGTCACTCTGACTAGGCTGCAGCCCACATTGGTTTGTGTGAAGGCTTTGTATGTGTTGGGCAGAACCGGGTTGAACTGCAAACATCCATTGGTTCCAGTGGAAGACAGGGATGGAAACAGAACCAACCCAGCAACTACAACCACCAGCTGATCGTGGTGATGGACTGTGCTGGGCCCTGTGCTTGCTAGTACATACAAGAATCTGGTCTGAGAACACCTCAGACAAAGTTTCTTTTGGGGATCCCCCAATCGAGCTTCTGGACTCAGAACCCTAACCATGAAAAGACAGAAGAAAGAACAATTCAATCAACCACCTTAGCTATATGTTGGCAGAGAAAAACTGGGCAAACGGAGACTCTATGATGGACTATGTCAATCAGTGGATTCTTCAATGAGCTCATCATGCTTGGAGTGGTGAGACTGGCAGCAATTCGTAACTGTTGAACTATCAAAACCACTTGATCAAGACCCTTGGAGCATGCCCCACATCTGGGACTTGGGGTGGGTGGGAGACTGGGTGGGGCTTCTCCCTTAAAATCCCCTTTTACATCAGATATATTAAGGAAACAATATGGAACTAATTGTCTTGCCCATTTTCCTGTAGCGCTTGAACCTTTTACCCTAATTTTTTTAAGATTGTAAAAAAAAATAAATAGGAAAAAAATTCTTCTTCTAGTCTCCTTGGCATTGCTAGCAAATATTTTAGGCTTACTCCTTTTTAAACTTTCTCTAGATATTCAAGTTTTTGAAAATCCAGTGCTGAGATTAACCAAGCATGTTTTTTAATTTATTTGCTGATCACAGATTCATTTTCCTTCTTACTGAGGTCCTCCACTTAGCTGTTCGTTCAGAGCAGTAAATTCTCCCTGAATTTTTTCTGACGCATTATTTTGTCTTTATACTGAATGAATTACAAGTTGCCAGGTACACTCATAGATCCTGTTGATGAGGATACTCTGAGAAGTGCATTATTCTGTGACTTTGTCACTGTGTAAGCATCAAACTGTATACTTACACATACCTTGACTTAGGTCAATCGTTTGATATGACTGCTTGATACAAAGTAGATGAGGTGAATACAAAGTGTTTCAGGCTGCTGCCAATGTAACTTAGTACATTATTTTGCCATATCAGTAGGAGTTAACATATAATAATGACTAGGTACAAGATAGCAAAACAAACCAGCCACATGGTCACTGTCATTATCAAGCATCGCCTAACTGTACTGCTACACTTTCATACAGCAGCAACACTTTGGGTCTGTTTACATCAGCATCACCACAAACACACGAGGAATGCATTTCACATGATCTGATCACAGCTACAATGTCATTAAGCAATGGGAACTTTTCATCTTCTTCATTTTCTCACAGGACCAGCATCAGCCATATGGTCTGTCGCTGACTGGAACATGGCTATACAAAGCATAGTTGCAATTTCCTTCAGCACTTTGTCTTAATATATTTTTATTTTGAATTCTGAATTATGTGGTACAATTTAGTATAGGCTGGAAGATGTCATTCCATTGTCTTCTGGAACCAGTTCTGCCACCAGGAAGTCTGCTGCCAGCTCAGTGGTCCTTCTCTCGGTATTCCTCATTATGTGGTTGCTTTGCTCTTTAATTTGATGTTTCAAAGCTCCCAACAATGGGCTTAGCCTTGAGGTACAATGGATAAACCCACCACCTATGACACTGGCATCCCATATGGGCTCTAATTCATGTCCGGCTGCTCCACTTTCAATCCAGCTTCCTCACAGTGGCCTAGGAAAAAATGAAGATGATCTGCTCCACTTTCAATCCAGCTTCCTCACAGTGGCCTAGGAAAAACAGAAAATGAGCTGAATGCTTGGTGGGAAACATGCAGCTGCTGGCTTCAGCCTGGCCCAGGGCTGGGTGTTGCAACCACATGGGGAGAGAATCAGTGGATAAAGATTTCTTTCTCACTCACTCTCTCCTTTCCTCTCTCCCTCCATCTCTCCCTCTAGCTCTTTATGTGATTCTGACTTTTAAGTAAATAAACTTTTTTTTCAAGTAAATTAAAAGAAAAAAACAGGCTCCCCAACAGTGCATCCTAGTGTGGATTTGTCAGGATTAGTGACCTTTAAGGAATCTAAGGACTCATTTCTTTGGTCGATTATGAGAGATTCGTAGGCATTCTCTCTTCTAGCTGTGCCCACTCCCATTCTTTCTTCTCTTCTGGAGCTGTCAGGAATAATTGAACCGTCTCATTTCTACTGGTTCCCCTGGTGGTGGCTTATGTCCTTGTGTTGTTTAAAACTGCTCCTTGAGCTCATTTTCAGAAGGGTTGGGCTTCTACTGTGTCACACATGCTATAATTGCCAAAATAGCCCTTTCGGGAAGTTTTGTGGCTTTTGTTGCCAGGACTCCTAGACTGTTTTCACTCTGTAGCTGTGGACCTTATGCCACATAGGTCGTATATGATTTCATTTTCATTCCTACTTCTGGCCCATTCCCAAGGCTAAACTCCTTGTAGACTCTCTACCTACATCATGTTCACTGCCTTTCACTGTTGCTTCATTAGCTTCTGGATTTAGCTTCTCTCTCTCTCTCTCTTCCTTCCTTTTAAGATTTGAAAAAAAAAACAAGCAAACAAACAAAAACTTTTTTGAGAGGCAGTTACAGATAGAAGAAATACAGAGAGATTGCTGGTTTACTTCCTAAATTGCCACAATGGTCAGAGCTGGGCCAATCCAAAACCAGGAGCCAGGAGCTTCTTCTGTGTTTCCAACATGGGTGCACAGACCCAAGGACTTGAACCAGTTGTACTGGAAGTGGAGCAGCCAGGACTTGAACTAGCACCTATATGGGATGCCAGCACCACAAGCGGAAGCTTAGCTTACTCTATCACGGCGCCAGCCCCCTGGGTTTAGCTTTTCTAGTTCCATGTTCAGATAGCATGGTAGACTTTAGTACTCCAGCCATCTCTAAGGGACTCAGTTCCAGCTCTGTACTTTTTGTGGAAAAGAGGCTAAATCTCTTGCTCTTATCCAGATGTAACTCTGCAACCACCAGCCCCTAGAGCTTATATTTGTGTTTCACTACCACTACTACCACAAACCTCCACAGACCTCTTTCCATTCATCACTCGTAATAAACACTGCTTAACTTCTTTTTGTACATGTAAACTATCAGCATCATTATTATTTTTTTTATAATCAGTACTTAATTGAATTCACTAACTTGTCTTTCCCATTTCCTGTGGTCTTCCATTGTTTCTTGAATTCCAATTTCTTTCTTTGTGTCCATTTTTCTTATCACAAAGAGAACATATTGATTTCATTGAGAGGCTATGGGGTGTGTTAGCTTAGGCTTTGCATGTCTGTAGGGGAATTTATTTTGCTGACACTTTGGGAAATAGATTAGCAGGGTATAAAATTCTGTATTGATTGTTATTTTTCTTTGGCATCTTAAAGATATTGCATTTTCATATGGCATCTACTCTTGCTGAAACATCCTGTTATTGGTCCAATTTTATTTATATTGTAATCTGTCTCTTCTTTATCAAAAAGTATTATTGTCTTTTCAGCCTTGATAACACTAAAGTTGCACTGTAATGCCTTGGATTTATTTTTATGTTTCCAACTCATACTTTTTTAACTCTGGAAATTGATGTCTTCAACTTTGGAAAATTGTTGGTAACTATATATTATTTCTCTATTTTCTTCTTATATAACTTTTTATTAGGTTTATATTGGAGCTCTTCAATCTAACTTGCAAAATTCTCTTTTTCTCTCTCTTTCTCTCTCTCTCTCTCTGGGTGCACACTCTCTGCAATGCTTTTAGAGTGAATATCCCAATACTAGCTCGCAGCTCAGTTCCGTGGTTCTCTTTTTTTAACTGCACCCAAGCTGAAGTTAATTTCACCTACTAGAATTCCATTTCATTTCAATGACTGAATCTTTCCTTTCCCAGAATTCTAATTGGTTCTTTTTCACATGTATCTGTTACCTGTGATTGTTTTTATATTTTTTATTTTTTATTTTCTGTTTATTTATTTGTGAGGCAGGGAGAGCTCTTATCTGTTGGTTTACACAATCAATGCCTGAAACGGCCAAGGCAAGGCCAGATTCAAGGCCTGTGTCCACAAGCCAGAACCTCAGCCTCGGTCTCCCACTTGAAAGTCAACATTCTAACACCTGGAGCCATCACTGCAGCCTCCCACAGTCCACAATACCCAAAGTTAGGAGCAGAGCTAGGGAGCAAATCCAGGTAATCAGACTTAACCTCCAGACCAAAGACCTGTCCACTTTGCTTTCTTTTAATGAATTTTTTACCTTTCCTTCTTTGAACTTCTAAACATGCCTGAAGTCCCTGTCAGACTCTCCTATTAAATGAACTGTCCCTAGAAAACTGTTCTGTTAAGATTACTGTTTTTTTTCCCCTTTGCAATAAATCTCTCCATCTATCTTGGAATATTGATTTGTGGAGCAAAATTGCTCTCTCCCTCTCCTTCTTTGCTCCTCCTTTGTCTCCTCCCCTCGTCCTTTCACCTTCCCTCTCGCCTCTCTGGTGTCATCTCTTCCAAGGCAGGAGCAGGTCATGTAACCATGCCAGCCCCTGAGATGCAGTGGGGTGTCGCAGTCATAGTGGGCCTTCATCCCTAGTCATAGAGTGGTATGCTTATTCATTTCTTTAGGAGCACATTTGTCCCCTTTAACCTCCCCATCTTCAAGTGTTGCCTGTGTGGCTATATGTCACACTCAGAACCCAGCACAATGATGACCTTGGTTCCATTTATCCTTTAAAATTCCTGTTTCATCTATGATCCATGGAGCTGTTAATTTTGCTCATGACCTTGCCTGTGAACCATGGGTTTTTTCTTTATATAATGGGCTGTCATAACTTCTTGTATACAGCAGAACAGGCAATCCAAGTATGAACCAGTCCCACCTTTCTGAGGTTGACAACACCTCCTTCTCGATTCAGAGAATCTGGGTCAAGAATGCCCTGGGTCCTGCGTACACTGCAGCTGTGTCCAGAGTGTGCAGGTCAGTGATAGGTTCTGCCTGGACCATGTGCCAGCCTGGTAATGAAGATGGCACCAGGGCCCCGGGACTGAGCCTCATCATGGCCACATGGGGACAGAAAGAGGCGTTTCCAAAGGGAAGCATGACTAATTCTCGAAAGAAAGGAGATGTGACTGTGCTGGGCACACCACAACCCTGGCTGCCATGCTGGGAGCCACACTCATGGTCCAAAGCACCTATCAAGCCAAAATGTTCCTTTGAAAAAGCGTATCTTATCAATTTGAAGGAGATGGGGAGACTAGGGTTTTCCATCTCCTAGTTCACTCTCCAGATGCCCTCGATGGCCATTTGCACGGCCAAAGCCCAGAGTCAGGAACTCAGTCTGAGCCCCAAGTCCTTGAGTCATCACCTGGTGCCTTCCCAAGATCATATTAGCAAGAAGCTGGAATCCTAAGACCCAAACCCAGGTACTCTAACACGGGAGGCAGATGTCCCCAGGGGCATCTTAACCTCTGTGCCAAGTGTCTGCTTCAAGACTTAATATTTCCACTTCAACACTTTGAATGCCTAGTGGAGGCCAAGTGCAAAACAAGAACTTGGCAGAGCTGATGAGAGAATACATCAGTAGAGCACAGGAGGGAGGTGGCCCCGGGAGAGCTTCACCCCTCCCCGACTCCTTCTTTCAAGACAGCGGAGACAGAAGTATGGCCGTGGGCTTGGCCAGGGGACAAAGTTCCTCCCACTGAGGCATTGTCTTCCCTTTCCCTCATGCCCCCCTCAGTCACTGGGGACCCAGAGACTCATGGTTGCAAAGGGAAGAAGAGGGCCTGGTGCCATGGAGGGGGCATAGCTGCCATCTTGTCTTGGTAGTCAGAGCAGTGGTAACTTGAAGACCCATGTGAATAACTAGCCTAGAGTCCTGGGATGCAGGCCAGCTGGCCAGTGCTATGGGATAGGACAAACAGGCTCAGAGTGCTGTCTACCCACAGCAAGACTCTTGGGTAGGGGAAGGTTGGATGGAGACAGGTAGGTTCCCAGGCAAGGTGTGCTGGTGAGCCCCCACCCTGGTAACCTAGCCCTACTCAGTACTATCACTTCTGCCATCCCAGTTAATGGCGTCTTCCATTTCATTTAGAGCTTGATTTGTTTACAAACTAATAAATATGATTTATCAAATGTGCCTGTGGTTTGCTAATTGCTGCACATATGGCATTTTCATTTTGTAAAACTGGTATTTGCATTCTTTGTAGATTATGACTTTATGTCCCCACTGCTAATTAGTATGATTATGCAGATAACTTCGTCGTTCTTAGGCTCAGAGGCCGAAGGCTTGGGCACTGGGGGTGAAGGAGCTGGGGCTGTGACTGGCCTTGGAGGGAGGAGCTCGGGAGGCGTGGGCTGCTGCTGAGGACCCTGGAATGTCAAGCCGCCCATTTGATGTCCTTCCCTAAATCCAATTAAGCACAGTTCGTTAGCACAAATTTCTTAATCAGGCCTAATCTTCTCACTGAATGCACAATTTCTGAATTGTCACAGAGCTGGGTCAGCTTGCAGGGGATCGAGAGCCTGGTAAACCCTTCAGTAGGGGAGCGGAGGGGCAGCAGGTTGCTGGGCCTTCCCTTATGCGGCCCTGGAAAGTGCAGATGGTTCAAGGGCACCTTGGATGGGAGGGCCTCCAAGAGGTCAAGGCCACAGGATCTGTGCTTGGCCCCAGCACAGCCTTGGAAACAGCACTTCCACCTCCACTGGAGGAGCAGGTGGATGCTGAGCCCCAGACACCTTAGGAGGAATCCCAGGCAGAGCCCACAGACTGTAAACAGGCCCCGGTCAGGAGCCAAGGCAGCTCTGCATGGGTTCCTTGGGTGGTGTTACCTCCAAGGTTCTTACATAAGGAAGAGCAGAAATAGTCCCCATACAGGCAACTAGTATTAGATCTTTTGCCAGTATCAGGGAGCATGCCTGGCACCCAACTGAATTTGTATTAGACAATCAAGAAACTTGCCAATGTTCTTGCCCCAAGTATCATACCTTGTCCCTCGATCTCTTTCCTGCCCTTTTTTTTTTAAAAAGATTTATTTTATTTTATCTGAAAAGCAGGGTGAAAGAGAGAGGCACAGAAAGAGATCTTCCATCTGTTGGTTCACACCCCAGATGCCAAGATACTTGAGAGGTGGCTAGGCAGAGACCAGGAGCCAGGAACTCCATCTAGTCTTCCACATGAGTGCAAAGGTCCCAGAACTTGGACCATGTTCTCCTGCTTTCTCTGGGTGCATTGGCAGGGGTCTGGATCAGAAGCTGAGCTACCGCAACTCCATCTGGTGCTCCAATATGAAATCGGTCATTGTAGATGGCAGGTTATCCTGGGGTGCCACAATGCTGGCCCAACCTCCTTCCTGTCTTACTCCAATGTTGTCTGTTCAGGATGATCTCTGATCGTTCCTTGGTCACTACACCTCGTACAAGGTATTACACACATCTTTGACATATTCCTCCCACAGCAAGTTCTGTCTTAAGCTCTGTTTAGACACCTGCTTGCCCTCCCCCGTTGATGAGTGCGCAATGGCAGATTCCCACTCAATGTGCCGTGGAAGCAGTGGCTGTGGGCTCTGGAGAAAGCCGCACATGGCGGGTGGATCTCTACAGTTTCTTGGAGCTGTCTCCTTGGACTTGAAAGGGCTAGTGTGAGGCAGGGGTGGGGAGTGCCTGGGGCAGGGCTGGAGCAGCAGCGAGGCCTCACATCCCACTTCTTTATCCCCTTGGACAGGGGAGGGGAGGAGGCACTAAGGTCCAGGCATGACCCTGGTCTAGGCTGGCGTCCCACATGGAGCCAGGAACCTGGGAAACACTTCAGACCTGCTTGTGGGTCTGGAAAGTTCTAGAAGAGTCTTGACTTTGGAACGCACGGTCCTCAGATCCAGGCCTGGCTGACCTTGGGAGAGACTGCTGTCTGAGCTTCGATTTTTCTCCTCTGAACAACAGGGATCAGGTAGCCGTGTAGGCCCCCTCCAGGGACAATATAATGATGTCAGGGAGAAACTGAAGCAGACAGGCAGGGACCTACGTGTGCATGTGAGCGCATGCCCAAATGTGTGTGCTGTGTCTGTAACTGCACAGAAACGTGCAGGGTGAGAAGGGAGCTGTGTAATCTCAGGACCTTGGGTGTGGCCCCGAGCCCTCGTGCTGTGCCCCAGGGTCTGGCATGGGGGTGCTGCTTGTAAGAGGGTTGCCTTAGCTCTGCTGTATGTAATTTCATAACCAATGTCCCGGAGTGGTGATATGATTTTTTCTCTTCAGAAATTCTGCTTTTAAGTTGTCTTGAAGTAATAAAGGGATTTTCATAGGCAACAAATGAGTCTCTGGACAGACTTAATCTGAAGCCAAAAGCCAGAAACCAGGATTTTCCTCCCCTCCCAACTCCTTTCAAGTGAGACAAAAGGGAAGCCCAGCTTCCCCTCCTGGAGAGCAAGGGGCTCCCAGGGCTGGCAGAGAGCGCCCCCGGGGCCCCACTCCCACCAGCATGGCCACAGTCAAGGCTGGGAAGGGAAAGCAAAGCTTAAAACAGCCAGACAGGAGATCAGGCACAAGGCAGAGAGCTCAGTGGCCAGTCACAGCCCTTGCAGCAGACCTGCAAGCACACCACTTCCTGGTCCCCTGCCGTTGGCCATCCCCCAAGAGTGCCCCACTTCCTGCACACACAGCTAGGTGCCTTACCGCCCTCCAGGCTTACCCTGCCTGCTGTGCTGCCCAACATCAAGACCACATCATCCCTCCCAGGAGGGAGTGAGATAGAGTTACTCGCCCAAGTGCTTCACAGCATAAGAGAGGCCATGGCTGAGTTTAACCCAACCGCAAGTCCCTACTCATGGCTCAACCCCCCAAATCCTTCTCTCTCTGGGAACCAGGCTGACTGGAGCCTGCACTATAGGAAGTTCTAGGGAACAGAAGGAGGAAGGGGCCACCAACAAAAGACCCACCTTGCTCTGCCCTTCCCATCACCTCCTGTGAGGCCTTCCCAGATGCCCTGAGACCCAGTCTTTCGTGATCTTAGTGCTCATGAGTCTGTGGGTCTTGGCCTTATGAGATCACATGGAATGGGCTGGAGTAAGTACGCAAAGTGTTGCACTAATACCCATTGCCTGCCTATACCCACCACGTGCAAACTGCCCAGGTGCCCATCCAGCACCTCCCTGACACAGGTAGACACACAGACCCAGGGGGCACACAAAGATCAATTCTCACTCCCCAGACTTGAAAGTCTAACTTTGCAGCCCAGGGGCTGATCATGGCAAGCCTGACGGCAAAGGAAAAAGGAAATGGTAGCACCTCTGGCGAGCTGAGGTCCCCAGTGGCCTCAGTTCACAATTCACACGTGGATCAAAGGCCCACTCTGGGGGTTGAACCTCCTGCCCAGAGCTGTCCTTGGGACAGCCACCAGGTGGTAGAAAAAGGACTCAGGAGGTGGGACCTGGGTGTTTTTTCTAGTTCCGTTATTTGCAGGCTGTGTAACCTGAGACAAGTCACTTCACTTCTCTGAGATGAGCATGAAGATGCTCAGCTGTCTGTCCCAGGGATGAGACTCTGTGACCGTGGAGTTCCTCCAGAGCCTTTGTTTGCTTGAGGGATTGTCAGTGTGCGCTCTGCCTCCGGAGCTGGCTTTCCCAGAGGAGACAATGTAGTGGTTCTAAACACAGAGTGAATTCCCCAAATTGTGTCCTCCCCCACTCCGATATTTCTGCCTTGGGTTGTCAAAAATGGTAATCTTCTCTCAGGCCTGAAATTATGAGCCTGCTTTATTGGTCAAAGGCCATAATAATTTGAGCTCTTATTTTATAAACTCATTTCTGCACAGTGATATCCTGATAGGAGCAGGAATAATAAATCACAAACATGTCCCCCAAGATTGCATTGTAAATGTCAAACTAGACAGGAAATTGTAATTAAAGAAAGGAAATTGCTACAAAGAAGCACTTGATTTTAAAATGAGCCAAGCATAGAATTTTCTAAGCATTTAATTATAGTCCAATTTCAACTGACTTGGCTTTTGCAGTCATATTTCTTATTATAACTCTTCTACATAATAACCAAATCTCCCTGCTCACATAGGTCCAGCCTGTTGAAGGGTAAGGACACTGTATCAGTATGGGATTAGGAACTTTATGGAGACAGTAATCACGGTGGAGTCGGGGTGATGGACACAGGTGTCAGGATTTTAAATCAACCACAGATGAGTTTCCAGCCAGCAGGGCGACAACCTCACACCTGCATGGAAGCCGATTCGGCCTGACTTCAGCTCTGAGAGAAATTCACTCAGGCATGTGTATAGTGTTATACAGCAGGCAGACAGGCCCCAACTTCCATGATCCGTCCCTCAGCCCCTCACACATCCACCCCCATGGGCAGGCTGTGCCTGGACTGGAGCTTGCCCAGGGCACAGCCCGACATCTGCCTCTGACCCCTGGGTGCTGGGAGGTTGCTCTGTGTATTAGGCCAGGTGTTTGTTTCCAGAGGCTCTGGGGGCAGGCAGGAGGGGCCAGCGCAGGGCCTGCGGGATGTGGGACACACAGAGCTCAGATCTGCATGCGTTCCTTACTGCGAGGTGGGCTAAATCACGCAGTGTGCCTCAGTCCCTCTAGAGAGGATGAGGAGACTCATCACCATCCCTCAAGCAGTACGTGCCCAGTTACAATTCATAAGTGGAAGTGACAGTCATTATTAGTCCCTGCTGTCCCCCAGGAGGAAGATGGGGAGCTGAGGTTTAACTTGATTGACAGGGTGGCTCAGTGGGAGCAGCGTGTGCAGTTAGAGGTGGATGTGGAGAGTAGGGGTGGAAAGTGGGAGTGACTGGAGCCACTTAGCCATCACCCCCATGATGAGGAGGGATCAGTCTACCTCCAGAAATTTTTGCTGGTCCTGGGATAATCCCCAAAGTCCCCTGCCTACTGAGTCTTCTGGTCTCCACCAAATTTGTGGGGCCAAGAAACTAGTTCAACTTCTGCTCCTATGAGGGAAAGGGGACCGCTCTCAGCTGGGGTTCCCCATGCCCTCCTGTGGCCTTGCCTTCCCTCTAGAAGTAGGCTGGAAGACTTGGACCTAAAAGATCCTTCTCTCCGGAGCTTCTCCCTCTCTCTTCATACACTCAGGCTTGGGTGTGGGCGGCAGGGCAGGGAGAGGGTCCAGGGCTGGTGTCCGCACGTTGCCGCTGTCTCAGGGGAAACCCTGCCCCATGAGGCACCTGTTCAGACTTCAGCCTATCTGTGTTGCAAGATCTCTGGGAAGTGCTGTTTATACAGGCCGCAGCTGAAGTCCCCCCTCTTTGAGTCGCACAGTATACCATCATTGCAACTGATCATGGAGAACTCAGAATTTGGGGAGTGATAGAGTGTCAGGACTTGGGGGAGGTCAGGTTGGAAAGAGGTGTGGTAAATTTTGAAGATTAGAACTTAAAATGAAGAGTTGAAGGCTAGGACCAGCCTCCTGGGCTATGAGCATCCCTCAGCGAGGAAAGGTGGTCCCAGGAAACATGTGTCGGGGTCTTATAGGTGTTGTGAGGCAAGACAGTTCAGCAATGTATTTGGAGCAAAGTGTACGGCAGGAGAGAGGCATGGAGACACATGCCCCCATCTCCCCAGCACTGGCTGTGACTCCCACGGGCCAGGCTTGTCAACATGAGGGATACTCCAGGGAACAAACTGGGGCCAAAGTTCTTGCCCTCCTGAGGTCTCTGTTCCAGTGGAAAATGGGAAGATGGCAAGTAGACAAGCTGAATAATATGGCCCACTAGGTGATCCTGTTATGCAGAAGAAATCAGGCAGGGAAGGAACTAGGGCATGTTGGGCAGGGGGTTGTGAAGGTAAAACCTAAGCTAAGATGGGAAAGGGGTGTGGGAGTAGGGCAAGCAGACAAACAGAACAAGTGCTGGCCGGGCAGCAGGGGCAGGGAGCGTGCAAAGGCCCTGAGGTTTGGTCCAGCCAAGAAATAGCTGTGAAGCCACTGTGGACTGAGGAGGGCAGGAGCAGGAGCAGAGGGCAGGAAAGGTTGCAGGTGACTAGAAGACCACAGACAGGACCAGGAACACTGGGAACAGAACGAATGCAGCCAAGGTTGGGAGTAGAGGTGGTCTGAGGTTGCAGTCTTGGCTTGGCCACCTCCCTCCTCTGTCACGCTAGCCAGTTCCTCAGCTTCTCCAGTTACCTCGACTGTCAACTTCACAGGACTTCCCCAAGATTTAAGACAGAGTTCTCCTAAGATACTGAGGATGGCAGCCAGCTTGTAGCAAGCGCTTGCTGGGCATAAGCCACTGCTGTGAAGGGAGGCATACGTCAGGGCTGGGCGACATGGCAGGTGCATTTGGTGACAATCAGTTGGACTGTTCAGGAAAGAGTAGAGAAGAGGTGAGACCTTCCCCAGCAGCATCCACTGCCTTTCTGTGGTGCGCTGTTCCCTTCTGTCTCCAGCACGTCCTTCTCAGGTGGGTACCCCCTTCCCAAGCTTGTGGGCTCCCCACCCCCAGCAGGATCCTGACAGGGTCAAGTCCACACCTGACTTGGCAATCAAACCTCCTCTCACTCTGCCCCTAGCTGGCTTCCTCTCACACCTCTCTTCCGGCCCCCCCGTCCTCTATCCCTGGACACCCTGCTTCCTTCTGCCTGGGCTGCTTTTTCTTCTCAATTCATCAAGGTCAGCTCCTGAGGGCCTGCAGGCCTCGCCAGTGGAACAGCGCTGCCTCCTTGGCACCACAAGCCCCTCCCCAGTGCCATGATGGGGCTGCATGCCTGCCATAAAGGGACTGGATGCCCCATCTGTAATCTTCACCTGTGACCCCCATCTGTGACCCCCACCTATGACTTGCTCCAGCTGCCGTGGAGATCGGGTAAAGAGCAGGTTTTCCCCTAGAGCCCAGGTGCCTCTCGCTGACACCAGCCAGGGAATTTCTAGGATGACAACTTAGTGCCCCCTGCTTTGGATCCTTTGGTGGGGAAAACCCAGAGGTTTCCTTGATGAAGTAGAACTTTCAGGAAAACACCCCAATACCCTGATAGGATGTCACATTTGCAGGGGCTCATGGACCTGGGGAAGGTGGCCTAGAGAGTGGACCTCTGGTGCCAGGCTGTGGAGTCAGACCAGGGCTGCACCTCCTTTGGGCTAGGGCAAGAGATATGGCTGAATTTTTCATGTAGGCCTCCACGGCCCCTGATGGTTCCCACCAGGAGCTCCAGAGCCTAGCTGTGCCCAGTGGCTCCCCTGTCCCCATGACCTCCTCCCTGTCTGGCTCACTCTTATACCCTATTTTCTGAGCCAGCTCCTGTACCCTTCTGCCAAGGAACACATCTCTGCTACTCACTTCATTGGGGCTCCTCCATGCAGCCCTAAATCTCAGCCCTGCCTGCCCCAGGCCTTCCAGGGTCTCCTACCAGGCTTTCTAAGGCCATGAGCCCCCCAGTGGGAGACAGGGAACCCCTGCTTTCCTCTGGGAGAACACAAAATTGTGTCTGGGGAGTGACCTGGAGAAGCCAGCCCAGTGGGGGCCTGGGCAACAAATACTGACAACAGGATTGGGAAGGTCCAGAGAAGGCCTCTCGCCATGGGCAAACAGGTCCTTGAGCCAGGAGTCCGAGCCCCATCCAAGGGAAAGCAACTTCCATTAAGTCCATTAACTTTAACACTGAAATCAATGTTGCAGCCACCAGAAGTAATTAGCGTAATTCACATTTCAGACCAGGAGATTTTTGAAAACCAAGTTTAATTACATTGAAAAATGACAACTTCATTTTCCCTCCCTGGATAGACTCCCCTGATGCTCCCCACACTTTCATTAAAAAGAGGACTGGTCGCAGGGTTTCGCTTAAAAAAAATCCATGAAGCAAGAGAAGAATTTGGCTATTTCCAAGCTCATGAATCAGTTCAGATGCCCACAACATGGTTCAAGTGGCTTGGAAATGTTTTCTGCCCTGTATCCAAACAGTATGCTGGCACCTGGGGCTCTTGGGCAGTCAGCGGCTCCCAGAAACCATCAAGCCCATTTTACAGAGAAACAAACTGAGGACCTGCCAAGAAAGGACACCCACTCAAGGTTGTCATGTCCACCTAGGGGCAGAGGATGCACAGCTGGATCCTGCTACCAGGGAGTGTACTGCAAAGAGTCAGCATAGTCAGGAAAGGCTGGTTGGCACAGGTGACATGGGACTGAATCTTTTTTTTTTTCTTTTTTTTTTTAAGATGTACTTGTTTATTTGAAAGGTAAAGTGACAGAGAGAGATTCTTTTTTTTTTTTTAAAGATTTATCTATTTTATTACAAAGCCAGATATACACAGAGGAGGAGAGACAGAGAGAAAGATCTTCCGTCCGATGATTCACTCCCCAAGTGAGCCGCAACGGGCCGGTGCGCGCCGATCCGAAGCCGGGAACCTGGAACCTCTTCCGGGTCTCCCACACGGGTGCAGTGTCCCAATGGGAGCTGGATGGGAAGTAGAGCTGCCGGGATTAGAACCGGCGCCCATATGGGATCCCGGGGTGTTCAAGGCGAGGACTCTAGCCGCTGGGCCACGCCGCCGGGCCGGACAGAGAGAGATTCTTACATTGACTGCCTAAATCCCTAAATGGCCAGAGTTAGACTGGTCCAAAGCCAGGAACCAGAAGCTTCTTTCCAGTCTCCCACATGGGTGCAAGGGCCTAGGGACTTGGGCCGTCCTCCCCGTGGCAGGTGGTGGCTTTACCTGCTAGGTCACTGGGCAGCCTTAGGTCTGAGTGTTAAAGAACCTAGGATTTAGCAGGCAGAAGAGAGGACTACCATTCCAGGTGGCAGAGAATGGACAGCAAAAGCTGTGCAACGGCAGGAGGCTGTTGTCTGCCATGGGCCCGGTAGAGGATGCCCAGTCAGCACACACAGCACAGCCCGCTGGCTGTGAGTTCCTGAGCAGGAGAGATACAGGAATGCCCAGGAAAGCTGCCACACCTGCCTCATACCCAGCTCAGCCACGCGCCAGAAGCACTGTAACCCCCACCCCAAGCACCTTACCCCTTCTCTCCACTGCCCCCAGATGGCCCCACCTGCCAACAGCATGGCCCCGCCATCCATCCGTACTTCTGGTTCTATGGACTCAAACCTCATCTCCGCAGCCTCTGGCCTCTCCAACAGATGCTTGCGCATCCCCCTCCCCCACCCCGGACTTGGTCCCATGTGTTTGTTTGAAGAGGCTGCCATGGTGCTAATTGCTGTGTTTATTCCTGCTCACCAAATGTGCGTGTTCGGCGGGCATTTGCTTTACCAGCTCTGGAGGCCTGGTCTTGCTAGTTCTTTTGGAACTGGAATGGAGGTGGGGGATGGGTTGGAGAAACACCCTTCTGACCTGAATCTCTTAGCACTGCCTTTCTGGGGCCACCAAGTGGAACCAGCACTGGAGCCGAGACTCCTCTCTGGTTGCTGCTGGGGGCTGGGGTAGCATCTCCCTCCTTGGACTCGTGTCTGTTTTCCCAGCAGCCCCCATGACCAGCAGAGCAAACATGAGCTCATTGGCTGTGCAGTCTGGCCTGCCCTGTTCTCTAAGTAAAGGAACAACCTAGATGAGAATGTCGTGCTTCGCTGGATCTCAGAAGATGAAGCAATAAATGTGAGCCATCCCAGTCCCCCTCCCCCGGGATCCCCAAGAGGGCTGCTCAGCCAGGCGGGCCCCCACCTCCAAGCTGCTCCATTGTGCTGGCTCTCGGGCCAGGCTGGGGCTGGGTGGGAGGGCCGAGCCTGCCAGGGTCTTCTCATCACAGCCCCTTGCTGAAAGGCCTTGCCCTCACCCCTCCCCTCCCCTGGGCCCCACCAGCCAGGCCAGGGTCAATGGGATTAAAGGCTCAATTCACGCCAGTCAGTTCTCTGGTAACACGATTTCATTAGAGGCAGGCAGGGAGGAGAATGGACGGAAACAGCTGGTGTATAAATTATAAAGTCTACTTTGTACTGAGTGAGCACACCTTTCCCCAGCCACATGACTAATTAATGTGGCGGGGAGTGGACTTGAAGTCAAATTGCCTTCCCCATCTCTCCTGGGGCCTGGTTGACAACAGGTCCCTGCAAAGCTGGGAGAAGGGAAGATTATGCAAAGCTATCATCATATGAAAATAGCGTATTAACATACTGTCTGTGAGCTGTGTCCAATCAGTTCCCTCCCAGTGGCGTGTGTATGAAACAATTAGAATGGCATTTCTACCACGCTTCTTTAATACATTTTGGCATTAATATAATCGAGAAGAGGAGGCCTTAGACATCTTGCAGGCGAGGTTTGCTGGGACACCCCTGGGACCTGGGAGGGTGGGTGGGGAGTTGGTCCTGGGGATGGGGGTATGCATGGGGCTCCTCTGGGCCAGAACCTCAGGCACTGGTCCCTGAAGACAGCCAGCCTCTCACAGCCTCTGTCTGCCCCCTGGGCAAGGGCCCATAGGCCCCCAGGGCACTCTTCTGCCAGCAACTGCAAGAAGTTCCAGTGTCAGAGCGGTGGTCCCTTCGAGTGCCAATCATGTCTTCTTATCGTCTCCTCTGCTCAGTGCCCGCCGTGACTTCCCGTCTCACTACCAGTCAAATTCGAGCTCCCTCCCCGGGCCGCCTTGCAGCCCTATCTAACTTAGTTCACCTAGCACAGCTCTTCCTTTGGGGCCAGCTTCAGCCGCCCCAGCCCTCATTCTGTTCCTCACCAGCATCAAGATACCCTCTTGACCCCCCCCCACCTTCATCCTTGCTCCTTCTCTGCCCCAAGTCTCTGCCTTGCAGGTCCCTGCTCCTCCAAGGGGCCTTCCCTCACAGACCCCCATCTGAATGAGCCACTCTAGGCCTCTGGGTTGTGAACCCATCTCAGCTGTTTTGTGTGTGGCTCTGTGCCTGCAAGGAAAGCTCCCAAGGCAGGGGCCTCTTCTGAGTTCCCAGAACCACACTGAGAGCTGGCCCACGGTAGACACTTGGCAAATGTTTCTTGGATGAGTAGATGAATGAATGACTCTAGTCTGGGCATCTGGGAGCTCCAGGCAGGGAACCAGTAAGGCCTGGTGGAGACCCTGGCTCTGCTGCCACCTCTCTTCACGTCCTTGGGCAACCTGTCACTCTTTTAGCCAGGCCTTCATCTAGCATCTGTTGGTTGCCCAACCTAGAAGAACCAGCAGAAGGAGGAGCCAATTGTGGCTCCTGCCTAGAGTGGCTTGGAGCCCAGAGGAAACAAGTCTAGGTATGAGAAAAGAAGACCCATTGTCTGAGTCAGGACTTGAGCCCAGGGCACAGGGGAAAAACAAAGGAGAGGCAAAGGCCTGGAGCTAGCTAGTCTTGTCACTTATGTTGTGTGACCTCAGCCCTGACCTTGAACCTCTTTAGACTTGAATTTCTTTATTTGTAAGGCCAATGCCAGTCTTGAAGCTGAATGTATCATCTCAGAGATGGGTAAACAGATGTCCAGGAGTTAGACAAAGCCTAGCAGAAAGTCACAGGATGACTTAGTGACAAAGTCAGGAATGACACTCAAACAAGAGTTTATGTATTTAAGTGGAGGGACAGACCCTCCTCTCCCCTCCACCATAGCCTCCTGAACAGATCTAGATTTCCCTGGATGTGGCTGGCACATGAGCCCCGCACCACCGTCCTGAGAAAGAACCTGAACCCCAAGCCTGTTCCTCTTTCCCTCCTAACAGGTGGGGACTGTGAGGGAGCACAGCCCTAGCCTGGTAGCCCCTGGGGCCTGGCCAGGAGACATCTGGAGAGAGGTTTTATACAAACAAAGCCTCATTTCTATGTGCCAGACCCAGCACAAAACAAGCCCTGGCTCTGAGCCTTCCTCTCTTCGCCTGCTCTGCCGCCCCTGCCAGCCCATCTCACTGAGCTCTGGTGTCCATGCTCAGCCTCGTGCCAACAAGTATTCATTGGCTACCATGTGCACGGTGCTTGGGGACTGAAGATGCAGGAGACGAAAAACAAATTCTTTGCACACTTTGTGCTGTGGACAGGGACACCCACTATACTGTGCTGTTACCACACCTGCTGCAAGAGACCTGGCTAGCAGCAAACAGAGGAGGCGTACAGAGCGCGAAGGAAAAGAACAGCCACAGGGTGGGCAGGGGTGGGGGGCTCACGGATCAAGTGGCAGACATCTGGGCACAGCCCTGGGTGACATGATGGGACAAGGACTGCAAACCTCCTGAGACAGCAGGCAGAGGAGACCGCAAGCTCAGCAGCCCTGAGCCAGGAAGCTGCTTGGCATATTGGGAGCATAACAAGGAGCCTGTGCAGGAAAGGAGTCAGCTAGTAAGAGAGCAGGAGAGCAGGAGGAGGCAGTCCAGGTGGGAGGAAGGAGAGGAGAAGGCAGTGGGGCAGCAGGGATGGGACAGACAAAGGAGAGGCCCAGAACGACTTCAGGTCAGGTTGCACTCTGTGAGACCTGTGAAGCCATCGGTGAGTGACCTGACCTGATGCGGATTTGTAAACGATCATTCTGCAGGTGCAATAGTCTGACACAGGCCACACAGGAAAGATGGCCAGGGGACTAATGCACTTACCCAGGCAAAGCATGATGGTGTCTTAGCCTAGGGTATCCGTGGTGAGAAGCAAATGGATCCTGGCCATTTGTTGAAGGGTTACTTTTGAGCCAGGCACAAGGATGCAGAGGAGGAGCAGTGCAGGGAACCTTGGAAGGTCCTGAGGCAGAGGTCCCTTGGAAGGGAGAAGGCTCCCTCCGAGCTGAGACACATGCAGGCAGGCAAGACACCTTCAACCTTCAACGGCCTTCAGCCACCCCAAGAATGCCAGGGTTATGTTGATTGGTCCAGGATGAGTAAAACAAGAGACTTCTTCAGCTTGCAAACCCCAGTCAGACTCAGGCCATTCTCTCTTCTCTAGCCCTCCTTAAGTGTGCACTCTGGGGTTCTAACATGTCCTGCTCTAGAGACACAGGGTCTAAGGCAACTACTTGCAGCCATAAAGTGTCCCACCCTGGTACTGGCGGCCCTCCCTGGTCCTTTGCCAGTCCTTCCTGAGTTCTGCACGGCTCAGCACAGAGAGAAGGTGGCTCAGCCCTCTCCCCTCACACACACAGTTCATGCCCTGTGGCAGCCCCAAGAAGCAAATCCATTGCAATAGCTGCTGGGGTTCCTGCAGACGATTTTTCCAGATGCCATGAACTCATGCAACTAATGTGCCCCCATGTTGCAGGGGGGAGAGAGTGGGGTCCATACATGCTCAAGACTGCAGAGCTGAACACAGGCCATTATCGCTTCAGGGTCCATGGTCTCAGCTGATGGAGTGGGGTATAGGGACCATCAGGGGTTGAGGACAGGTCCCCCCAATCCCTTCCCTCAGCTGACAGTGCCCCAAATCTATAGACACATACATCCCTAGTCCAGCCACTGAGTCTGTTCATCTTGACATTCCCAGTGCCCAGCACACAGCCTGGCCAATGGGAAGGAAGACCCAGACCGTAGCAGCAGGTGCTTCTCCAAGCACTGAGTACAGACTCAGTCATTTAATTCTCAAAATACCACAAGGCATTTACACTATGATTCCCATTCTACAGGTGGGGAAGATGAAGCCCAGGCAGGTTAATTTGCCCAAAGACACACAGTCATATCACTCATAATACTTATATAATAACAAGTGGTAGAGCTGCGCTTGTAATCCAAGGGGCTACACTCTCAGTCCTGTCTTCATTTCCCCTCCCTGAGCTCGCTGGTTAGGGTTGAGGACTTGGGAAGTGAATAAAGATATGAAAACCCAGAATGTCTGCTGTGCACCTGTCCCTAGCCAGGCACAGGGGACTCGGAAATAAAAGCCAATTCCTACTTTGATGTTGCTTGCCATCTTGGAGGAGAGGCCAGAGTAGACAATTGCAAGGTTAAATGGTAAGACTCCTGAGAGCAGGAAGACAGTGCAGTCTGGGAGGCACTTGGTTAAGCAGGCTGGGGGAGGCAGGAGCGGAGGGAAGGCACTGCAGGCAGTGGAAACAGCCTGTCCAAGACGCAGAAGAGGAAAGAGGGCTTCCCAGTCTCTAGGAATTGCCTGGTGCGGGGAAGACCAGCATGGAGGGATTGTGGGGGCGACTGCAAGGCCCTGAGGAGGGATGCTGGAAAGGCAGCAAGGGAAGAACACCGCGTGTTGTTTCACACAAGCCCCGACTCCTTCCTTCCCTAGAATCTGGGAAGTGCTACATAATCTTTTTCTAATTATGAAGCA